>NC_132841.1:8747861-9361909 GCF_048164855.1 Canis lupus baileyi | reverse complement strand
TCTCTCTCTCTCTCTCTCTCTCTCTCTCCCTCTCTGCCTCTCATGAATAAATAAATAAAATCTTTAAAAAAAAATTTCAAAGGTACAAAAAGTTGCAAGGATTCTACAGGGAAAACCCATATACCCACCACCTACATTTTACAGCTGTTAGATTTTCCCCTGACTTCTTTTAAAAGTTTGTTTAAATAATGGTTTCTGAGACAGCAGAACTAGTCAGTTATACTGGGAAGTTACAAGGTATCGGTGGTGCTTGGTGTTTTAGAAAGATGTCTATGATTTCCAAGCCATCTCTCCTCCCCTGTGAAATCAAGATATGCTCTAACACCATAGGGTATTTATATGAAAATCCTCTGGAAGCTATGAAAATTAAATCACTTTCAGGGGCGCCTACATGGCTCAGTTGAGTGTCAGGTCACCTCAGGTCATAATCTCATGATTAGTGGGATGGAGCCATGCATTGGCACCGTGCTCAGCGGGGAGTCTGCTTGAGATTCTCTCTCTGCCCCTCCCCAACTTGCTATCTCTGAAATAAAATCTTTCAGACAAATAACTTTCAGATATCCCCACTTTCATTGAAAAGCATATGCAACTCAAGCGATTGCAGACAACCTGCCTCATAAGGTCTGATCCATTATGATCACACAGTGGCTATTCTGACAGAGTCCACTGCTGCCGGGGAGTTTTCAACGCCACCCAGAAACAGAGAAGAAAAAGTGCCCAGGGTACGAGAGCACATCATAAACTAATAAGGCACGCAGAAAATAGGTAAGTGGTCTTTTGTCAAAAGATTACCATCAGAGTGTTTGAAGCACTTTGAACCAAGTTGGGACAAAGAGCCCAAAGTTTCTTTTTCTTTCTTTCTTTTTTTTTTTTTTTTTTTTTTTTAGATATTTACAGGACAAAAAGGCATCAATCAGAAAAGTTAAAGATGTTTTTAAAAATCACAGTCTTCTATGTAAAAAATGAAGCTTAGATGGATAAAGGGATTTGCTCAAGGTCACACAAGTAGACACTGACATAATCAGGATTAAAACCCTGGCCTCTATTCCTAGTCTGAAGGGGGAGGAAAGGGTGCTGGGGCTGTGCTGGTCTCCACCCCCACCTAACAGTGCAGCCCTGGGTCTACCCACCTGTCCTTGTTGAGAGAAGGGTTATTTACTGTTCTTTAAATAGAAGAGAGGTTGGGTTTTGTTTTGTTTGTTTTTAAATACAGAACTCACAGGAACAGGACTAGATTTAAATATTAGTCCTTTGTTTCCAAGGGAAGAAGCTGTAGAAAGAAATGAGCATTTCACTGCAGACTTTTCTCAGTGGAACAGCTGTGAGCCCTAAAGCTTGGATTGTCTCTTTCTGGTATCTAACACATCTACCCATAACCTTTCATTACAAAATTGGGAACATATTCTCAAGGGAAATGTTATTAACCAGACTAAATTTAAAATGGTCTCTGGCTCCTGAAGAGTCAACAGCGGAAAAGCAGTACAAAAGCAAGAACCCCAGGACCCAAAACAGGATTCTATTTATTTATCCTATTCACTTATTCCATTTGACAAATATTTATACATACTGTGAGCCAGGCACTATATATGTATGATATATATGACTTCTTATGTGTGTGTGTGTGTGTGTGTGTGTGTGTATGTATATATATATATTTTTTTTATATATATTTACTTTGAGTCAGGTACTATTTTAAGGGCTTTATAATTAATAAGTCATTTTATCCTCATATTAACCATAGAAGATGCCTGTCAACTAAATTGTTTCTAAGAGCCCAGCAGGAAATGTATCTGAATATGTTGGAAGGGTTAGCACAGTGTGTTCAGCCAGCACATTGAATGATGATGTCCCGGCACGACACAGATAAATAAAAAAGGCAGAGAAGAACATAACAGTGCCCAGAAATTTGTGGTAGTTTCCGGTGGCTGCTGTAACAAATTAAGCTTGGTGGCTTAAAACAACACATTCTCTCACAAATCTAGAGGCACAAAGTCCAGAATCAGTTTCACTGGGTCAAAACCAAGGTGTTGGCAGGGCCATGCTCCCTCCAGACGTTCTAGGGGGGCATGCATTCCTCGCCTCTTTCAGCTTTTGGCAGCGGCTGCTGCCATTCCAAGGCTTATAGCTACAGCTCTCCAGCTCTCTCAATCTCTTCCAGCTCCATCCACATCACCTCCTCCTCTGTGCGTGTCAATTAGCCTGCTTTCTCTTATAAGGCCATTTGTGATAGCACTTAGGACCCACTTGGATAATCAGGGATAATCTGGTGATCTCAAGATCCTTAACTTAATCACATTTTTTATAAAAGGCCTTTTCAAAATTAAGTAACATCTATAAGTTCCAGAGATGATATCTTTGGGCCAGATATTTTGAGGGGGCCAATTTTCAGCCTACCACAAAATCATCTGGCTAAGAGCAGCCCCCTCCACCTAACATACACACACACACACACACACACACACACACACACACACACACAAATACACTCACCCTCTCAAATTTGAACAGGACTCTCCTGTGAAGCAGAACCGTTTATCTGCAACTTCATCAAAGGGAAGGCAGACATCAGGGCCTTACAAGGAACTCTCTGGAAGGTACCTTGCAACATCTTCTGGTTTCAGAGCTGCTACAGCAGAAGCTCCATGACTGGATGCATGTGATGGAGGAGACTCCTACCTTGGCTGGGAGTGGATCCATGTAACTCTCAAGATTCCCTTGCAAACTTTTAAAGAATGCTCTTCTGACTCATTCCCATGTTTTCCAGAGGTCACCTTGCTTGGACACACTTGGCAGGGAAACATGGAGTCAAACACCTGCTCAGAGCTGAGCATTCACCATCTACCCATGGCTTTAAGTTGGATGCAAGGTCAGAACCTGCCTCCTTTGTGTTCTGCTAGCAAATCGGACTACTTGCATTTCTCACAGCAGGTGCTTCTTGGGCTGACTTTATACCTGGCTTCCTCTTGGCTGTCCTTCCCTTGTTTTCCCTTTGTGCTGATTTCTAAACCCACTTTAAAAAAATTGCATTTTATTGTGTTGTGTGGATTTTTATAAAGTAGCCTTAAGTAGTTTTTGGAACAAAGGTGGCATATGAAGCATACCAATCCTTTTAAGACAAGTAAATATATGACCAGGTACATGGCTGTTCTAGAATATGTCTCCTGCCCTCTGGGATGTTATACCATTCTTTCGTCTGCAGCAGGGGGTATAAAACCAACTTTTTTTTTTTTTTTTTTAAATTTATGATAGTCACACAGAGAGAGAGAGAGAGGCAGAGACATAGGCAGAGGGAAAAGCAGGCTCCATGCACCGGGAGCCCAATGTGGGATTCGATCCCGGGTCTCCAGGATCGCGCCCTGGGCCAAAGGCAGGCGCCAAACCGCTGTGCCACCCAGGGATCCCTAAAACCAACTTTCTCATCTTTTGTCAGGCTCCTCCCAACTTGAGGTCCCAACACAATGGAAATGTTTTGGTAGGAGTAGCTGAGCCTGTATGGCTTATTCATCCATGAGATAGTCATCTAGGGTGTGTCTGATAGAAGCTTGTTGAGAGGAGTCAGTCACATGGCTTGTGACCATGGGGGGAATGAGCTGAACCTATCTTCCCAGGTGCTTCTGCCAGGAGGGCAAGTAGGAATCAGCCATGGAGAGGACCAGAGCCCAGTGGGGCATGGTGCTGGCCACGGCCTGCCAGGAACACACTGCTAGTTGAGTCTGGTGAGTGAGCACTGTCCTCAATCTCCAAAGTCATCTCCATCTAGATTCCTGGGGTTCTTTGCAGAGGGACACACCAAATAGGCAGGTTCA
Organism: Canis lupus baileyi; assembly: GCF_048164855.1. NCBI lineage: Eukaryota > Metazoa > Chordata > Mammalia > Carnivora > Canidae > Canis > Canis lupus. The sequence goes on along the minus strand of NC_132841.1, from coordinate 9,358,103 downwards.
CCAGCTTGCCCTTCGACCTCCACTCCCCGTTGTCTTCCCACTCCTGTGAAATCCCTAGGATTTCAAAGGCAATTTCTTGTTTCTCACACCATGTTTTAGAGCCCATCTTAATGGTTTCCCCTTTCACTCTTTCTCCCAGAGCCCCACTCTGACATCTTATTACCATCCTGAGGGCAGGAGAAAGAAAGGGGATGGAAGGTATGGTGCTCTCTTCCCTAAGTCTTGGAACAGGCTGGGCTAAGTTCTCACTTCCCTTCTCCTAGGCCACACCTTCTGAGGAGAACTGGGATGCACTCTCAACCAGCCATGGGGTGACTGTGGCTTTGACCACGCCAATTTCTAATACAAGTGCTCCTCCCACCCAAACTGGCCTTCCCAACTTGCCAAAAACAATTTCTGTGTTCCTGTGGGACTTTCATTAGAGATTCTCCATCTTGGAGACATAATGGGAAGCAGGGAGTGGCGGGGGCCGGGGGAGGGGGGTGTCTCTGAGCTTCTGCCCAAGGTTGACAATGCGTATTTCCCCAGATGGCACTTGCCTCTGTCCTCTCCTCCCTGACATCGGCTTTCTAGGGCCATAACTCCTCCTTACTGACTTGTTTCATGCTTTCGTTTTGCTGATATCACACAGCACATTCAATAAAGGTTTTGCTCAACATTCTCTAGAATGTTTGTGTACATTCTTCAGGGAGTCAGGAGAACCAGACAGGAAAGTGGGTACCTAGGGACCTGTCCTTGATGGACTGGTAGCCAGAGAAGTGCAGTGGAAAGGTCATGCATTCTTATCACACTTGGCTAGCACAAAGATGTTGGGCAGGCTGTTGACGCTTCCAGTCCACCCTTACTAGGTGATTGGAGGCCCACATGCTCGCAGTGTTTTCAACCATAAAACCATGACCCAGCAAGCATCAGGTGTCCTTTGGGTGGAACCTCAGGGTGCCTTCTTTGCAACATAAGCTCTACTACCTCCGGAGAATGGGCTCAAGATCCAACTCTCTGAACTCAAAGTACCATCTTTTCATGAAGACAAGCAGACAAGACACATTTGAGCTTTTATAATCACTAAGTTTTCTCCAGACATAAAGATGGACTTGAGCTGCCACCTTGCCTGATGTTGGTTGCTAGAGAGCCTTTCTGTCTCCCATATGCCTGGCACATGTCCATAATCACAGGCTCTGAAAGAAATAAGGCCTGGGCATGTAAACGTTGTGCAAGATCCTGCAGAAAATGCTGTACAACCCATCATGGAATCATAACACACTGTGATGTGAGGCCAAGGGGCCACAGCAGATCATCTCCTCAGATTTCCCAGCACCTGCTGACACATAAACAGATCACTTGACCTGTGTCCTAATTACAGGATGGAAACGTTTTATGAGGGCAGCCCGGGTGGCTGAGTGGTTTGGTGCTGGGGCGTGATTCTGGGGACCTGGGATCAAGTCCCTTGTCAGGCTCCTTCGCGGAGCCTGCTTCTCCCTCTGTTTTTTTTTTTTTTTTTTTAAGATTTTATTTATTATTTATTCATGAGAGAGAGAGAGAGAGAGAGAGAGAGAGAGAGAGAGACACGGGCAGAAGGAGAAGCAGGCTCCATGCAGGGAGCCCAACGTGGGACTCGATCCCGGGACTCCAGGATTGTGCCCTGGGCTGAAGGCAGGCGCCAAACCGCTGAGCCACCCAGGGATCCCCTGCTTCTCCCTCTGCCTGTGTCTCTGCCTCTGTGTCTCTAATGAATGGATGAATAAAATCTTTAAAAAAAAAAAAAAAGGAAACGTTTTATGAAAGCACCCGTTGTTTTACATAAGTTTTTGGAGACCTTATGCCATCCCATCTGCCTGTTCACTCTTCTTTTGGAACAACTTATTCACCCTTCAGGGAAGCCTGGGTGGCTCGGTTAGTTAACAAGTTGGCTCTGGATTCATCTTCAGGTCATGATCTCAGGGTCATGAAATCGAGCCCCACGTTGGGCTCCACACTCAGCAGTCTGCTTGAGATTCTCTCTCTCTCTCCCCCTCTGTCCCTCATCCCTCTCATGCTCAATTCTCTCTCTGAAATAAATTAATTTAAAAAAAATTATTCACCCTTCAGAGCCCGCTCAGATATCAGATATCCCCTCTTCCGGCATCCCCAGTGTTTTTTGAATCTCCTTCAAGGGACGCCTGGGAGGCTTAGTGGTTAAGCATCTGCATTTGGCTCAGGGGATGATCCTGGAGTCGTGGGATCAAGTCCCACATTGGGCTCCCTGTGAGGAGCCTGCCTCTGTCTCTGCCTCTCTGTGTGCCTCTCATGAATAAATAAATAAAATCTTAAAAAAAAATCTCCTTCTGGACCTCAGTGGCCCCTGCTCTTCCCTGATCACAACACTTAAGGTCACACATTAGGCTATTTGTGGAAGAACCAGAAGCTCTTCAGGCTCTGCAGCTTTGTTCTTGGTGCTGACTCAACGTGACCCAGAACAGTGCAGAATAAATGTCAGTTGAATGAATGGTGTCACTCTACTTACAGAAAAATGGAGGCCAGGAGTCAGGTTGGTTAATTGACTCTGAATTCCACTAGGGACATGAGAGGAGCTGCATCATTTGTGAATTGCAAGGCTTAAAGTATCAACAACTCTGGGCTCACTGCACAGATGCCATAGCAAGCCAAAGGTGATTTCTCTAACTGTCCTATTCATTGCCTTACACAGAAGCTCATGGTTTCAGGAAACTTCAGACTGCCCTATAGCATACCAGGCCCCCCGCTGGCCACTGAGTCGCAAAACAGTCCCACTCCTATCTTAGGGGTAATGATGTATGCCAGGAAACAATAAAGGACATTCAGTAAATTTATTCTCTCATCATTTGCAGGTCCTTTGTAAAGGCAGTGGAAACATTTTATGGTTTGGGAAATTTTAATATTCCTTGCCAAGCTGTATTTACAAGAGTAAACTATGTCTAGAGTAAGAGAAAGTTTGGGGCAATTTATACATTATTTCAAATACTAAAAACGACAGTGGTTCTGTATATATGGCACTTTTCCATCGGGGTGAGGATCCTATCAGCCTTCCCCACAGCTGCTTCTTGACTTGATTCATTCCACTTCTAGCTCTGAGAGCCTATCTTGCAATAATGAGAAGAGCCCCACAACTCAATGGCACTATGAATCCACGGTTGTGGTTCCAGAAGAGCTCAGCGGCAGCGGACCCAGGGGAGCCACGCATTCTAAACTAAGGAGCTCCCCTGAGCCTAAACCAGCCCTGCAAGCTCCACTCCCAGAGCTGTCGGTGCCCATCTGAGGACTGGGTCTCCTGGCCATGGCCCAGGGAGGCAAGGAGACACTACAGTCCTTCCAGAGCAACAGTGTTGGCACTGAGCTGATATAAGCAATGCCTTCTGAACTTCCTGTGAAAGAATCACTGGACTATCCTGTGAAGACATAGGGTGTGAGTCAGTAGGTCCAGGTGGGGTAGGAGAGTCTGCGTTTCTCATGTCTGTCCCATCTTGCCTGCTTCATGGGCCAGTTTGAACATTAGATGACAATTTGATCTGCATTAGAATCACCTGTGGGGTAGGGGATGGGGGCCTGGGTGGTTCAATCAGCTGTCTGCCTTTGGCTTAGGTCATAGTCCTTGGGTCCTGGGATGGAGTCCTGTGTCGGGCTCCCTACACAGTGGGGGGTTTGCTTCCCCTCTCCCTGCCCAACCCCACTGCTCATGCTCTCTCTTGCTATCTCAGATAAGTGAATAAAAAATATTTTTAAAAAATCACCTGCAGGAGTCCTGGGTGGCTCAGCAGTTGAGCATCTGCTTCAGCTCAGGGCATGATCCCGAGGTCCGCGGATAAAGTCCCACATCAGGCTCCCTGCATGGAGCCTGCTTCTCCCTCTGCCTCTGCTTCTCTGTGTGAGTCTCTCACGATTAAATAAATAAAATCTTAAAAAAAAATCACCTGCAGGGCTTCTATAACCATGCAGAGACCCAGGTCTCACCCCTTACTAATTAAATCGGAATGAAGATGGGGGTTCTTGAGCCAGGCTCCATATTCTTCTAAAAGCCCCCCCAGGTGATTCTAATGTGGTCAGGGTTGAGAACCCAAGGTTCAACTCCTTGAAAACCTTTAATGGTCAAAGGTTCTGGTAGAAGACCAGACTTCACCTGGTCCTATATCCCTTTCAATGTTCTTATCTTTCCCTGAACAGTTGAGCCACATATCAAAGGCAATTTGCTGCCCTCTCTTATTTAACTACTACTTTCAACACAGGAAAACAGCAGGAATGCTCCTTCTCATCTGCACCTCACCCCAGTTCCTGACACTTGGTCACATACGTAACAGGCTGTCAACATGCTGGTCCATGAGGATGAGTTTTACTTCCTCTCTCTGACTCCAAAAGGTGTCGAATAAGCAATTACCACATCAAAAGAAAGAAGGGTGGGGGGGGGTCTGAAGTAGTCAAAGATACAACAGCACTCAGATCTAACTGTAAAAGCGTGGTCTACTGTGGATAGAACAATTTCAAGAATAAGTCAATAGAGGAACAGAACTTCTTTCAAATCCTTAATGGCAAGAAAACAAACCTTAGTTTTCTCTCAGTATTTGATTGGATTCGGTAAATTCAAGTTATGAAAATGGATGATTCTGAGTTCAGACGAAATAAGACACAACTACAGTCAGAGAGTTTTGCATTTTATCCTCATTTTTAACCTACAAAGTGTATAGTGTTCATAAAAGATTTTAATAAATATATTAAGGCTTAAGGTGATCATGGTTTTGAGTGGAAGAGGCAGGATAGCTTTCTAATATACCGGTTTACATTTAGAATCTTCCAGAACAAAAATGTTTGCCATCTTACAGTGAATGACACAAAACACGAGCTTGCCCCTGTTTCTTTTTGCCAACATATCTCTGTTCTCTTCCCGGCTCCTCCATTGATAGACAAAGAACGCTACAAATTTTGACTGGTGAACAGAATGCAGTTGATTGTTGTGACCTGAAATATCTACTTTTTTGGTAAAGAGCTTTCACTGAGTCACTGGGACAGTTAGTAATGCAGCTTACAAACAAAACCCAACCAAGAGCCTCAAAAATGATCCCAAAACAAAAGCAAGAAAGGCTGCCGGGACGTATTAAGGGGGGGAGGGGCCCAAATTGTTAGTTTTCCTACATTGCAACCTGGAGGCAATTCCTACAACAGAGTAGCTGGTTGTCTACCACCTGCAAGGAAGTAACTAGTGAAAGTCATCTTGGGTGAAAGGGCTCCGGATGGTCTGCCCCCCAGGATCCTCCTGTTGGATCATGAAAAGGACTCCTCGGCCAGGGTGCCTCTGTACTGTGGTGCCAAGCCGAGGCCATCAAGGCAGACACTCCAGCCACTGGGACAGACTGCCACGTGGATCCTCCAAATTAAACTGGTAGCACTGGCCCCTCGAACCTGAGGACTGCCCTCGATGGAGGAGCAGAGGAGCTTTCTTAGGAGGAGGAGCTAATGCTGACAGTGTGTCCTGTGGTAGCAGCGGCCTGTCTGCTGAGATCCCTCTTCTAGATGGACTCCAGAATCCAGTCGCTGCTGGAGAGCGAGGAGACAGGCAGCGGCAAGTCCCTCGGAGGGCCCCGCTCCCTCCCATCGTGGAGGGTGTGGTGGTCCTGGAAATATTCCTCCTCCTCGTCGAAGAACCCATTCTCCAGAGCGTAGGTGCAGTCCGGGCTGGATGCGGCCTGGCACGCTCCCTTATATTCCTGAATGGACTCGTAGAGGCTGTAGAGTTGGCAAAGCAAGGACATGTCCAGCTGTCGGAGGCCAACCTTGAGGGACGGGGTAGGGAGGTAAAAACAAGAAGTCAGCACTTAAGTTTAATTTTAGTTGAACACTCAGCCAGCAATCTGCTCAGGCCAGCACATTCTTTCCATGCAGTGAACGACTCAGAGCATCACTTGAATTTTGGGAAACACAATTTTGAGAAAACCTTAATTGTGGGATGCCCACACCTCAGACATGACTCAGTGTGGCAGGGAAGGATCACACCTGCGGGGTGGCGGGCCCCAGCCTGTGGAATTTACCATGGCACTCGGGCACGCCCGGGGAAGGAGCAGCGCTAGAATCCTGGTGGCCCCAGCTGTTTCACTTTGGATGCCTAGATCCAAGTATGTCATTTCCTTTTGCTACAATCAGATTCAGAGAGGACCCACATGTGCCTCCCCTGACACCACGGTCATTCCCAACTCTGTTGGACAACAGAGTCCCCTTGCCAGTGTTGGCTCCCGGGTCAGTATCACACACCGCCCCTTGGAGCACCCAACCCACCCTCTGACCAGCTCGGCCTCTGGGATCCCAAGAGTGGTGTTCAGACTCCCTTTCCTCCGCACAAGCTCAGTCTTACCCAAAGGTGATTAGGGGATCACTCCCTAGAGATTGAATAAATCTAGTAAGACCAGGGGATGGCCTCTAGGGAGTCTCCTGGGAACTACTTTCCACAAGTGGTGACAGAACAAAGAACATTTGAAAGGCACATATTTATCAAGTTCCCCTCTTCCCATAGCTTATCTCAAGGGAAAGAACAGTTAACACAGGAAATGCATTGTTCCCATGAATCACAAAGAGAGAAGGGTTAATCCACTTGGAAATGCAGCCTAGACTAGTGCACCTGACACTTTCACATGCATGACAATCACCTGGGGATCTTGTGAAGCATGCAGCTTCAGGTTCAGCAGACCTCCCTGAGTGGCAAGGGGAGAAACTCAAACTGGATGCTAGGAGACCTGCCTTCTGCTTCCTGGCCCTTGAGCAAGTCATGTATCATCTCTATGCCCTGGCTGATGACAAAAGCGAATCATAATTTCTCTTATGGTGCTACTGGGAGGATTCAATGAGATATCCATCCATTTTAATAAACAGTAATCAGATGCCTCCTGTGTAGTGAGTAAAGGGCTAAAAGCATGAGAACGTGCACATAGAAAACAGAAAGAGAAGATCCACAATCATTACAATTACTCAGTGATGAGACCTGCCACATGGGACTTTCACACAAGGGAAGCTGGGGTCCAGAAAGCAGCATTCATCTCCTGACAAGTGTTAAATTCCATTATTCTTCACACCCTTCGATCATACTAAACTACCCAGCAGACATTGGCTATCTCTCTACTACAGCCGAACAGACCATAAAAACAGAACCAGGTCACACTGACTTAGCATATTTTACCAAGACATCCAGGGAAGACTTGAGGATACAGGTCCGAGAGGGCAGACCTGGCTCAATGGCATCCTCTTCCTAAAAGCACACCTTGAGGGGGCAGCCCGGTAGCTCAGCGGTTTAGCACCTGCCTTTGGCCCAGGGTGTGATCCTGGAGACCCGGGATGGAGTCCCACATCGGGCTCCCTGCATGGAGCCTGCTTCTCCCTCGGCCTGTGTCTCTGCCTCTCTCTCTATCATGAATAAATGAACAAAATCTTAAAAAAAAAAAAAAAAAGTGGGTTCCTGACATTTGTGTTTGAAAAATTACCCAGGCGATTCTGACATCCAGTTCCAGTGAAGAATCCCATGTTCTCGACACAAATACCTGCCTTTCCTGGGTCACTTATATGGATTCCCCCACGAGGTGGCCAGGCAGGGCGGCATGGAATAGAGTGCTGGCTCTGGAGCCTGCCTGCTTGGGCTCAAATGCTGGTTCTACCGCTCGCGAGCTGTGAGAACGTGGGCATCCTGTTCAACTCCTGAAAAGAGTAACAGCTGCTATTGTGGTTATTACATTCACAAGTCTTTCCACTCTGCCAGCCGGCAGGATTTCAACCCGGAAAGGAATGGCAGGTACAGGATTCACCAGCATTTCCTGGAAACAGCAGTGTCCCCGTGGTGCCATGTCCCTCTGACCCCAGCTCAACTGAAAAGACTGAGCAGGAGCCACCTGACCCCTTCCACAGAGGGCTGCCGGGGCAGTCAAGCCAGATGAAAATTCACCAGCAAACCTGCTTCTTGAGGACCAGGGTGGTCACTGAGAGGAATCTCCCAGCCTGTAGGTTCCAGGGCTCTTGATATTAGGCATAACTGCTACACATACACACAAATCTAATTTCTCTCTTAACTGCCTTTTATTTTTTAAAAGATTCTAGTTATTTATTCATGAGAGACAGAGAGAGAGAGAAAGAGAGAGACAGGCAGAGGGAGAAGCAGGCTCCATGCAGGAAGCCCGACGTGGGACTCGATCCCAGGACTCCAGGATCAGGCCCTGGGCCAAAAGCGGAGCTAAATCGCTGAGCCCCCTGGGGCTGCCCTTAACTGCCTTTTAAATATTGAAATACTTTTCATTCCACCACCTCTACTCCCTGAAAAAATCTGTCTTCTCCAGCCAATAGCTTCAGGTCTTCCAACTCTTCTTGACGACGTTCTGGCCCATTTTAACCACCCAGTCCCTTCCCCTGGACTTGCTTCTCAACGGTGTCCAGATTTGAATCCAGCGACTAAACTGCAAGATTCTGTCTTGGCAAGGTCACACCTACCCATCTGTTCCGGGATTTAACACAAGGAATGTAAACTTTAATAAAGAAATTCACACCCTCCTAGAGCCATACTAGTGTTTGCTTAAAAAGTCATAGACTAATAAAATAGAACACTGGATGTTAACTATGCTGCAATTAAAAAAAAGAAATCATAGAAAAGATTCATCTGGAGTCTTGGAGATACTTCTACTGAGTCATTCTGATACCAGTAGGGTTTTACTATCCCAAGAGTGTTTCCCACCTTGGAAATGAAGAATGGGAAAACAAGGGGCACCTGAGTGGTTCAGTGGTTGGGCGTCTGCCTTTGGCTTAGGTTGTGATCCTGGGGTCCTGGGATCAAATCCCGCATCAGGCTCCCCGCAGGGAGCCTGCTTCTCCCTCTGCCTATATCTCTGCCTTTCTGTGTCTCTCATGAATAAATACATATAATCTTAAAAAAAAAAAAAAAAGAAAAGAAAAGAAAAGAAAGAAAGGAGGAAAACAAAACAGAAGTGGAAGGGAGCAACACGCTCCTGGACCAGGTCTGACTTGCATCTTCTGAGTAGGCTGGGAGTGGGCACAGATGACAGGAGGAGCCTGGGCTCCACGGCTCCACAGCTCCACGACCCCTGCCAGGTTCTGGGGCGCTGACGTCCTGTGAACCAGCACTACTCAATGACCTGCAGTCCCAGGCTTTTCAGGTGGCATGTCCAAGGTCTCACAGGTCCTGAGTCAGATCATGCCCTGGACCTCTCTGCACTGCAACAACTGGATGACTCACAAAGCTGCCCTGTCTTCAGGTGGAATGCTGGCCTAGAAAAGGAGGCCTGACCCGCCTAGGAATACAGCTTGGTCCTGCACACACCTATTACGCAGCTGAACAGATGCCAAGCACTTAGGGTAACTTAACAGGGATATAAGCACACACGCGTGCAGACATGCCAGCTTCTCAGCGCCTTCTGCAGGCACTAGACCAAAGCTCCTCTGACTTACCAGCAATCCTCCAAATTAGCCAGGAGGGCATGAGGTAAGCAGCAACACGAGCAAACCCGGCCCCCAGCCTGGACGCCTCTCCCTTGGCTGTTGGTTGTTTCAAATACTTTCACTTAAATTTTCTAGAGGCAAATTGCAAATCCCTCAGGCAGCATTCCATGATCCAGTCTGATTTACTGCACCTCATGCCACAGTTGGCCGAATGGAGGCCCCCTCCCCCAGACTGTCCAGACCTGTCCCCACCATGGATGTTAAGGCCTCCTTGCTCACCTCGCCAATGCCAGCTTCTCCTCCACTCCAGATTTTGACTGGTTCCACCGCAGGTGCTCCTCACTCCCTCCCACCTTCTCTGCCTGCCCTGTTTTTCTCTACTTTTTACTACCAGTGAACACAAGGATCCTTCTAACGTAGGAAAGTCACATGCAGTGGCCCATCTCCCTCTGGGATCCCCCATTATCCAGCACGGAGCCTTGCAGTGTAGACATTCAGATATTGGTTGACTCCATGAAAACCCCTTGCTATAGAGATGCCCTCCCAGAGAACATCCGGCTGCAGAAGCGGCCTGGCAGTGGGGTGGTGCAGGGATCAGCAGGTGGCCCTTTGCACCCAGAGCACCCCAGGAGCACCCTGAAAGAAGCCCCAGACCACATGGTTACTCCCACTTCAACAAAAAAAAAGATTCACCTCCTGCTTGACAGAAGATCCAAACCCAAATTTGCTCCCTGAGTGCTCTTTATAGAGTCACACCTGTCTGCAGCTGGGACAGAAACTTATGACACTCCCAGAAATCAGTCCCTCAACCCTGAAGGCGAGAGGGTACAAGAATGTAGGAAGGGGAATTAAACAGCAGAGTTGTTTCGGAACATGATTAAATCACAGGAACTTGTCCTTCCAGAAAAAAAGGACTGGAGGGGGGGGACCCTCTGCAAGCCCACTAACCCTCACCACTGTCCCCATTCTACAAACAAGGGAAGCATCTTAGTGATGTGTTCCCACATGTCCCTGAAGACCCAAGAATGGCTGATTTAATTAACAGCTGCATTTAGAAAATACAACTCTTTATTGAAAGTAGATTTTAAAACTTCAGGTAATTTAAGAAAAACACAAAATTCTAAGACTCGGTTATGTGTAGCTCTTATTCTAGACCTTCATACAATTAAGAACAATCAACTAATTTCTACCTCTTTAAACAGTTAATGCCATTCCTTCCTCTCTCAGTCTGGGCTTCCTGCTTAACTTCCTGATCCTTTTCTTCTCTTTTCTAGCACACGGAGCTCCCCTGCACCCCTCCTGCTGTGCACACAGGTGCTCACCGATCCACATCACCAACATCGGTCCAAACAATCCTGAATCATCCTTGAAACTGTCTCAAAAACTCACAATAGACCGGCCACAGGAATATGCCTCAGACTGGGTGGTGGCTCCCAGCTGGGCTTTGGATCACTGCGTTTCTATCTTTGGAGGGTGCCGGGGGAGGGGGTGTTTGTGTGGGGGTGGGTGGGAAGGGTTCTTCCAGTCTTTCAAAAAATTACAACAGACATATGACCATTCAGATACAAGGCTTAAAAGATCAATTTTTTTTAAAGGAAACTTTTGAGTCAGAACAAAGCATCACGAAAAAACTTTAGGATATTTTTTAGAAGTTGTATTTAAGAAAAAGTCTGTTTTATTTAAGAAACTAAAAATAAAAGTTGGGGTAAGTCACTAGTACATGTAAAGATATATAAACAAAAGCAACTTTTCCTCAAATAAGGCAGTGAGCAGAAAACAGAACAGACATCAAAAGAAATGGTCTTCCATGCCTTGCACCAGGTCCCCAGCTAAGTCTGGGATGGGGGGGATCTGGGCAGAAGCAAGGCAAGGTGTGGGGTGGGTTAGTTCAGGTCACACTGGGGTCTGCTCTGAAATGACCCCTGCCCCCCCACAGCAGACCATCTATCTGCCTACCACTGAATTCCTCAATCTAAGATGATAAATACCCTACCCCATATGGGCTGGAAGGGATATATAGATCCCCAGAGAAGCTACAAAATCACAAACTATAGCATAGGGAAGGGGGAGCCCTGAAATATGGGGACAGATTTAAAAAAGGTTTGTTGTAAAAAAAAAAAAAAAAAAAGGTTTGTTGTATGAAAGTTTACACTGAAACATAAGGTGGTAGGAATGTGGTTTAACAAATTAGGGTATAGTCATACAGTAAATACTAGGCGGTCATTTCAAAGGATGAGCAGCTGGGTATGTACTAGAGCAGAACAGTGACCCACATGTGCTGCTGAGCACAGAAGCTCAGGTTACCAAGTATGTTAGCAGGAACCCACTTTATATGTAAATACACACACATGTGCAAACTTCTGACAGGAGACAAGGTTTGTTAGAAGAACTTCTAGAAAGTGGGATCGGTACTTGAAGCCTTCTGTACTGCTTAATTTTTTTCTCAACAAGCACATAATACTCTCTCAATTGTAAAAACCAGTAGTAATAAAAAAGCGCATCATGTAGGCACACTGCGTACAACTGCATGCCTGCAAAACTTTTGTGGAGGACTGCTTGGCAAGGTCTGTCAAAAGCCTTAAGAGAGCACATAACTTTTAATCAGCTAAGTGTTCATTTGTCTCTTTAAGATTTTATTTATTTTGGGGGGGGGGGGACGGGGGGCGCAGAGAGAGAGAGTCCCAAGCAGACTCTGCACTAAGTGTGGAACCTGACCAGGGGCTCCATCTCGCAACCCTGAGATGAGGACCTGAGCCAAACCAAGAATCGGACACCCAACTGACTGCACCATCCAGGTACCCCTAACTGTTCATTTCTAGGGATTGACTGGAGACAAGAAAATCTCAGTTGGACACACATATGAGATCCTCTGACTCTGTTATGAGGAGGAGGTTGGGATCCTGAAAAATGAAGGCCCTCGACTGAGAGCCTATGGGGGGAGGGGGCTGGCAGGGCAGGGAGCAGGTGCTCAGGACTCTGGCACCCGTGCTCTGACCATCAGCCTGTACTGCTGAGCAGCTGACCGGGGCAAGGAGATGGCACAATGTCAGCTGTGGTATGCAGCAAGCTGCTCGTGTCACAAGTGACTTTTATTTTTGGCTTTTCTGAATTTTCTGGATTTTCTACCATGAACATCCAGGACATTAACTTAAAATGACAACACTTTCAAAGTTATCTTTTTAAAATGAATGCGGGGCAGCCCTGGTGGCTCAGCGGTTTAGCGCCTGCCTTTGGCCCAGGGCGTGACCCTGGACACCCGGGATCAGGATCAACTCCCACGTCGGGCTCCCTGCATGGAGCGCCTGCTCCTCCCTCTGCCTGTGTCTCTGCCTCTCTCTCTGTGTGTGTCTCTCAAGAATAAATAAATAAAATCTTAAAAAAAAAAAAAATAGGGATCCCTGGGATCGAATCCCATGTCGGGCTCCCGGTGCATGGAGCCTGCTTCTCCCTCTGCCTGTGTCTCTGCCACTCTCTCTCTGTGTGACTATCATAAATAAATAAAAAAAATTAAAAAAAAAAAAGAATGAGGGTGCCTGGGTGGCTCATTTGGTTAAGTGTCTGCCTTTGGCTCAGGTCATGATCCCAGGGTCCTGGGATGGAGCCCCACATGGGGCTCCCTGCTCAGCAGGGAGGCTGCTTCTCCTTCTCCCTCTGCTTGTGCTCGCTTGCGCTCTTTCAAATAAAATATTTTTAAAAAATTAATAAAATGTAATGAATGACTAAGCATATACAGATGGCTTGTGAATTTATTTTAGAAAGGACTTGGGAAATGCCCCAAATCTAATCAAGGTGTCCAGCACATATCTGCGGGGCTGGAATGTAATAAAGCAGTGACCTAATGGATTGTAACCTGATTTCTGAATAAAGGATGTGATGACAGAAGGACACTGACCTGCATACTGTTTTGCAAAGGAAAACCGAAGAGAAAGACTCCTTTGGTGTTGATCCAGTAGGGAAGGGGCTATTAACTACTCAAGCTTCACTGAAGTACCCCTGCAGGAACTCGAAGCTCCCTGGTGGCCTGTCAGTCTGTAGAGCCAAGCTAGACTTTAACTCAGTATAGAAGGGATGTAATTTTTTGGTCTAAATGTATGCTGTTCAACATGGTACCACTAGTCACATGTGGCTGTCGGACATTTGAAATGTGACTAGTCCCAATGGAGGTGCTTTGTAATTTTGGAGAGTTAGACAAAAAAAAAAGAGAATGTAAACATCCTATTATAACTTTTTAAATATTGATTAAACATTGAAGTAATATTTTAGACTTACTGGGTTAAATATATTATTAAAATTAACTTTATTTGTAGGGTTTTTTTCATATAGCTACTAGAAAAATTTAAATTACATTTATGACTCTCATTATCTTTTTATTGGGCAGCCCTGGTCTAGACTAGGGGTCCGCAGACTGTGGGCCATGGGCCACATCCATGCTCCTGTCTGTCTTGGGATGACCTAATAAAGCAAAGAATGGTTTTTATAGATGAATATTTGCAACTGATTTGATAAAAAGGAACAGTAGCTTTGTATCCCAATAAAGTGAAGTGTTTTCTCATCCCAAAAGAATTCTTATGGAAAAATATTTTCTCTTGCTGTACCTACATAACATCTCTAATTTTATCACTTGGCCCTAAAAATTAAAAAAAAAAAAAAAGGCTCCCTGGTGGCCTGTCAGTTTGTGCTCACGACGCAAGCTTCCAATCCATCTTGTGGCTCCTACACACCACTCACGTGTCCTGGGTGGAAAAGCATCTGTGCTGTTTGGTCTGCTTTACCCCTGTGAATACCCTAGGCCCACTGGGCTGAGGACTAGACTCTAAAGAGCCAGGGTGATTCAGCGACAGGAAACAGACCAGGCGTATGGTTGCACCTCCAGATTAAGCCACACCCAAAGCTTGCGCAGCTCTGCACTTGCCCATTCACCTTCTCAACCAGGTAAGGGAGTTTCAGTTGTTTTGCTGCTGACAGCTGAGGGCATCCACAGACAGAGCCCATTCTGCAACCTCTCCTCAGACACGCTTGTTTCTCTCCAACCTCAACTTACACTGGTACCAATGAAGCCTGTTTCCTCTTGTGCCGTCCTAGGCAGAGCTGAAGAAAAGCAACCAACCATTTTCTTTAAGTAATGCCTTTGCTCATTCTTTTACTTTTTTTCCCATCATAAAAATAAAACATTCTAATTATGTTAAAATTTCAATGGTTCACAATTATGTAAACCATCCTTCCTTAATTCCATGGTCTAAAGCAGCTATCTTCAAATGTTTTACTGTTGGGACCTCTTTATACTCTTAAACGGTGGAAGGCCCCAACAAGTGCTTGTTATGTGGGATATACCTCTCAATATTTATCTTATTACAAGTCAAAACTGAGAAGCTTTAATATTGATCCACTTAAACATAAATAATATACTCATTGCATGTTAATGACATTTTTATAAACAATACCATTTGTAAATCTCTTTCTTTCTTTCTTTCTTCTTTCCTTCTTTCTTTCTTTCTTTTTTTACTATTTTGTAAATCTTTTTTTTGTATGGCTAATCTTCTGCATTGATCCTTTGTGACAGGTTGTTTTGGTTTAAGTAAATGAAGAAAATCTGGCCTCACACAGATATGTAATAGCCTTTTAGGAAATTGTAGAGGATATTCTTTCTTTGATGCTACCCCTTAGCTGGCTGCAGTGTGGAATTTGAAACTATGCCACTGAACTTCTCATACTGTCACATTAAAAACCATTAATCTTGCACTTTGAATAGATCTTTTAACCATGCATGATTTTCTAACTGCAAGCATTAGTTCTATGAAAAAGGTGAAAAATTGACTGAATTATGCAGATCTTCCAAATGTTGATACACTTCCTTAGGTAGTATTTTAAAGCATCACATTTATCTGTATGACCACCACATAATTATGGACACCGAGAATGTCTCCAGACCACATTTTAAGAACTTTTGTTTTAGAGACACCCACTTTTAGGGGCACCTGTATGGCTCAGTCAAGGGTCCAACTCTTGGTTTCAGCTCAGGTCATGATCTCAGAGTCCTGAGATCAAGCCCCATGTCAGGCTCTATGCACAGTGAGGAGTCTGTCTCTCTCCCTCTGTCCTCCCTCCTTTCTCTCTCTCTTTCTCTCTCAAATAAGTAAAACCTTTAAAAACACATATATTTTAAAAATAAAGATACCCACTTTTAGCAGTTTAGTATACATCCCTCAAGACAGTATGTTTATGCAAGCTGGTTTTTAACTAGTTACCACAAATACAAATGTATACACATACTGTTTTGTAACTTGCTTTTTCATACTATGAACAGCAGATATCATTCATCAAGGATTTGTATTAAAGCCTAAAAGCTCATTGTCCAAGATAATGAGTGTGGACATGGGTACAGGTGATGTTGAAATTAGGTGCGACTGGAGGGGAAAAACATGACTTGCTAAGAGTCATACTGGAACCCAACACACAATTGAAGGTTAATTTGTGTTCTGCCATTTTCTTGAATGATATCCAATTAAATGAAACTCCCCCACTGCAAGAGGAGATGAAGTTAGGGGACAAAATCTGAAGTTAAAATCAGAAAACCAAGTTCTTGTACAACATATAGAAAACCTCATGTCAACAGCTGGTGTTTGTAGGCAACTGACATAAAAAGCACAAGAAATTCTGTTTTTACAGTGTCTATTTCCCCAACCCCTCACCATTATGATGAGGATTCTTTCGGAGCTCTGCCGTTGTTTCAGATAAAGCAGGATACCTTGTTTTTCTTCGCATATCTGTGGTTATAAGGGTTGTTAAACACCTTGGCATTCAACTGCATTGAACGTGCCTATTTTCTAAGTGCAGTTGACAACTTAGAAACACACCAAACACCCTCTTTCTTTTTTCTTTTTTTAAAGATTTTATTTATTTATGAGAGACACAGAGAGAGAGAGAGAGAGAGGCAGAGGGAAAAGCAGGCTCCATGCAGGGAGCCTGATGTGGGACTTGATCCCAGGACTCCAGGATCACGCCCTGGGCTGAAGGCAGACGCTCAACCGCTGAGCCACGCAGGTGTCCCAACACACTCTTTCCATGGTCTCTAGTCTCCAAATGTATTTCAGTAATCCTCCTCAGCCCAGCCTCTCCAGTCAGTAACAGGCCTGGTGCCCTCCAGAGGCTGCCCCTCCACTGGAGAGCACTGGCCAGAGGACAGAGCCTCTCTCCTCTCCATCAAAGGCAGTGCTTCCTCCCAGAATCCTTGCAGATGGGATTCTAGACCTGCAAAATTAGGCCAGCCCACCATGCTTAGGGCCAATCACAGCAGTGAGCAGAAAGCACTCATAAAACCAGAGAAGACCACATGCCTTAACGAATTTCTATAGCACCAAAAGGAAGTTGAAGAGTCTGTCTCCAAAGTCCTGGTGGCTCAGTCCACTGAGCATTTGACTTCTGCTCAGGTCATGATCTCAAAGTCCTGGTTTCTACATCTCCAGGTTAAGTGTCTATGAAGGAAGGAGCAACAGGAAAGAAAGAACCGCCTTTGTGTGCCCTGCCTACTTATCACTTGGAAACATCTGGAGCCTGTGGGCAACCAATGAGATGAATAGAAGGTCAGAGCTCTGGAGAATGACACTAGATTATTGGGGGCAAATATCTTACCAGCCAGTCTCACGGCTGGTTTCCTGTTCGTGGAGTCCATGGCCCATCTAGAAGGTTTCATACATAGGATCATGAAAAATTTAGCTTTTCCAACTGAGGTGTGAAGTCTCTGTGGAATTCAGGTGGGCATTCCAGAAGCACAACTGCAAAGCTTCCACTGCTGCTTGGTGGAGGGAAGTGCACAAGGGCCACAGTCCTCATTTTGAGCCCTCCCTGAGCTACCTTGGCCGCACAACATCAAAGATCTACAGCAGTGCTGGCCCAGGGAGATGCAGAGATGCTCACCCCTTGCTCCGTTGAAGTCCCCTATCAGTGAAGAGGTGCCCAAAGTGCCAGGACACTTTCACATGTAACAGATGAATGCCTTTAACCAAAAGCGGGGGAAAGCAGAGGGTTTTGCTTCTTCTTCCCTTTTTTTTTTGAATTTTATTATTTATTTATTTATTTATTTATTTATTTATTTATTTATTCATTCAAGAGAGACACAGAGAGAGAGGCAGAGGCAAAGGTAGAGGGAGAAGCAGGCTTCCTGTGGGGAGCCCAATGTGGGACTAGATTCCAGGGCCATGGGATCACGACTGAGCCGAAGGCAGATGCTCAACCACTGAGCTATATCCAGGCATCCCAAGGGTTTTACTTCTTGCAAGATACTTATAAGTTAGGAAAAATATTTATAGTCTCTGCAGGTCGGGGCAGTAATTGATCAAAGTTAAAGAGGTATGAAAAACATCTTTCAATCCTCTGTATCTTCAAATCTTGGGACTGTAATTATAACCTCAGAGGTAGCATCAAAAGTGAATCAAACCAGGGACGCCTGGTGGCTCAGTCCATTAAACACTTGACTTCAGCTCAAGTCATGATCTCAAGGTCCCAGGATTGAGCCCCACCTGGGGTCCCCACTCAGTGGGGAGGCTGCTTGTCCCTCTGCCCCTCTCCCTGCTCCTGCTTGCTCCCTTTCTCAAATAAAATCTTAAAAAAAAAAAAAAAAAGAATGAAACTAGGCCAGTGACCCCACCAGCCTGCCCTTACAGCCCCACCCCCACCCCAAGGACATGTGCAGGATTATACACACACACACACTCACACACACACACTTCTAGTTGTGCTTTCATTGGGTGGATCTTGGGGGTGGGGACAAGTACCATAGAGTAATTATGGCCTAAAAACTTTAAGAACTATCACAGACAACCTAATTTTTGATGAACGGAGTCCAAGAATAGCAAGTTTGCACTGCTCTTCCTTTTCTTTGTAGATTTACAACTACCAGGTATAGCCGAGCAAGTGTCCCCAGATAGCAAGCACACTACAACAGGTAGGTCCTGCACACGTACCTACATTATTTTATGACAGAGCAAACTTCTGCAGGAGCCCTGAAGACCCATAAAGGCAGGAGGGGAAAAGAGTTATATTGCTATAGCCAAAAGGAGCCTTCGTGGAAAAAAACAAACAAAAAAAACAGAGCCTTGTGGCATTTAATTCTTTTTCCCCATAGGGGACCTATAGCTGGAAATAGTGAAGTGCTTGCCCAAATTATATCACATAATCTAATAACAGAATTCAAGCTCTTGAATCCTGCTTCAGGAGCTTCCCAATTCTTTTTTTAAGGTTTTATTTATTTATTCATGAAAGACACAGAGATAGAGAGAGGCAGAGACACAGGCAGAGGGAGAAGCAGGCTCCATGCAGGGAGCCCAATGTGAGACTCGATCCCCGACCTCTAGGATCATGCCCTGAGCTGAAGGCAGAGCTTAACCGCTGGGCCATCCAGGCGTCCCAGGAGCTTCCCAATTCTTAAAGGGCTTGTTAAAAGTGCAGATTCTGCTTTCTCCAAGATTCTGATACTGCTGGTATAGGAAGAGGCCCAGCAATCAGCATTTCAGCAAGCAGCCCAGGGGATTTTGGGGCCAGTGGTCCATCCTTTGGGGAACACAGTTAACCATGCTGGTGCTAGGACCAGTGAAAAGAAAAAGAAAAGACAGTATTAAAGGCCACAGACACTCCTTCCTACTCTCCTTGATCAATATCAATCAAGAATGCTATATTGGTAGCTAACAGTTTTATTCCAGATGGGATTTCATAGGCCTGACTTGGGATTGGACCTTTACCATAAAACCTTTTAAAGACTAAAATCCCCTTTCTAAGACACTGGTTTCACACACAGGATAAGAACTGAAATCCACTGGGATGTGGGCTATTCAAGCTAATGCACATCTCCTGGAATACAGTTCACTGCACAAACTCATTAGACATTTAGTTCTCTCAACTAAAATGCAGGGAAGAGGAGCATTGCTGGTCTCAGAAATCAAGTTTTATTTAATCAGATTAAATTTTTCCCCTAAACCATTGCAGCTCAGGAACTCAAAAGTTCCGAGTGGATGATTTCCCACTCCTGCATGGGTTGGTGACCAAAATAACTACTTGACTTTTTTTTAAAAGATTTTATCTATTCATTTGAGAGAAGGGGAAGGGGCAGAAAGAGAAAGAGAATCCCAAGCAGGCTCCATGCTAGGTGCAAGCCCAACGCAGGCCTTGATCTCACGACTCTGAGGATCATGATCTGAGCCGAAATCAAGAATTGGCCACTCAACCAACTAAACCACCCAGGTGCCCCACTATTTGACAGTTTTAAGGGGAAAAAAAGAATATAAAAAAGGGATTCTAAGTCAAAGCTACTAGAACTTGCCCCTGATGGTTTGAGAGGCAAAACCCAAAAACCTCCAGAGATGCTGCCCTCAAAGCTCTGCTGCCCCCCACATCTGAGGATCTTCTATGTTTTCATGACTCTTTGGGATGTCCGAACTTAATGAGCTAATGTCCCAGAACTGCTGAGCAGGTGTCCTACATACACACTTCAAGGAAGGGGTGTAGGGGTGTGTGTGCATGTGTCAGGGGTCCCGGCTGACACTGCAAGTCAAGGGAGTCCTTCAGCCATGTGCAAGGATTTGAAATGCCAACCAAGGTCTACTGAGCAAAGGGGGCTTTGTCAGCTTAACAGATAAGAATCTTTCCAGGGCAGCCCAGGTGGCTCAGCGGTTTGGTGCCGCCTTCTGCCCAGGGCGTGATCCTGGAGACCCGAGATCGAGGCCCATGTTGGGCTCCCTGCATGGAGCCTGCTTCTCTCTCTGCCTGTGTGTCTCTGCCTCTCTCTCTCTCTCTCTGTGTGTGTCTCTCATGAATAAATAAATAAAATCTTAAAAAAAGAAAAAAGAAATCTTTCCAAGGGTTGGGTCCTTTGGGGCAAAGTATTCTTATGTAAGAAGAGGTCTGTGATATATTATCTAATAGCCCCCTGCTCTATTTCTGCAAACTGGCGTTTCTTTGGTGGACTCCCACCCCCACCCCATCCATATGGTCACACTATCTTGGCAAAATGCAATGCCGTCCTCGGTCACTACCAACTGGCCCAGACTGGCCCAGCTACCCAAGCTAGGCCCACTGGCATCCTTCCACACTATTTACAAACTGGAAATAAGAAGCGAGGCCAAAATTGAGCATGGACCCAGTTAGCAGCCACAGGCCAAAAAAGAGGGAATAAATAGAATGATGGTGGAGAGAGAATACCGTGGACATCCCAGGTGCCCCACCAGCCCTGGTTCTAGGCTGTCTCTGTGTAAGACTCCTTTCACAAGAGCTAGTCCAGACTGAGTTCCTATTACTAATACAGAGACTCCAGCTGAGAAAACTGAGAAGAGGTCTGAACTTACAGCACTCCTGCTGCTGTGAAGATGACCACATCTACCAGCTGCTGGAAACTCCTTAACAGCTAGAGAGTTCCCATTCATCCTTGTTTCTCTGTAGCACTTTATACCTAACACACGCCCCATAAACATCTGTTGAGTGTGATTTTAAAATATCCTCCTCTGGGACAGCCCGGGTGGCTCAGTGGTTTAGCGCCGTCTTCAGCCCAGGGTGTGATCCTAGAGACCCCGGATTGAGTCCCACGTCCGGCTCCCTGCATGGAGCCTGCTTCTCCCTCTGCCTGTGTCTCTGCCTCTGTGTGTGTGTGTCCCTGATGAAGAAATACATAAAATCTTAAAATAAAATATCCTCCTCTGATGTTAAAAAAAAAAAAAAAAGCCCAACAACCAACAAACTCAGCTTCTTGTTTTAAAGGACTCTTTCTGGTCTATAAAGCAGTAACCCTCTGTGTGACCCTCACAGCTTTCCAAATGGGCCCACTAGGGCAGGGGGCCAGGACCTGCAGCAGCACAGAGCTTCACAGCATTGGGGTTCCTAGCACATTAGAAGGGTTCCTAGCACGGGAACTGCTGAAATGTGCAGTGCAGTAGAAAGCATGATCTTCCAGCAGAGCACAGTGCCAATCACAGGACAGAACTCTGTGCCCTCCCAGAGGCCTGGATGCCAACTGTCCCCACTGCTCGCCGTTCCACTCTCACCATCCGTCAAATGCTTATCACCAGGTCCAAATCTCCTTTCCAGCCACCAGATTCTCATCCTTACATGCACCCAGGCAGTATAATACAAAGGTTAAAACAGGCTTTAGGACACACCTGGCTGAATATGTGATCACAGAGGAGTTAAATTCTGAGTGATTTTTTAAAAAAAACGTATGAAATAGGATGGACCTAGAGGGCATTACGCTAAGTGAAATAAGTCAGAGAAAGACAAATACCATATGATTTCACTTACATGTGGAATCTAAAAAGCAAAACAAATGAACAAACAAAAAGCAGAAACAGACCCATAAATACAGAGAACAAACTGATGGCTGCCAGAGGAGACAGGTAGGGAGGATGGGGAAAATGGGTAAAAGGGAATGGGAGATGCAGACTTCCAGTTCTGGAATGGGTAAGTCACAGGGATGAAAAGTAAAGCACAGAGAATGTAGTCAATGGTACGGCAACAGCAGTGTATGGGGACAGATGGAAGCTACGCTTGCAGTGAGCACAGACAGCATAACATACAGACTTGAGTCACTCTGCTGTACATCTGAAACTAATATGACATCATGTGTCCACTACACTTCAATAAATAGATAAATAAAATGGCCTTTTTCAAGGATTTTAATTTATTTATTTGAGAGAGGGGGAGGGAGAGAGAGTGGGCACGAGCAGGGAGGAAGGGGTAGAGGGACAAGCTGCCTCTCCACTGAGCAAGGAGCCAGATTGGGGCTCTATCCTAGGACCCTGAGGTCATGACTGAGCCAAAGGCAGATGCTTAACCAACTGAGCCACCCAAGTGCCCAAATAGATATTGAGTACCCAACTCACAGAGAAGTTATGATGTATAGAAAGCATTTACACTGTGCCTACACAGGAGATATCCCAAACAATTAAGTGATGATCTCAAGGTGCTTGGACTATGAGTAACTTTTAATTGTTTTGCTTAGCTGCACTTTCCATTAAAAAGCTGAAATCACCTCCCAGGCTCTAATGTTAACTAGCAATTCCTGCATTTTCTCCATCAGAGAAGCATCCCCCATTTGATTCCTGTTTCCTGTTCACTGGCCCCCCACCCTGCTGGAGGCTCTCACCTTCTCCAAGCACACTTCCGGCATCTCCCGCTTCCAGCCCTTTTTGCATCCTGCTATCAAATTGGAGCTATTCCCTTATTCCAGCTTTGCTGCTACTTCCCCACTGCCCTTGGCCCTTTGTTAAAATTCTGTTGCCTTCAGAGGCCTTCCCACCCCACCACTGCTTGCACAGGATTTAAAAAAAAAGGGGATTAACCACATTGATCTGTAATTGCACAGGACCTTTTCAAACAGGGATTAATCACATTCTGCCAAGATTTCTAGTAAGTTCCTTGGTACAGATTTGACCCCAGGCCTTCCAATTAAATAGATTGACACAAACTATTCCGCAGATAATTTAGGAATGCACTCAGTTTAGGTTACCACTCAGACCCCAGGGCCCCAGGTTAGTGAATCTCTTAGAGCCAAAAGACCTAGGGCACTTTTAAAAGACCTGTGACATTCTGTGAAAGGACATGTCAAGGCCTGTAGCCATATCTTTCTTACCTTTCTCTCAGCTAAATATCAGACTGACCAAAGATGGCTGTTTATTTCCCTTGCGCTTCAAACAGTTAGGCTTAGAGAGAGCTCTGGTCCAAGGCATAATTATAAGGTTGTGGCTGTTCTCCAGCTGCACCGGGAGGGACCCGGAAAAATACTTTCGGGAATAGCACATTGACTCCCCACGCCACCAGAGCATGTTTATAAACCAGAGCTTCACAACAGGAGTGGCTGTGAGGTTTTCCTGTCTGTTCCAGTATGGGACTTAACCCAGGGTGAATCTTCCCATTCAGCCCCATGTTTATGCTACATCTAAATGCAGACTGTAAACATAGTAGATGTAGGTTTATCTAATTAAAATGCAGCTCACTGGCTGTGCAATGCTGGTGTCGATTAATGTTCATTATTAAATAAAAACTGTTGTCTTGGAATTTAAGTCATTCTGTTAAGAAGCTTAGAAAATCTATTCAGAGAGAATTGGAAATCACTATTTCAATGCCAGCTAGAGTGGGAAGACAGTATCTAACTGATTTAGAAATGTTCATTTAAGGCTGATTTTCTAGATTTAATTAAGCCTTACCTTTCAGAACAGATATGCTCCTGAAAACAAAAAAGAGGCATAAATTGGAAGTTTCTAAGCAATACTGTAACGTACTAGTCGCATATTTAAAGCGTTTCTGTGATAAGTTTTTTGGCAGGAAACTTAGGAAAAAAGCAGCTTTCATATAGTAGATTTTCTTAATAAAGTTTTTAAGTGTACTCAGAACCTGCACTAAGTGAAAGAAGGGGCAGATTCCAGAAAGAGAGCGGGCGGCCAGGCTAAGTGATCAGGGGCGGCGAGAGCGTGGAAAGGAGGAAGTTCCCCAGCTCCCTGCTGGCCTGGCCGGGCCGGGAGGCGAAAGCCCGGGAAAGGCTCAGCGCCACCTAAATCCCTGCCCTTGTTCTGCCTTTGGCGTCACTGAAATCGCGTGTCCCGGTCCGCACACACCAAATGTACTTCCCGAGGACTGACAGGAACTAAGCCCCATTGTTTGGCGCCCGGACACAACCCGAAGGGCCCAGGCGGGCTTCACCTGGCCGGGGCGCGCCCCTCCGCTCTCGGCGGGTTTGGGGCCGCGGCCGCCCCGCGGTAGTCGGTTCTGCACGCGCCGCCGGGCCGCGGGGAGGGCGCGAGGGCTGTTCCAGCCTCCGTCTACGCCCGCGCGGACAAAAACTGTCCTTTCCAAGGCAGGAAAATCCAATCGCACACGGCCCTGAACCCCGGCGGGTCTGTGCCGCTCCGGAGGCCGGTGACCGAGTCGCGCCCGCCGCGAGGCCACAGCGAAGCCCACGCCGAGCCAGCAGCGGCCGCGCGTGGGGCGCCCGGGCCCGAAAGCTGCCGCCCCAGTGGGGGGCCTCCCCGGGCGAGCGTCCTCCGCGGACAGAGAGGATGGTAAGAGGGGGAGCGCAGAGGACGGCGCCCGGGACTCGCGAGCCAGAGGGCGGCGGGCGCGAGGCTTCCGGAGCAGAGCGCGGGGCCGGGCGGCTTTCCCGGGACGGCGAGACCGCACGGACCCCCCGCCGCGGAGCCCCCTTACCATCTCCTTGCGGAGCAGGGCCAGCGCGGCGTCCAGGTTGGGCGGCTTGGCGGGCAGCCCCGCGGCCCGGGCCCCGCCGCCGCTCGCGCCCCCGCGGCTCAGCTCGTCCTGGATGCGCGACTTCTGCGCGTACAGCCGCTCCAGGTGCCGCCAGCCCCCCGACGCGCCGCCGCCCGACGCCGAGTGCAGCAGCCCGCTCAGGCTCTTGGGCAGCGGGGGCAGCCCGTCCACCCGCAACCCCCGGACCGCGTCCGCCACCCCCGCCGCCGCTCCCGCCCCGCTCATCTCGCCGGGCCCGGCCACGCGCCCTGCCCCGCCGCCGCCGCCGCCGCCGCCCCGGCCCCGAGGCTCTCCCGGCCCGCCCCCTTCCCGGCGGCGCCCCGCCCACTTCCCCTCCCCGGCGCCCCGCCCCCGCCCCCGCCCCCGCCCGCGCTCCGCATCCCCATCCCCGCCCGGTGCCCTGCCCGCCCCGCGCCCCCAGCCCCGGCCCGGCGCACCTCCAGCCCCGCCCATCAGCCCCCCGCCCCCCTCCCTCCCTGAGCCCTCCCCCAGGTCCCGCTCCCCAGCCCCGCCCCCGCACGCCCCCGCCCCCACCCTGCTCCCATCCCCGCGCCCCGGCTCACCTCCAGCCCCGCCCATCAGCCCCCGCCCCCCTCCCTGAGCCCTCCCCCAGGTCCCGCTCCCCAGCCCCGCCCCCGCACGCCCCCGCCCCCACCCTGCTCCCATCCCCGCGCCCCGGCTCACCTCCAGCCCCGCCCATCAGCCCCCCGCCCCCCTCCCTGAGCCCGCCCCCAGGTCCCGCTCCCCAGCCCCGCCCCCGCACGCCCCCGCCCCCACCCTGCTCCCATCCCCGCGCCCCGGCTCACCTCCAGCCCCGCCCATCAGCCCCCCGCCCCTCCCTGAGCCCGCCCCCAGGTCCCGCTCCCCAGCCCCGCCCCCGCACGCCCCGCCCCCACCCCCTGGTTCCCGGCTCACCTCCGCGAGCTCACGGGACTCCCCCCCTCCCGGGACTCCCCCCTCACCTGCCCACCTCCTCCCGGAACCGAGTCCTGGCCCGGCTGCCCCACTCCCAGCGAGGTGGGCTTCCCAGCAGCCGCCAAAGCTGCCTGTAACTGCCGAGGGAGCCCCCCTGTCGGACGCAGCCCGACGGACGGCTGGCGGGGGGTGGGGAAGGTCGGAGAGGAGGCGGGCAGTGCTGGATCCGCGATCCCGCCGGCGGTCTCCGTCCCCGGAGGCCCGGGGGCCGAGGCGGGGGAGGCCGGGCTCTGGCCACAGGACCCCCGCCTCGTCCCAGGGCTGAATCCGGAGCGCCTCTCGTCGGGGTCAGCTCGCCGCCGGGAGGGTGGGGACACCCAGACCCGCGCAAACCGTTTATTCCCTCCGCTAGGGCAGGCTGGCCTCACCGGTGACCGTGCCCAGCCCTACCGACGCCGACGGCGGCCGAGAGCTCCAGGTCCACTTTGCAACTTGGGAACGCAAACAGACTCGTCTTTCAGCCTGGCTGGGAACGCAAGAGCGATTCTAGATGGAAATGGGACGAAAGTAGAGAAAACTTAAATCTCGGACACTATCCATCAGTTCTGAGGCAAAAATAAACACTCACGACTCACACCTCAGAAAGAGAGAGGAAAAAAGGGAGAGAGACACCGGCTGTACCCCTTCTAGGAAGAATAAACATGACAGTTATAACCGGATTAGAGACGGAAAAGTAAGGAAAGGACTGATTAGCAGACAATAGCCTCACCGCAAATTAAAAACCAACGCTGCACGCCTAGGGTGGATCACTTGAATGCCCAATGATGACTGATTTTATTTATCAAAGGAATTTAATTGTTCTAAATACCCAAAAGGATCATAATAATAAAGGGTTCTGAGCGCTTCAGACACCCCACATAAAAGAGGCCTGCATTTTGGGGAGGGGGGGTCTTTTCCCCTTTAATCCACCTCCCCAGAATCCATGTGTTTCACACTGGCTCTTGTTCTCCGCCCTTGCACTGCCTGAGATTGACATGCCTGAGATTGACATGAAGAAGCCCCAGGGTGGGTAGTGTGATTTGAGGGCATCAGGAAGGCTCCCACCCCACCCACTGCCCAGAATCTTCCACCTCATCACTGTGCCTCACCTTCCACTAATTATCTAGTCACATTTCCGGATTTCAGGTATTCATTCATTAGCCTATTTAAACAGCGGGTGTCTTTGGGAGAGGGACAGACTGCTTGTGTGGGGACTAAGGGAGTAGAGGGGATGGGCAATATTTTGATCTTTTACTTACACCCTAGCATGAATTCCTTTAATTCCCTGTGTCACATGACTGTGTCTTGCAGTGCCTAGCCGAAGTCACTGATGTTAGCTCATCAGAGGATGGATATGTAGGAGTGCAGTGAGAAAAGAGATGGTGTTAAAGCATCAGGGTACTGAAGTCATTTTAAAGTACATACTTGAGGGGATTATGGATGACAAGGAAAGAAGGTTAGGGCCTGCTAAAATAGCAACATGAGGTCCCTGGTGCCAGGACTGACGGGCAGCTCTGATGATGCCAACCCATGGTTTTAAAGACAGACTGTGCATTCTGGCACCGTGAAGTGAGCATATTGAAAGTCCCCTTATATCAACACATAACATCCAGGTGTGACTAGAATTACCGTAGAATTTCTATGCTGCTGAGACTTTATTTCTATAAACCCAAAAGGCAATTGTGCAAGAGCCCATCAAATATCTTAACACCCAAGGAAAATGTCAGTCGGCACCTGCTTATTCAAAGGCCAATATAAGGTACCTTTTAAGGGTCATACTTATAACAGGAATGAAATAATAAATAACTTCTTAAAATACAGCTAAACCTTAAACAACACGGGGGTTAGAGGCACCCACCACAGTCAAAAATCCATGTATAACTTTTGACTCCTCCAAAACTTAATTACTACTAGCCTACTATCGTTAAGAGACCTTACCAATCATGTAAACTGTCGATTAACAAGTTTATATGTTTACGTATTCTATACTGTATTCTTATAGTAAAGCTAGAGACAAGAAAAGGTTTTGAAGAGAATCATAGAGAAGAGAAAGTACTTTACTGTACTTATTGAAAAAAAATCTGCACATAAGTGGACCTGCATAGTTCAAACCTGTGTAGTTCAAACCTGTATATGTTTTTTGCTTTAGTTCAATTCTGAAACACCAGTATTCTGACCCTGAGCCAGAATGAGGCCCAGCTGTCTACTGTACAGCTAAATCAACCTTTTTTTCATATCTTTTTGTTTTTGTTTCGTTGTTCACAAGTTCTTGGAGGTCAGGAAATGCAGACTTTTAATCCAGTGCTCTCTTCAGTAACCCTCACCTCTTCTTAGATTTAAAGATGAAGGTCGGGGGGATCTGGGCCTTGGAACACAGACCTCCAAGTCACCGGTATCTGGTGCCACCCACCAAGAGGCAATCTCTTCCCTCTATCCTGTCCTTCCATTAATCCAGACACTTCTTCATCCCCACTTTGAGTTCCTACCCACTTAGTATGTGCTTTCTGGAACATCCCAGAGTCTTTTTGTGCTTTTCTTCATAATTCTAAAACCTGCATACCTTAGGTTGTGGATAGACTAGAAAGAACCTGAAAAGCACCTTAAAAGTCCGATTGAGCTTTCTTTCCCAAACTGATGACCCTGAAATCTGCCAACTATAGAGAAGTTTATCTTTTTGCCCACAGCAGCTGTTTCACACAGGGGGTAGAACCTAAAATTAGAATACTTTGAGAACAATCGTGCAATGTATCCGGCCAAAATTTTTAGCAAATGTATTAATTATAGACTCTTTTATATAGGTTTTTAAGTTGTTGCTTTATCACCTCAACAATGTGTCGACTAAGAAAGAATTCACTGAAAAGTAAAGCAAACAGGCATTTATTTGAGCAATTAGAATTGCAATTTTGGAGGCAGATTCAGGTAGAAACCTGGCTCGTGTTCTGAGGACAACAAAGAGGGAGGCAAGAGTTATACAGGTGAAGGAATATACGGGTAGTTTCCATCTAGGTCCTCCTTGTAATGAGGGATTGAAATGGGATTGGTTGAGTCAATATGCAAATGAGGGACGAAAGTTTGTGAAACTGAATTGGCTCCTTTCCAAATGAAGGAGGGGGAGGATCTGGTTGCCAGGACTTGCATCCTGAGAAGGGAGTTCTCCAAGCTGAGGAATTCAGGCTCCCTTGAAAGTTCAAAAAGTTTGGGATGCCTGGGTTGCTCAGTGGTTGAGCATCAGCCTCTGGCTTAGGGTGCTGGGATCCAGCCCCACATCAGGCTCCCTGTAGGCAGCCTGCTTCTCCCTCTGCCTATGTCCCTGCCTCTCTCTGTGTGTGTTTCTCATGAATAAATAAATTAAATCTTTTTAAAAAAATAATAAATAAAATTAAATTTAAAATAATAATAATTAAAAAGTTCAAAAAATTTACAGTTCCTCTGATAAGGATATATATATAAATTCCTCCCCCGGATGGGTTCCCCACCCTATTTTATTTTATGTATTTATTTATTTGTTAAGATTTTATTTATTAAAAAAAAGATTTTATTTATTTATTCATGAGATACAGAGAGAGAGAGAGAGGAGAGGCAGAAGCAGGCACCATGCCGGGAGCCTGACACGGGACTCGATCCTGGGAGACCAAAAATAGCGCTCTATTTTTTTTAATTTTTATTTATTTATTCATGAGTGACAGACAGAGATAGAGAGAGAGGCAGAGACACAGGCCGAGGGAGAAGCAGGCTCCATGCAGGGAGCCCGATGTGGACTCGATCTCGGGTCTCCAGGATCACGCCCTGGGCCAAAGGCGGCGCTAAACCGCTGAGCCACCCGGGCTGCTCTCCGCGCCTCCCCACCCCCCCCCCACCCCCCGCCCCCCGTCCTATTTTAAAAGATACTATCTAATGTCTTAGCTAGGCTGGCTTGCTCCATTATGAGATCTCCTTTTACAAATATTTAAGTTTATTTAATTAGGAATAAGGGCACAACTTTTGTTTTTAAGGAAGTTTATTGGGGATCCCTGGGTGGCGCAGCGGTTTAGCGCCTGCCTTTGGCCCAGGGCGTGATCCTGGAGACCCGGGATCGAATCCCACGTAGGGCTCCCGGTGCATGGAGCCTTCTTCTCCCTCTGCCTATGTCTCTGCCTCTCTCTCTCTCTCACTGTGTGCCTATCATAAATAAATAAAATTAAAAAAAAAAAAAAAGGAAGTTTATTGAGGGAGGAAAGGGTATTTGGGTTTTTTTATGGTTTTTATTTAAATTCCACTTAGTTACTATGCAGTGTAATATTAGTTACAGATGCACAATATAGTGATTCATGCATCACCTGGTGCTCATCACAAGTACACTCCTTCATCCCCATCACCTATTCCACATATCCCCTCACACTCTCCCTCTGGTGACCATCAGTTTGTCCTCTAGAGTTGAGAGTCTGTTTCTTGGTTTGCCTCTCTCTTTTTTCCTCCTATGATCATTTGTTTTGTTTCTTAAATTTCATGAATGAGTGAAATCACATGGTATTTATCTTTCTCTGACTGACTTATTTCACTTGGCATAATACCCTCTAGTTCCATCCACATCATTGCAAATGGCAAGATTTCATTCTTTTTTATGGTTGAGTAATATTCCGTCACACACACACACACACACACACACACACACACACACCACATCTTTATCCATTCGTCAGTTGATGGACACTTGGGCTGTTTCCATATTTTGGCTATTCTGGGTAATACTGCTATAAACATAGGGGTACATGTATCCCTTTGAATTAACATTTATGTATTCTTTGGGTAAATACCTAGTAGTGCAATTTTGGGGTCATACAGTAGTTCTACTTTTAAGGGTATTTGTTTTTTTTGTTTGTTTGTTTTTAACTAAGCCCTAATAGGCCCAATGTGGAGCTTAAACTCACAACCCAAAGATCAAGAATCGCATGCTCTACTGACTGAGCCAGCCAAGAGTCCAACAAGGATTTTTTTTTTTTTTTTTTTTTTTTTTTTTGCTGCTATAGCACCCAGTACAATGCTAAACTCCTAATGGTATAAAAATCTTTTTAAAAATATATCATTAGACATAACTCGTTGAGTACCTTCTGTGATTTGTAAACCACAGTGTTAAGTTCTATGATGAACATAAAGATAAATGTGGTTCAATCTATGAGTTCTGATCATAATCCATCAGGAGGAATCACACTGTAATGGGAGCAGAAATCAAATGCTGGGGCAGGCCCAGGAGGAAGACTCCTTGTGGGGTTCAGAAGAGGTGTGACTTTGAGTAAATTAAGCCAGACCAGGCTCTGGCTGGAAGAGTCCCAGTTAGTTGGAAGGTGGGTTGCTTTCGAAAGACAAGGAGCAGAGAGGCTGAACAGTGGCTTGGGTATCCAGCTGGGGGAGGGTTTCAAATTGCATGCTGTGAAGTTTGGACTCTGTGTCCTAGGCAACAGGAAGCTTTGAGCACTTTATTTTTTTTTTTTTAATTTTAAGTTTTGATTTCAATTATATTGAGCCCTTTAAAGCAACACAATCTTTAGAAAAATCGCTCAGACACTTGTAGTACTGATAGGTTGGAGGTAGAGGCAGAGCTTAGAGGCAGGGAGAGAAGTTGAGAGGCGAATGCATCTTTGAGTTGAGAGGACATGAAGCCTGAATTAGGTGGCAGAAAGCAGGGGATAAGAAACAGAAATACCTAGCACTTGGTACATTATAAAGCACTTTCTCATAGATTTTTCTCATTTGACCCGTGCAACCTCTGGAAGGTACTGCCCAGAGTTCTATCTGAGGAAAGAGGAATAAGAGATTCATGGAATGTATTTGACATACCCATTTGGTTATCTCATAAGGAGCTGGGCCTCCTCACAGGCCACTGCCTTCTCCCTGGGGAGATGCCTGAGGCAGAATCCAGGGACCTTTGTGGTGGTGGAAAAGCCTGCAAAGACGTCTGCAGTGACAGGTGACAATCCTGACACCTTCAGTGGGAGTGATCACAAGGAGAGCATCCCCAGCCAGGATTCAGAGACATTTTCACTCACTAGCCCTTTGAAGTTAAAGAGAAAGATAGAGCGCACAAACCTAAGAAATGCAGCAAATGAATGACAGCATTTGGGAAGAATCTGCCACAAGCTCCGTTTTCTAGAGTGCAAGATGAAGCACCTAGGGAGCAAGGCTTAACCAGACAATAAAATGCCCCTTGGAGGAGGAGAAGAAGAATCGAAAGTTTTCAGCAGTAACTTAATCTAGTGGAAAAGGAGATGGACAAGTGGGGTAGAGCATTAGGGTAGTATATGGGAAAAATCAAGGCAAAAGGAGACTAGGAAATTAGATGCGCAAGCTGATGGGATGCTGGGGTTGGTATCATTTGTTCATTTCTCCTTCCTCCCTCCCTCCCTCCCTCCCTCCCTCCTTCCTTCCTTCCTTCCTTCCTTCCTTCCTTCCTTCCTTCCTTCCTTCCTTTTCTTTAACCTACTTTGTGCCAGGCAATGAGCCAGGCTCAAAGATACAAATAAGTTACTCTGAGATAATGAACAAAATGCTTTGAAGAACATGGCAATTATGTTCATTAAAGGGGTACCAGCCTCTCCTTAAAATCTGAAATGTTTGGGCAGCCCGGGTGGCTCAGTGGTTTAGCGCTGCCTTCAGCCCAGGGCCTGATTCTGGGGACCTGGGATCAAGTCCCACGTCGGGCTCCCTGCATGGAGCCTGCTTCTCCCTCTGCCTGTGTCTCTGCCTCTCTCTCTCTCTCTCTCTGTGCCTCTCATGAACAAATAAATAAATCTTTAAAAAAATCTGAAATGTTTGAGGGGTTCACACTTGGTTACACATTCAAACTTGAGACTATCTGATTTTTAGAAATATTCCTCCCTGGTGGCTTCTAATTTTAAAAGCTCCTTTCCTTCAATATTTCACTTATCTCCACGAAAGTTCTTACATTGTCAAAATATGCCTTCCAACTATTAGAACCCTGGTGATGCCCTGCTCCCTGAGGTCATCTGAATGGCTATTTCTCCTCCCATTGAACAGTTAGCACATTCCTCTGAGACATCCTTTCTTTGGTGATAACATTCTTAGGTCCTACAGCTGGTCTTCTGTGAAGATATGGTTTTGAACTACTTTGCCCTTTTAATCACTCTCTGCCAGACACATAACAGTTTGTCTGTGTTTTTCTTAAAAGGTAGTGTCCATATGTGAGTGAAATATTCCAGATGTGTTGGGCAAGTTCTAAATAGCTTTGGAGTATTTCCTTCATTTTGCTGGTAGCCTGCTTCTTTTGAAGCTTAAAATCAAAGTTGGAGTTGACACATCACATTTCTGAAAAATAGTGAACTTCAGTTCAACTTAAATTTTAACTCCTTTTCAAATAAGTTGCAAAGAGAATAATGGCCTGTCCCCGTAAGTGTTACCATTAAAAAAGATAAACAAATATGTTTATTTAAGCGTGAAACATTTCTGGAAGGACATATACCAAAGCAGGAGTGGGAAAGGGGAATTCCGAGAGGGAGAGTTTGTAAACTTTTATTTTATACCCTTTTGTACTGTTTGCATTTTATGTGAAATATTTAATGAAATAAAAGGTATAATTCAGTCAGTTAAGTGTCCAACTCTTGGTTTCTGCTCAGGTCATGATCTTAGGGTTGTAAGATTGAGCCCTATGTCTGGCTCTGTGCTGGGTATGGAGTCTGCTTGAGATTCTCTTTCTCTCTCCCTCTGCCTTTCCCCCTGCTCTCTTTCTCTCTCTCTCTAATAAATAAAATAAAACAAATCTTTTTTGAAAAATCATAATTTGGGGTACTTGGGTGGCTCAGTTGCTTAAGCGTCTACCTTCAGCTCAGGTCATGATCCTAGAATCCTGGGATCCAGCCCCACATCGGGCTCCCTGCTCCACAAGGAGTCTGTTTCTCCCTCTCCCTCTGCCACTCCCCCTGCTTGTGCTCTCTCATTTTTCTCTTTCTATCCATCAGATAAATATAGTCTTTTTTAAAAAGATTTTATTTATTTACTCATGAGAGACACAGAGAGAGAGGCAGAGGGAGAAACAGAGGGAGAAGCAGGCTCCCTGAAGAGAGTCTGATGTGGGACTCAATCCCAGGATCACACCCTGAGCCGAAGGCAGATGCTCAACCATTTAGCCACCAGGTTTCCCAATAAAATCTTTTTTAAAAGATCATAATTTTATTCTTAACTATACTTAGTCAGTGAATAATCACATGACTCTTTTTGTATGAGCTACAGTTAATCTGAATTATTTTTGTGTGGCTGGATTTCTTTTAACCTAAATGCAATACTTCAATTTATGTACATTAGATTTCATCTCATTTTATTCAACCTATTGAATCTGGGAAGAGCCTTTTGAATCTTTATTTTTTTAAATCTAACTTAAAGACCTAGCTTTCTCAGAATTCTCTCATCTACCAAATAAATAAATATACCGTTTATAGCAATAATAATAGTGGTAAAGCCTAATATTTTTAAAGGCTTAATATATTCTGTGTACTAGAGTAAGCATTTTACAGCAGTATCTAATTTACTCTTCAGAACAGTTCCTTTGAGGTTAGTGTAATTATCCCCATTTATGGATGATGAAACCAAAGTTAAGAGAAGAAAATTAACTTGGTTCCATTCACACATGTATTTAGTGGTAGAGCCAAGATTTGAAAGAAAGCTCTATGACTCAGAGCAAGTGTTCTGTTTTTTTTAATTGTGATAAAAAACCCACATAGCATGAAATCCACCCTCTTTTAAAAAAAAAAGTATAATTAACATGCAGTGTTATATTAGTTTTGTGTGTACAGTATAATGATTAAACAGTTCTATACATTACTCAGTGCTCATCTAAAATCCACCCTCTTAACAAATGTTTAAGGGTACAGTATAATATTGTTAACTATATTCATGTTGCAGAGTGGCTGTTCTTTTTCTTTTTCTTTCTTTTTTTTTTTTTAGAGAGGGAGAGAGAGATGAGTGGTAGGGAGGGGGAGAAGGAGAGAGAGAGGGAGAGAGAGAATCTTAAGTAGACTTCACACCCAGGGCAGAGCCCGACATGGGGCTCCATCTCATGACCCCAAGATCATGACCTGCGCCAAAACCAAGAGTCGGACACTTAACTGATTGAGCCACCCAGGGGCCCAGCAGAGCGGCTGTTCTTAACCACTGCAGTATCCATGCCATCAGTGAAAGTGATAAACAGAACAGGGTCAAGGACAGAGACTTGTGCCAGAGTCCCTGCCCCAGTGTGACAGCAATCTGTTGACTCACATTTTGTGTGTACATTTTACTGTCACTCAACTGTGTGAGTTATCAAGGACCAATAGTGCTTCAAACCGAGCTGTCCAATATGAGAGCCACTAGCCCTAGAGGGCTACTGACAACTTGAAACGTGGCTAGTCCAAATTGAGATGTGCTGTAGGTATAAAATACACACTGAGATTCCAAAGATAGTATGAAATAAGGAATTTAAGATATCTTATTAGCAATTGCTCATGTTGATTGCATGTTAAAAAATAATATTTTGGATATATTTGGTTAAATAAAATATTTCATTAAAATTAATTCCACCTATTATTTTATTATGTGGCTACTAGAAAATTTGTAATAACATATGGGGCTTGTATTTGTGGCTCACATTACATATATATATATATATATATATATATGTTTTGTTTTAATTTGGAGAGAGAGAGAGCAGAGTAGGGAGGGGCAGAGGGAGAGGGAGAGAGAATCTTAAGCTGGGCACGGAGCCTGATGTAGGGCTCAATCTCACAATCCTGAGATCATGATCTCAGCTGAAATCAAGAGTTGCCACTTAACTGAGCCACCCAGGCACCCCTCACATTATATTTTTATTGGACAGCACTGGCCTAAAATAAGGCCTGGATCTCCAAGGGCTTACAATTCAGATACACATATATGAAAAGGTTCAAAACAATAAGAAGGTTATTGATTAATATAAGTACAAAACTAGAGTGCTAGAAATTCCAGGAGTTCACAAAAGGGAACTATCGCTAGAGAAGGACAGAGGGGAGGAAATTGAACTCCTCTAGACCTTAAAGGAGATAAAAAGACATGCTTTCTATAGCACAGGGGCCACCATGACCAACACTGTGAAATGGGCGGTAGGCCTGTGAGCAAGAGTGAGGGCGATGATATGAGCAGGCAGGTTATGGAGCCAAGGTGGGATCATTAGCCATGAAGCCCATGAAGCTCTTGGACTTGCTTTTCAATGGAGAGGAAGCTTAGGTATTGCTAGCAAGGAGTGATGAAATCTGTGGGCTGTTTTTCCACCAAAAGTTCTCACGTATTTATTATTGAACCAAACTACTAGCACAGAAGCATAGAAACAAAGAGAAAAATCATTTTCCTGGGAAAACATGGCCAACTGTCCAGAGATAGTGATGTTTTCAACTTGACTTAAGTTGCTAGTGACCTTGATATGACACAAACATGTGCATCTTGTGTGGGATTCCCTATAGACCCAGCCTGGTTCTTCTCCAGTCCCTTCTTGGAGTTGGACCTGATTCTGTTTTCATTTGAACCCACTGGGGAACAGGGCAATTCTGCTTTTGTTTCTTGGCCATGAATCTCATGATCTTGAAAGTCTTGTGAGCAGCTCCAGGGAACAGAGGCAACCGCACACACCATGATGGTGGTGAAAGGGAGAGAGCAAAATCTGTTTCTGACAAGGCAGAGGTCAGGAGGGGCTAGTGAGGGAGGTGAGGAGCCGATGCACTATAGCAAGGAAAGAACAATTTAGAAACTCATGTTTTGGTCCATACAGGAGTTAAAGCTGCCCCAAACCCAGGGTCTGGCTGTGAGATTAGAGAGAGAGGAGGTATAAGAGATGGGATTTTAAAAAGTAATAATAACCAGGGATGCCTGGGTGGCTCAGTGGTTGAGCATCTGCCTTCAGCTCAGGTTGTGATCCCGGGGTCCTGAGATAGAGTCCCACATTGGGCTCTCCACAGAGAGCCTGCTTCTCCCTCTGCCTGTGTCTCTGCCTCTCTCTCTGGTTCTCTTATTTATAAATAAATAAATAACCTTTTTTTTTTAAAAAAAAAGGTAATTATAACCAAAAAACTAAAACCAAAATCCACAGGACTTGATGACTGGCTGTGTATAGTTGAGAATTATCCTCTGAGGCTATGTAGGCACGCTTTCTTTTTATCCTGAATAAATGAGAGTTGAGCGAATGACTATCATGGTCACTGGGACTGTCACACACAATAAACGCCGTTCAGTTGACAAGATTCAACTTGAAACAAGCCATTCAAAAGCTCCCTTAATAATGGCCAGCGTTTCCAAGAACCCTTTGGTTGGAATTCTTTGCAGATAACAGCTTAACTGAAACCAAAAATCATGGAGTTTCCCCACTTGGCATTGCTCAGTATTTAAATGAATACCAAATAACGGGGTTAAAATTCACTGGGCAGAGCAGAGGAAGATTGAAAGCTCTCACCGCACATTGGCGGGGAATCCACACAAAGAGCAAAGGGGAATTGGCATGTAAAGAGAGTCGGAGCATCAGACGGAATTTAGACAAAGTCATCAGTGTCCCACGCAGCAGAGTGAAAGCGAATGGGCTGTATTCAGCTCTACAAGTTAACCAAACTGAATGGCAAAGAGTGATGTGGTCCTTTTCTTATCCTTCTGCTGGGAAGGTTAGTACCAAAGTTTAATGAACTGGTTAAATAGGTTTATGTGCTCACTGCAGGCAAGTTTATTAATAGGAAACTGAAAATAGCTTTTAAAAATGACTTATCTGTCATCTATCCTAGATACCCTGATCGACTATTGCTCATTTGTTCACTCACTTGTTTTTTTAAGTGTGCTATTTGTTAAATCCCTACCATGCGCCAGACACTGTGATATGTGATAAGAATATAAGCAAATGGTTTCTCCCCTCAAGAAGCACACGAGGCCAGCACATAGGCTCAGGAGTTAAATAAAAATACCTGGTCCTCTGAAGTGTCAGTAAGTGAAGCCCAGTGCTCTGGGGGCAATGGCAAGTCACTGTAGGCTTAGGCAAGGAGGTGACAGGATCCAGTGTTAGGTTCCACACTCATTAGTCATGGATTCTGGATTTGTGAATTTGCCTACTTGCTAAAATTTTTTTTTAAGATTTTATTTATTTATTCATGAGAGACACACAGAGAGAGGCAGAGACACAGGCAGAGGGAGAAACAGACTCCATGCAGGGAGCCCAACGTGGGACTCGATCCCAGGTCTCCAGGATCACACCCTGGGCTGAAGGCGGCGCTAAACCACTGAGCCACTCGGGCTGCCCCTACTTGCTAAAATTTATTTGTGACTTATATATCAATATTTGTGGCACTTTCATGATCATCTGTGAACATGCATAGAGGTGAAAATTTTGAGTCTCCCCGTGCACACATTCTCAGCTGAGGTCTTAAGGTGATGCTCTGCTTTCTTGTTTCAGCTCATAGTGTAAACAAGTGTCCTTTTTGTGGGCTACTTAGTGCCACATTTTTTGCATTTCTTTCGCTTTCTGTTTGTGATTTCATTGTTTAAAATGCCCCACAAGCTTAGTGATGAAGTGCTGTCTGGTGTTCCTAAGTGCAAGAAGGCTATGATGTGCTGTATGGAGAAAACAATTGTGTTAGGTAAGTTCCACTCAGGCATGAGTTGCAGTGCTGGTGGCTGTGAGTTCAGTGTCAATGGGCCAGCAATATATACTAAGTAAGGCATCTTTAAACTGAAACCCCCCGGGGGAGGCCTGGGTGGCTCAGCGGTTTGACATCTGCCTTCTGCCCAGGGTGTGATCCCGGAGACCTGGGATGGAGTCCTACATCAGGCTCCCTGCATGGAGTCTGCTTCTCCCTCTGTCTATGTCTGCCTCTCTCTCTGTGTCTTTCATGAATAAATAAATAAAATATTTGAAAATAAATAAACTGAAACCTCCCTAAAGCCAGGTGATGCATTAATGGGTTGATGAAAATGCTGTGACCAGAAGCTCTCAGGAACCTGATCCTGTGCCTCCCCTTAGAAGTAATGACTCCGAATTCACTAATTCAGTGTCTGGGGCAACTTCATAGAACATATTAAATAACAAAAATCAAGTGTACTTTGGAAAGATCTCTCTAGCAGAGTTGTAGTCAATGGATTCAAGTGTTTCCTACCTGCTGCCATTGAATCTAGTTAGACTATCATAGCACTTCTGAAAAGTTGAGAGCCTAGACCAAAGGAGTAGCAGTGAGGATCCATTCGTTCATTCATTCATTCATTTAGTAACCAGGTATTTTATGGGGGATATAGCCAAGCAGAAGGCAGGCAAGACCACTTCATCATGAAGCTTCCTTGCAGGAGTGGAGAGGAGGGGTCTGATTGACAGGTATCAACAATGAGGTCTGAGAAAAGAGAGAGGAGAGGTCAAGGGTGAGCCTGGAGTTCTGTTTCGGGCAGCAAGGTGAATGGTCCTAATTCTATTAAAGAGAAGGAACTTATCAAGGATACAATAAAGAAGTCAGTTGGATACATATTGAGTTTTGAGGTAAAGGGAGAACTTCCAATAGGAAGTCCAGTGGCAGGTAAATACATGTATCTGAAGGTGGAGAGAGTGGTCCCTCCTCCCACTCCCCACTCCCAAGATGAACTCTAGACAAAATGATCAAGTAGAAGAAGACCTCTC
Organism: Canis lupus baileyi; assembly: GCF_048164855.1. NCBI lineage: Eukaryota > Metazoa > Chordata > Mammalia > Carnivora > Canidae > Canis > Canis lupus. Next base: position 9,318,853 of record NC_132841.1, on the reverse strand, counting down.
AGTGCTTCCCTTATTCTTGGAATTGCAGAGATTCTGTACCTCTAGGTGTCAGTTTATTTTGTAAACTAATGCTCTTGGGGAAACAAGAGACCCTGGGGAGTTGAATTTATTAATTGCTTGTATACAAGCCTCATCTCCTCTCCCAGTTTTAAAGTACTTGGTGGTAGAAGTTTTGCTTTGCTCAACTTATTTGAATTATCCTCAGTCTGTAGCACGTGCAAGGCACTTAGTAGCTAGTGGAAAAAGATTTGTAGAATCAGTCCTAAAAGTGGGAGGCTTAAAGTGGATAAGAAGGGAAGGTGATGTCAGGGCAGGTGAGTGGTAAGAGGACGCTTTAGTGACTAGCAGGACTTTTCTTTATCCCTTAAATTGTACGCTGTAGGCCACTACTGATTTTTATCAGGAAGCAGGGACTTTTAATATCTTGTCCTCTACTGTTATCCCTAAGGCCGGATGAAAACCTGGCATATCGTGAGCATTCGACAATTCTTTGTTGAATAAATTACCCCTTGATTTTGCTCTGTAACTCCCACAGGTTTTTGAGGTTTTTAAAATTTATTCACGAGAGACCGAGAGAGGCAGAGACACAGGCAGAGGGAGAAGCGGGCTGCCTGCGGGGAGCCCAGTGTGGGACTCGATCTCAGGACCCTGGGACCACACCCGGAACCAAAGGCAGATGCTCAACCACTGAGCCACCCAGGTGCCCCTCCCACAGGTTTTATAAGAGATACAAAGAGCTTTATGTGTCAATAATGCACTCATTGAATTTTTTTTAAAGATTTTATTTATTTATTCACAAGAGACAGAGAGGCAGAGACATAGGCAGAGGGAGGAGAAGTAGGCTCCATGCAGGGAGCCCAATGTGGGACGCAATCCCGGGACTCCAGGATCATGCCCTGAGCCAAATGGAGATGCTTAACCACTAAGCCACCCAAGCATCCCTACACTGGCTGAATTTTTAATCTAGAATAGGAGCAATTGCTTTTAGGATATGAAGGCTGTAACTTCAAGGATTTGTTTGAGGACTTCTGACTGTGGCCATATGGGGGTCACTGGTACCAGAGTTGCTCTCCTGCCCTAAACAACTAGAACACTGAACGAACTCTAGGAACTGGATGTTTTCAGATTTTAGACAACGGGCAACAACTGACTGGTCCCAGACAGAGCAATCCAAATAGGGAGAGTCCTACAATTGCCCTGACTTTTTGTCTGGAGGAACTTTCCAGAAACCAGGCAAGGTGGGAGGCAGAGACGCTAGAGAAACTGAGATGGACATTTGAAGAGGCAGAGGCAGCTGGAGCAGGCAGAACATTGGAGAAGAGAGGGCCGTGCAGTCTGGTCCCGAAATCTACATGGGGCTACCCTGAAGTCGGCTGAACGCCTAGCTGTGCATGCATGGGATGTGACACCAAAGAACAACTACCAAGGAGCTATCGGCTGAACAATTGCCAGAGCCACCACAGGGCCAGGAGATGCTGAGTTTCCAGAGGCCAGAGGGGACAGGCCCACGTGAATGGTAGCAGCCGGTGCAGAAACCAGAGGCTCACTTCGTAGTTGTAGGACTCTACTAGTTCTAAGTAAAGGCATTTGTCTTATTTAAATTAACCAAAATTCCAAGATTTGGCTTTCTCTTAGGACCATGAAAAGTCATATTTATATTTTTCTTTTATTTTTTCATTAAAAAAATTTTAGGTAAACTCTATACCTAATGTGAGGCTCAAACTTACAACCCCGAGATTAAGAGCCACATGCTCCACCAAGTGAGCCAGACAGGCACCCCCCTATTTCTATTTTTCTTTATATTTAAATATATAGCCTAACTATTTTCTACATGGTCAGATACCCCAGAGACACCCTGAGGTCATCAGTTTGAAACTTAAAGTTAACAATTTATGCCTTTTATTAGGAAAATCTATAAAATTAGAGCACCATCAGAAGATTAATTTTACTTTTTTCAGATCAATTTTAATTTCTATTTGTGCAACACAGCATCCTTTCTTTTTAAAATATATAACATTTAATTCAAGTTAAATAAAATTAAATATTATTTTTTAAAGTATAAATAACATAGCATATAGAAGAAAACATAGAAGAAAAAAAGTTGGCCTATAATCCCACCACTCACAGATAACCATTCTTTATACTTTTTAACGAACACTTTCTCATACATTATCTCATTTGGTCATCACAACAACCAATTAAGCAGTCAGAGTGCATATTATCCATATTTTATGGATGAAATTAAGTGGCTTGCCTGAGGACACATCACTTAATGGCCAGGAAGCCAGATCTGGGCTCAGATATTCTGACTGTAGATGCTTCTAGGCTCTGGGAGCTACACTTCCCAAGGAACAATTCTCCATATTCCCCAGTCTTCACTTAGCTTTTCCAATGAAGTAGAAAAGATGCTACGAAAACAGTTCAACTATAACTAGCAAATAAACTTTTTTAGGTTTAATAGTTAGAGAAATCCTTCAGGAAAACAAAGAGAAATGCATTCAGAAGAAGTCATCTTTCTTTTTTTTTTTTTTTAAGATTATTTTTATTATTCATGAAAGACAGAGAGAGGCAGAGACACAGGCAGAAGGAGAAGCAGGCTCCATGCAGGGAGCCCGATGCAGGACTCGATCTCAGGTCTCCAGGATCATGCTCCGGGCTGAAGGCAGGAGCTAAACCACTGAACCACCTGGGCTGCCCAAAGTCATCTTTCTTTGAGTGGAAGGAAGAGGCTTTCACTTTCGGGTAGTAGATTTTAAGAAGAGGAGGACACCCTAGTTTATATGCCACATGCTGACCAAGTAGATTTCCAATGAGTGAGAGCAAAGTGGCCCAGATCAAGAATTACACTGGGATAATTTCTGGATGTATCTAAGGAAACTGGGGAGGAGGACACCTGAAATTTAAACCTTCATTTTGTGGGTGCCTGGGTGCCTCAGTAGCTTAAGCATCTGCTTTTGGCTCAGGTCATGATCCCAGGATCCCAGGATTGAGCTCAACTTTGGGCTCCCTGCTCAGTGGGGAGTCTGCTTCTCCCTCTGCCCCCCCCCCCACCTCACCTTGTGCTCTCTCTCTCAAATAAATAAAGTCTCTTAAAAATAAATAAATAAATAAATTGTCATTTTGTAAATTTAAGAATAAAGAATTTTCCTAGTTCCCAAATCTGCTGGTTTTTTGAAAACCTGATTCCTCAGTGAGTCTACTACCTTTCTTTTTTTTTTATTTAAATTCAGTTCAAACTTCATCAAGCTTCCTGTTGACAGTAAGAGGACTCTGTTTCAAAGCATTCCAAAATTAAGGACTACCCAAAATGCATATTTACTCTTCCTGTGTATATTAGCCCTCTTATCTGGAGCTCCCTGGAAAGCCCTGGTGAGCATAGTGAGTTCTTCCATCTGGGCACATTTTGCCACTGCCAAGAGATCATTTTCTGAGGTTAAGTGAGTTTGTTACAGGATATTTTCCTGCTTCAATCTGAAGAGATGGCCCATCAACCAGTAACATTAAGTCTGCATTTTTCTAAAGTTTCTGATAAATCCATTCATGAACAGAGCTTAGATAGTTATAGAATTTCCCCTTCTTCAGGAATAGAAGAGTACCAGGGTCCTAGGAATTATAATGATGAATAGGAATAAGGAAGTAACAGGATTTCATAGGACAAATGTTGCATATTTTCAATGAGTAACAAAGATTGTCCAGCAGGGCAAACCATCATATATAAAGGAGCCCCTACAACCAGATTGGCAGAACAAACCTAGAGACATGCTTCCTGATTGTAAAATCTATTACAAAGCTCTAGTAAACACTGTGGAACTGGCATAAAGACAGACATATAGACCAATGAAATAGAACTGAGAATGCAGAAATAAACCCTCACATTCATGGTCAATTGATTTTTCCACAAGGGTGCCAAGACCATTCAACAAAGAAAGAACAGTCTCCTCAACAAATGGTGCTGGGAAAACTGGACATCCACAGGCAACATCCATGTGTGCTACCCTGTACCATATACAAGGATTAATTCACAGTGGAACAAAGACAGCAATAAATGGATTAGGGACTTAAATTGAAGAGCTGAAACCATAAAATTCTTAGAAGAAAACACTAGAAAGACCTTCATGACCTTGGATTTGGCAATGTGCTTTTAAGCGTGACACTGAAAGCACATGCAACAGAAGAAAAAAGTAAATTGGACTTCATCAAACCTGAAAACTTTTTTAATTCAAAGAATACCATCAAGAGAGTTAAAATACCATCAAGAGGAGTACTTAGGTGGCTTAGTCGGTTAGGCATCTAACTTTGGCTCAGGTCCTGATCTTAGGGTCTTGGGACCCAGCCCCACATCAGACTCCCTGCTCAGTGGGGAGTCTACTTCTCTCTCTCCTCCTTTCCCCACTTGTGTGCACTCTCTCTCTCAAATCAATAAATACTATCTTAAAGATTTTATCAGGATCATGCCCTGAGCCAAAGACAGACATGCTTAACCACTGAGCCACCCAAGCATCCCAAATAAATAATATATTTAAAAAAAAAAAAAAAGAGAGAATTAAGGGGCACCTGGGTGGCTCAGCAGTTGAGCATCTGCCTTCAGCCCAGGGTGTGATTCCAGAGTTCCGGGATCCAATCCCACATCGGGCTCCCTGTATGGAGCCTGCTTCTCCCTCTGCCTATGTCTCTGCCTTTCTCTTTCTGTGTCTCTCATGAATAAATAAAATCTTTAAAAAAAAAAAAAAAGAGTTAATGGAAGGAAATATGAATGGATGGAAATATTTGCAAATTATCCTTCTGACAAGGTTTAATATTCAGAATATAAAGAACTTCATCTCAACAACAAAAAGAGTAACCAATTTAAAAGTGGGCAAAAAGGGATCCCTGGGTGGCGCAGCGGTTTGGCGCCTGCCTTCGGCCTAGGGCGCGATCCTGGAGACCCAGGATCGAATCCCACATCGGGCTCCCGGTGCATGGAGCCTGCTTCTCCCTCTGCCTCTCTCTCTCTCTCTCTCTCTCTCTGTGACTATCATAAATAAATAAAAAAATTAAAAAAATAAAATAAAATAAAAGTGGGCAAAAAGCTTGAGTAGACATTTCTCCCCAAAAAAATACACTGACAGAAAAGCATGTGAAAAAATGCTAGACAAAATTCATCATTAAGGAAATGCAAATCAAAACCACAATAAGCTACCACCTCACACTTATGAGGATGGCTGTAATTTGAAAAAATAAACAATAACAAGTGTTGGCAAAGATGTAGAGAAATTGGAGCCCTCAAACATTACTGATGAGAATGTAAAATGGGGCAACCCACTGGATCAAGAGAGAGACTGTGGTAAGTTCTTGGTGGCTCATGATCCCCAAGAAGTTGAGTCTCATATACAAATGTGTAGACAGGCTTATGATAATTAGGAAGGCCAAGGTGGTGGCTTGTTGAAAGGCTAATTTGAACTCCTGAAAGGCCCTTTCACGTTAAGCTCCTGGGGAGAGATTCTGTTATGTCATCTAGTTAAGTCATCTAGTGGCATGGCAATTCCAGGGAACTGGAAGCCATTGTCTGCAGCAGCCAGTGGGACCCAGGAATCCTCTTAATTGTGTCTTAGTTACTGGCCTGGGAAAGTTCTGAAGGTCCTGGGTATGTCAGAAGTGAAGGGATTAGCTTCCAGTTTAACAGAATACTGCAGTGTTTGGATAGAGACATAGATAAATTCCTCTCAACTTTACTTGTTTTCACACCCAAATCCTGCCTGTATCAAAAAATGTTTTGTATCTCCCTGACCAATTTGGATTTGATTCAGATACCAGAGTAATAATAAATCAATGTGCAAATTAGCCATGGTCTCACTCTGAACAGGGGTGTTTTCAAGGATTTCAAGGAATAATGAAATTTGGTGTTTTTCTTGGCACAGTAAACCCCTCTCCCTCAAAGTTAGTGCTGCTGGGTTATTAAGAGGAAGGAAAGTTCCTAAGTTAAAGGTCTGTGGACAACTGCTACTGGTGTTGGGAACGTTTGAGGATTATTCAGAGATACCCACCATCTGACTTTTGTCAATTCATGAAGTTATTCTGAGCCTTAGTTTCTTTGAAAGCGTTCAGCAAGAAGCTGGAGGTCTGGCAATGGGCTCTTTCCGACTCTAGCTTTTGCTTGTATATTAAATCCCCTATTTCTGGATTAAGGCCATTTCCAAAAGTGAGGAGAGAGCTGGAGTCACACCTGCTGACAGCTCTACTTCCAAATGCTGTCAAACGGTGCGAAAGAGCCTGTTGTTGCAGTCTCCAAGGGGCCCATCCTTTCTTTGCCTAAGGACTGACTCAGAGCCCAATGTGTTTTCACAGGAAAGATCTCGGTATAGCTTCTAAAAGATCTTGTCCAACATCTACAACTTTTCTAAATCTATCTGATTTCCTCCATCGTCTTAAGCCACACTCAAGTCTTCCCATACTGGCCTTTGAAACCCAATTGTTTTTGCTAACAATTCCTACTAACATATGAACGGACTGGGATAGATCTACGAGTCCTAGATTACATGTCCGAAGACTATTCTAAACTCTTCTGTAAATTTCCCTCCATCCTATCTAATTTCTCCAAAGGCTCTGTCTGGAAAGACTTTGACAATGGCTCTCACCTAGGGCAAAGAACAGGGCTTAACACCAAGTGTAAGGGATTTTCTGCGTTGAGGAGGATTTAAATTAAAAAGATAACTGAACTTTAAAGTTTCTGGTTCAGGAGGGAAGGAGACAGATCAGGGGAGAAGGGGGGCAGAGGGAGATGGAGCACAGAATGGAGAAAGGAATAGTAAGAATAAAGGCTATTTGATTTGAGTTGGGATTAAGGGATTCAGAAGAGAGACACAGGGATCCCTGGGTGGCTCAGTGGTTTAGCACGTGCCTCTGGCCCAGGGCATGATCTTGGAGTCTCGGGATCCAGTCCCACATCGGGCTCCCTGCATGGAGCCTGCTTCTCCTTCTGCCTGTGTTTCTGCCTCTCTCTCTATCTCTCATAGATAAATAAAATTTCTTTAAAAAAAAAAAAGAGAGAGACACAGTTTTATGTTTTTTCTTTGCTGTGGTGAAGGACTCTCTTAAGGAAGCCACTTTAAAACCCAGATTTCAGGGCACCTAGGTGGCTCAGTCATTTGGGCATCTAACTTTTGATTTCAGCTCATGTCATGATCTCAGGGTCATGAGATTGAGTCCCACGTCAGACTCCAAGAGTGCTAAGCAAGGAGCCTGCTTAAGATTCTCCCTCTCTCTCCTACCTCTCCTCTCTGTTTACATGCATGTGTGCTCTCTGGTTCTCTCTCTCTCTCCCAAAAAAAAAAAAAAAAAAAAAAAAAAAAATTCTTTCAGATGCTGTCTCATACCAATAAAAAAATTTAAAATATTGAATATTTGGAAATGTTTCCTTTTTGTTCTAGGCATCTCTCAAATGACTCTGTGGCTATCTAAAATTCCCCAAAGTGGCTACTGTAATGTTAAATTATCTTTGGTGAAGTGATGCCATTTAGAAAGATAAGTACACAAATGTGAGTTATAACATGAATACAGATATGGGCTAGAAGAGCTGTGCACGTAGATGCAGTCCAGTAGAGTCTTGGAACAGTTGGTCCAAAGTACCAGTTATATGTCTGTGTCACAGGTACCCCAAGCAACTGGCCGAGTCATAAAAATACAAATCAGCATAGCTGCAGTTCCCAGAGAGTGGAGGATTTGGAGAGAAGATCTCTCTCAGAACCAGACTGTCATGGAGAAAACAAGGTAAGCCTGGGGAAAATTCTCATAAAGATTTTTTTTATACAATGTTATTGACGAATAGATTACATATTATAAAATCTATCCATCTTAAGTGTTCAATTTGATTGTTTTTGGTAAATTTGCAGAAGTGTACAACTATCTATGCAATCCAATTTTAGAACATTCCATCACTCCAAAAAGTAACTTCTTGTCCATTTGCAGTCACTTCCTGTGTCTACTCCCAGCTCTAGGCAACCATTATTTTACCTTCTGTCTCAGTGCATGTATCTATTCTGGGCATTTCATATAAATGGAATCATACAATACATATGGTCCTTGATGTCCAATGTCTTTAACTTTGCTGTTAATGTTTTCGAGTTTCATTTCGTAAGATTTTGATGAGTGACAAAGGACAGTTTGTCCAAAGGACAATGACCTGAGATGAAAACCTCTGAATTTCTCAGTCCCCAGGGCTGGCTTGAGAAATGTACTTATCCGCCCTTTGAATTTTCTTCTTCTTCTTTTTTTTTTTTTTTTTTAATATTTCATTTATTTATTTATGAGAGACACACAGAGAAGGCAGAAACATAGGCAGAGGGAGAAGCAGGATCCCTGAAGGGAGCCCAATGTGGGACTTGATCGCAAAACTCTGGGATCACGCGCTGAACCGAAGGCAGATGCTCAACCACTGAGCCACCCAGCTGTCCCTGAATTTTCTTCTTATAGACATATAATAAACATGAAAGAGAAATATAGCAGCATTATTCGCGATGACAGATTTCTACCAAGGTTAAAGTTTTTCCAAAGCTGTTCCAATAACCAAAGATTACTTCTAAAAAGGGTGTTTTCACTCACAGGAAACAAAACAAACTTAGTATTTGTGAGGCTCAACAAAGAGAAATCAGAGCCAATACTATCCTGACACATAATAAGGGCTAAATAAAGGTTGGCTATTATCATTCATTCATTCAACACATATTGAATGCCTATCATATATAAGGCTCAGTTGCCGAGGAATTAGGGATACAAAGCATAAAATTAGTTCTAGTAAGAAAAGGGAAAGAGGTAAGTAAACAAATGAATGCAGTTGAATGTGATCGGTGCTACGATAGAAGAAACTTCTGGAATGAGGAGGAGATCTCCGGAGGGACCAGATGTTTCCTGGAAGGATGAATCCTGAGCTGGATCATAAAGATGGAGGCATGAGGTCAGGTAGTGGGAGCATCTTGCTTACATAAAGGAACTGTGAGCAGAGAAAGCCTGGCTTGTCTGGAAACACCAGAGAGTTCAGCATGGTAGAGATGAAGAAGGTTGGGTGAGCAGGGTCAAGAGATGGGGTCAGAGAGGTAAGGGAGCTGGCTGTGTGTGCCCTCCCCCAAGGAAATTGAGGGTCACTGAAATATTGTAACCACAGCAATTAGATGATCAGATATCTGAGTATTATATTTCAGGAACTGTATGTACTGACTATATATGTTATCTTATTTAAGCTACTTAATAATACCCAAAAGTTAGACATTTTCCCTTTTACAGATGAGAAAACCAAGACTTATAGAGATTGAGCACCTTGCCCAAAGGCACACAGTTATTAAGTGGCAAGAACTGGAATTTGAATCCAGACCTTCCAGGTCCCAAATCATGATATTGTTTCTCTTTCATCCATGATATTCACTATGATATTGCCCTGTACCCATTAGTTTTTCAGGACTCCATAGGGGAACACTTTAGGGCAGAGTCCAGGACAGTAGGAATGAGGAAGGAGAGACTGGGGTATATTCAAGAGGGCCTAAGGAAGTAGAATTTGCAGGAATTGGTAAATTGAATGGGAGGGCAGCTGGATTGATGATGGTGCCATTTGACCAAAGGGACTAGAGAGGAGGAGGAGCAGGATTTAGAGCAAGGTAATGGTTTCTATTTGGGTCAAGTGGAGTCCAAGTAATGTGTGGGGAAATTATGTGGAAAGTGTAGTACTCCGAAGTCTTCGGGGTCTAAGCTCAGAAGAGAGACACCAGCTGGAGAAGTAGAGGAGGGAAATGTAAGCTTGGGTGTGGGAGGTGAAGCCAGGTGAAGGGTGTACCGTGAGAAGAGAAAGCTGGTGACAAATATGGGCCCTGGCATTGAGGTGAAAGTATTTAGGGTTGTTGATTTCCTAGACAATTGTCTAAGGAATTAGTATTTTCTAGTAGTATCTGCAGAGGTGAGGCATCTGTGTTTTCTTGAATGAGATTACAAATTTATTCCTTCATAGAGTAGATCACACAAGAAATTCTTATGTCATAGTGAAAAATCATACCTTATATGATCCTAATGTAAAGGCTTGTTTGTAAGCTCTCACAATAAGTAAAAGGGCTTCGCCAAGAAAGAAACAAAATTAGCAGCCCCTGACATGGGAGAATGTGTCACTCAAAGACAGACATTCTATTCAGACCCATAAATGTCAACCTCTGACCCAGAAGCCCATACATGGGCTTCTTCATGCATTTCTGTTGACAGAAGTTTCAAGTGCTTAAGGGATCTATTTATCCTTTATTCATCACTTCTGTGCATTAATTTATGAAGTTCTATGAGGTCATTGAGTAGGCATCAGAAGAGAAAATGCATTTCATGGTTTACCACAGACAGAGTTCCCATAACACATTATGTAAGATAACAAGGTCTGTTGAACAGGCCAGAGTCTCCAAGTGGCATAGGCAGAGGTGGTCATTTTTTTTTTTTTTCCCCTGGACCCAGAGATTCCCACTCTGGAATGTTTTTTTTTTTTACATCAGAAAGGGTGAAAGTCCAAAGACCAGTACAATTTTTACCAAATACTGTGGGCTGAACTGTATCCCTCCAAAATTCATATGTTGAAGTCCTAAACTTTAGTGCCTAAGAATGTGACAGTATTTGGAGAAAGTTCTTTAAAGTAATTGAGTTTAGGGATCCCTGGGTGGCGCAGCGGTTTGGCGCCTGCCTTTGGCCCGGGGCGCGATCCTGGAGACCCAGGATCGAATCCCACGTCAGGCTCCCGGTGCATGGAGCCTGCTTCTCCCTCTGCCTGTGTCTCTGCCTCTCTCTCTCTCTCTCTCTCTCTGTGACTATCATAAATAAATAAAAATTTAAAAATTAAAAAAAAAAAAAAAAAAAATAAAGTAATTGAGTTTAAATGAGGTCATTGGGATGGGCCCTAATCCAGTATGACCAGTGTCCTTATAAGAAGAGGAGATCTGGGCCCAGACACACAGACCTCGTGAAGGCTCAGGAAGAAGACGGCCATCTACCAGTGAGCAGAGAGGCCCCAGGAGAAACCAACCCTGCCAGCCCCGTGACCCAGGACTTCTAGTCTCCAGACCTGTCAGGAAATAAACTCCTGTTGCGTCTGTGGCACTTGGGTACAGGAGCCCCAGGAGACAAATACCTCAAAAGGGGAGGGAGGGCATCTTCTCTCTACAGGACTACAAACCAACACGTGGGCCGATCTAGGTGGAGAATTCTGGCCTGTACAGTGGGATGCCGCCTTAGACTCGCAGCTCTCCACGCTTGCCTGATTGTTACAAACGCAATGCTTCAGTCCGGGAAAGAGACAAAGCTGCTTTCAAAGGACGGCAGGAAACGGTAACCTGAAACTCCATCTCTGCAAAGGCCGCAAATAAAAGCAGATGTGTGTGCAATACGTTTTGCCTTCTGCCTGAATTTTCTTTGGTCAAAGCTTGGTAACTTGGACTCGGCCGTGTGCGGTTTACCAGCAATCGCTGGCAACCGGGTGGGGGAGGGCAGGCATCCAAGAGAGGTGAGGGGAGTCGGGGGCAGGATGGTAGGTAAGGAAGGGCCCAAGATGCTCCCTGCTGGGCCTGTTCATAGGTCTTTGTTTGAAAAAGATGCAATTTCTCCAATCAGACTTTGCTGAAAGAGAGCTCTGTTTAGCGTCAGCCCTGGTAAGATTAAAGCCCTTTCAGAAGGAAGCAGGAAGGAATTTTAATCTGCTAGCTCTTCTCTCTTTGAATTTGTTTCCTACAAGAAAATCTAGCCAGCTGATTTTGAAAAAGATGCATGCAGGTTCAGTTCTCTGGGTTGTAATATATTTTCTCCTTTATATGGGTTATAATTTTGGACTGTTTCCCTTTTTCTTCTTTTTCTCCTTTTCTCCCGCCCCCTTTAAACAGGGAGCACCTGGGTGGTTCAGATGGTTAAGCTTCCGACTTTTGGTTTGGGCTCAGCTCATGATCTCAAGGTTGTATTATTGAGTGCTGCATTGGGTTCTGCTCTCAGCGGGGGCATCTGCTTGAGATTCTCTCTCCATCTGCTTCTCCCACTCCTGCTCTCCTTTTAAAATAAATAAATAAATCTAAAAAAATAAAAAATAAAGAGACTCTTTTTAATATGCCTATCAAAAAACACAAAAGACACTTCCCAGCTCAGCATCTTGCTGCGTTATCTGTTAAACCCCAATCCTGCTTGTAAACTATCAGAGGTAAGGGTCTCCCAGAGCAGGGTGGAATGTGATGTGGCCTCGGCACATCTAAAGTCACAGACATCATTCACCTATGGGTCAGTAAGGAGCATGGGAGATGGAGGGGGTGGATGCTAAGGCATATTTATCTAGTGGCCTCTTCCTTGGCTCTGACTACCCTCTACATTCTGTATGAGCTACTGTCCTGGGTGGTGTTCTGGTCTAATCTGAGCTAATGCCTTTCATTGATGTCTCACGCCAAATGATTTCTTCTTTTTGGGCCCAGGTCTATCTACCTTTCCCTGAACCACCCTGACGGATTATCGGAGAGTCTCTGTTCCTCTGACCATCAGTTCTTTAACAAGGCAAAGGACCAGCAGGAGGAGAAAAACCCCTAGGGGCTGCCCCACCCAAGCTCCCTGAAGACCTGCCAATGTGGACCCTGCTCCTGGAGGAAATCCCACAAGAAATGGGGAGAGGAACCTAAGAGGAAAGGCTGCTGGTCAACTATTGTGCCTAAGAACAAAGAAAACAGCTCCAGACGGTGGGAAAACACTCCCAAGCTTTCCTGATGCAGGACAGGAAAGGAGAGGGGGTTGAGGGCGCAGAGAAGACGTGAGGGGGCAAGAAGCAGATGGTGGAGAAAGCAAACACAAAGTCACCACCAGCTGCAGAAAATGCTCTGAGAAAATAGGGACTGGGGGTGGTTTTCCTGGAGCAGCTGGGCTTGAAAAGCTGCTGCCTAAAACTCAGGGTCGTGGATCTGAGTCCTCATGGCCACTTGCTGCCAGCCGGACCGTGGAAACCTCAGATGATGGTGGAAGCCGCGGTACTCAGAGCTAAGTCTAGCTTTCACATGATGTGAAAGCCTTTGCATTGTCATCACACACCTGAACCCAAGGGTGCTGTGAAGGCCTAACCGAGGAACAGGGTCAAAGTGCACAAACACCAGGAGACCCCTTCCTGCCCGTCCACCCCCACGCCCAGCCATCCCAGGGAAGCTGGCACAGCAGCATGTACAGCTGTGTGTATAGCCAGCGTGTTTTTTAAGATTTTATTTAGTTATTCATGAGAGACACACAGAGGCAGAGCCATAGGCAGAGGGAGAAGCAGGCTCCCTGTGGGGACCTGATGTGGGACTCAATCCCAGGACCTTAGGATCACGACCTGAGCCAAAGGCAGACGCTCAACCGCTGAGCCACCCAGGTGTTCCTGTCTCTGGGTGTCTTACAGCTGATTCACTGTCGAACCAAACCAGAGGGCGATCCCAACCTGCGGGTTCACGCTAGTGGGATGTGCTGGTAGGGCCAGGGCGAGTGGGATTGGAAGGCCCCAGAAAGGCCTTCTTTTTGCTGCCCCTCAGTTGTCATCCTCATGTCTGCGTCTTATGGCTTAGAGGCCAGAAGGAGCCCAGTGATCACCTGGGACCCCAAGTCCCCTTGATGGCAGAGTCACTGTCTACTGATGTGGTTTTTAAACTGCTTGTGAGGGAACCCCTCAAAGACACACAAGCAGAGGAAGCAGGAAACTGACCCTCCCTTGCTTCCACAGAGCAGCCCCAGTGTCATCTCTTTTTTGTATATGTTGGGCTCTGGATAAGACTTTATTTCAATAAAGGCTTTAGTTGAGGTTCTTTGGTTGAAAGCTGCAGAAACCCACTCAGGCCGCTAAGCCAAGCCAGGATTTACTGGGAGCCCAGCAGGAGGGCCCTTTAGTGTCTGCTGCTGGACCCAAAGCACTCAGACCCTAGCTGAGCCATCCCCTTGCCTGGCAAGTGTGTAAGGTCTTGGGGGAGGCCCTGGGGCCACAGCAAACACCCCCAACACGTGAGGCTCGGGGAGAAGCTGGATAATAACAAAATAACAAGCACCGGGCCAAACATTTTGGTAATCAATGTGATTAGAAGAGAATGGTCATAAAATCGCCACCTGTTCACTCCTCTGACCTCCCCGACCCCTTGAGATGTGGTGAGACAGCTGGCCCCGAGTGGTGTGTCAAACCTGCGCTTCCCTGATGCGTGCAGGAGCAAGCGCCACAGCAGACGGGTAACGGTTCTCTCCAGGCCTTGCCTCGGGGACACCTGATTACCTCTGCCGTGCCTGCTCTGCCTCCGTGGACTCCACCCTCGCCCCACCAGTCCCGGCCCTTAGCACTTGGAAGCCTTCCTGGTGCAGCGCGAGGAGGGGGAGGCGCTGGGGGCACAGAGGCAAGGGGGCAAGAAACAGAGGGCGGAGGAAGCCAACACGGTGTGGCCACCAGCTGCAGAAAGTGTCATTGCAAAAGGCCAAAGTGTGACTCTGGCTTCCCTGAAAGGGTATCAACACCCCACAGAGGGCAGGATCACGGTCAAGACGGCCAGCTCTGGCACACCACTGGCGTGTGTTTAAAGAACATGCAATCAGGTAGACTGCTCTCGGGCCCAATTCTGGAAGGCTCTACACAGAATTTGCCTCATTTTAATGAAATAATAACAAAAACTCAGCATTACCAGTAGCCCCTTTGTTGTGACTATAACCTCCTTGCTCTTCTTGACTCCTGACTCCCAGATCAAACTTTACCAAGAGCAATTGAACCTCTCTACAGGTGTTCTATCCCCTATAGGGTAGGAAATAGGAGGATGGTGTTTCTGGATCTCTCTGGAACAGTGAGGAATTGCTGAAGTTCTAGTTCAGGTCATCCTGATTGCTAGACTCATCTAGAACCTCTTGCGGGCCTGTTCATGTTTGTTCACAAGCCTCGGTGGTGATTATTAAGTGGTTTTTCCCCTTATTTGAGCACATGTTGAGAAGCCTTGCCATATTGCAAGTTGCCATATGGCACATAGATAACTCATCCCCAACCGTGGGCCGGAGACACCACAGTCTCAGCCTTAACTGACTGTCCAAGGTAAGATCTAGAACTCTGACACGGAGTACAATTCAGACAGGGGAAGAACATCTCTCCCAAGCCAAAGCTTTGGCTCCAGGTTTTTTGATCACCTGTGCCTAGCCCCTCCGGGCCCCACCTGGGGCCGTGTTAGCACCTGACGGATGCATTGAGTGTCTGATGAATGGATAATAGAATCACAACGTTGCATATTCCACACATGATTATTTAATACAGGTTTTGTTTCAACCCTCCCGCAGGCCTGAGACATCAGAAACAATGCTCCTCAGGGTCATTCTTCTTCACTTGTCCCCTGAACCCAAGCGAGAGGAAGCCACACTAACACTATCTTTCCCTGTGAGACAGATAAGGTCTTCTTTAAAGCTTCTTTTTGAATTTGGAAAAGGGACAAATATTTAGGTGTACCTTATATCCCCCAGAGTGGTGTTCAACTGTAGCTGCTAAAAAAATAATAAAATAAAATAAAATAAAATAAAATAAAATAAAAAATAAAAATAACTGTAGCCGCTAGAAAAAGATGCCAAGACAAAGGTGTCATCAGATGGAGGCAAGACTGCAGTACTTGTTGCTTTTGCATTAAGTATACTCCCTGTCATCCAGCAAGCCCCCGGTGTCCACATGAGCCTTCTTTCACTTACAGAACTCAACACTGGTCTGCCCAGAGGCCTGATCCTCAAAAGACTGGGATACTTACCTGTGTATCTATCAATTAGATATTTGAACTTGTACTTACTTAAACTCCACTCTGTGCCAGAAAGGACTTAAAGCAATGACCAGGATTGGGGTTGC
Organism: Canis lupus baileyi; assembly: GCF_048164855.1. Taxonomy (NCBI): domain Eukaryota; kingdom Metazoa; phylum Chordata; class Mammalia; order Carnivora; family Canidae; genus Canis; species Canis lupus. The sequence goes on along the minus strand of NC_132841.1, from coordinate 9,303,027 downwards.
GGGGAAGTTGAGAATGGTGGAAATAATCCCAGACTGAGATTTCGAATCTCCGAGAACAGTCCAGCCACTTACCACTATGCGACCATCTGCTTCCTCGGCTAGAAAGTGAGGAATCTGAATTTCCAGCCCTGATGGTCAATGATCTGAGATATGAAGTGACAAGGGTAAAAAATGGAATATAATCTGAGAAATCTGGACCCTGTTATAGGGCCTCTTGGCATCCTGGAACCTTAGCATGGTTTCCAATTTTCCAAGGGACAGAAGTGCAGCTTCAATAGAAATCTATGACTTGGGACTTTATCCCAGACTTCAATCAACAAAGCAAAACAAACACAAAAAACTTCTTATTCTCACCAGATGTATATACATCACCCTTTGGGGATGATGCAACCAGAGAGCATTTCTGTGATTCATTATGTCCCAATAAACATGTTGGAAAAGAGAAAAGAAAAAAACCCAGCTGCTCCTTTTAAAAGATTATTTTATGTCACTGCTAATGAATAAACTTTTAAAAACCTGGAAGCCCTCTGAGTAGTTGCTTTTCTAATGCCTGTCTCTGAAGCTGCCGTCAAAATCCAGAAGAAAGCAGTCCAACACAAGCTACTCCATCTAGAGGCAGAGCGGCCAAACTGCCCCCTCACCACACTCCCCTGCTCTGACTGCTCTTCTGAAGTCTCCGGAGCCTAATGGCTTGGCCACAGGAACCTGGCCTCCTTCCTGAGCAGCCACACATTTCCATGGTGCTTCTAACACATCGGCTCAGGTAAGGCTTTGCTCCTTTACTGGGTAATGGAGACTCAAAGAACTAGAGTTTCTGCCCTTCAAGACTTCACAATCAAGCCTAGTGAGGGAGCCAGGATGACAACATGACACGGTATAGCATAGTTATGGGCTGAATTTTGTGTCCCTCTCAAATTCATAAACTGAACTCCTAACCCCTAGTCACTCAGAATGTGACTGTACGAGAAAGTGCTTTCAAAGAAGCAATCAAGTTAAAATAAGATGTCCTTCCAAGCACAGATTAGGATTAGACCCACAGAGGGAAGAGCATGTAAGGACACAGAGAAACAGTCCTCTGCCAAACCAAGGAGAGAGGCCTCAGGAAAAGACAACCCTGCCAACACCTTAATCTAGGATTTTCAGCCTCCAGAACTCCAAGAAACTAGATTTCTGTAGTTTAAGTAGCCTGGTCTGCGGTACTTTGTTATAGCAGCCCATGCAAGCTAAGACACATGGGTCCTCATCCATTCATTCACTCATTCATTCATTCATTCATTCAAAGAAAAGATGTAGAGCACCTATTGTGTAACTCTGTGCAAGATCTGAACCTACAGAGCAAAAGATAGTATCATCATGGTCGTCAGAAATGGTCAATGGTGGGGGCACCTGGGTGGCTCAGCAGGTTGAGCATCCGACTCTTGGTTTCAGCTCAGGTCATGATCTCAGGGTCATGGGATTGAGTCCCACACAGAGCTCCATGCTCAGTGAGAGTCTGCTTGAGATTCTCTCTCTCCCTCTGTCCTCTTTTGCACATGCACACTTTCTCTCCAATAAATAAATAAATCTTTAAAAAAAAGAAAGAAAGAAATGGCCATGGGTTAGTGAAGAAGACAGATACTATATGCATTTAAGTATTCTTTTTTTTAATTAAAAGATTTTATTTATTCATTCATGAGAGACACAGAGAGAGAGAGAGAGAGAGGCCGAGACATAGGCAGAGAGAGAAGCAGGCCCCCCATGTGGAACCTGATGCAGGACTCAATCCCAGGACCCCAGGATCATGACCTGAGCCAAAGGCAGATGCTTAACCACTGAGCCACCCAGACGTCCCCACATTTAAGTATTTTTATGATGTGTTATTGTGGAGGGATTTTATTTATTCACATCCCACATTGTTCTGAAAATGATTTATTTTTTTTAAGATTTTATTTATTTGAGAAGAGAGAGCATATACAAGAGAGGGCATGAGCAGCAGAGAGGGGCAGAAGAGAGGAGAACAGACTCCTCACTGAGTGGGGAGCCCAATGTGGGGTTCGATCCCAGGACCTCAGGATCATGACCTGAGCTGAAGGCAGATCCCTAACCGACCGAGCCACCCACAAGCTCTGAAAATGATTTCAAAGTATTAACAGACTTTGTAAAGGCTAGGATGATTAACCCAGAGGAGGAGTTTAGAAAAATTTCAGAGATGAATTTCATAGGTAGATGAGCTAGGGCCACACTATAACTTTCTTTTTTTTATTATTTTAAAAGACTTTATTTGTTTATTCATGACAGAGAGAGAGACAGAGACAGAGACAGAGAGAGAGGCAGAGACTCAGGCAGAAGGAGAAGCAGGCTCCATGCAGGGAGCCTGAGGTGGGACTCGATCCCAGATCTCCAGGGTCACACCCCAGGCTGAAGGTGGCGCTAAACCGCTGGGCCACCGGGGCTGCCCCACACTATAACTTTGACAGGCTCTAGGCACTTTTCCCTTTGTGGGTAAAAAATTTTTTTAGTTATGTTTTACTAATGGAACTGGTAAAGACATATACATTAAAACATTTTCTTTGATCTAAACTTTCATTTTTCTTTCTTGATTTTAAAAGAAATTACATTTTCTTGGGTCCCTAAAAACACTCTAGATTCTAGGCACTGTGACTCCAGTCTGATGTGGAAGTCAACCATGGAGATGAGGAAAAGGCATCCTACATAAGGAATTAAGGCCAGGAGACAGTACAGCACATTTGTAAAATTGCAATTTCATGGGGTGCCTAAGTGGCTCAGTGGGTTAAAACATCTGATTTTGGCTCAGGTCATGATCTCAGGGCCCTGGGATGCAGCCCCATGTGGGGCTCCCTGCTCAGCGGAGAGTCTGCTCATCCTTCTCCCTCTGCTTTCTGCTGCTCCCCATCCCCCACACTCATGCTTTCTCTCCCAAATAAATAAGATCTTTTTAAAAAAAAAATCGCAATTTCACTGTGACTAGAGCCCCAGGGGAGCTAAGGGAAGGAGAAGCTGAAGAGGCAGACCTGGGTCAGCTGAGAAAGCTCTGGAGTGCTACACAAAGGCAATGGTATGCTGGTAAATGCTTCAACAACGAGCTCTCTGGAGGAAAAAAAAGCTCTGATTGTAGTGTCTGCTGATTTCTGGCTGTAAATGCTCCCACATGGCCGATTCAAGCTGCTGCCATGATGTCACTGAACAGTGCTGGGAAGGGGTGGGTGCTGTGAGTTCTTGCAAGCCATGCAGCCAGGCTGCAGCGCGCTCTGCATAGGCAGTGAGGAGTGCCCTCATTGGGCAGAATCAGTCACACGCCCATTCCTAACCTAAATCTCTAACAGTGAGGATGGGACTTCTCTTGTATGGCATCAATTCCTGGAACCAGGGTTCGGATCAGCTTCCCCTGAAGCACAGGGGCTATCTGAGAAGGGGAGGATACCAGAACAAAATTGAGATTCTGTGAGGAAAGACGTGGGCAATGTCATTGGGAAGAAAGAAGCGAATGGATCCTGGGTTCCCACTCTGGTAAGACAGGGAAGATGGATTAGGCCAGGGAAAGAGGGGAGACCAATGGGGACTCTTTTGTAATTGACAGGGTAAGAGATCATCAACAGCTGACTGGAAATGGTGATCACAAAAAGGGGGAGAGAAAGAGATGGATTCAGGGAATGTGTTGGAGAGACTTAATAGCCACACTAGAGAAGAATTAGAAGGAGTTCTTAGCTGTTGGTGGAGACACCAACCAATACAGGGGGCATAGACACACACAACCAACGATGAAGATAATGCATCCGGTTTTGTATATTTTGGCTATATGTTGGACATTCATGAAGATGATGTAGGTTTGGAGTGGCCTTGTTGTGGACTGGAGCCAATGGCCAAGAAAGAATTCTTGAGACTTTTGGTGCAAAAAGGTGACTTTACTAAAGCACAGGGACAGGACCCGTGGGCAGAAAGAGCTGCGGCCCCAGAGTTGTGAGGTGTGACTGATTACATACTTGGGAGCTGGGGGAGCTAAGGACCAAAGGAGGTTTCCCAAAAGACTTTCATATGCTGAAGAAGACTCACAGGACCCTGGAGGCCTGGCTATTGTCAAGCTAAAGTTGTTTTTCCCTCTAGTAAGGCATTAACAGTAAGGCAGTTGGGAGTTCCCTAGAGGAATGCTGTACTCTGCCTGCCTCAAGAATTTGTCAATGGGCTGCAGGTTATAAAGAAATTTAATTTCATTTGGATTCCCTTCTGCCTTTGTTTCCCAACATCACTGTGGAGCAAAGGGTGATGTTAGGGCTCCAGGAAATTGAGTCTATGGGTCTCTGGGAGTTTGGCGATTGATAAGAATGTTTTTTCCTTGTAAATCACTAAGACATTTGTAAACTGATGGACACTCAGGTCCTGCAGGACTGTGATCTCAACCAGTTAACCATTTGTTTATTCCCTTAGTTTTAGGGCAGCCTGGAGTGCCTGAAGAAAGTCAAACAGATCCCACCCAGGAGTTGGGAATGGTGGGTGGAGAGTTTCGGGGTGTCACCTTGTGCTTTGCCTTCTGCTCCCTCAACAAAGAGATGTCCTGTACGGAATTGAAAAACGGGACTGAACTCAGAAGGGAGGCAGGAACCAGAGAAATTGATGAGCTGTCATTAGAGAGGTGGTTGCTATAGGCCTGCATGACATTGCCTTGGGGAAACATGTAGACTGAGAAAAGAGGGGAGAGGAGAGAAGTTTGTTAAATACAATATTGAGGGATGTGGTGGGAAAAGATGATGCAATGGAGAATAACCTGCATTTGAGGGCCTCCCTGGCCTTATAGACCTAGACAGGACTGCTTGCAACCCCACCGCCCAGATTCTGCAAGCTTCCAGGAACTGCCTCTGTCCCAGGCCTGGCCCTCAGTACCTGAATCCTGGAGGTGGCCTCTGGGACCCCAGAGTCACTGGCCTGTGAAGCTCAGCACTTCCATTTCCTAGCCCTAGATCAAGAGCAGTAACAAGAATATAGATCTTACAGAAGATTTAGAAGGAGAGATGATGGACATGGTGGGCAGGGCGGCGGGGACGACGACAACTTAGAATCTATATGGTAGTAGATACTTATGTTTTCCTAAAGTCCTATTGGGATTCACCACCTTTTGTAAAAGAACAAAAACACAACTGAGTAAATGTGAAGATCTAGTTGGTTTTATGAAGTGACCCATAAATGGAGCAGCATCGCACCCAGTAAGTAGAGTGGTGCTCCAAGGAGTTTCTCAAAATGGAAGGTTTTTATAGGAAGGAGGGTGGGGTGAGAAAGTTATTAGCAAATGAAAAACAAAGGGTTGTTCCAGGCAAAGTCATCTGCCTTTGGGGGTAAAGGCAGGGGGTCTTATTAAATGGATGACTTCATCTTGCTTTGGAGGAATGAAGAGGGCCCAGGCCATAGATTACCTCCTTGTTGATCAGGAAATTCCTGAGTGACTAGTCAAGACTTCCATTCTAGGCGGAGGTTGAAACTGCAATTAGGTTAGGGGTTTAAGGCCCTGTTTGGTGAGTTGGCTTAAGTGACGCCATCTTGGGACCCTGGTGTTCTTTTTAACAAATGCTGCCATAACCCTGTATAACTTCCTGGGTATGATAAGAGCTCAATATATATTTTCTGAATAAGTTAATTAATAAAGATTATTTTTTGTGATCCTCCCCCAAAACCAGGCACCAGATTTCTCTTTCTCCTACCCAGAGTCCACCTTGGCCCAACAACCTTCAGACTTCTTGCTAGAGCACACAGCTCACTTCTCTGCCTCAAATTGGCAATCACGAAGCCAGCAAGCTGCTTTAGCATAACTAAGGATTTGTTTTTATCATATCATGATCCCTCCTTAGACATCCTGTTAGGGTTAGAAAAAAACAAAGCATAGTGTGCCTTTGGCTTGGGTCCTGATCCCAGGGGCCTGGGATTGAGTCCTGTATCGGGCTCCCCTCAGCAAGCCTGCCTCTCCCTCTGCTGTCTCTGCCTCTCTCTGTCTCTCATGAAAAAATAAAGAAAATCCTTTTAAAAACACACATTTTTTTTTATTACAAAAGAAAAACAGAATAATGTAACGCAATGTGGGCCACTCTTACCTAGTGAACACGGTTTTAAAGTATGAAATAATCAATCTTATGTTTTGTTAGAATCAAGAGAGCTGCGTGTGGGTGACTGATTTACTAGAAAGACAAAAGCAGTGGTTCTCAAACCTGGCTACACACTAGACCTTCCTGGGAGGCTCTAAACCCCTGATGCCCAGACTTACCCCAGGCCTCTCCTGTCAGAACCTCTGTGGTCAGGACCCAGACACTCAGAGCTGACCCCTGTGAGCATAGCGGTGAGCTGGCAGGAGTTGGGGCAGTCCTCTGCTGGTAAGATGCCACGTCAAAAATGAGGCTGTGGAACTCTGGGTCTTCCCTCCAGGATTCAATCTGGGATTTGGCCACATACAAATGTAGAAAATAAGCAGTGCAGAACTCTGAGGATTTTGGGAATAAATAACATGTTACTACCATCTGCATTAACTCTCCCCTCAAGAACGTGGGCTAATTCCTTTGCGTATGTCACAGTGGGGCAAGAGGGTGGTAAGGACAGAGGAGCATTAACTGCAATGGCAGAGGCCTGGATTAGGAGACTGTAGGAACATAATGTTCTCACTGATGTCTAGGAAGCTTATTTTCCCAAATTTCACAGCTCAGGACAATGCCCTCAGAATTTACAGCCCATGCATGTCTCTTTGGTTCAGATCCAATGATTTTTCTCACCGAAATTCAATGGATCAATTTTCTAAAAGGAAGATGGCAACAGAAAAAAACAAAAACAAAAACAAAAACCCTCTTCTTTTGGTTGTCAAGCTCTTCAGAGTCTTTTCTTCATGGTTGACACAAATCCCTAACCCTTCATTCTCTTTAATTACCTCATTCCATAGATCCCTCTCAGACACAGGCAGAGCTGATTCCACTTTCAAAGTGGACAATCTTTCTCCATCCAAGTCCCAGTGGAATGTGAGCTCCATTTGGACAAAGTCTTGTCTCTTGAGTCCTTAGCACCAGGCTTTCAAGACCTTTTCATTGAATGAATAATTCAGACTCGCTGGCTTGTTGGAGAGTTTCTTAAAACCTGACGCCCACTTTCCCCTAAATGTGCTAAGAACACAGTGGACAGATGTGTCTTCCTGTTGTTACTGAACCCAAGGGCTTCACCACTGGGGGCGCAGCAAATTGAACACAACCCGAGGAAATGCTGGAAGCAAAGACTTTTTTTATTACTTGTTACAAGTAAGGAGACAAGGAGGTGGTTCTCAAAGAACCGTCTCCCCGAGGGGTTAGTACAGTTGACTTTTATTCAGTGTATCAGGGCCCAAGGACAGGAGCTTGCATAGGAACTTTCAGTTCATTCAGTTGCACATTCCTAGAGCTTCTGCGCGCTAGTGTTTACATTGCATGTTCACAAATTGATGGAGAACTACCCCCGCCCCAGGAGGAGATCTTAGTATTATAATGAGCTAAAGGTAATTTTAGGACAGCTCAGGGTGGCTGTTCCAATCTGGCTCAAACTGGCTCAGGTAAGGGGCTGCAGGTGGGTCACATCTAACAAGGGGCTCTGGGGGGTGGGGTGGAGGAGGGAGAGGGACACCTAGTGAGCTTCTCCTGGGCTGGGACTATTGGTTCAGCAAAACAAAACAGTCCTTCCCTGCTTTTGTCCCTCTCCTCCCTTCTGCCCATAGATTTCAGCCCTCTAATTTGAGTAACTCCCCATTGCATCCTAACAAGCAGTGTCTCTACTTTTAATTCTTCTGTAGACTTCTCAGCAGTGGAATTGCTGGATCACGTGGTAATGCTGTGTTTAATCTTTCTAGAACCTGCTATACTGTTTTCCACAGGGGAGCACCATGTATTGTTTTTTTTATAACCAAAAACTCGTTATTTTTTTTTTTTTAAAAGCAGGTGAAAACTGCAAACAACATTATCCTTAGTAGGTCTCATCATCCAGTGGTAAAGCCCAAGTAAGTTGTTTTCTAAGAAGGAAGGAAATTATGACCTGTGGTACAGCATGGATGAACCTGGAGGACGTCATGCTGAGTGAAGTAAGCCAGTCACAGGACAGGTAATACCTATATTCCACTCATAGGAGGAACCCAGAATAGTCAAATTCATGGAGACGGGAGGTAGAGGGTCTGCCAAGGGTAGGGGGGGATGAGGTTTAGTGTGCTATTGTTCAGTGGGGATAGAGTTTCAGTTTGTGACAACATTGAATTTACTCAATGCTCCTGAACTGTACATTTAAAAATAGCCAAGATGGTAAATGTTATGCTCTATGTATTTTATACCATATAAATAAGCAAAAATAAAAACATATTGGTTGCAGAAAAGTATAAAGAAAGGGCATAAAACCAATCACGAGGGACCCCTGGGTGGCTCAATGGTTGAGCGTCTGCCTTCAGCTTAGGGCATGATCTGGATGCAGGGATCAAGTCCCACATTGGGCTCCTTGTGAGAAGCCTGCTTCTCCCTCTGCCTGTGTCTCTGCCTCTCTCTGTGTCTCTCATGAATAAATAAATAAAATCTTTAAAGAAAAAAAAGCAATCATGATCTCACTATTCAGAAATAACTATAAACAGTTTGGTGTATTTCCTTCCAGTCTTTTTTCAAAAGTCATGTTAGTGTGGTGAGTTTGTGACCATGCATGGACACATGCACACCCATATGCACACACTGTATACATATATGCAGCACTTATATTTTTATATAAAATTAGGATTAAACTGTTATTTATCATAGGAAATAAACTGAGAGTTGCTAAAAGGATAGAGGTAGGGTGATGGGTTAACTGGGTTATGGGCATTCAGGAGGGCGCATGATGTAATGAGCACTGGGTGTCACTGATCTCTACCTCTGAAACTAAAAATATATGTTAATTAATTGAATTTAAATTAAAAAACCCTGCTATTTAGTTTTTATTTAGCCTTTTTACTTAATCATATATATATATATGTATATATATATACATATATATATATATATATTTTAAACCTATTTTACCTCTAAAAAATTTTTTAGGGGCACGTGGGTGGCTCAGTTGGTTAAGCATCTGCCTTCAGCTCAGGTTATGGTCCCAAGGTCCTAGGACTGAGCCCCACATTGGGCTCCCTGCCCAACAGGGAGTCTGTTTCTCCCTCCTCCTCTCCGTGATCTCTCTCACTGTCACTCTTGCAGAGAAATAAATAAAATCTTTGAAAAAAAACCTTTAAAATTTTTTTAAAAATTAAAAAAAATTAATTCCAGTTAATTAACATACAGTGTTACATTAGCTTCAGGTGTACAATATAATGATTCAGCAATTCCATACATTACTCATGCTCATCTTCATAAGTGTACTCTTAATCTCCTTCAACTGTTTCACCCCAACCCCCACCTACCTCCCTTCTGATGACCATCAGTTTTGTTCTCTATAGTTCAGAGTCTTTTGTTTGTCTCTTTTTTCTATCTTTGTTTTGTTTCTTAAATTCCACCTAGGAGTGAAATCATATGGTATTTCTCTTTCTCTGACTGACTTATTTCACTTAACATAATACACTCTAGTTCTATCCATGTCATTGCAAATGGTAAGATTTCATTCTTTTTATGGCTAATATTCCATTGCGCATTGTATACACACAATGGAATATTACTCAGGTATAAAAAAGAACAAAATGGAATATATATTATATATATATATACACACACACACACACATACCACTTCTAATTTATCCATTTATCTGTTAATGGACACTTGGACTACTTCCATAATTTGGCTATTGTAAACAATGCTGCAATAAACATAGGGATGCATATATCTTTTCAAATTAGTGCTTTTGTATTCTTTGGGTAAATACCCAGTAGTGGAATTACTGGATCATATGGTAATTCTATTTTTTGACTTTTTGAGGAAACACCATACTGTTTTCCACAGTGGCTATACCAATTTGTATTCCTATCAATAGTGTAGGAATACAAATGTGCAGTGTTTTCTGCACATTCTCACCACACTTGTTGTTTCTTGTAATTTTGATTTTAGCCATTCTGATGGCTGTGAGGTGATATTTCATTATAGTTTTAATTTGCATTTCCCTGATGATCAGTGATGTTGAGCATCTTTTCATGTATCTGTTGGCCATCTGGCTGTCTTCTTTGAAGAAATGTCTGTTCATGTCTTCTGCCCATTTTTTAATTGGACTATTTGTTTTTCAAATATTCCTTTTTTTTAAGATTTTATTTATTTATTAGAAAGAGAGAGAGAGGCAGAGACACAGGCAGAGGGAAAAGCAGACTCCATTCAGGGAAGCAGGCTCCATTCAGGGAGCCTGACATGGGACTTGATCCTGGGCCTCCAGGATCACACCCTGGGCTGAAGGTGGCACTATACTGCTAAGCCATCAGGCCGTCCCTCAAATATTATATTCTTAAAAACATCTTTTTTAATGGTATATTCTGAGCCAGTACTACAGTCTTAATTATTATAGCTTAGAAAATTATAGCCTAATTATTATATTTGGTAGGTAGGTCCCCCTAACTTGTTCTTTTTAAGAAGAATTACAGCTATTCCTGACCCTTTGTTCATCCTTAGAGATTTTAGAAAAGATTGTCGGGTTTTATTAAATTAGATGGAAAAGACGAAGGAGGAGGAAGAAGGAGCAGGAGCTCAACTAATTTCAAAAGACTAGACTGATACAGATCATGTGTACCACCAATGTGGTTAAATCCATAACAAAATATCCCAAGAAAAAGCTCCAGGGTATAAAGGATAGCAAATAACATACTTCTATAGAGCTCAAGTGTCAAAAAGGCAATCATAATTGAAATTTTAAAAATTAGAACTGAATAATACATGTAAAAACTATGGAGTGGCAGGGTGCCTGGGTGGCTCGGTTAAGTATCTGACTTTTGATTTTGGCTCAGATCATGATCTCAGGGTCATGAGATGAAGCCCTGCATCAGGCTCAGCCTCAGTGTAGTTTACTTGAGATTCTCTCTCTCTCCCTCTCTCTCTGCCCCTCCTCCCATTCCCATTCTCTCTCTCAAAAACAAAACAAACTTGTGGAGTGGCAAAAACTATATTTTGAAGGAAATATACAGTCTTAAATGTTTCCAGAAGAAAAGACCAAATTGAATGAACTAAACATCCAAATTAAGAACTTTAAAAAAGACTAGTAGAATGAAATCCAAGACAAAGAATGAAAGTAATAAAGTTGGCAGAGATTTACATAATATATAACAATTACACAGGAAGAGAAAGGATTAATAAGGCTAAGAATTTGTTCTTTAAAACACTAGTGAAATAGATTGAACTGGCAATATTAATTTAAGAGATAAGGAAGAAGGTACAAATAAATTATATTAGTGATAAAGAGGGGTTATGACAGTAAATGCAGCATAGATTTAAAATATAAGTAGTTTCATGCTAATGCCAAGAAAAATGCAAATTTTCAAACACACCCAAAAAGGAACAGAAAATCTTGATCATTTCACAAGCAGAAAAGGAATAAAATTATAGTTTAAAAAATTAGGCAAATTTTATCACTTAAGGACAGATAGTGCATCCCAATCTTACACAGAAAAGGAGAGAACATTTCTCAAATCATATTATGAGGCTAGTAAAACCTTGATACTGAAATTAGACAAAGAGAGTACTACAGATGGTTCTCATTCATGAAATTAAAGTTGCAAAATTAAATATTAGCAAATGAAATCCAGCAATGAGTTCAAATACATATATGTATTTTTTTTTCCGGGAATGCAAGATTGTTTTAAATGAGAAATTTGATTAATGTGATTTTCCACATGGATAAGCCAATTCATTACTTCTATAACAAGCATCTGACAGTGCTTTCAGATAAATTGGAAACATGCCTCCACCCCCACTTGCTACACTACACCAACTGAGAAGTGTTCCTTGGAATTGGTGCAGAGGGAAAAGCCAGGGTCATAGATTAGTGAGAACAGTTTTGACAGCCCACGGGGAGGCAGCACAGAAGTGAGACCACAGTGGACAGAACACAAAGGACAGTGCGCGTTTGTCCACCGTGAGGCTGTCTACGGGTGGAGACAGAGGAGTCAAGGGACAGATACTGTCCCCCAGCTTCCGAGGCCCCAGTGCAACCCCCAGGTTTGCCGGCACTTCTTGCGTGCTTCCCGTTTCAGTGTGCAGTTTTATCTGAGTCTATTCAAATCCATTTCCACCCCAATGATAGTTGCCTAAGATAACCACCTTCTCTGCCTAGGAATTCCTACATGTCTTCAAGACAAAGCTTAAATTTCAACTTCTGTGGCACATTCCTCCACCTCCCCAGACAGATTTACTTGCCTCCTTCTATGTGATCCTGCAGCACTTTCTATATAATCCACCTTACTTGCCTAATTCCAATACCGTATGAGAAGCAGATACAGATCTCTTCCAGTGCCTGCCATATATTATTAGTAGATCCTCAACAACTGTTTGTTGAATAAATAGTAACAGACATGGACCAGGCATTGTGTTTGGTTTGTTGCTCATCATCTCATCTAACTTTCAGAATTATGAGATAGATATGTTTTATTGTCCATTTAATAAACTACAAATAGAGGAAGAGAGACGTAAAGGAACGTCCCTAAGTTTGCACAGGTAGGCACATGGGTAGCAAGAGAAGGATGCAGATCCAGGCAGGCAGTTTCCAGAACTCTAGGTCTTAAGATGAACCTACTGTGGTTTGGAGACCAGTCCTAGGAACCCAAATTATCTTGGTTTGAAACATTTCTCACATTAGGGAAGATTTTCTTTTCTTTTTTTAAAGATTTTATTTATTTATTTATTTGAGAGTGAGAGCAAAAGAGAGAGAGAGACCAAGGAAGGGGGAGACGGGGGAGAGGGAGAGCCAGGACCTAGGTATGGAACTCGATCCCAGGATCCTGAGATCTTGACCTAAGCCAAAGGCAGAGACTTAACTGACTGGGCCACCCAGGTGCCCCTAGGGGAAGATTTTTCAAATGGAGCTGGTGAGAGAGAGGGAATCCACGATTTACCTATATATTATTTACATCTTCCTTATGAGTGACTTCCATGGAAGGCTAGCACGGCCCCTTCTCCAGTGAGCAGAGCTACCCTGAGATGGGCTGTTGGCAGCTGTGATGTGACATAAAAGCTTAGGAAGTGGGGTGGGCAAGAAGCACTGTTTTCTTTTTCTTTTCTTTAAGATGTATTTATTTATTTGAGAGAGAGAGAGCATGTGTGCTGAGCAGGAGCGGGCCAGAGGGAGAGGGAGTCTCTCAGGTAGACTCCCCAATGAGCAAGCAGCCTGAAGGGGGCTAGATGTCACCATCCTGGGATCAGGACCTAAGCAGAAATCAAGAGTCAGCCTCTCAACCGTCCAAGCCACCCAGGTGCCCAGAAGAAGCACTGTTTTCTATAACACATTTTGCTCAGCATTGCTTGCTCATACAGTGGGACTGTGGTTATCTGTTTCTCTCTCCTCCTAGGATTTTTTTCTTTTTTCCTAAGATTTTTTTTTTCTGTCTGTTTTGAAAATAACATTCTCCAGGGACACCTGGGTGGCTCAGTGATTGAGCATCTGCCTTTGGCTCAGGTCATGATCCCAGAGTCTCAGGATCGAGTCCCGCATCGGGCTCCCCTCAGGGAGCCTGCTTCTCCCTCTGCCTGTGTCTCTGCCTCTCTCTCTTTGTCTCTCATGAATGAATAAATAAAATCTTGAAAAAAATATTCTCCAGTTATGTAGTACTCACTGATTTCCAGGCACCCTCCTGGACACTTCATTATTTCACGCTGGCCTCTGATCAACGTTGTGAGGGAGGTGCTGCCAGGGAGGAAAGTGCCTGAGATACAGAACCACTGGTGAGAACTGTACACTGCTGGGGCGACACGGAGCCAGGATCCACTCGGCAGTGCTCACCCTGAGCTCTGGCCCTTCTTAATCTCAGGTGGCCTGCTCTTGGTCCCAGCACCTGCAGCCCCCTGCTCCCCACAGAGCCCCGCCTGGGTCCTGCTGGGCATCAGGTTGTCATTAACCTGAATGGAAGAACATTGCCTGTCCTTCTGCAGTGGTGATGTCTTTGTGTTCAGTGCCCATGCAATCGACGCTCTTGGAAGCACAGGGAGAAGGTGCTGGTCAGTTGCCTCTGCTTGGGGTTTGGGGAGCATGGGGAGGTGAGTGTGTCATAGCCCCACGGCAGGCCCTGGGGTCACCGTGAAGTTACAAGCAGATCTCTCTCCACCAAAAACAAAGACTGCTTTGATTTGAGATTGCTGGACAAGAGGCCTGATTTACACATTTTCCCCCTCCTTACTTGGGGTCATGAAGGGATCTTATTTACTATAGAATAGGGGCACCTGGGAGGCTCAGCTGGTTAAACTTCTGCCTCGGGCTCAGGTCATGATCCCAGGATCCTGGGATGGAGCCATGTGCCTGGCTCCTTGCTCAGTGGAGAGCCTGCTTCTCCCTAGTCCTCTGTCCTTCTCCCCGCTCATTCTCTCTCTCTCTCTCTTGCAAATAAATAAATAAAATCTTTTTAAAAATTAAAAAACAAAATGGAATGGAGTGTACGTATGAGTGCAGCCGGTTATATGGAAAAGAGACCTTGCAGATTTTGTGGAGGTGACAGGGATGGGATGGAGGAGAACACACCAGGGTCAAATCCTGGCTTCCTCAGTTGCTGGTTCTATAAAATAGAGTAAAAGTTATTTAATTGCTCCTTGTTTTTTCCCATTCATTACTTGCCTTGCTTTTCCTATCTATAAAATCAGGCTAGGAATGCTTAATTGGCAGTCCTAGAAACTCCAAGAGAAGACACAGCCAAAATTGTTCAGCTGTTCGATTACTGATGATTATCACCATTGTAGTGTTTGTAAGATCAAAGGATGATTTAGAAACAGTAACACAGGTATATATCGTTTGGCAATTCCAAGTGTAGCTGCCAAAACGAAGGCAAATAAACATCCTAGGGAAATCATTTTATCTCGAGTATTTTTCTTGAGGAAAAGAAAAAGCCTAATTTAGGTCACAGTGTGTGAATTAATAGCTGAGGGTTACTAAAGGGTGGGAAGAACCCAGTTATCCAGTCACCTTCAAAATAAACGCAGTTAAATCCTCCCTCATAGAATTTCTGGACACTGGCTAATTACTGACGGGGCTCTGCTCCAGAGAACCGGGCATCTGTGGCTCTCACTCGTCCCCTCCCTGGTCCTGGAAGGGAAGTGCTGCATTAATAAAATCACTACAAGGATGATTTCTTTTGCCTCTCCCCTTAAAATGGCCAGATTTGGTGGTCTGACCCACGGATCCAGGAAAAAAGGCATCCAGGGGAGCAATCTTGGTGGGCAATTTACCCCGGAGCAGCAGGCATCACCCTCAGCCTTGCAAGGGCATCGCAAGGGCGGACAGAAGGAATGCATTCATTCTTGAAAAAAAAACATCCAAGCCAGCACCGGGGCTCTGGCTCGTGCACATCTCCACTCCTCTCCTTCCTTCCCTATTTTGCCAGGCTCTGCAGGCTTCCTGCAGATGGAGCCTGCTCTGCGTGTTCCATAGCGCGTGGGGCTGGCGACCTCGCGCTGCCCTCTGTCCCGGGCTCCCATTCAGGCAGAAATTCCCATTAGACTCCCGCTCAGAAGATAGGACCTCGCTGGCAGGTATTGTGCCCGCTGAATTGGCCCAGCTGCTCTGTGGCATTTTGATTGATGGGAGTCCGGATGAGACCTTTTAAAACCCAATTTCCTTTGGAAAGGGAGCTTGGAAAATCATTCCGGCTCTGTGTGTGTGTGTGTGTGTGTGTGTGTGTGTAGGTGTGTGTGTTTTCATGGGTGTGTACCCCGCACAATCCAAATGCCTCTCAAATACAATATAGAATTTAATTAAATTCAATTAATTTGAATTTAATTTGGGGATCTCCGATGGTAAGGAACAAAGCAAATTCCACATCCCTGAACTTTAAATGAGTGATCCAGGTCTTTCCATGTCAAAAGCACACTCAAGATACTCATAATTTTACCTTGGATCAAAAGCTTCTTCAAAATAAGCAGGTTTCGCGAATTTCCATGAGAGTTTCCAACCCCAGAGGCTCACTGCTGTGCCCACTCTTCCAAGAAATACAAAAAGTGCAACTTCACTCTACAGGATATCAGACAGAAAGTCCAACCCCTCATTTGTCCTGGCTATGCCAGAAAATAAAGCCTAGGAAATTTGCATCTGTATAATCCAGTTAATAATCCACTGTCAGACTCAACAGCCACTGGTAATCAGGTCAATTCATCTGGATGTTTGCCTCGAGAAACTGTCTACTGTATTGAAAGCAAATGGTTCTGAGTGCTCTCATCATTTCCTTTCACATGAGCCTTTGGCATTTCTTTTCAAATAAGGAAGACCAGAGGACACAAAGCAAGCTCCTCCCAGTTCATGAAAACCATCTTGTTATTTTATATTTTGTACACAGTATCATCTTTCCCATTATATTTGTTCTCAACCGAGGATATTACTCTCTCTTACTCTCTCCTACTTGGGAAAGACATTTCAAAAGACATCTGTGGTGACCTCACAAGGAGAAACTCTTGAGATTTGGAGGAAAGGCCATCTTTTGAAGAGAAACAGGTGAAAAAGTAATACACCCATGACGTCTGAGCCACCTGTGTCCCGGGAGAAGTTTCTATGTTACTGAAGAGACAAGAATGCCTAGCCCCATAGGATGAGCAGCTCATATCCTTAGAGCTGGAATGAAACTTCAAATATGTGTCTTAATTGATTTTGATAACTCCGTGTCTGAATATAAGACATGGGGGTGGTGTGCTGTATATGGAGCATGAAAAAAATGGGGAGGCAGATTTTCAGAATGTGGGTTCTCCTATGTCATGCAAGGGGAGGGTGTTCTAATTCTAGAAAATTCTAGTTTTAGCCAGATATGCCTCCAGGAGAGAAGGGCAGTTCTTCGTCTACTTTGAATGGATAGAAATATCCCTTGATAACTGTCTGTTCCTTCTACTTTAATTTTGTGTTCAAAGCACAACTTCTGAGCTGGAAGCTGGTGTCTTGAGTCATTCACCTCCTGGAGTGTCTTGGGGAAATGGTTGCCTACATTCTCCATCTGTGAGCACTCCTCATTCTGAAGACAGCAGTGGCCTGTCAGTCTGTGCAAGTGAATTTGGCTAGTGAGTGTCTCTCAGGGGTTCACCAACTCAAAGTAAAATGACATTTCTGGACCTTTAAACCAAGACACCAGACTCCTAACCTTGGAGACTGTACTCAAAACATCACCTGGCTGAGGACATGGCCCAAAGCACTGAGTAGGCCCCCCTACATCAAGAGTGCATTCTCCGTTGTAACAGGTGTGTCCTCTCTGCTTATTAGCATTCAGTGTTCCTGAAGGTGCAAGTCTTGAGTTCAATCCCTAAAGGTTTTCACATGGAAATTCTGATGGATTCAGATGGTACTGGTTTTCTTGTTTGCTTTTTTTATCTTATTTTTTATTTTTATTATCTTTTTAAAGATTTTATTTATTTGACAAAGAGACAGAGAGAGAGGAGCAGCAGGCAGAGGGAGAAGCAGGCTCCTGGCTGAGCAGGGAGTCCAATGTGGGGCTCGATCCCAGGACCCTGGGATCATGACCTGAGTGGAAGCCAGGCACTCAACTGACTGAGACACCCAGGCACCCCATATCTTATTGTTTTGTTTATTTGTTTATTTTTTATTTTTTTAAAAAAGATTTTATTTATTCATGACAGACACACAGAGAGAGGCAGAGACATAGGCAGAGGAAGAAGCAGGCTCCATGTGGGGAGCCTGATGTGGGACTTAATCCTGGGTCTCCAGGATCACACCCTGGGCTGAAGGCAGGCACTAAACTGCTGAGCAACCCAGGGATCCCTTATTGTTTTTTTTTTTTT
Organism: Canis lupus baileyi; assembly: GCF_048164855.1. Taxonomy (NCBI): domain Eukaryota; kingdom Metazoa; phylum Chordata; class Mammalia; order Carnivora; family Canidae; genus Canis; species Canis lupus. The sequence continues at coordinate 9,285,145 of NC_132841.1, read as the reverse complement.
AAAGTAAGCTCTCTGCCCACCATGGGGCTTGAACTCATGACCCCCAGATCAAGAGTTGCCTGGTCTATGGATCGAGTCACTAGGTGGCCCTGGTTTTCTTGTTTTGTTGGTTTCTTGATTTGTTGGTTGCAGAGATAGATTATGAGCAGCTCATTGCAAACACATGTTTGCTGTGATAATTGCAACTGAAAGTGGGGTCCCCAGGGCCTGGATTCTAGTACCAGCTCCATCCCTAGCCGGTGTTGCTTCCTCCTGCAAGCTTCCATGGCACGGGAGAGAAGTAGAGAATGATGCTGGCAGTGGAAGCCATCAGCCTCCAGGAACCATCCACCGGAGCCACAGACTAACTCAGAGGCAGCCAAGCGGCTCAGCAGCGTCTGTGACAGAGGTCAAGGGTCTTTGTCAATAAAATGAGGAAGTTGAACTAGAGCACATCTCTGACTCCTTCCGTCATCAATAACCTCTGCCTTTCTGGTCCTTTCTGACACAAATGAGGCAAGAAAGGCATTGCTGTTGCCTGGGCAATGACTTGTTCTTCCATGGGCCACTAGGCCACAGGAGCAGAATCAGCATGTGCAATGGTCTCCCGTTCTGGCCTCAGACAGCTGCACGTGGTGGACATTCATGCAGCATCCATCCAAGAGAGCAGCAAAAGAGCCCAAAGACTGGAAGAGTTTTGGGTTGCCTTGTTCCTACAAAGCCAGGAGGAAAATTAAAGTAGTCTAGCTATTGAAAGGTCCAGGAAACAGCCACTGAATGAATAGGTTGTCATTTCAATCTAGAATCGTGGGTTCTCATGACCTTTTCTTTTCACTTAGTTTCTGTCCATAAAGTGAAGAAATACACTGCCTAACCAGTAATAAATGCCCCATATTGCATATATTATATAATCACAAAGTGCTTTCACCTCCATTATCTCATTGAAACTCCCCAATAACCTTGTAAGATAGAGAGGAATTATGTTTTCCCATGTTCCTTTTTAATTTTTTTTTCAGCATCTCATGAAATGGTTCATGAAATTGGGGAAGGAGCACAAACAGGAGGGAGAGGCAATGGTGACAGGCTTGAGGGCAAGGGGCACAGGGATGGGCCGGGCAGGATGCTCTCCTCTTCCCTGCAGCAACCCTCCCCCAATCATCCCACTGATGGGAGGGGATAGGTTTTCCCATTTTAAAGGTGAGGAAACTGAGTATCAAATAAACTAAAAATGATTATTAATAGTAAGTCACATTTGTATAGTGTATTATATTTCCCTGAAGACACAGTGCTATCTTGTCTTTGCTGCATTCCTGCATGTGTTCTGTCAACAGATCCAGTCATTGGCCACAGGGGTGGACATGTGGCCGGTCACCATGCACAGTGATTGGTCCAGGACCAAGCCAGTTAGGGGATGGGTTTTTTGTTGTGCTTTTGGTCTGTTTTCTGCTGGAGCAGATGGGGTGAGTCTCTTTGCTGTCAGATCTTGGATTATTCTGGATTCTGTCATGGAGAATGAAAAAGGAAAAGGAAGCCAAGTGGAGGTAAGCAGAGCAGAAAGACCAAGAGATCCTCAGTGATGAGGAGGCCCCACTTTTAGTCCCTGAGACCCTGGAGTGGTTTTTGTCTCTGTCCCTTTTGATGATCTGTTGTAATTCATCCTTCACCCATCTGAAGAGTGGGGGGTGGGAGAGTGGGGGCGAGGAGGGACAGACAGACAGAGAGAAGCAAACATGCAGGAGCCTGCATGCTCCTGATGAGTCTCCTGTGAGTTGAGCTAAGATTAGTCAGACCCCTGGGAAAGCTGCACTCAGCAGGCAGCGAGGGCACCAACCCTTCATTCTGCAACCATCCAATTCACCAGAAGGTGTCAGTGAGAAATTCCCTACCGTCACTCAATGCATTTAGATGATTGACTTTCAAAGATAAAAATTGCATAATGATTTTTTTACCTTAATTTGAGCTGCTTCTAAATTTAAATTTGATTTCGAGAATTTATTCTCAGCACAAAACAAACCCATGCTGTACATCCATTTTCATAGCAGCATTATTCAAAAAAGCCAAGAAACAGAAACAGCCTGTTATGGATTAAATGTATATGTCCTCCCAAAATTCATATGTTGAAGCCCTAACCCCAGAGTGGCTAAATTTGGAGTAATTAAGGTTAAATTAAGTCATAAGAGTGGGGCCCTAATTGAATAGGATTCATGTCCTTATAAGAAGAGCTAGCAGAGAGGGGCGCCTGGCAGGCTCGGTCTTTGGCATCTGACTCATGATTTCGGCTCAGGTCATGATCTCAGAGTCCTGAGATTGAGCCCTGAGTCAGGCTCTGCTCTGGACGTGGAGTTTTCTCGAGATTCTCTCCTTCTCCTTCTGCCCCTCCCTCTCCATGAGTACACATGCACACTCTCTCTGTAAAAAAAGACATCAAAAAGAAGAGTTATTTACGCATAAGGGAATAGGATATTTTAAATATATGGTGCTTTCATTTCAGTGATAATTTTTTCAAAAAGTGTAATTCTAGAATATATGGTGGACCAGCTTATAAATGAGTACTGGCAAGAATTTTTAGTGGCTGCATTTGCATTTGTGAAGTTTGTGAGCTATAGTCCAAATGTTATCATGGCACACTGTATGAATGATTTGCAACAGCTTGAATAAAGTGGTAGAAGAATCTAATTAGCTATAGCATATGAGAATATAAGCATGCTGCTTACAAAGATTCTGCTTTCTGGCAATCGATACCACGGTCATGTTTAAGAGTTGTTATACTGGGGCGCCTGGGTGGCTCGGTGGGTTAAGTGTCTACCTTGGGCTCAGGTCATGATCCTGGGGTCCTGGGATGGAGCGAGTTTGCTTCTCTCTCTCTGTCCCCCCCACCCCACTCTCCCACCCCCCACTCATGCTTTCTCTCTCTCTCAAATAAATGAATAAAAGTCCTTAAAAAAAAGAGTGGGTTCTTAAATGTCTTGTATTTGTATATGCCTACTAAAGCAGTTTATTTATGTGAAGAATATTTTTCTTCCCAGTTTCAGCAATAATTGTGTGAGATAATATTTCATGTAGGTTTAAGTAATGCAACATTGTTAATTTTATCCTCCAATGAATAAAACAGCTTTACAAAATTATTATTTGAAGATTGCTTATTGGCAAAATTTTAATTAAGTATAAATTCTATTTTTCTAAGACTTGCAAAAACCTTCATTATTTATATAGTTTTGTACAGTACATTCATAGAAACAACTTTGATTAGCTTTGGTGTTTTTACTTTTTAAAAATATTTTATTTATTTATTTGACACAAAAAGAGAGCACAAGCAGGGAGCAGCAGGCACAGGGAGAGGGAGAAGCAGACTCCCTGCTGAGCAGGGATCCCAATGCCAGCCTGGATCCCAAGACCCCGAGATCATGACCCGAGCTGGAGGCACTCAACCAACTGAGCCACGGAGGCGCCCTGGCTTTGGTGTTTTTAAAGTCAAATATAAGGGAGGCCTGGGTGGCTCAGTGGTTAAGCGTCTGCCTTCTGGCTCAGGGCGTGATGCTGGAGACCTGGGGATCGAGTCCCACATCCAGCTTCCCGCGTGGAGCCTGCTTCTCCCTCCGCCTATGTCTCTGTTTTTTTCTCTCTCTCTCTGTGTCTCTCATGAATAAATAAATAAAATCTTAAAAAAAATAAAGTCAAATATAAGAACAGATGAAATATTGAAATAGTCCAGAAAAGCCATTTCTCCACCATGAAACCCAACATCAGAGACCACCGACCTAATATCTGTCATATTATGTCAGAGTTGTTCCTTTGATTTTATTGGTTTTATAGCTTGAAGTATTTAACTTGTAGCCGTGTGTGTTTCTTCAGAGAAACAGAACCAATAGGATATATTTGTGTGTGTGTAACATGTGTGTTCCCACATGCGCGCGCACGAGGTGGGAGGAACCGAGAGAGACGTTGACAAGTCTGAGATCTGCAGGCTGGAGACCCAGGGAAGAGTTGATGGTTCACCTCCGGTCCAAAAGCCATCTGGAGGCAGGATTTCCTCTTCCTTGGGGGACTCAGTCTTTTTTCTCTTAAGACTTTCAATTGATTGGATAAAGCCCCCTCTCCCCATTATGGAGGGTCACCTGCTGTACTCAGTCTAGTGATCTAAGAAATAATCTTATCTAAAAATACTTCCACAGTGACATTTAGACTTCAAATCTTGTCTTAAACACATCTTTTAGATGCATTATAATAAAGTTTTCTTTTTTTTAAATTTATTTATGATAGTCCCATCACAGAAAGAAAGAAGCAGAGACACAGGCAGAGGGAGAAGCAGGCTCCATGCACCGGGAGCCCGACATGGGATTCGATCCCGGGTCTCCAGGATCGCGCCCTGGGCCAAAGGCAGGCGCCAAACCGCTGCGCCACCCAGGGATCCCTAGATGCATCATAATAAAAACACTTTAACAAAGCACTGAGAGGGTCTGTTAAATATTTTTTCCAAAAAAAAAAACCATGAAGCAATCTTCCCTGAAAGATTCATTCTGTCCCAGCTCATAGAACAACGAGGGACTCGCTGGCATCCTCACCCAGGTCTCCAGTACCGGGGTCTCAGAAATGTAGGTCTGCTTACTCACAAGTTATCTATTCTGCTTTTTTTCTCTTAACATTTAAGATAAGGCTTTCAAGGTTTTGTTTTTCTTACTGGTTGGTTTTTGTGATGTTTTCAGTAAAACGTAATTATTTATAATGATATCTGAAAATAGCAGCTATAAAATAACCTGAAAAACCAACCTCGTGAATGAGCATTGAGGTATATTTTGAGGACAATGGGGGATGCATAAAGTTTGTGTGTATTTAGCTAAAGGTTTCATACAAGAGGACTCTTTCCTCCTTTCCACTCAATCCCTGAATAATACATCCGATGAATGTCACCTCATGCAGAAAGGAGATCTGAACTAACAGTTTCATTAACATGGAAAAATCATATGAATAAAAATATCCCACTTCATGAGCACAGAGATGATTTATTAAGCAAACCTGAACCTGCCGCCTTAAAGTCTTAGGTTTGCTATAATTTATATTTCCTGTCAGGAATGCTCATATTTCAGCTATAAATAGAACATGGCAGCAGAGAGAGTGGTGTTTTAATTAGGTCATTCCTCAGTCTGCGTGACTTATTTTCTTTGAGCCTTTGCCATTTTTTACTTCAGATTTAATCTCTTTGTGATGATGATGCAACATGACAGAATGATACCAGACTTCCAGAGAGTTCCCCTCCCTGCTCTCTCCTCTCTCTAATTCTCTCTCTGTCTCTCTTTCTCTGACTCTTTGTCTCTCTCTCTGTCTCCATCTCTCTCAGTGTCTCTGTCTCTGTCTCTCTCTCATCAAGGTGCACTTGCTGTCTCAAAACCTCCAGCAAAGAGGAGGCCAGGAGGGCTTTTGTCATATGTTTACACCACAGATTGAGTCTCACCTCTGGTCACTCTCCCATCTGGGACTAAATGTCCCAACTGGCGCTTGGCTTATGTCTGGCTCTCCTATGGCTATGTATCTGCCCTTCTGAACTTTGTGATTGACACTAGTGGAGTGCAGGGGGAGACTAAAGAAAGGAGATAGATAATAAGACTCCTATGTTGGGGACGCCTGGGTGGCTCAGTGATTGAGCATCTGCCTTTGGCTCAGGTCATGATCCCGGGGTCCTGGGATCAAGTCCTGCATCAGGCTCCCCATGGAGAGCCTGCTTCTCCCTCTGCCTAATGTCTCTGCCTCTCTCTCCATGTCTCTCATGAATAAATAAATAAAATCTTTTAAAAAAAGACTTATACATTAAAAGATTGAGTGGACTGATAACCTTCCCATCTTCCTTATTAAACCTAAATCTATAACAGTTCCTAGTAGCTTCTGAAGGAACAATGCAAATGGAAAAAGACCCTTTCTAATCAATATCCTTTTACCTCATATGATTTTTGAGATGCTGGAAAGGGTCCTATATCCTTGTCACAGACCGTGGTAATATTTTAGGAGACAAAGCCTTCCTTTCCATTGGTGACATTGTTAGTGGCTCTGCAGGCTTTGGTATCCCCATAATTCAATCAACACTCCTCTGAAAGACAAACCCAGAGTCCCTCCTAATACCCACACATCTCAGCTAGAGCTTTGAGGGAAGTGTAGTCCATCTCTCTACCAGTCCTCCCCAGTTCCCTCCAGCCACACCACCTTCTGCTTTTGTCCCAGGGTCATTTGGTTCCTCTTGCAACTCTGTGGCAGGACACACAGCTGCATTAGCAAGCCTAGACCTGCTTCCTGGTCTGGGAGCATGACCTGGAAAGAGCCAGCTATAGTTCTCATAACTCATTTAGCAAGAGAACCTGACTTGGACTGAACCATCCTGATGGAAAAACTGACCCAGTCTGATGTAAGGCTATTTTACCTGTATTTATCTGCTGCAGGAAGCACAGTTTTCCAGGTTGGGAGCTAATTGAGGGTCCCTCCCAGTGTGTTTCTTTATCTTTGTGTCTCTAGCACTAGCACTGGTCTGGCACATAAGTGTCTGATAAATATTTACTGAATTTAATTGAATCTTTATGTCTGAACACTTAGGAAATAAGCAAGTGATACCGTGGTAAACTGTCCTTCAAAATAAAAAATCATGGATTGTTCATTCACTAATTTAGTCAATCTTTCATTCAACTAACAAGCATTTTTTTGAGGGCTACCTATGTGTTAGGTTTTTGGACATGTGTCAGGATTGTAAGACAAGTCATAGGCAGTCCCTGTCCTTGTTAAGTTCATAGCCAAATAGAGAAGACAGATAAGCACACCAGGATTTTAAAAGATACAGTAAGCATGCTGATAAAGGTGTATACATCACAAGGGCACAGACATCAGGCATCTATCCCTGGGTGACAAGATCCGATTTGCATTTCAGGAAGATTACTCTAAACACTAAAGACATTATTGCTTGAAAATAGGGAATGGTCAAGCATTAAAACAATATTGAGTACAAGAATGTAGGGTCTCCTCCACAGGGTCTTGGCTTTAAGCTATAGGTAGTAACTGAAGGGGACAACCTTTAGAAAAGAAAACCAGAGCCAAAAATGATCTGAGTTTTAAATACAATCAACGATGTCAGGCGGTAGGCAGTTGCTCCTATCTACTGCCACCAAAATGGTACCACTTTCTTCTTCCTAAGGAATATGCCCAAGATAACAGATACAGTGTTGTTACTTCTTTTCATCTTGTTAGAGACCTTGGATCCACAAAGTGTAGTTCACCCTAATTCCTTGAGGAGGACCTTTCCATGCAACAAAGGAAGGGGAGAGTCTATCCTTTATCTCCATCAAGTGCTAAGTTGGAGTCTGGGACTGCAGGGCTGATGCTCATGAACAGGAGATACACATGTGCTCCAGGGTCAGTGATTCGTGCATCCGCAGACCATGTGAAGGTCCAGTTCTCCTTTTGCTCTCTGAACATGAAGGTGGGAATCAGGATATGTTTTGCTGACCCCAGCAGATATCTTTCAGTTCCAGAGAAGTTTCCCTTTTGTGCACTTCTACAGCACATTTCACCATTCTAATTCAAACATTATGACAAGGTAGCAACCAGACAGGCTGAAGGACTGTGAGGAAACAGGAGGTGTTGGAGTACTTCCTGCATAAGAAATGATGTTTTCATTTTTAAAACCCACATTTCCCCTCCTGGCCATAGCCCAGGGACTCAGACAAGGGCTGTAATAATGACTAATGTGCTTCCCTTAATGTACCCACTAACTACAAGTCAGGTCATTTTTACATCAGTGTCATAAATCTTGATGTTTCTGTAGCCACTTACATGACTAGCAGGAAATGCAGCTTTTTCCAGGGGATAAACTCTCCCAGATATTTGTGTGAGAAATCCTAGGCATGCTCATAGAAGTTGGCTGCTGCCTGATGGGGGCAGGGGAAGCTTGGACCTGCCCCAAAAGCCATCAGGGCAGCCACTCCAGCTGAACCTCCAGTATCTTCTGATTTTAGTTTCATGGGCACCAGGGCTGCAAGTCTAGGGGCCCTGGGCTTGGAAGTCACTCTGGTCAATGTAACAGGTCATCTGCTATTGCCAGAGGTGTTGCTGCATGGACCCTGCTGGCCTTGGTGCAGACCCTGTCAGCTTGCCAAGGCAACAACCATTCAATTGGCTAAGAACTGGCTTCATCTCTGTGTCACGCTCTGTATTGAGTTCCTGATCCTCAGCAAAAGTGGTCTTCCTCTCCAAGTATTATAATTCCTTAGATTCACTTTACAGCCATTCCCAAGGTGAGCCCACAGCCCTGGGATGGGTAACTTGGATAGGTTCTAGTCATGTGCTCAAAACCAAGCCTTTCTTGGTCCTCTAGCTAGTTGTGATCCCTCTATTTTATCTCCCAAGTCATGTAGTACCTTATTCTTTGCAACTTTACTACTAAAACACTCTATTGACTCTTGGACCTTAGTTCTGATTTTTTTTTTTTTTTTTTTTTTGGTCACTCTTTTCCTTTATGCTGAGTCACCTTTCAGAAGCCTCATTGCCTGAGAGTTCTAAGAGATCCATTGCAAGGAGCTCTGCTCCTCGGCCTTAGTTCAGATCTACTTAGGCCATCAAATATGTTTTAATAGTCTGACAACTCAATGGGAGACTTCTGCTTCCAGAAAGGTAGAGTACACATACCCTTCACTATTCTCCCCACTAAATACAGCTAAAAATCCTGGACTATATATAAACAATTATAAATGACTCCAAAAGGTGAAAAGAAGGCAGATAGGCCAGAGACCTTTAGACCCTAGTTGTCATGAGCTAAATTGTGTTACTCTCTAAAATTTGTATGTTCAAGTCTTAACTCTAACTTCCTCCAAATGTGACTGTATTTGGAGACAGATCTTTAAAGAGGTAATTAAGGTTAAATGAGGTCATTTGAGAGGACTGTAATCCAATATGATTGGTGTCCTTAACAGAAGAAGAAAGCTGGGTACATAAAAAGACACCAGGGTCACATGTATATAACTATGTGAGAACACAGGGAGAAGATAGTCATCTACAAGCCAAGGAGAGAGATCTTAGGGAAAAAAATCCCGCTGACACCTTGATCTTGGACTTCTAGTCTCCAGAACTGTGAGAAAATAAATTTTTCTTGTATGTGCCACCTAGTCTGTGGTACTTCTTATGTCAACCCTAACAAACTAATATAATAAGGCATTACACACTGTTATGTTAATATATTGCAAACTTTGGTATTCCCAGGTTACTGGCTTCTTAAGCTCAGTGTGCACAGATAGGTAAAGGACAAGGAAAGGGGCAGCTTAGCAAGACAGAATTTTTAGGTAATAACAACTCTACTTCAATCAAACTTCTCAGAAAAAATTATCACTTCATCCCTACCCATGCCAACAAAGGCCCAGTGGGGAGCCCAGACTTCTACCTTCATTGGGCTATAATGAGACACCCAACTCCCCACCCCCTATGGGGGCATTGTATCAAAGAAGTCTGAATAGGGAGCAGAAACTTTCATCCTTGGAGGGCCTCAGTGAACCTCCCCATCCCTTAGTGCCATTGGAGAACACTGGGGAAACTGTAACAAGACACTTGTAACCCTGCTACCCAGGAAAGTAGCAGTGGAGGCCTACTGGGGAGCTGGAACTCCACGCATCCCCCAACAGAAACCCTCAGGTTTCAACAGAAGCTAAAGAGGGAAACCTGGATTACTATTCCTGCCTGACATTCTACCTTCTTCCTTCTGGAGTGGTGTCAGAAACTAAATCAGAAGCTTTATTTTTATTTTTTTTTAAGATTTTTAAATTTAGGGATGCCTGGGTGGCTCAGCGGTTGAGCATCTGCCTTTGGCTCAGGGCGTGATCCTGGGGTCCTGGGATTGAGTCCCACTTCAGGCTCCACAGAGGCAGCCAGCTTCTCCCTCTGCCTATGTCTCTGCCTCTCTTTCTGTGTGTCTTTCATGAATTCAGGTGCCCCCTGAATCAGATTTAAATAATATTTGGAGTCTCCTAAAATAATATGAAAATGTCCAATTTTCAATAGGAAATCATCAGCACACCAAGTACCAAGAATATCTCAAACTGAATGAAGAAAGGATCATTAATAGGTGACAGGACCAAGAGACAGAGATATTAGAGTTACCCGGCAGAGATTTTAAGTAGTCATAGAATGCATCATAAAAATGTTTCAACAAGCTTGAAACAAATGAAAAAAAAAAAAAAAAAGTCTTACCAAACAACACAGAAAGCACAACCAAATGGAAATTTTAGAAATGAAAAATACAGTAACTGAAATAAAAAGCCTCGGATGGGCTCATCAGAAGAATGCAGGGGACAGAGGAAGGAATCAGTGAACTGGAAGATGAAACGAGAAATTATCCAATCTGAACAATTGAAAAAAAAATGAGCAGAGCCTAAGTGACCTGTGGGTAAATAAAAAAAGATCTAACATACGCATCATCAGAATCTCAGGGGGAGAGGAGAAATCCAAGGATGAAAAAATTCTAGAAAAAAAAATCATGGCTGAAGTTTCATGAAAGACATAAACCTGCAGATTCAAGGAGCTTAACTAACATCAAAGAGGAAAATCCAAAGTAATCTATATCAAGACTCATAATGGTCAAATTTCTGAACTTTCTTTCAAGACAAAGAAAAGTGTTGAGACAGATGACACTTTACCTTTAGTAGAAAAACAATTCAAATGCAGAGGGTATCTTATCAGAATCCATGGGGTGGAGGAGGTTGAGCAACTTTTTAAAGCGCTAAAATAAAAGAACTGTCAACCTAGAATCCTATATGCAGTGAAAATATATTTCAAGAATAAAGAAGAAACCAAGACATTCTTAGATGAAGGAAAACAAAGAGTATTTGTCACCAGCAGATATACCCTAGAAGAATGACCTAAGGAATTTCTCTAAACTGAGAGAACATCAGGAAGGAAGACAGAACTTGGTAAGCAAAAATATGGGTAAATACAATATACTTTCCTTCTTCCCTTGAGTTTTCTAGATTTATTTTTGACCCTGGAAGTAAAATTTATAACAGCATCTGATGTGGTTCTAAATGGATGCAGAGTAAATATTTAAGAATATTATCTTATAAATAGGGCAAAAATGGGACATAAAGAGAGGTGAGTTTTCTATACTTCATGAAAAACTTATTCAACTTAAAAAAGAGCATCTACAAAAATCCTACACCTAACATTATACCTAATAATGAAAGACTGAAGATTTTACATCTAAGATCAAGAACAAAGCAAGGATATCTGCTCTCATCACTTGGTCAATATAATGCTAGAAGTTCTAGGCAGTGCAATAAGGTAGGAAACCAAACAGGTATGTAGTTTGGGAGAGAAGAAACAAAATTGTCCCTATTTACAGATGACATAATTGCCTACATAAAAACAGCCTTTTGGAATCTCCAAAAGTTTCCTATAACAAATAACTGAATTCATCAAAGTCACAGAATGCAAGATAAACAAATAAAAATCTAATGTATTTCTATATACTAACAGTAAACATATGGACACTAGAATTAAAAATGCAATACCATTTTAATCACTGAAAATAAAATGAAATACCTAGTTATAAATCTAACAAAGTATGTATAACATTTGTATGTTGAAATCCACAAAGCATTTAAATAAATAGAAAACATATCATATTTGTGGATTGGAAGACTCAAAACAGTAAAAAATGTCAATTCTCCCCAGTTTGATATATAATTGTTAAATGCAACTTCTTAGGCTGTGCATGCATGTTGGGGTTATCTTCACCTTTTCTATAAGTTGTACCAAAACATCTGCTTCTTTCATTTGTATCATTCCTTCAGATAAGTAATTTGGTAACCCCCCCAAAGATAGATAGATAGATAGATAAATAAATAAATAAATAAATAAATAAATAAATAAATAAATAAATGCAACTTCTTTCAAAATTCCAGCAAGATTTGTCTTTTTGTATGGATAAGGGAAGCAAAAGAACTAGAACAAGTAAAATAATTTTGAGAAAGATAAATAAAATGGGAAGAATCAATCAATTTTTAAAAATTTATTTTTAAAGATTTTATTTATTTATTCATGAGAGACACAGAGAGAGACAGGCCGACACATAGGCAGAGGGAGAAGCAGGCTCCATGCAGGGAGCCTGATGCAGGACTCATCCTGGGACCCCAGGATAACGACCTGAGCCAAAAGCAGATGTCCAACCACTGAGCTACCCAGGCATCCCAGTCAATCAATTTTTAAGCCTTATTATTTACCTATAGTAATCACAGTCCTGCAGTATTAGCAAAGTGATAGACACATAAATCAATAAAATAGAACAGAAAACTCACAAGAGACCCACAAAATACCCTCAACTAATTTTGACGGAAGTGTAAAAACAATTCAATGAAGTTAAGATCACCTTTTCAGCAACTGGATATTCATAGGCAAAAACAAAACAAAAAATCCTCTACAGAAGTTTCACATCTTATATAAAATTAATTCAAAATGGATCACAGACTTGAATGTAAAATGTAAGTCTATAAAACTTTTAGTTAAAAAAAAAAAGGGAGAAAGTCATCAGTATCCAGGGTGAGGCAAAAAGTTCTTAGATTTGACGACAAATCATGATCCACAAAATTAAAAATTAATAAAATGAAATTCATCAAAATAAAAAACTTTTGCTCCGCAAAGGACCCTGTGAAGAAGATGAAAAGACAACCTGCAGACCATGAGAAAATATTTTCAAACCGTATATATGAAAACAGAATAAAGAATCTCAAAATTCAACCATAAAATCCAAACAATTAGAAAATGGGCAAAATACATGAAGAGACATTTCACTAAAGAGGAAATGGCAGATGGCAAATAAGCACATGGTGTTGGGATGGAAGTGAGTGTGGCTATCAAAGGGATACAAAAGGGACTGCTGTGGTGGTGGAAATGTTCTGTATCTTGATTATATTACTGTCAGTGTCTTGGTTGCATATTGTTATAATTTTGCAAGATGTTATCATTGGAGAAACTGAGTGTTCACGGGGATCTCTCTGCATTATTACAACTCTATGTGAATCTACAATTACCTTAAAGTAAAAAGTTTCAAAAACTTTTAGTGATTGCTCCTGGTTTTAGGTGGTATAGTTCAGTGTTTTGTTTTGTTTTTTCAGTTCCTCCGGGAAGCCAACCGAAAGAAACAAAAAGACCAAGAAGTAGTTATGCCAACATCATCTTTGACAAAACTAGGTAACATTAGAAAGCCCAAATAAAAAAATAGCAGGAAGGGCTGTTGAACAATGAAGGCCAATTAGGAGTGCAAAAAAGTGAAAAGTATGCTCAAAAGTTATCATGGTAATCACTTTGTAATGTATATAAACGCTGATTCACTGTGCTGTACATTTGGAACTAATATACACTGTATGTCAACTATACTTCAATTAAAAATATGCAGACTTTTAAAAAGAGAGTTGTGGGGATCCCTGGGTGGCGCAGCGGTTTAGCGCCTGCCTTTGGCCCAGGGCGCGATCCTGGGAACCCGGGATCGAATCCCACGTCGGGATCCCGGTGCATGGAGCCTGCTTCTCCTTCTGCCTGTGTCTCTGCCTCTCTCTCTCTCTCTCTCTCTCTCTGTGACTATCATAAATAAATAAAAATTTAAAAAAATTAAAAAAAAATTTAAAAAGAGAGTTGCAAAGTGCAACAATGGGCAAGGACTGCTGGCAGGAAGCAGCAGTTTTATTCAGTTGATTTCAAGGCAAAGAAGAGGAAATGGTGGCTGAACAAGGAATCATATAGACAAATCACATTTTTAGAGAGCTTTCTGTCAGTGTGACAGGGTGGGAGAGAAAGACAGCATTGTGAACAGCCCTGAGCCACCAACCTCAGTTGTTGAGGAAAAAGTAAATCATACTCAATTCTGCAGGATAAGAAAAATTACTGTCCCCCCTTCCCAGATGAATCTCCTTTAAGTAACTGGTACAGGAAGGACTTACCTCATTCAAAGACAGGTATTCAAAAAGAAAAATTATAGAATTAATATCAAGATACTACAATTTAAAAAAGAGGAAAAGCTAAAGGCAAATAGCAAACAAAACAAAACAGCTCTTTGGGACTTCCAATAATGCCTGTCGCAAAAGTTTTCCAGCAAGCTCTCCCACAAAAAGTTTTATTAAAAAAGTAAAAAAATAAAAAATAAAAAATAAAGCCCTCTTTCTTAACCTTTTGGGTTTTTGTTTTGTTTTGTTTTTCTTAACCTCTTGAATGAAGGTATTGGAAAGTGACTAAGACAGGCAGAAACTGTAGGGGAATTTGCTCTTGAAAGTTGACTGCAAGAGTAAGAGTTGTAAGTTTGTAGCTTGTTTTGGCTGTGAATACTTTCTGTCCCACCCAAAAATCTTGCTGCTGAACATCACAGCCTTACTGGCTGATGGTGGTAGAAGATAAAGTTTAGGGTTGGCAGAACAGAAGACCATTTAGGTGTGATTTCCTGAATTCAGAACAGTTCCAGAAGGAATGAACCCCAAAATATGAATATAAACATTTCTCAAATCCCTGACTAACTGCTAAACTGCACGCATGGGAGACATACTGCTGGTTTTGGGGGGCAGTCCTGGTGAAACATGGGAGGTAGAAACAACAGAAGAATTTACATTTGAAAGATAGAACCACACTGGATAAGATTTGTATTTGCTGTTCTCTTGACTGTATATTCTCCAACATGAGTGGCTTAGACAGGAGAATGTTGAAGCCTCATGGACCTAAGGAGTCAAAAGATAGAGCTGAGGGTTTCAGAACACCTGGAAAGTTAGAAGGAAATGCTAGAAGCAAAAGAGCCACAGACAGCGTAGGTCCCCATATATAAGTATAAATTCTACCCAAATCTTTGCCTGACTGCTAAGCTATGCGTATGTAAGAAAGACTCCAAGGGGCTCAAAGAAATAGCAGGCAGATGTGAGAGAGGAATGTGTTCTTGAAAGACAGAACTGCACCAAATGCAATATGTGCAATAGCTGTTTTTTTGACTGTACGTGTTTCCAACTCACACGCAGCTCATATGGCATAAAGGCAGAAGCCTTAATGCCTGTGGTATCAGAGAGCAGAGCTGGGGCTGGCAGATCAGCTAGAAACAAGGAAGCCTCAGAGACAATAAGACCCAGAATCTGAGTCTTTCCAAACTTTCAGCTTATTTTGTCTTACAAAGGTAGAGAACACTCCAAGGGGCAAGTCTATGAAAGCAGCAGCTGGAAACTGAAAAATGCTGAGCAGAGATCTCAGCTGCTACACTCTATATGGGAGACAAAGCTTATAGTTAGAATTAAGGTAAGTTAACTGCTTAATAGAACAAAATCCAACAATCCTCAGAGGAATATAACAGAATGCAGAGTCTCCACAACACATCACCCATAGCATCCAGTTTTCAACCAAAAACTACCAGACATGCAAGGAAACAGGAAAGGGTGGCTTACATTCAGGATAAAAGGCAGTTTATGGACCCTTGCTGAAATTGGGCCCAGATGTTAGATTCAGCAGACAATGATTTTTAATGATCAAAAAGGAAACATGAGTTCAATGAATTAACAAATAGGGAATTTCAACAGAAAACTGAAAATTTTTTTAGATATTATTTATTTATTCATGAGAGACACACACACAGAGAGGTAGAAACATAGGCAGAGGAAGAAGCAGGCTCCACGCAGGGAGCCCCATGTGGGACTCTATCCCAGGACTCTGGGATCATGCCCTGGGCCAAAGGCAGATGCTCAACTGCTGAGCCACCCAGGCATCCCAGAAAATTGAAATTATAAAAAGAAAGCTAAATAAGAATTTCAAAACTGAAAAAATGCAATGACTAAAACAAAAAAAATTTACTAGATAGGCTCAATAGATTGGAGATGACAGAAAAAAAATCAGTAAAGGTGAAAAAAGATAAATAAAAATTATCCAACCCAAAGAGCAAAAAGAAAAACAAGAAAAAGATAGAACCTCAGAGGCCTATTAATACCAAATAATCCAACATAATGCTTATTTTAATCCCAAAAGAAGGAGAGCAAAAAAGAGTTGATGGAGTGAGTGAGTGAGTGAGTGATATATAGAGAGAAAATGTGTAAGAAAAGAAAAATTACTAACTCCCCATATCTGGTGAAATATGAATAATACTTGGTTAATTATCTGATAGAGCTCCACAACCCCAATTTGGATAAATACAAAGAAAACCACATTCTGTTACAGACCTCCACAATGCAAACAATCAGTGATAAAGAGAAAATCTTGAAAGCAGCAAGAGAAAATAAAATCTTACATAGAAGGTAATTGACTTCTATCAGCATAGAAATGTGAAGAGTTTAGAAGTCATCTCTTCTAGCTTTACAACAATAAAAATTTAATGATTTCTCTTGGACCCTTCAAAGCACCGAGGTTGCACAGCAAACTACCAGCCCCAAATCTGGAGAGACAGGGGATTCCAGAAGTCACAAAAGATCCAGTTACTCTGAGCAAAAGCCAGTGAACTGGTAGAGACACTTAAATAATTTTGACAATTTGCTAGGCCAGAGGCTGAGTGTAGACTTACATGACAGTGAGAAACTCTTGATGACCACAGTTTGGGGCCAGGGTGGGGGAGACCCTACCCTTTCATGATTTTTATCTCCAGAAAACCCACCAAGTTCTCATGGTGTAAGGCCAAGAAATATCCCCTCCTGGGTCTGACAGATGCCTCCACCCAAGGATGGAGGAAGGGGAAACTATAAAATACTTAATGAAGATCACAGCCCAGAAGCACAGACCCATGAAAAGACTGAGATTAAATAAGATTATAAAGTGTTTTTCTTACCTTACACTTTGCCTCCACAACAGCAAAGCCCCAGTATGATAACAATGGATTATAGCTGAAAAAATTGAAAGATGCAGACTGTCCCTAAGGAAGAGTAGATGGGGAGCCCAAAGGCAAAAGAGAAACCAGAAATAAGGACACTAGAAGAGTTTGAAGTCTCTGACACCTACAACAACAGCAAGCATTAAAGACAGATCAACTTCTAGTTAGATTAATATAAAATCTCACACTAAAGGCCTATCTGCCTCAATTCTGTTACCCAATGCAATATGTCCAGCTTTCAACAAAAAATTACAAGGTATACTAAAAGTAACACACACACACACACACACACACAGAGTCTGAAAAGACAAAATAAGTATCACTATCAGATTCATATGACAGGGATCCCTGGGTGGCTCAGCGGTTTAGTGCCTGCCTTCAGCCCAGGGTGTGATCCTGGAGTCCTGGGATTGAATCCCACATCAGGCTCCCTGCATGAAGCCTGCTTCTCCCTCAGCCTGTGTGTCTGCCTCTCTCTCTCTCTCTCTCTCTCTGTGTGTGTCTCTCATGAATAAATAAAATCTTAAAATTCATATGACAAAGATTTTAAAATTATCAGTTAGAGAAATTAAAATAACTATGATTACTATGTTGTTGACTCTAATGGAAAAATTAGACATGCAAAAAATAGATGGTAATGTAAGCAGAGAGATGGAGACTCTAAGAATCAAAAGGAGCACTGTAACAGGCATTCGCCTTTCATGGGCTCTTCAGTAAACTGCACACAGTCAAGTAAAGAGTCAGTGAGTTTGAAGATAGATCAATAGAATATTTCCAAACTGAAATACAAAGAGAAAGAAGGCATGAAAAGGAAAATCCCAGAATATTCAAGAATTGTGAGACAATTTCAAAAACTATAACATACATGTAATTAGACTACCAGAAGAAGAGAGAACTGAGTAAGAAAAATATTTTCTTTTTCTTTTTTAAGAATTTTATTTATTTATTTGACAGAGAGTGAGAGCACGAGCAGGGGGAATGGCAGGCAGAGGGAGAGGGAGAAGCAGGCTCCCTGCTAAGCAAGGAGCCTCATGTGGGGCTGGATCCTAGGACCCTGGGATCATGAATGACCTGAGCCGGAAGCAGACACTTAACCAACTGAGCCACCCAGGCACACCAGAAAAATATTTTAAGGGATGCCTGGGTGGCTCAGTGGTTGAACATCTGCTTTTGGCTCAGGGCATGATCCTAGTCCTGGGATCAAGTCCCACATCAGGCTCCCTGCATGGAGCCTGCTTCTCTCTCTGCCTATGTCTCTACATTTCTCTCTGTCTCTCTCGTGAATAAATAAATAAATAAAATCTTTAAAAAATAAATAAAATAAAATAGTTTTTTTTTAAAGATTTATTTATTTATTCATGAGAGACACAGAGAGAGAGAGAGGCAGAGACACAGGCAGAGGGAGAAGCAGGCTCCATGCAGGGGGCTTGGGTGGGATTCGATCCGGGGTCTCCAGGATCGCACCCTGGGCTGAAGGCAGCACTAAACCACTGGGCCACTGGGACTGCCCAAGAAAAATATTTTAAATAATGGCCAAAACCTTTCCAAAATTAATGACAGACACCAAAACAGAGATCCAGGAATCTCAGAAAACATTAAGCAAGAATAAATGCCAACCCTTAAAAAACGTATATGATGCATATCATATTCAAAATCCAGAAAAGCAAAGATAAGAGAAAATTTTGAAAGAAGCTAGAGAAATAAAATGACTTGCCTCTTCAAGAAAAAGAACTATATTGAATTTCTTTTTTTTATACTGAATTTCTTATCAGAAACCATACCATCAAGAAGAGAGTTGAATAAAATATTCAAATGTTAAGAGAAAAAACTCACCAACATGGAAGTTTATATTCAGCAAAACTATCCTTCAAAAGTGAAGGAGAAATATTTTTTAAGACAAACAAAAATCGAGGGAAATCATCACCAAAATACCTATTCTGTAAGAAATGATAAAAGAAGTTCTTGAGGGAAAAGGTAAATGGTATAACTCAGAAACACAAATCTACATAAGTAAAGGAAGAGATAAATATAAAGATACAGGTAGGTTAAAGCAAAGGGGTGGAGAAAGATATATTATGCTAAAACTAATCAAAAAAGTTTGAGTGGCTATATTAATTCATGCAATGGAGATCTCTGAATAAAGCTGAGGATAAAAAGGAGTGTTACATAATAACAAAGGGGTCAATTCTCTAAGCAGACGTAATAATTCTAAATGTGTATGAATCTAATAATAGAGGATCAAAATTTGTGTGTGTGTAAAACAACCACATAAAGGACTAGATAAATAGAACCCTACAGTTTCAAAAATTCCTGTTTTACTAAAAATAATTTGACATTAAATATACTGTTATGTGATCAGCATGTGGATAATACCTAGAGATACACCTAAATAATAATGCAAAGCTATATAGTTATAAGCCAATAAGGAAATTAAAATTTGGAGGAAGAAATATCTGATTAAAACAAAAGAAGTCACAAAGGGAGAAACTGAAGAACAAAAATTAGTTAACACAAAAAGGAAGCAAAGAGGAAAATGGCAGATCAAATCCATTTTATCAATAATTATTTCAAATAGAAATGTACTAAGCACTCTAATCAAAAAGTAGAGATTGGATTAAAAAAGCAAAACAACAAAATAAGCCCACACTGTATACTATGTTATGAGTGACACTTTAAAAAACAAAGACAGGGCAGCCTCGGGGGTGGGGGGGTGGGGGGACCGGGGCAGCGCTCAGCGATTTAGCACTGCCTTCAGTCCAGGGCCTTTGGAGGGGGTTGGTGGGGAGCTTTTCTTTTGCTTTATTTTCAAAGTCAGATTACAAGCTAATTTACATTTCAAGTATTCAATTACATTCCTCTTTAATTGACTGCTCATGATCTTTCCAAATCAGTGCTCCCATTCCGGAAAAGCTATTTTAGTTCTACTGCAGGCAGGTCTAATGAAGAGGAGAGTTTAAATTCTTCTTACATGGAATAGCACATGATAAATGTTTTTTATCATAAAGTCTGAGTCAAGCCTTCACAAGTGGCCTGTGTACTAAATTATATAGAAGGCTTTTAAATTAACATCACAGAAATGTTCTGTAATAGTAATAAATGACATAAAGTGCCTAACAGGCTGGTGGAAAAGCACTAGAGGAACCCAGAGGGCGGCAACAGAAACTGCCCACTTGATACATTTTGATGGTATTTGGCACATTTTGTTGACTAAAGATAAGGATGTAGTCCTGCATTGGGCTCCCTGCAGGGAGCCTGCTTCTCCCTCTGCCTGTGTGTCTCTGCCCCTCTCTCTCTGTGTCTCCCATGAATAAGTAAATAAAATCTTTAAAAAAATAAAAAATAAAAACACAAAGGCATCAAAAGAATGAAGGTAGAATGATGGGAAAAGATATTCCATACAAATTCTATCAAAAGAAATCTGAACTGGCTATATTAATAGTAGACAAAAATTATTCCGAGATCAGGGGTACTATTATCAACAGATATATTTCTATCTAGCACATAGAAAGAACAGATTGTGTAAGTCAGATGACTTCTTAGCAGAGGGTCAAGAGACAAATGTAAAAATGACACATCAAGTAACAGAAGTAAAAATATACCTAAAAATACAAGATTAAAAGAATAAGAAAAATGTAATCAAATAAAACTGGCTGGTGGAGTGGAAGGAGGAAATGTGCACGTACACTACTTTCATATTGCTCACAATGAGGAGGTGGAGTGTACTGTCTAAGGACAGTGGATTGAATATATCCTATAAAGTTATAATTATAAAGGAAATAATCAGAAAAAAATTGATTTTCAAATTGTCAGATAAAATTTCTAACTTACCTGACTTCAAATTATCAGATAAAGCAAGATTGCTTTAGAGTTGCATTTGATGTTCTTTATAGATTTTTGAATACCTGCCCTTTCTCTGATAAGACATTTGCAAATTATCTTCTCCCATTCTGTGGATTGTCTTTTGGTTTTGTTGACTATTTCCCTTGCTGTGCACAGGCTTTTTATTTTGATGAAGTCCCAACAGTTCATTTTTGCCTTGTTTCCCTTGCCTTTGAAGACATGTCTAGCAAGAAGCTGCTGTGGCTGAGGTTAGAGAGGTTGTTGCCTGTGTTGTCCTCTAGGATTTTCATGGTTTCCTGCTCACATTTAGGTCTTTCATCCATTTTCAGTCTGTTCTTGTGTATGGTATAAGGTAATGGTCCAATTTCATCCTTCTGCACGTGGCTGTCCAATTTTCCCAGCACCATTTATTGAAGAGACTGCCTTTTTTCCTTTGGATATTCTTTCCTGTGTTGTCAAAGATTAGTTGACCATAGAGTTGAGGGCCCATTTCTGGGTTCTCTGTTCTGTTTCATTGATCTATGTGTCTGTTTTTGTGCCAGTACCACACTGTCTTGATGATTATAGCTTTGTAATAGAGCTTGAAATCCTGAATTGTGATGCCACCAGCCTTGGTTTTCTTTTTCAACATTCCTTTGGCTATTCCAGGTCTTTTCTGGTTCCATACACATTTCAGGATTTGTTCCAGCTCTGTGAAAAAAAGTTGATGGTATTTTGATAGAGATTGCATTGAATATGTAGATTGCTCTGGGTAGCATAGACATTTTAACAATATTTGTTCTTCCAATCCATGAACATGGAATGTTTTTCCATTTCTTGTGTCTTCCTCAATTTCTTTTGTAAGTATTCTATATCTTTCTGAGTACAGATCCTTCACCTCTTTGGTTAGATTTATTCCTAGGTATCTTATGGTTTTTGGTGCAATTGTAAATGGCACCAATTCCTTCATTTTTTTTCTTCTGTCTCATTGTTAGTGTATAGAAATGCAGCTTATTTCTGTGCATTGATTTTATATCCTGCCATTTTGTTGAATTCCTGTTTGAGTTCTAGCAATTTTAGGGTGGAGTCTTTCATCATCTCCAAAGAGTGAGAATTTGACTCCTTTGCTGACTTGGATGCCTTTTACTTCTTTTTGTTGTCTGATTGCTGAGGCTAGGACTTCTAGTACAATGTTGAATGACAGTGGTGAGAGTGGACATCCCTGCCGTGTTCCTGCTGTGTTCAGCTGAGAGCTTTCCCCATTGAGAATGATATTTGCTGTGGGTTTTTCATTTATGGCTTTCATGATATTGAAGTATGTTCCCTCTATCCCTACACTGTGGAGAGTTTTAATCCAGAAAGATGCTGTATTTTGTCAAATTCTCTTTCTGCATCTATTGAGAGGATCATATGGTTCTTATCCTTTGTGATGTATCACATTGAATGATGTGTGGATTTTGAACCACCCTTGCATCCCAGGATTAAATCCCAGTTGATTGTAGCGAATAATCCTTTTAGTGTACTGTTGGATCCTATTGGTTAGTAACTTGGTGAGAATTTTGACATCTGTGTTCATTAGGGATATTGGTCTGTAATTCTCCTTTTTGGTGAGATCTTGGTCTGGTTTGGGGATCAAGATAATGCTGGCTTCATAGAACGAGTTTGGAAGTTTTCCTTCCATTCCTATTTTTTAAAATAGCTTCAGAAGAATGGGAATTAATTCTTCCTAAATTGTTTGGTAAAATTCCCCTAGGAGGCCATCCAGTCCTTTACTTTTATTTATTGGGAGATTTTTGGTGACTGCTTCAATTTCTTTGCTGGTTATGGATCTGTTCAGGTTTTCTGTTTCTTCTCGTTTTAGTTTTGGTAGTGTAGATGTTTCTAGGAATGCACCCATTTCTTCCAGATTACTTAATTTGTTGGCACATAGCTGCTCATAATATGTTATGATTGTTTGTATTTCTTCAGAGTTGATTTTGAGCTCTCCTCTTTCATTATTTTATCTATTTGTGTCCTTTCTCCTTTCCTTTTGGTAAGTCTGGCCAGGGATTTATTGATCTTATGAATTCTTTCAAAGAACCAGCTCCTAGTTTTGTTGATCTATTCTACTGTTCTTTTGGTTTCTATTTCATTGATTTCTGCCCTAACCTTTATAATTTTTCTTCTCCTGCTGGGTTTAGTCTTTATTAGCTGTTCTTTCTCTAGCTCCTTTAGATGTAAGGTTAGGTTGTGTATTTGAGAACCTTTCTTGTTTCTTAAGAAAGGCTTGTATTGCTATATACTTCCCTATTAAGACCACCTTTGCTGCATCCCAAAGGGTTTTTTTTTTTTAAGGTTTTATTTATTTATTCACGAGACACACACACACACGCACACACACACACACACACACACAGGCAGAGACACAGGCAGAGGGAGAAGCAAGCTCCATGCAGGGAGCCTGACACGGGACTGGATCCCGGGTCTCCAGTCTCACACCCTGGGCTGAAGGCGGTGCTAAACCACTTAGCCACCCCGGCTGCCCCGTCCCAAAGGTTTTGAAGAGTTGTTTTCATTTTCATTTGTTTCCATGAGTTTTTTAGTTTCATGAAGAATTAAAGAAATTCTTTTTTAATATCCTGGTTGACCCTTTATTCTCCAATAGGATTCTCTTTAACCTCCACATATTTGTTCCTTCCAAATTTCCTCTTGTGATTGAGTTCAAGTTTTAAAACAGTGTGGTCTGAAAATATGCAGGGAATGATCCCAAACTTTTGGTACTGGTTGAGACCTGATTTTGTGTCCCAGAATGTGATTGATTCTGGACAATGTTCTGTGTGCACTTGAGAAGAATATGTATTCTGTTGCTTTAGGATAAAATGATGTTGTTATTAATTGGCTTATATAGTTGACTGTTCCCATCTTAGGGGCATAAATTGAATAGTTAGATCTTCTTGTTGGATAGACCTTTTAATTATGATATAGTGTCCTTCTTCATCTCTTATTACAGTCTTCGGTTTAAAATCTAGCTGTCTGATATAAGGATTGCTACCTCAGCTTTCTTTTGGTGTCCAATAGGATGATAAATGGTTATCCACTTGCTCATTTTCAATCTGGGTCTAAAATGACTCTCTTGGGACACCTGGGTGGGTCAGTCAGTTAAGTGTCTGCCTTTGGTTCAGGTCATGATCTCAGGATGCTGGGATTGAGCCCTGAATCAGAGTCTCTGCTCAGCAGGGAGTCTGCTTCTCCCTCTCCCTCTGCCCTTTCATACTGCTTGTGGGCTTGCTTGCTCTCTCAAATAAATAAAATCTTTTAAACAAATAAAAATAAAATGAGTCTCTTGTAGACAGCATATCGAGGGATCTTGGTTTTATTGTTCTTTTTAATCCAATCTGATATCCTGTGTCTTTTGATTAGAGCATTTACATTCAGAGTAATTATGGAAAGATAGTAATTTAGTGCTATTCTATTACCTGTAAAGTCACTGTTTCTGATATTGTCTCTGTTCCTTTCTGATCTTTATTATTTTTGACTCTCTCTTTGCTCAAAGGATCCTCTTTACTATTTCTTGTAAGGCTGGTTTAGTGATCACAAATTCTCTTATTTTCTGTTTGTCCTGGAATCTTTATCTCTTCTATTCTGAATGACAGCCTTACTGGATAAAGTATTCTTGGCTGCATAGTTTCTCATTTAGCACCCTGAATATTTCATGTTAGTCCTTTCTGGCCTGTCAGGTTTCTCTGGGCAGGTCTGCTGCCAGTCTTTTGTTTCTATCCTTCTAGGTTACAGGTTTTTTTCCCCCTAGCTGCTCTCAGGATTTTCTTTTTATCTCTGAAATTTGCAAGTTTCACTCTAATATATCAAGGTGTTGAACTATTCTTACTGACTTTGGTGGGGGGGGGGGGTTGTCTGTGCTTCCTGGACTTGAATGACTATTTCTTTCCCCAGATTAAGGAAGTTCAAATAAGCCTTCTGCCTCCCCTACTCTCTCTCTTTCCTCTTCCTCTGCGACCCCAATTATTCTAATATTGTTTTTCCTTATGATATCGCTGATCTCTTGAACCCTTCCCTTGTGTTCCAGTAGTTGTTTATCTCTTTTTTTCTCAGCTTCCTTATTCTTCATCATTTTGGTTGACAAAATCAGGTCTCTATCAGTACCAAAAGTTTGGGATCATTCCCTGCATATTTTCAGACCACAATGTTTTAAAACTTGAACTCAATCACAAGAGGAAATTTGGAAGGATCAAATACATGGAGGTTAAAGAGAATCCTATTGGAGAATGAAGGGTCAATCAGGATACCACTGACTCTCTTCTGCCTCATTTATCCTACTGGTTAGGGCCTCCATTCTTTTATTACATCTTTGTGATATCCTTTTTTATTTCCACCTGATTAAATTTCAGTTTTTTTTTTATTTCTACAGAAAGAGCTTCTCTAGTGTCTTTTATGCTTTTTTTTAAGCCCAGCTAGAATCTTTATAATCAACATTTTGAATTTTAGTTCTGACATCTTACTTATATCCATATTGATTATATCCCTGGCAGTGAGTATTGCCTCCTGTTCTCTTTTGGGTGAGTTTTTCTATCTCATCATTATACCCAGAAAATAATAAATGAAAGAGAGAGAAAATACAAAAATATCAAAAACAACATCAGAAATATATAAACTAAACAAATCATAAGAGAACAGAAATAAAAAGAAGAGAGAAAAAAATCCAACAAGAAGTAGAACAGAACACAACAATAAACTAGATCCTATGTGTATTTTGGTCTGTTTGTTAGACAGAACTAGATGCCAAAATTGGAAAGAAAGAAAAACATATATGTGTGTGTGTGTGTTGTGTTTACACTCAATTTTACAAAAATAAAATTGAAAACAGTGAAGGAAAACCAAAAATGAAAATATATATAAAAACTGTAATTGTAAAAATGAGCATTAAAAAAGAGTTTAAGAAAGAATTGATAAAATAAGGAAATAAATGAAAAGAAAAAAAATATAAAACTGAATGACTAAAGCATAATATGAAAAACCACAAATATTATATACTATTTTGCTCTAGTGCTGGAGTGGTTTCAGTTCTGTATGATTGGTAAACTTGTTATTAGCTGAATGTACCTGTGATCTTCTGGCAGAGGGGCCTGTTGCTTTGATTCTCAGGTGTCTTTGCCCCAGGTGGGAAAGCACCACCCCTTGCCAGGGAGTCAGGCTCAGTGTAAGTGGTCCCGGTTTGCACAATGTGGTGCTGTTTTTCTGCCTGAAGGCTTTCAGCACTGATTTGGGGAATGAAGTGGTGGTGCTCTGATCTCTAGGTCCAGAGCTGGAAGTTCAGACCCACTCTTCAAATCACCCTCATAGAAGAGCAGTCAATCACTCTTGTTTCCCTGGTTTCTGCCCACACTCTGTGTTCACTGAGACTGGGACTAAGAATTTTTATCTCAGGCATGCAACCTCTTTTGGACTCTCCATATTTTATGGACTCCTGTGGTGTGCACCTGCACACTCCTCCTTCTGGGTGGGTGAGTGGGGGTAGTTGCCATGGTCTGCCTCTGGCTTGGCCCCTGCTCCAAGCCTCACGGTGATGCAGTTCACAGTTTATGACAACACCCAGCAGAAAGCCAGCACCTGGACTGGCTGTTTGCACCTGGCTTCCCCATTCTAATGCTTGGGAACTCTGCTGCACTCAGTCACCCCCATTCTTTTTGTGAACTGAGTGGGGTGGTGCTGAGACCACACTATCCCACCTAGGATTTCAATCCACTTTTCTTCCTGAGTACCTTTCAGGAGGGACATCCCTCATTGTAGCAGACTTCTAAAAGTTCCAATTTTGTGCTCTGCTGCTTATAACAGATCAGTAGACTCCCTAAGCTGGCTCCCTCCCCAGGGCAGTTTATCTTCCAATATATCTCCTTGAATTTACATCTTCTCACCTCCTACCTTGCAAAAAGTGGTCATTTTTCTATTTGTAGAATTGTAGCAATTGTTTTCTCAGACTTCTGGTTAATTTTGGAGATGTTCAGAATGATTTGATAACTATTTAGCTGAATTCAAAGGACCTGGCAAAATTAGGATTCCCTACATCTCTGCCATCTTAACTCTGGATGAACTAGTAATTTTAAATGTGTAACAGATATCATTTGGAGCATTATTGTCCCTTGCAATCTGGATATTTTGATTCAAATTAGCAATTCCACATCTCTTGGAAGCCCAAATTTCATTACAATTTTATAGAACTCATAGAGTGCTGATATTCTCAATTTCATCTCTACCTGTGGTCATCTGTTAAAACACAAGTTATTTTTGCTCTTTGCTCATATCAAATTGGACATGATATGCAGCTCTTCTTGAGAATACCCCTCTTCTCTCTCTCCAACTCTGAGCTAATAGTTTGATGCAAGACCTGAGTCCTTCAGACCTGTGCTTTGCTGATATGACTGAACTTCTGCCCTGAATTGCTGTCCTGACCAAAGGGGTCAAGTCCTGGTGCTGCTATGGCATAACCCTGTTCCTCTCATCCTCATTCACTTCATCTTCATGTGAATAGGTGGTTCAGCCTACCTAAGAGTCTAGAAGCAGGTGATAGGGCTCTAAGATCTGTGGGATAAATTCAAATGATCTAACATACATATAATTGGAGGTGCAGAAGGAAAAGAAATAGCAGGCCAGAATGATACATATTGCAAAACCTAGGGCAATCACTAAAAATGAAATAAAGCGGAATAACTAAGTTAATAGTGGAGGCAAGTGTAATCATTTAAAAAATTCTCAATTTGGAAGAAGATAGAAAAAGAAGAAAAAGAATCAAAGAGTAGATGGGACAAATAAAAAACAAATAGCAAAATGATATATTTAACCCCAATCACATTACATTAAATAGGTCAATGTTCTAACCACTTCAATGAAAAAGCAAAGATTGCCAGATTGAACTTAAAAAGCAAGAAACCTACATTATTATTTTTTAAAAATATTTTATTTATTTATTCATGAGAGACAAAGAGAGGCAGAGCAATAGGCACAGGGAGGAGCAGGCTCTTCACAGGGAGCCTGATGGGGACTGAATCCCAGGACCCTTGGATCACGACCTGATATGAAGGCAGACACTCAACAACTGAGGCACCCAGGTGCCCCAAGAAACCTACTTTAAATTAAGACACACAAATAGGGGTGCCTGGATGGCAAATCGGTTCAATGTCAGACGGTTTTTGCTCAGGTCATGATCTCAAGCATCATGATCTCAGAGTTGTGAGATCTAGCCCTGTGTTGGGCTCCATGCTCAGCAGGGAGTCTGCTTGAGATTCTCTCTCTCTCTCCTCCTGCCTCTCCCACTTGTGCAGTCTCTCTCCCTAAAATCAATCAATCTTAAAAAATAATAAAGACACACAAAAAGATGAGACATACAAGTATGTAAATAATATACTATGTAAATGCTAATTAAAAGAAAACTAGAGGTTGAATCATGATATTGTACACCTGAAACCAACATAACACTGTTAATGTTAATGATACTAGAATTTTTAAAAATTAATTAAAAAAGAAAATTAAAGTGATTATACATTCAGACATAATACATTTAGAATGAAATATTAGCATAAACGAAGGGGAGTGTTATATAATTAGAAATGATAAATTTAAGAAAACATAACACTCCTAAATGTGTTTGCAGAGTATATTAACAGAGCTTCAAAATATGTAAAGAAAGAAATGGAAATAATTGAAAAAGAAATCATCAAAAATCTACAATTATAATTAGGGAACATCACTATAAAACCCTAATCATTAAAGAAAAAAGGGGTTGGGGCATCTGGGTGGCTCAGTAAGTTAAGCATCGGACTCTTGATTTCAGTTTGGGTCTTGATCTCGTCATGAATTCAAGCCTCATGTTGGGCTCCATGCTGATTATGGAGTAAATGTAAAAAAAAAAAAAAAAAGGAGGGCACCTGGGTAGCTCCGTTGGTTAAACAGCTGCCTTTGGCTCAGGTCATGATCCTGGGAGCCTGAGATCGAGTCCCACAATGGGCTCTCTATTCTGTGGGGAGCCTGCTTGTCACTCTCCCTCTGCTTGCCACCTCTCCTGCTTTTGCTTTCTCTCTGTCAAATACATAAATAAAATTTTTAAAAGGGTTATTTTGAACAATTTTGCCAATTAATTTTATAATGTTAATGAAATGTATAAATTATTTAAAACACACAACCACTCAAGAAGAGATGGATAATGTTTGGTCCTTTGAAATGAAATGACTTCATAGTTAAGAACTTTTTCACAAAGACTACTCCAGGCCCAGATGGCTTCACTGGTGAATACTACCAAAAATGTAAGAAATTTTACCAAAAAATTTGAGAAATAATGGCAATTTTATGTAAGCTTTTCCAGAAAATATAAGAGAACACAACACTTCACAACTCATACTATAAGATCGGCATTACCCTGATGCCAAAACAAGGCAAAGATCTTACAAGAAGAGAAAGCTACAAACCAATATCCTTCATAAACACAGTAGCAAACTAACAAAATTTTAACAACTCAAATCCTTCCATATATAAAAATAACAGTATTTCATGGCCAAGAGGGTTTTTTCCCCAAAATGCAGTCTGCTTCAACATTAGA
This sequence comes from Canis lupus baileyi, assembly GCF_048164855.1. Lineage (NCBI taxonomy): Eukaryota > Metazoa > Chordata > Mammalia > Carnivora > Canidae > Canis > Canis lupus. The sequence continues at coordinate 9,255,935 of NC_132841.1, read as the reverse complement.
AAATTAACCAGTATAATTCGCTATAATACTAAAAAAGAAAAAACCTATAATCATCTCAATAAATGAAGAAAGAGCATGGAAGAAAGAAAGAAATGTAAGACCCACCCACTATTAAAAATTCCAAGCAAACTAAAAATGGCAGAAACTTCCTTAACCTGACAAAGCACATCTATGGAAAATCTATAGCTAACAGCATACTTGATGGTGAAAAACTGAAGGCTTTCTCTGTACCCTCCAGAACAAGGCCAGGAACATTTTTTATCACTTATATTCAATATTTTACTTGTGGTCCCAGTCAGTGCAATAAGCCAGGAAAAAGAAATTAAAGGCCTATAGATTAGAAAGGAAAAAGTTAAACTTCTAAAATTTGTTTATGACATGATCATTGACAGAAAATTCCAAGGCATCTACTAAAAAGCTACTAGGACTAAGTGGATTTAGTAATGTTGCAAAGGTCAAGCTACAAAAAAAAAAAAAAATATATATATATATATATATATGTATATATATATTTATTTATTTATTTATTTGAGAGAGAAAGCATGCACACAAACAGGGGTGAGAGTCAAAGGGAGAGGAAGAAGCAGACTCCTCACTGAGCAGGGAGCCAGGCATGGGGCTTGATCCCAGGACCCTGAGCTCATGACCCGAGCCAAAGGCAGATACTTAAAAGACTGAACCACCCAGGTGCCCCAAGACACAAAAATTAATTGTATTTCTATGTACTCACAATGAATAATTGGACATTAAGAAAGTGAAACACCATTACATAAGCATCAACAAATTAAATATTTAGGGAAAACTTTAGCAAAATATGTATAAGACCTGTACACTGAAAACTATAATACACAAGTGACAGAAATTAAAGATCTATTTTTTTTAAAGATTTTATTTATTTATTCACGACAGACACAGAGACAAAGAGAGAGGCAGAGACACAGGCAGAGGGAGAAGCAGGCTCCATGCAGGAGCCTGACATGGGACTGGATCCCTGGTCTCCAGGATCGCACCCTGGGCCAAAGGTGGCACTAAACGGCTGGGCCACTGGGGCTGCCCTAAAGATCTAAATAGAGAGATATACTGTGTTCATGGATTGGAAAACTCAATATTGTTATCATTTCTCCCCAAATTGGTTTATAGTTTCAATGCAATTTCAGTAAAAATTTCTGAAGATTTTTTTTCATAGAAGCTGACAAGTTGATTATAAAATTTATATGGAAATGCAAAAGATCTCGAATAACTCAAAGGATTTTGAAAAAAGAACAGTGAAAGATTCACACTACATAACTTAAAACTTACTATAAAACTACACTAATCAAGACAATGAATATGGCTAAAAAACAAGTATAGAGATAAATGGAACAGAATAGACTCACACGTATGTGGTCAGTTGATTTTATAAAGATACAAAGGCAATTCAGTGGAGAAAGGATACTCTTTTAGTAAGTGGTTCTGGAGCACCTTTATATTCATTTGTAAAAACAAGCCCTTATCATTACCTTGCATCACATATGATAAATTGATTTTAAGTTGATCATAAGCTTAAAGTGAAAACTACTATGATAAAACTGTAAGAACAGCTTTGTGACCTTTAGTTAGGCATAGGTTTTTTTTAGATTAACAGAAAAAGCACAAACCATTAAAAATGGTGATAAATTGGGCTTCATCAAATCTAAAAGTTCCTGTTCATCAAATGACACTGTTAAGAAATAAAAGGACAAGCCACAGACTCGAAGAAAATATTTGCAAAGTATCTAGCTAACAGAGGACTTTTGTCTAGAAAATTCCAATTAAAAAATAGGCAATTTGCATAGACCCTTAACCAAGGAAGATACACAGATGGCAAATAAACACATGGAAAGATGCTCAATGACATTAGTTATTAGGGAAATGCAGACAAAAATCTCATGAGATACTACTGCATACTCACATGAATGGTTAAACTTTAAATCTGACAATATAAAGTGTTGATGAGGATGTGGAACAACTGAAACCCTCAGACATTTCATGTGAGAATGCAAAATGGAACAGTCATTTTGGAAGAAAGTTTGGCAGTTCCTCATAAATCATATACAAATATATCATACAATCCACACTTAGATATTTACCAAAAGAAACAAAAATATATGTCCACACAAAGATTTTAATGTGAATGTTCAGAGCAGCTTTACACATAATTGCCAACAATTGAAAACAATCCATACTGACATCAATAGGTGCACAGATAAATTATGATGTGCACATCTGATGGAATATTACTCAGCAATGGAGAATGAGCCACAGAGGCATGCAACAACAGATGAATCCCAAAAGCATTGCATTCAGTGAAATAAATCAGACACAAAAGTCTATCAATTCTATGTTTCATTTATATGACATTCTAGAAAGGCAAAAATATGATAGGAACAGAAAACAGGTAGTTCAAAAAACAAAAAGAAAACAGGTAGTTCGGGGACTGAATATGGAGGAAGAGAATTGAATGCCCAGGGAGTTTATGGAAGGATGGAAATGTTCTATATGTTGATTACAATGGTGGTTGCACAACTGAATAAATTTATCAAAACTCATTGAGCTGACCACTTCAAAGTGGTGAATTTATTTCATATAATTTATGTCTTTGTTGGTTTTCTATTGCATTTCTGTAAGTCAGATGTCCAGTATTCTGTGGCTGGGGATTGCAAGGCTGAAACCATTGGGTCAGCCAGGCTGAGTTTTTATCTGGACACTCTGAAGAAAAATCTACTTCTAAGCTCATTCTTATCATTGACAGAATTTAATTCCTTGTACCAATAAACATGAGGTCCCCATTTCTTTGCTGGTTGTCAGCTGGATCAGCTCTTGGTCCCTAAAGCCACCTCTGCTCCTTGTGGAGCTCCGTGTGGCCCTCTGCATTTTCAAACCAGCATTATTGAATCTCTGACTTCCTACTCTGTGACTAGCCAGAGAAAACACCTCACTTTAAAGGGCTCATATAGGGACACCTGAGTGGCACAGCAGTTAAGTGTCTGCCTTTGGCTCGGGTTGTGATTCCAGGGTCCTGGGATTGAGTCCCACATCAGCCTCCCTGTGAAGAACCTACTTCTCCCTCTGCCTGTGTCACTGCCTCTCTCTCTGTGTGCCTCTCATAAATAAGTAAATAAATAAAATCTTTTTAAAAAATTAAGGGCTCATATAAAAAGATCAGGCCTGGAGTACCTGGGTGGCTCAGTTGGTTAAATGTCTGACTTTGGTTCAGGTCATGATCTTCAGAGCCTGGGGTTGAGTCCTGCAATGGGCTCTAGGCTCAGCAAGGAGTCTGCTTTTCCCTCTCCCTCTCCCTTTGCCCCCACCCCACTCATGCTCTCTTCCTCTCATAAATAAATAAATAAATAAGATTTTTTTTTTTTTAAAAAAAAAGGTCAGGCCCACCTGGGTAATCTCACTACTTTAAGATCAACTATGTCATACAAATAACCTGAGTATGAGACTAAAATCCATTATATACACAGTCCTGGAAATTATGCAGGGCAAACACATGGCAGTGTCAGGGTGGGGGCCAGCAGGAATTCCTGGAGGCCATCAGAGACTTCTCCCTGCCACAATACTTGAATAAATCTTTCTTTAAAAATTAAATTTCATGTAATTATACATTTAACATGTTGCCTTTTTGCAAAGGATAAAATTATTTAAATTTGGGACTGTCCCAGAAAATCTGGTATATATTGTTGCCATATGATCTAGTTATTTTCCTGGTACATATGTTAGGATAGGATGGAGAGGGACTAAGCTAACATATTTTGAATGTCTACCATGTGCCAGACACATGCTAGACATTTTACATAAATAAAGCATCAAAGGGCCTCTGATTCAAAGGAAATGTTGAGAGAGAGGGTAGAGGGGAAGGGAAGGCAGGCCCAACTTCCAATGCACAGAGTTGAGAGTGGAAATATCAGAAAGCAAAACTGGGTCATTGTGGGATTCTGTTTCTAACAAGAAAAAGAAAGGAACCTAAATGAAGCGGGGGATAGAGAAGGAGCCCTAAGTAGCTCTATTGAGTTATCTTGTGGGGGAAGAGGAGAGGGCTTCTTAGCTGGAGTGTCTCAAATGGGTTGCAAGGGTCAGGGGTCAGGGAAAGCCAGAGAGGCCTCCCATTGACCCTGCAAGCTACACCAATGTCGTCATTTTTGAAACGTGCTCTTAGGTGAAAGGTTGAGAAGCGCTGGTCTGAGGGTGAAGACAAAGCTTCTCTAGAGTGAAATAGAACGCAAAGGACTTAGGCAGAATAAAACTATGCCTCATAAAGAAGGGTTCTGGGGTGGGATCTGTCCTTCAATCCCTCATAAGTACTTGGCACATCTTTTCTAAGCTACAAAGCATCAGAGAGATCTAGGATTTAGGAGTTGGAGGACCAATGGCCATTGGTATGCAGACCTGAGAGGAAGGAACAGGACAGGGACTGTGACCAGAATGGGTAGCAGGTTGGTGAACTGCCTGCTACTGCTGCTGGCTGGCCCAACTGTGCCCAAAGCCCCCACAGGTGTTGGCACTAACACCTTACACAATGAGCCCTGTCCAGTACCAAGCTAAGCTGGCCAAGGTGAGATGCTAGAGTGGAGAGGGAAAAGATTCTGGAGTGAGACGCAACGGAGAATACTTCCTGAGTCCACCACGTGCCAGCTTTGAGCACTCAGGCAAACTATAAAACTTCTTGGAGTCTTTGTCCACATCTACATAACGGGACTGCTGGTAGTGCTTCCTCACGAGGTAGTTGGGAGCAGGACCTGACACTGCTGTCTGCTACAACCCCAGCAAGTTGTGAGCACTCAGTAAATGGGAGCTTGGATACACCTGATGGGGAGGTCTGGAAGTCTGGGGATGTCGCACCCTTTGGAGACTGGGGAGACCCCATACCAGTCCTCTGGTGGGTTGACCTATCTGTATATCTGCATTTAGTCCCCACCTAGCCCTTAACTACCCCCTTTCCTCTTCCCTTGGAATGGGATCCAACCCCTGTCCCTGTGGTTGCTCACGAGTGTTCTTCTTCCAGTAAGACCATCACGCAGAACCACCAGGATGCCTGCTGCACCTTGACCTTGCTCCATCACTGATTTATGTCCCTTAGTTCCAAGGCTGGATTTTTTCCATACTCTTGGTACTCTGTTGGTGGCTGTACTTTAGGGTGCCTTTTCTATACAGGATAAGCCCCTCTGGTTCTGGTTTCTTTCCCTCCTTCTCTATCCTGCACTGCCAGATCTCAGATTGGTTTAGTCCATCTGAGTACTGACAACCAGCTGTCAAGAAACAAATGAAGGCGGCACCAACATACCTAAGTACCAACAGGTGCCCTCCTCACCCTGGAGAGAGAAAGTGCTGGGAAGGAGTGTTGGGTGGTAAAGAAGGCAGGAAGAGGCTGCCAGGAGTGGATAGGAAGGGGAAACACATTCCAGGTGGAGCAGCTCTGCTCAGGTGTGCTGGAGGGCAGGGAAGGATTGGGTTGGGCTCGGTACAGACATCACCCCAGAGAGCCACTGATGACTTGTATCTCATCCCTACCTATCCCCTCAAAGCTGCCCTGCCCCTAGTTATATATCCCTTCTCCTAGGCTTTCCCATATCAGAAAGTCACATCATCAACCACCCATATTAAGCAAATATGCCAGCACTTGCCTTGGATTCCTCACTTTGCTTTTCATTCCAATTCACCACCACATCCTGTTGGTTCTACTTGGGAAGTTGTCTCTTATCAGCTCCCTCACTCCCAGTTCCATTCTCACTCCTCTAGTCTACTATTATCATTTCCCTGGACTGTTCCCATAGTTTCCTAAGTCATCTCCCTCACTTTGTTCTCAACTCCTTAATCCATTCTCTGTTCAGCAGCTGCAGTGATTAAAACACACACACACACACATTCACATATGACATCACTCTTATGACTGTTTAAAATCCTTCTATTACTTCCTCTGCACTTCTAATACATTTCAATTTCCCATCAGGGCCGCACATCTTAGGAGGATACAGCCCACATTGACTGCCACACTTCATCATATGTCCTCCTCCTTTGCCTATGGGCTCCAGCCCTACTGGCCTCCTTGCTTTCCCAGAACACAAGCCCTTTCTTATCTCCCACTCTAGCACTGGAGGCTCCCTGCTGCTGGGAATGCTCCCTCACACCCACCTGGCTCCTGGAAAGGCTTCTCCAGCCACCCATATAAGGAGCACAGACCCTCCTCCAAACTGCTATTTATCCTGGTTGCAGTGTTTTTTTTTTTTTTCCTTAAAGAATGTTTCATTATCTGCAATTATCTTGCTTTCTGTTTATTTACCTTTTTTAAAAAAATTATTTATTTATTCATGAGAGACACAGAGAGAGAGAGGCAGAGACATAGGCAGAGGGAGAAGGAGGCTTTATGCAGGGAGCCTGATGTGAGACTCGATCCCAGGTCTCCAGGATCATGCCCTGGGCCGTAGGTGGTGCTAAACCACTGAGCCACCCGGGCTGCCCTGCTTATTTACTTTTCTGTGGTTCATTCCCTGACTGGAGAGTATGATTTGGAGGACAGAGATCATGCTGGTCTTATTCAGTTCTCTTTACAGAGACTGGCACATGGAGTGGCACATAGTAGGTCCTAAACTATGTTTGTTAAAAGGAATGAGTGCATGAATTAAAGTAGATAAGTAAGGTAGAGGAAGTGCTGGCCCTGGGGGCTTGCTCAGGGCATGTATGTAGCCTACATTCTTGAACTAGGAGGAGACTGGGGCATTCTAGAAGGAAGGGGGGGCTTCTCTCAGGCTTGGGAGGGTGCCAGGGCAAGTGTTAGGGGTGTGAATGCCCAAACCCCCAAGAGGGCCAGAGAAGGGCCCCTTCCATGTTCTCTCTGGAGCAGGAGCTGGGCAAAGCCTACTGTGGAGACCAGTATGGGGCTGGGCCAGCCAGGCAGCCTGTAGTCCCAGAGATTAGAACTCAGCCCCATGGGGCCCACTGAGCAATTCATCCCCAGAATCTCCCTCTGTCATTTGTTAGACATTCCAGTACATTCCACTCACCCTTCTCTCTGGCCTCCAGCAGTGGAAAACTCATAAAGGCCTCTTTCACCATACACACATGCATTGTGTGTACCGGCTTCGGGCTGTTTAAGCAGGCCTGGAACTGGCTATATTTCAAAGATGAAGGGATTCTGGTATTTATAGCTTTAGTGAGGACTTTGGGGCTTTTGGATGGAAAACACCACGTAAACTTCGGCTCTTAGAGCTCAGCTGTCTATATGTTCCTGCATATAAAGTGCAATCTAACAGCAGTTCTGGCTGCAACCCTTGTATATAAAGTTGTAACTTGTTCCCTGTGGTCAGCACACAGCTCCTGCTCCTGTTTGTTTAGTCCTGTGGCCAGCACACAGCTCCTGCCCTGCGTACCACTGTGGTCAGCACACAGATCTCTCCCAAGCTGCACTGTGTAGGCATTCTGTGGATTCATGCTTTGTGCTTCTCTTTTCCAAGGAAATGGACAAATTCTCATTAAGTGGAAGAGTGTGTAGTCCAGAAAGCCAAAAGGAGAATTTCTGGCCTTGCCATCATCTTATTCTTTTTTCCCATCAGGTGTTTTGGAAAAATCTCATCACCCCTCGAGTCCCCGTTACCTTGTCTGCATACTGGGTTCAGAAATGATCTGCCTGAAGTTATGATGTGGGGAAACACTCTTAAAAATCCTAGATATCTCCACTAGCAATGCTTTGGTCACCAAGCCTGCTGGAAAAGAAGAAAAGGAAGAGAAAGAATTCAAGACATGAGTTGAGGCTGCCGAAGGGGAGTCAAAAGACAAGAATATTTAAAATGTCAATGGCTGAAGGTATTTGGGGTGGGGCAGGGGCTGCAAAAGGAATAGATGAGTCATAGAGGGAAATGAAGATCTCCTTGTTGGCCAGAACATAAAGTCACAGGACAACTTGTTGAGGGTTTTAAGCCTTCTGGAATATTTATAGCAAAGAAATCAGGAATTTGGCCAAAAAGCCACACATGAAGACTCTGTCTAAAGTTGGATAACCAGTTGCATTTGAGATGGGAGGCCCAACTCAGTGGCTGAGGGCCATACATGCTGCCATTAATTAAAAGCTCAGGATGTTTCAGGGTGTTACATTCCTTATCTTATCTAAACATTACAAATAGCTCTGGAAAATAGCCACCGACATCCCTATTTTACAGATGCACAAATTGAGGTTCAAAAATGATTGGATTTTTCTTTTTCTTGTAAAGTCACAGAGCTAGTATTTGGTAGCCCGCACTTTCCCTTCCCTATCCCACTGTGGAGTAATATGAGGCAGCCTGGCATGGAAATCCATGAAAATGGCATGGATTCTGGAATCAGACAGGCTTAGGTTTGAACTTCAACTCCAACTACCTATTGGATGAGTGGCCATGGGGAAATTGTCTTGCTTCTTTGAGATTTAATGCCCTCATCTGTAAAAATTGGGATAGTTTCTCAACAAAGCACTAGCAAATGAAATTCAACAACACATTAAAAAAAAAAGTATATACCATTACCAAATGGAATTTATTCCTGGAATGCAAGGATTGTTCAACATATAACAATCCATCAATGTAAAACACAATATTAACAGAATAAGAGAGGAAAAAATGCACATGATCATTTCAATTGATGCAGAAAAAGTAATTGGCATTTAATACCCTCTCATGATAAAAACAGGCAATACACTATGAATAGAAGTAAACTACATTAACTCAATATAATAAAGGTCATATATGAAGAGCCTACAGCTAACATCATACTCACTAGTGAAGGACTGAAAGCTTTTCCTCCAAGATAAAGATTAAGACAAAGTTGTACACTTATACAACTTCTATTTAACATACTTCTAGGAGCCCTAGTCAGAGAGTTATTATGCAAGAGAGATAAACAAGAAGCATACAAAAGCATGAAAAGGAAGATGTAAAATTATCTCTGTTCATAGATGACATGATCTTATATGTAGAAAACCAAAAGACTACACACACTACACAAAACTGTTAAACTAAGAAGTGATTTCAGAAAGTTGCAGGATACAAAATCAAAACACAAAAATCAATTGCATTTCTATTCACTAACAATGAACAATCCAAACAGGAACTTAAGAAAACAATTCCATGTACAGTAGCAACAAAAAGAATAAAATATTTAGGAATAACTTATCCAAGGAGGTGAAAGACTTATATGCTGAAAACTACAGAATAGAGGTGAAAGAAATTAAAGAAGATACATATAAGTGAAAAGACACCCCATATTCATGAATTGGGAGACTTAATATCATTAAGATGTTAGTACTACTCAAACTCATCTAAGATTCAATGCCATCCCTCTCAAAATCTTAATGGCAGTTTTTGCAGAAATAGAAAAATTCATTTTAAAATTGATATGGAATATCAAGGGACCATGAACAGACAAAATAATCTTGAAAAAGAAGAGCAAAGCTGGAGGAGTCACATTTCCTGACTTTAAAACTTGCTACAAAGCTATAGTAATCAAAACAGTGTGGTAATGGCAGAAAGTCAGACATATGGGCAAGGCAATAGACTAAAGAATTAAAAAACAAATTCCAGCAAATGTGGTCAAAAGATTTTCAACAAGGGTGCTGAGACCATTCAATAGGGAAAAAGCAATCTTTTCAATAAATGGTTTTGGGAAAACTGGATATCTACAAGCAAAAAGAATGAAGTTAGACCCTTACCTTACACCATATACAAAAATTAGCTCAAAATAGATCAAGGACCTAAGCTTAAAGGCTAAAACTGTAAAACCATTAGAAGAAAACAGAGAGGAAAAGCTTCATGATATTGAATTTGACAATTATTATTTTTTTGGATAGTCATGAAAAGCACAGGCAACAAAATCAAAAATAGAGAAATTGGACTGCACCAAAATTAAAAAGTCCTATACAAAAAAAAAAAAAAAGTCCTATATATCAAAGAACACAATCAATGGAGTGAAAAGAGCCCAGATTGGAGGTGCTATTCCTCATCTCCAGTAATGGAGATGCTATTTGCAAATCATGTAATTGATAAGAAGTTAATATCCAGAATATATAGAGAATTCTTACAACTCAACAACAAAACCAAACAATTTGATTAAAAATGGGTGAAGGACTCAAATAGACATTTCTCTAAGAAAATATACAAGTGAGAAAAAAAATATACAAGTGGCCAATAAATGCATGAAAAGATGTTCAACATCATCAGACAGGGAAAGGCAAATCAAAACCAGGTTCCTTCAGGACATTATGCTAAGTGAAATAAGCCAGTCATAAAAAGACAAGTACTGTACAATTCCACTTTTATGAGGTATCTAGAGAAGTTACATTTATAGAGACAGAAAATAGAATGGCTCTTGCCAGGGTCTGGAGGAAGGGAGGAATGAATAGTTAATGGTTAAGAGTTTGTTTCAGTTTGAAAAGATGGAAGAGTTCTGGAGTTGGATGGTGGTGATGGTGGCCCAACAACATTAATGTACTGAATGTCACAGAGCTAAACACTGAAAATTGGTTAAGATGCTAAGTGGTGTTATGTGCCATTTTACCACAATTAAAGAACTGAGACAGTAACCTGTACCTTGCAGGATTGTTGTGAATTCTGTGGGAAAGGTCTTGCTCACTCCCTGGCACATGATAGGTTTTTAATACGTGCTAAGTTTCATTCCTTTTCTTTTAACAGTGAACGTAGAACTCACCAGGTTCTCGACAACCTGATTCAAGAAAAATAAACTGTTTTCTTCATTATTTTTATTGGTAATCTCCCACCAGGCCCATATCTGTGTCTCAAGGGAGGACTCCACATTGAAGGAGCACTCGAAAGTGTAGATCACAGCCAAGCTGCTCAAACTCTGTTCACACCGTACAGGTGTTGAGTGGTACCCGTTGGACCAAAACACCTGCTACTGGAACGAAAGGCAATCTTATTCCTGCGTTTTCCAGCCAAAGATGAGCTGGGATTCTAGAAGTTCCCAGAGGGAGTTGAAATGAACAAACTATGGGAGGAAGAGTTACCTAAGTCAAGATCCAGGAATTGGATTGTCTGCCTTTCTGCTGGTCGGGCCTTTGCTGTTGGAACACCTAAGCTGACACGCAGAGCCACTTTCTCTGTAAGAAAGGTGGAGGCTACCAAGATGGAGGCCAGTAGAAATCTTTTTCCTATGAGATTTTCTTGGGTATATTTTCTAGGAACACTAGACACAATGAATGCTCATTTGATCACAGTACTTTTATTGACTTGCCGCATTAGTTAGCTTGGGCAGCCATAACAAAATGGCACACAGAATGGTGGGCTTAATCAACAGAAATCTATTTCTTACAGTCCTCGAGTCTGGGAGGTCCAAGATCAAGGTAGGTTCATCTAAGGCCTCCTCTCTCAGTTTGGAGGTGGTTGCAATCTCACTGTGTGCTTATGTGACCTCTTCTTTGTGCACGTGTGGGGAAGGTGGGAGAGCAAGCTCTCTGGTATATATTCTTATAAGGATACAAATCCCATTGGATCAGGGCTCAATGCTTATGGCCTCATTTAACCTTAATTATTTCCTTAGAGGTTCCATTTCCAAATACTACCACACTGGGAGTTAAAGCTTCAGCATATCAATTTTGGTGTGTGTGGGGGGGCGGGCGGCGAACACAAACATTCAGTGCATAACACTGGCAACTCCAGGAACACCTGGTCCCAGAGGGTGAACACACTTTCCCAACTGACATTAGGAGGCCCATGCAGACCCTTTGGCAAGTGATGTGCATGAAGCTCTGACTTAGGGACTCCCTTTACACTTAACAGAAGGTAATTAATGCTGATGGAAGTAGCAGAAGAATCCTGGAATTCTCTGGGTACCTATTCCACAATATAATAACTCTGGGAGTGCCTGAGTGGCACTGAGTGGCACAGTAGTTAAGCATCTGCCTTCGGCTTAGGTCATGATACCAGAGTCCTGGGATCAAGCCCTGCACCCAGCTCCCTGCTCATCAGGGAGTCTGCTTCTCCTTCTCCCTCTGCCCCTCCCAGCCACTTGTGTCCTCGCTCTCTCAAATAAATAATTATATATATATCCTCAGTATCATCATCTCCAGAAGGGGTAAAATTATATCTGCCCTGTATCTGGTTGTTGGGAGTAAAATGAGATGTAGCATATGAAAAGCTCCCTAAATTTAAAAACTTGTACAAAATTTCAGGCAATTATTATTGTAGTATGATATATAGGACATGAAATTTACCATTTAGCCACTTGTAAGAATATAATTTAGTGGCATTCAATACATCCATAATCCATATTGTTGTGTAACCATCACCACTAGCTGTTTCCAGAAATTTTTCATCATCCTGAACTGAAACTCTGTCCCCCTTCAACATTATTCTCCTCTCCCCCTTTCTCTCAGCCTCTCAAAGCAACCATTCTTCATTGCCTCCATGTTGATCACTACTGTAGACACTTCATCTAAGTGGACTCATTCAGGGTTTGCCTTTTTATGACTGGCTTATATCATATAGCATAATGTCCTCAAGCTAGCTCCATTCTAGCCGGTCTCAGAATTTCTTTCCTTTTAATAGCTGAATAATATTCCATTGTAAGGATATGCCACATTTTGTTTATTCATTTGTCTGTCAGTAGACACATGGATTGTTTCCACCCTCTAGCTATATTGTGAATAACGCTGTTATTATGAACATGAGTGAACATTTGTTTCAGTTCCTGCTTTTAATTCTTTGGGGGTGTATATCTAGAAGTAAAATTGCTGGATCATATGGTTAATTCTATGTTTAAGTTTTTTAAATATTTATTTATTTATTTATTTATTTATTTATTTGAGAGAGAGATGGGGGAGGGTGGGGGGAAGAAGGAAAGAAAGAAACTCAAGCAGACTGCTCTCAGCCTGACTCATGATGCTGAGATCATGACCTAAGCTGAAACCAAGAATCAGACACTTAAGCAACTCGGCCACTCCGGCTCCTCTCTAAGTTTAAATTTTAAGCAACTACCATACTGTTTTCCAGAGAATCTGCCTATTTTTACACTCCCAATAGCAATGTACCAGGGTTCAAATTTTTTTCCACATCCTCACCAACAATGGCTATTCTGTTTTTCTTTTTTAATTTGTTTGGTTTGTTTCTTGATAATAGTCATCCTAATGGGTGTGAGACAGTATCTCATGCTTTTATTTTCATTTTCTTAATCAATGTCTAATAATATTGAGCATTTTTTTCATGTGTTTGCTGATCACTTGTGCATCTTCTTAGGAGAAATGTCTATTCAAGTGCTTTGCCCATTTTTGTACTGGGTTGTTTTGGTATTGTTGGTTTCAAATATTTTTAAATTCAATAAATATTTAGTTAGTATTTACCATGCAAGAACTCAGGTCAGTGAGAAATACAGGGGTGAATAAGACAGTGGCTCCCATGCAACTTAACACTGTAGTTACACTATTAACTAGTGTAGTTACACTATTCACATGGTGTGGGAGATGTGTGTGAGCAACCTAGGACAGAGAATGTGGAATAAATATTGCACTCCCACCATATCGCACTCCCCACAAGTCCAGGGGAACAGGATAGGTTCCCTTTGGAAGAAAGTGATATCTGGCCTGATGGTAAAGGGGAACTGGGATTTCAACAGACAGAGATGGGGCAGGGAAACAGAGCAGAGAGGACACATGAGCAGAGGCACAGTCTAGACCAAACTTAGTCATATTTATTTATTACTTAGAATGTTTAGTGGAGGGCAGCCGCAGTGGCTCAGCGGTTTAGCGCCGCCTTCAGTCGGGGGTCTGATACTGGAGACCCAGGATCGAGTCCCACATCAGACTCCCTGCATGGAGCCTGCTTCTCCATCTGCCTGTATCTCTGCATCTCTCTGTCTCTCTCTGTGTCTCTCATAAATAAATAAATAAAATCTTTAAAAAAAAAAGAAAGAATGTTTGGTGGAGACATTTAACTCAAATGGACTTAACTAAAATTAGAAATGCATTGGCTCAGGTAATTAAAATGCCAGAACTAGCCTCAGATGTTGCTGAATCTGGGGACACAAAGGAGATGATCTGGGCTCTGTGTTTCTCTCCATGTTTTGATGAGAAGACGGCCTCACATTTCACTAATTTCTTAGCCCTCCTACATTCCCATCCAGGGACAACTTGACTGGCTGGGTGTGGCTCCCTCCCCATTCTCCTAGCAAATGCTGGATTCCCATGCTGGGGCAGTGGGCTGGCTAGGCACTCCTGGCTCCCCAGCCTGTGCAGTGGTGTTTGAGTCATTCCCATGGAGAAGATGGCTGCTCACATTAAAGCGAGGGCTTAGTGCAAGCAGGAAGAGGAGGGAATGCAGAGGACATAAGAACATCAAATCTTCGCTACAGACTAGCTCTTTGGATGACTTCCTGTGAGCTTTCTCACACCAAGCTGAGATGAACTAGTCTCAGATTGTATAGGAAAGGACAAGAAAGGAAAGTCCAAGAAATCTGTCTTTCTCTAGTATTAGGTGATGGCCAGACCATACCTCAGTTCCTGAGACCTGTCTGTTTTCTCACCAGATACGTACACGCACATACATGCACATATGCACACACATGTGTGCATGCCCACACACAAACGCGCACACGTGCATGGACACATGTAGCCAGACTTGCTGCAGGTGGCCCTGCTCCTTTGGGGTTCCAGGGCTCTGCTGATGGTCTGGGGTAGGGCTCAGCTCACCAACATCCCCATCCACCATCTCCTCTATATCATACAAGAGGAGCTTGGAACAGCATTTCCCAGAATCCCCCTCCACATAGGATTCTGGTCAGAGCTTTCTAGTTAAGAGGCACTCAAAAGACTTGGAAGGAAGAGAAGTGAATATTGTCTGGAAGCATTTGTAGGCAGACACGAGGTTCATAGCAGTTTCTGGGCAAGTTCCTGTCGATCACCGTTTGGAGCTACAGAGAGCTGAGAGCTGGCAGCTGCTTCTGTGAGGCAATCATCTGTGCTGCAGGCTAACATGCAGTGAGGGATTCCAAGAGGTTCTTGATCAAGGGAGCAGCTCCTTGGCAAACTTCTTGAGAATCACCCTGTAGTGGACTGTGGTAGATGGGAGAGTAATCCCAAAGATCTTAAAATTCATAATGATTTTGGGGCAAGTTCTTAAAACTTGCTTAGCTTAGCAAGAGCTAAGCACTGGCTTAGCTCTGTAGGCCCAGTGACCCACAGTTGTTTGCCTGACTGTCCATCTTCCATTCTTTCCAATGGCTGTGTGGTCCTCTGATTCCATGTCATAAAACCCTTCATCCTAACATACAGGGAAGGCTTCTGTTTCCCTGACAAAACCTCAATTGATAAGATGGCCTTTCCCAAATTAAGCAAGGATGTACCCTTGACCAGAGGGGAGCCAGTCCATTGATAGGCTGAGCCAGTAGAGTTTACTTTCCTGAGATTTGTTGTTGGGGCAAGGGGATTCCATCCTAGTGGTTGGTGGTACTGGAAATGAAAGAACATTTAGAGAATTCAGTGGGCCATTTTCTTCTAGAAGTAAAGAAACTGAGTCTGCAGAGAGAAAAGTCAAGTAGATGCTCTGAGAGGAGAGATGAGGCACCAAAAACTTTTAAATAAAGAATCAGAGAGGAACTTCCTCTGGCTTTTCAGGCCCTGGTTCTAGTTCCATGTGAAGCTTGTGTCTTGCACTTGGCTTCACGAATATTCTCACCTCATTTCACCCATACCTTTTTTGGTGTGTGTAAGTTAGTTTGAATGGGTTTCCATTACTTGCACCCAAAGAGCCTTGACAAAAACTAGAGAAGATCCAGGATTCCTCTTCTTTTTTTTCTAAGATTTTATTTATGAGAGGCATAGAGAGAGGCAGAGACATAGGCAGAGGGAGAAGCAGGCTCCCTGTGGGGAGCCAGATGTGGGACTCGATCCCAGGACCAAGGATCATGCCCTGGGCCAAAGGTAGATGCTCAACCGCTGAGCTACTCAGGCGTCCCCAGGATTATTCTTTTTGATTATGAAATGACACTGTCCTGGCATTAAGCACTTAAAAAATATTAATTATTTACTTAAAGACCATCCACATTCTGCTCTTGGAAAAAGTACAACTACTGAAATAATTTATCTTTGAGAAGCAGGCTGTGAGGTAAACACTTACTGTCAAAACTTTTTTTTTAAGATTTTATTTATTTATTTGAAAGAGAGAGAGAGAGAGCAAGGACAGGGAGGGGCAGAAAGAGAGAGAGAGAGAATCTCAAGTAGACTCTGCACTGAGCCCACAGCCTAACTCAGGGCTCGATCTCATGACCCTGAGATTTTAACCTGAGCCGAAATCAAGAGTCGGATCCTTAAATGACTGAGCCACTCAGGCGCCCCTACTGTCAAATCTTTAAAAAACAAACAAAACAAAAAAACCTTTTTTTAGTGACGACTTAATCTTACAAACAAAAGTGTCAACTGTGTGATATAACACACAAGAGCATACTTCTGGGAAGACGAGCAGGAGGCTTAGATTGAAACTTTTAACACTTAGAGTGGATAATGTCTGTGCCATGGCACAAACTGATAAACTATAGGTTATGACAGCTTTCCATCTTTTTGTTCTCACGGCCTCAGAGTGGTTTGTGATTTTTTTTTTCTGCAAAGAAGAGGCAGACCATTTGAAGAGATTTCTTGTTTTGATCCATTTTGAGTTCCTGAAGAAGAAAACCATCCCTCATTTCTGACTTCTCGTGGAGGTGTACTTTTTGTGAGGCATCTCTTTTCAAACCCTGGGCTGCCCCCTCCATGGGACATGTGACTTACCAGGTCTGGCATTTACCAGCCGGCCTTAGAAAGGATGTTAAATGTTATACATTATTTGAGTAGCCCGCTTTTTTTTTTTTTTTACAGGCATGTCTTCATTGTATGCAAATTTTATAGTAATAAACATTGGTTATTTTTCATGCATCATTGAAGCTGATAGTGATAGCCCTTTTTCCCTATGAAGAAAAAATTTTGACATCACCACCTCCCTCCCCTGCCAAAGAGGTGGAATTACTTATTCAGATTATACAATGAGTTAGTGGCAGAGCCATTCACTCTGTAGGCCCTTTATATTATAATAACATGTACTGGACTTGACCAGCTTTTTACTGGAAAAAAGAAAATAGGGCATTTAAAGTGTCTAGAAGGGATCCTTGGGTGGCGCAGCGGTTTAGCGCCTGTCTTTGGCCCCGGGCGTGATCCTGGAGACCCAGGATCGAATCCCACATCCGGCTCCCGGTGCATGGAGCCTGCTTCTCCCTCTGCCTGTGTCTTTGCCTCTCTCTCTCTCTGTGACTATCATAAATAAATGAAAATTAAAAAAAAAATTAAAAAAAAATAAATAAAGTGTCTAGAATATGGGGGTGCCTGGGGTGGCCCAGTTGGTTAAACGGCTGCCTTCGGTTGGGGTCATGATCTCAGAGTCCTGGGATTGAGCCTAATGGAGCCTGATCCAGCCCCATGGCAGGCTTCCTGCTGAGCGGGGAGTCTACTTCTCCCCCTAACTCACTGTGTGGCAGCTCATACTCTCCCTCAAATAAATAAATACAATCTTTTTAAAAAAGTGTCTAGAATATAGTCAGTGAATTTTAAGAAGCAGACTTTCCTAGCAGGATGGTGAATCATTAATACAAGGCTAAATCTGTAGGCATTCATTAATTTCTGTAAGAAAAAAATGTTTGAGTGCCTACCACATGCTCGGCACTGCAGATATTATAAGAAAAACACAATAACCAAACATTTTCTTCTCTTGTGGAGTTTACAGTCTAGCACGAGTAGTAGACTTTAAACAAACAATCCCATCAACATGTATGTGTGCAACAGGGTTGCATGTTTACTCACACTGTCCTCTGATGAGGAAGGACAAAACAGGCTCCTTATTTTCCAAAACTGATCTAATTTTTCCCAAAGCCACCTGCTGAGTTTTGGAGAACATTTTTAAAGAGTCTGTTAAATTCAGTCCAATTCAGTCCAATCCGTTCCCTTTGCAAAATCCATTTTTTCAGATATCCTCATCCTCACTGACTTCTTTCCGAAATGGCCCCTGAGTATGTAGGAGGCTTCTGCGACCACCGGGGGGCCACCGGGCACTGAGTGTCACTGTCCTGGGTTTGAGGAGCGAACTCACCTGTAGCTGGGGTCCACACTCTCTCTTGGAGGTCCAACCCATGTGACGCCCACCCTCGTTGCAGACCTTCATGTCAGTCCCTGCTGACGTGGCTCCAATGTCCCTGCCTCAGCCTCCATATTTCCTTAGACCTCCTTTCCAAGCGCTCCCTGCTCAGTCTCAGAAATGGCCAGATCCCTGTTCTGGGAGGTGATGGGGACTCCTGAGCCCATTTGCAGCATGGGCCTAGCAGATGCTGAGAGTGTTCACAGGGCCCTCTGCCTGCCTAGACCACTGCCACAACTTGAACAAAGACACCACTAAGAGTCTCAGATGGGAAACTGGGCAAATCTCCCTCTGCCTTCCCTTTGTTCAGTGATGGTTGAGGATAGAAAAACAACCTACCAACAAGGAAACCTATATTGAAAGGCATTGCAAAAGGATGAAGCCTGTTACTCCTAATTCTAAATTGTGGCAATTGTGAAGGAGTTCAGAGTGTTACCATGAAAGAGAAACGTAGACTAGATAGATGCCCAAGGAAGGTGTGAGTTAATGGTGTTGAAGCACAGACTTAAAAGATGAAGGGACGGTGGTGGGGAGCAATGTGCCTGTGGCCATAACGGGGTAGCCTGAGGGATCCTGCCAGTGGGTCCTTGTTCTGTATCTTGACTGCAGTGGTGGTCCTGCGAATCTGTACATGTGATACAATTGTATAGAACTAAAACACACACACACACAGAGTACATGTAAATTGGTGAGATCTTGATGATGAATTGCAAACGTCAATTTCCAGGTCGTGATATCACACTGTAGTTCTGCAGGATGTTATTGGCGAAACTGGGTAGAGGGCACATGGGATCTCTACACACTGTTGTTACAACTCTGTGTGAATATAGAAGTAGCTCAAAATGAAAAGTTTGTTTAATAAAAGAAGGAAAGAAGGTTAAGAGTTAGCTATATGAAAACTATTCCAGGTAAAGGAACCTGCATATATAAAGGCCTGGAGGAGAAAGGGCTGACAAGTTGTGGGAAGCCAAAAGAGAGAGTGGCCAGAGTTTAGGGAGCAAGAGGAGGGTGGCTGGTGATGAGGCTGCCAAGGAAGACAGGATGTGCCATGTGGGCTTTATGTGCCGACAGCTATTCTGGAATTTTTTTTTAAGATTATTTATTTATTTATTCATGAGAGACCGAGAAAGAGAGGCAGACACACAGGCAGAGAGAGAAGCAGGCTCCATGCAAGGAGCCCAACGTGGGACTCAATCCCAGGTCTCCAGGATCACG
Organism: Canis lupus baileyi; assembly: GCF_048164855.1. Taxonomy (NCBI): domain Eukaryota; kingdom Metazoa; phylum Chordata; class Mammalia; order Carnivora; family Canidae; genus Canis; species Canis lupus. The sequence continues at coordinate 9,236,574 of NC_132841.1, read as the reverse complement.
CCCTGGTGCTAAACTGCTGAGCCACCGGGGCTTGCCCTATTCTGGATTTTTATCTCAAGTGCCGTTGCAGGATTTGAAGCAGGACAGTGATGTGGGCTGATCTGTTCTGTGAAACATCTCTGACCATGCAGAGAATACCTGGGGACTGGCCATGAGTGGGAGAGGAAAGACTTCTGCAGAGATCCAAGTGCACAAGGATGCTGACGCAGATGGGATGAGGCCATGATTTAGAAACATGTGGATGATTTTTAGAGGTAGTTTTCAGGCAGAATTTGTACACTATAGTGTGAAGTGTATGGCAAGGAGTAAAGAACAAGGAAGTGTCAACGATCTCTGTATTTCTGAAGTGAGCAACTGAGTGGATAGTGTTTTACAGAAATGAGGGGAGAACAGAGGAGAAGCATATTTGTAGGGACATCATGATGGTTATTTGCACCTGGATACCACACTGTTTTACATACAGAGCTTTTAAGTACATTTGATAGCTGTGGGACAACTTCACTGTTCTTTCTCAGATTTTTCCTGATTTTCCATGTCTTTTTATGCCACCATATGATTAACTCAGTTTATCTAGGTAAAAAATATTTATGCTGTCATTTTATTGGGATTTTAGTAAATATATAAGTTAACTTAGAGATCATTGATATCTTTAAAGGGTTAACCCCCTTCTATAGACTATAATATCTGAAGATATTCATAGTATCTTTGTTTTGGGGGGAATTGCCTTAATATGAAATATCTTCACTGAACTATTCCTGCATTCTCAAACTAAGCTTCACTTAGTTGAAAGATTACTCTTTTAACACTTGCTAGATTCTGCTTTCAAATATTTTATTTAGGATTTTTGCATTAATGTTTGGAAGTAAATATGATCTGTAGCTTTCTTTTAGCTTTCTTTTCTTGTAGCTACTGTTGTCAGGGTTTGGTTTGCTAGCATTATACAAAGAACTTAAAAAGTTTTCTTCTAGGCAGCCTGGGTGGCTTAGAGGTTTAGTGCTGCCTTCAGCCCAGGGCCTGATCCTGGAGTTCCAGGATCAAGTCCCACGTGGGTCTCCCAGCATGGAGCCTGCTTCTCCCTCTGCCTGTGTCTCTGCGCCTGTGTGTGTGTGTGTGTGTGTGTGTGTGTCTCGTGAATAAATAAAATATATATATTTTAAAAGTTTTCTTCTTGGGACGCCTGCGTGGCTCAACGGTTGAGCGCCTGCCTTCCGCTCAGGTCGTGATCCAGGGATCTGGAATCGAGTCCCACATTGGGCTCCCCGAGAGGATCCTGCTTCTCCCTCTGCCTATGTCTCTGCCTCTCTCTCTCTCTCAGTGTCTCTCATGAATAAGTAAATAAATCTTTAAAAATAAGTTTTCTGGGCAGCCCGGGTGGCTCAGCAGTTTAGCACCGCCCTCAGCCTAGGGCGTGATCCTGGATCCCGGGATTGAGTCCCACATCGGGCTCCCTGCAGGGAGCCTGTTTCTGTGCCTCTCTCTCTGTCTGTCTCTCATGAATAAACAAATAAAATCTTAAAAAATAAAAATAAAAATAAGTTTTCTTCTTTTTCTATATATTGGAACAGTTGAAATTGCACTGGAGTCATCTGTTCCTTAAAGGTTTGGAGGAATTCCCCTGCAAAAACTTTGAACTCCCTTCTTTGGGGGACTAGAAGTGTTAAAAACAAGACAATGGGCTCAAAATGGAATTACTCCAAGTCCCATGTATCTGAGATTGGCTTCCTTATGAGTTCAGCTCTCCCAGAAATGGAATCTGAACCCAGTCATCAGAAATCACTGATCAGCACTCCTTAGGTCTGCCTGATGGCCCACGCCATCCCCTAAAGGAAAGTCACCTTCCATAACCAACCTGATTTTTACAACTAGTACAACTTCCATTTAGTGCAGCATCCTGGAGCCCCTTCTTATCTGCTAGATGGGATGCTACTTGATACATGAATCATTGACTAAAGTCAATAAGATCTTTAAAATATATTCAGTTGAATTTTGTTTATTAATGGGGGAGATCTGATGTTACTAAATAAATAGCTCTTGCAGAAATTTGTTTCTTCTATGGTAATTGACCTGTTTAGATTTCTTGTCTCAGATGTTTCATAAAATTTCATTTTTCTGGACAATAGTCCACTTCATCCAGAAATTCAGATTTATTTGCATATACTTAAGAAAAGTCTCTCATGATTCTAATTTCCTCTATAACTGTGATTATTCACCCCTTTAAATGTCTTATTTTTTGAATTTGTACTTTCTTCTCTTTTTATGATTGGGTTAGCTAATTATTTATTTTATTGATTTAAAAAAAAAGAATCTGCTTTTTTTTTTTTTTTTAAAGAATCTGCTTTTATTTGTTTTACCATTGGAAAAAATATCTATTTTTATCTTTCTTTATTCATTTCTTCTTTCTTTGGCTTTATTTTATTGTTCTTTTTCTAACTTATTGAAACAGTTACTTTATTAAATAGTTTTTTTTAAGATTAAGATAAATATTTCAGTCTATGAATTTTGTTCTAAAATATGATATTTTAATCTAATTATATTATTCAATTTCTCTTTTAATTTTCCCTTTGACCTAAGAACCATTTGAAAGAGAGTTTTAAAATTTCCAAGTGGAAGGATACTTTGCTTTGCTTATTTTTTAAAAAAGATTTTATTTATTTATTTGATAGAGAAAGGGAGCACGAGTCGGGGAAGGAGGGGGGAGGTAGAGGGAGAAGCAGACTCTCCACTGAGCAGGAAGCCCAATGTCAGGTTTTATCCTAGGATACAGAGATCTTGGCCTGAGCCAAAGACAGACACTCAACCAACTGAGCCACCCAAGCGCCTTTGCTTTGCTTACTTTTGTTATCTGATTTTACAATTAATTTCTAATTTATTTTATATTATGGCTAGAGATTGTACTAGTTCACTTTTTAGAATTTGTGGCCTAATATATAGTCAATTTGTATGAATGCTCTATGGGCATTTGAAAAAGACATAAATTGTCTCTTTTCAGGGTGGATGTGTATATTTTTACTTATTTAACTATTTTTAATCCATTTGACCTGTTTGAATCAGGAGGGATGAATGAAAGCCTCTTACTTCTAATGTGTTTCTATTAGTTTTTGTAGTTCCTGTAGTTCTTCTTGTATGAATATTGACAACATTATTTGCCATATAGATACTTTGAATATTGCATTTTTACTGTGGATTGTATCACCTGTCATTGAAAAGGGGCCTTCTTTTATCTTTTCATGCTTTTTGCCCTAAATTCAACCTTTCATAATATTTGAGATCATAATTACTTTCTTTTGATTTGCCTAATTTTTTTTATTGATCTCTTATTTTAAAAGCCACCTTAAATTAAGTTCTGAGTTGGGGCCCCTGGGTGGCTCAGTTGGTTATGTGTTTGCCTTCAGCTCAGGTCATGATCTCCAGGTCCTGGGATTGAGTCCTGCATCGGGCTCCTTGCTCAGTGGGGAAAGCCTGCTTATCCCCCTCTCTCTGCCCCTCCCCCACCACTCATGTTCTCTTTCTCTCTCTCTCTTTCTCAAATAAAAAAATAAGACCTTAAAAAAAAATCTGGGGATAGTCCAAGGAGATGGTGGAAGAATGGAAACCTTAGTTTTGTCTGGTCCCAGGAACTCAGCTAGATAACTATTAAATCATTCTGAACACCTGCGAACTCAACCAGAGAGCTAAGAAAAGAATAGCTGCAACTCTACAAGTAGAAAGGTAACCACTTTCTGCAAGGTAGGAAGTACAGAGAAGGGAATCTGAGGTGATATATGGGAAGATAAACCATGGGGGGAGGGAGCCTTTGTAAGCTGGCACTGGAAAGTGATAGAGTAGCAGAGTGCAAAATCAGAACTTTTGGAACTTTTCCTATGAGGGATGTCCCTGTCTGAAAGGTGATCAGGTGGTGAAGTGGGGCAGAATCTTAGTGGGGCAGTTTGGTCTCAGGATCCACAGGGGTCACAGGAAGACTGGGGGTGCCTGAGTGTAGCATTGGAGTGGGGAAGCCAGCTGCAATCAGTGAGCCCAGGAGAGGGCTCTCAGCTCAGGGTTGCCATATACCTTGAACCTTGGTGCAGCCACATGATCACTCTCCGAGCTGGGGCCCAGCAAATGGCAGAAACTGTGAGACCTCCCTTTCCTCCCCTGGCAGGAGCATTGTCCATGTGTGTACTGCAGGAGTCTGCAGGGTTTTGGACCCCAAACAGGGTCTTGTGCCTGAGACAGAAATACTCAGTCACAGGCTGGGTGAGCACGGAGTGCAGACAGGGACTTGGGAGACAGGAGTGATTGACTGCTTTTCCCTGAGGGCACAGTGAGGAGTAGGGCCTTGAGCTCTCTTGATGGGGCGGGGGGGGGGGGGGGGGGGGGGGGGGGGGCACCATTTTTGTTCTTATCCTCTAAAGCTGCAGAAAGCCTTCAGAAAACAAAAGTCACATAGAGCAGTCCAGAGCCATTTACTTAGCCTGGCCCACTGGCAAGGGCAGTGCATTTCCACCCAGGGCAAAGACACTTGAGAATCAGTGCAACAGGCCCTGATCCACAGGAACATCCAGCCAAGACCAAGTGTACTCATCATAGAGACCTGGAAAACTCCAGCACTAGGGGAATGTAGCACATAGAATTCATGTTTTTACCCCATGATTCTTTAGTTCCATTTTAGTTTCTTTTTTCTTTTTCAACCAATTTATTTTATCAACTCTTTTTTAAAAATCTTTTTAAATTATCATTTTTAGAAGTATTCTATCCTTTCATTGTATTTAATTTTATTTTTGTACATATATAAGTTTTTCCCTCTTTACAATTTTGGAATCTAGTTTTCTAAAAAACAGGCCAAAATACACACAGAATCCAGTGTATTGCTCTGTTCTGTTCACTTGTCTGATTACATTCTCTCTCTCTTTTTTTTTTTAATTTAAATTTAATTTTTTTTTCTTTTTTCAGTTATAGGTCTCTTTTGTTTAATTTATATCTCTCTGGGGTCATTTTTGCCATTTTAGTATTTTGTTCCATCATTCATTTATTCTTCTCTGGACAGACTAACAAGACAGAAAAACTCACCTCAAAAAAGAGAACAAGAGAAAGTACTGACTGCCAGGGACCTAGTCAGTATGGATACAAGATGTCAGAACTGGAGTTCAGAATAATGATTATCAAGATCCAGTTAGGGCTTGAATAAAGCATAGAAGACACTAGAGAAGCCCTTTTTGGAGAAATAAAAAGACTAAAATATAATCAAGTCGAAATCAAAAAGGCTATTAATGAGATTCAATAAAAAAATGGAAGCTCTAACTGCTAGAATAAATGAGACAGAAGAGAAGATTAATGATATAAAAGACAAAATAATGGAGAATAAATAAGCTGAGAAAGAGATGAACAACTACTGGATCACAATGGGAAGATTCGTGAGGTAAATGATACCATAAAGCAAAACAATATTAGAATAATTGAGGTCCCAGAGGAGAGGAAGGAGAGAAGGGTCGAAGGTATATTGGAGCAGATTATAACTGAGAACTTCCTTAATCTGGCAAAAGAAATAGGCATTCAAATCCAGAAGACAGGGCAGCCCGGGTGGCCCAGCGGTTTAGCCGCGTTTGGTCCAGGGTGTGATCCTGGAGACCCGGGATCGAGTCCCACGTCGGGCTCCCTGCATGGAGCCTGCTTCTCCTTCTACCTGTGTCTCTGCCTCTCTCTCTGTGTGTCTCTTATGAATAAATAAATAAAATCCTTATTTATTTTTTAAAGATTTATCCATTTATTTCTTCATGATAGACACAGAGAGAGAGAGGGGGGCAGAGACACAGGAGGAGGGAGAAGCAGGCCCTACGCCAGGAGCCTGACTTGGGACTTGATCCCAGGACCCCAGGAACGTGCCCTGGGCCAAAGGCAAGCGCCAAATGGCTGAGCCACCCAGGGATCCCAAATAAAATCTTTAAAAAAAAAATCCAGAAGGCATAGAGAACCCCCTTCAAAATCAATAAAAACAGGTCAATATGCCAATATACAACAGTTAAGTCGCAAAACTCAGAGAGAAGGAGAAAAATCTTGAAAGCAGCTTGGGACAAGAGGTCTGTAACCTACAAGGGTAGAAACATTAGACAGGCAACAGACCTATCCACAGAGACCTGACAGGCAGAAAGGACTGACAGGATATATTCAGGGTGCTAAATGAGAAAAATATGCAACCAAGAACACTTTATCCAGCTGGGATGTCATTTAAAATAGGAAAGATGAAAAGCTTCCAGGACAAAAGGAAACTAAAAGAATTTGTGATCACTGAATCAGCCCTGCAAGAAATATTAAAAGAGATCTTTAAGCAAAGAGAGAGCCCAAAAGTAACATAGACATAGACATAGAAAGAAACAGAGACAATATCAGGAACAGTAACTTTACAGGTAATACAATGGCATTAAATTCGTATCTTTCAATAGTTACTCTGGATGTAAATGGGCTAAATGCCCCAATTAAAAGATATAGGGTATCACATTGGATAAAAAGCAAGACCCATTGATATGCTGTCTGCAAGAGACTCAGTTTTAGATTGAAAGATACCTCCAAATTTAAGGTGAGGGGGTGGAAAACCATCTATCATGCTAATGGACATCAAAAGAAAGGTGGGGTGAGAATCCTTATATCGGAAAAATTAGACTTTAAACCAAAGACTGTAATAAGAGATGAAGAAGACTATACCATAGTAAAAGGGTATATCCATCAAGAAGATCTAATAATTGTATTTATGCCCCTAATATGGGATCAGCCAATTATATAAACCAATTAATAATAACAACATTAAAGAAACACATCAATATTAGTAGGGGACCTTAACACCCCACTCACTGCAATGGACAGATGAGCTAAGCAGATGATCAACAAGAAAACAAGGGCTTTGAATGACACACTGGCATCACAGATATATTCAGAGCATTCCATCCTAAAGCAACAAAATACACACTATTCTCAAGTGCACACAGAACACTCTCCAGAACAGATCGCATACTGGGTCACAATTCAGATTTCAACTGGTACTGAAAGATTGGGATCATTCCCTGCATATTTTTGGACCACAATGCTTTGAAACTGGAACTCAATCATAAGAGGAAATTTGGAAGAAACACAAATACAAGGATGTTAAAGAGCATTCTACTAAAGAATGAATGGATCAACCAGGAAACTAAAGAGGTTTTTTTAAAATTCATGAAACAAGTGAAAATGAAAAAAACTCCTCAAAACCTTGGGGATGCAGCAAAGGTGGTCCCAAGAGGGAAGTATATAGCAATACAAGCCTTTCTCAAGAAACAAGAAAGGTCTCAAATACACAACCTAACCTTATACCTAAAGGAGCTAGAGAAAGAACAGCAAATAAAGACTAAACCCATGGGTAGCCCGGGTGGCTCAGTGGTTTAGTGCTGACTTCGGCCCAGGGTGTGATCCTGGAGATGCAGGATCGAGTCCCATGTCAGGCTCCGTGCATGGAGCCTGCTTCTCCCTCTGCCTCTCTCTGTCTCTCATGAATAAGTAAATAAAATGTTAAAAAAAAAAAGACTAAACCCAGCAGGAGAAGAGAAATTATAAAGGTTAGGGCAGAAATCAATGAAATAGAAACCAAAAGAACAGTAGAATAGATCAACAAAACTAGGAGCTGGTTCTTTGAAAGAATTCATAAGATCAATAAATCCCTGGCCAGACTTACCAAAAGGAAAGGAGAAAGGACACAAATAGATAAAATAATGAAAGAGGAGAGCTCAAAATCAACTCTGAAGAAATACAAACAATCATAACATATTATGAGCAGCTATGTGCCAACAAATTAAGTAATCTGGAAGAAATGGGTGCATTCCTAGAAACATCTACACTACCAAAACTGAAACAAGAAGAAACAGAAAACCTGAACAGATCCATAACCAGCAAAGAAATTGAAGCAGTCACCAAAAATCTCCCAATAAATAAAAGTAAAGGACTGGATGGCCTCCTAGGGGAATTTTACCAAACAATTTAGGAAGAATTAATTCCCATTCTTCTGAAGCTATTTTAAAAAATAGGAATGGAAGGAAAACTTCCAAACTCGTTCTATGAAGCCAGCATTATCTTGATCCCCAAACCAGACTAAGACCTCACCAAAAAGGAGAATTACAGACCAATATCCCTAATGAACACAGATGCCAAAATTCTCACCAAGTAACTAGCCAATAGGATCCAACAGTTCATTAAAAGGATTATTCACTACAACCAACTGGGATTTAATCCTGGGATGCAAGGGTGGTTCAAAATCCACACATCATTCAATGTGATACATTACAAAGGATAAGAACCATATGATCCTCTCAATAGATGCAGAAAGAGAATTTGACAAAATACAGCATCTTTCTGGATTAAACTTCACAGTGTAGAGATAGAGGGAACATACTTCAATATCATAAAAGCCATAAATGAAAAACCCACAGTGAATATTATTCTCAATTCTCAAAAGCTGAGAGCTTTTCCCTTGTGGTCAGGAACATGGCAGGGATGTCCATTCTCACCACTGTCATTCAACATAGTACTAGAAGTCCTAGCCTCAGCAATCAGACAACAAAAAGAAATAGAAGGCATCCAAATCAGCAAAGAAGTCAAACTCTCACTCTTCACAGATGACATGATACTCTATGTTGAAAACCCAAAAGATTCTACCCCTAAATTGTTAGAACAAGTACAGGAATTCAGCAAAGTGGCAGGATATAAAACCAATGCACAGAAATCAGCTGCATTTCTATACACTAACAATGAGACAGAAGAAAGAAAAGTGAAGGAATTGATCCCATTTAAACTGCACCCAACCCATAAAATACCTAGAAATAGGGCAGCCCAGGGGACTAAGGGGTTTAGTGCCGACTTCAGCCCAGGGCCTGATTCTGGAGATCCGGGATCGAGTCCCACGTCAGGTTCCCTGCATGGAGCCTGCTTCTCCCTCTGCCTGTGTCTCTCTCTGCCTCTCTCTCTCTCTCTCTCTCTCTCACTCTCTCATGAATAAATTTTAAAAAATAATAAAATAAAAATAAAAAAAATACCTAGGAATAAATGTAACCATTGAGGTAAACTATCTGTACTCTGAAAAACTGCAGAACACTTATGAAAAAAATTGAGGAAGACACAAAGAAATGGAAAAACATTCCATGCTCATGGATTGGCAGAACAAATATTGTTAAAATGTCTATGCTACCCAGAGCAATCTACATGTTCAATGCAATCCTTATCCAAATACCATCAATATTTTTCACAGAGCTGAAACATTTAAAGAGGAATTAATACCTATTCTTCTGAAGCTGTTTCAAAAAATAGAAATGGAAAGAAAACTTCCAAACTTCCTAAAATCTGTATGGAACCAGAAAAGACTGAATAGCCAAAGAAATGTTGAAAAAGAAAACCAAGCTGGTGGCATCACAATTCAGTTCTTTAAGCTGTATTACAAAGTTGTAGTCATCAAGACAGTATGGTACTGGCACAAAAACAGACTCTTAGATCAATGGAACAGAACAGAGAACCCAGAAATGGACCCTCAACTCTGTGGCCAACTTATCTTTGACCAAGCAGGTAGGAATATCCAGTGGAAAAAAGACAGTCTCTTCAACAAATGGTGTTGGAAATATTGGATAGTCACATGTAGAAAAATGAAACTGAACCATTTTCTTACACCATACACAAAAATAGACTCAAAATGGATGAAAGATCTAAACATGAGACAGGAATCCATGAAAATTCTAGAGGACAACACAAGCAGCAACCTCTGTGACCTCAGCCGCAGCAACTTCTTGCTAGACATATCTTCAAAGGCAAGGGAAATAAAAGCAAAAATGAACTATTGAGACTTCATCAAGATAAAAAGCTTTGACATACCAAAGGAAACAATTGACAAAACTAAAAGACAACCAACAGAATGGCAGAAGATATTTACAAATGTCTTATCAGATAAAGGGCTAGTACCCAAAATCTATAAATAATTTATCAAACTCAATATCCAAGAAACAAATAGTCCAGTCAAGAAATGGGCAGATGACATGAGCAGACATTTCTCCAAAGAAGAAATACAAATGACCAACAGACACATGAAAAAATGCTCAACATCACATCAGGGAAACACAAATCAAAACCACAATGAGATACCATTTCACACGATTCAGAATGGCTAAAATTAAGAAGTTGAAACAACAGACGTTGGTGAGGATGTGGAGAAGGGGGAACCCTCCTACACTGCAGGTGAGAATGCCAGCTGGTACAGCCACACTGGAACACAGTATGGAGTTTCCTCAAAAAGTTGAAAATAGAGCTTACCCTATGACCCAGCAATTGCACTGCTTGGTATTTACCCAAAGGATACAAATATAGTGATTCAAAGGGGCACATGGACCCCAATGTTTATAGCAGCAATGTCCACAATAGCCAAAATAAGGAAAAAGCCCAGATGTCCAATGACAATGAATGGATAAGAAGATGTGGTATTATATACACAATGAAATACTACTCAACCATCAAAAAGATTAAATCTTACCTTTTCCAGTGATGTGGATAGAATTAGAGGATATAATGTTAACCGAAATAAGTCAATCAGAGAAAGACAATTATCATTCAATCATATGTGATTTGGGCAGCCCAGGTGGCTCAGCGGTTTAGCGCCACATTCAACCCAGGGGGTGATCCTGGAGACCCAGGATCGAGTCCCATGTTGGGCTCCCTGCATGGAGCCTGCTTCTCCCTCTGCCTGTGTCTCTGCCTCTCTCTCTCTCTCTCTCTCTCTGTCTTTCATGAATAAATAAATAAAATCTTTTAAAAAATCATATGTGGAATTTAAGAACAAAACAGAAGATCATAAGAGAAGGGGAGGGAAATAAAATAAGACAAAATCAATGAGGGAAGCAAATCATAAGAGACTTTTAACTATAGGGAACAAACTGAGGGTTGCTGGAGGAGAGGGCGGTGAGAGATGGGGTAACTGGGTGATGGGCATTAAGGAGGGCATGTGATGTGACGAGCACAGAGTGTTATATGCAACTGATGAATCACTAAACTCTATCTCTGAGACTAAATATATGTTAATTAATTGAATTTAAATTTAATTTAAAAATAAAAAATAAATATAATTATTATCTCTCCTACATAGCCTGGAAATTCTGTGAAGATATCAATCATATCTCTCTTCTTCACTAAGAGTGCCTGGCACATAATAGGTATACAAGTATCTTCAAATGGATGACAATATGAAATCAGAAAGTGTATGTTAAATTTCAGTCCTACCACTTACAGGGGAAGCACACTTGAGCAATTAATGTTTTCCATCTTTTACACTTCTTCTATAAAGTAGAGTGACCATAATCCCATTTTACAGGAGCTCTGTGATGATTAAATTGGGGAATATATGAATAGGGTATGAGTCTCATGGCAAACACTTAGGGGAACAAGAAATGAGATTTTTTTTTATTGTCTCTGTATGTGAATTCAGTTTCTATTTCAGCCACCATTCTGCTGGATGATGGAAATTTATTATTTGCTAGTTAAGTGTTTTGTCAGTCATTTCCAGGCAAATTGCCCCACCCCTCCCATGTCACTTCCCTGCAGTTAACTTGAGTTCTGGAGGGCTTAACTTTGTGAGAGCATGTATGTGTGAAAGAGCAGTGAGCCTCTAGTCTCATATATCCATCATCTTCACACACATTGGCATCTACTGACATGTCTGGTTTACAGTCTGGGTTCTGGTCATATGGTTCTTATAGATTCTGACTAAAATGTTACTTTAGGTTTACCAGTTTTCTGGGGGTAGATCTAAGCCATAATAAGCCATACAAAGACATTCTGGTGCTTCTGGAACACTTATGGGGAGTGCAGGGACCCAGCTGAGCTGCCTTGGCATATCTGTCTGGACATAACATGTAGCTATGTCAGCTCTCCTGCCTTTCACCCATCTGGACCTTCCAGTGAGGCTTGTGGCTTCTCAGAGTCCTTCCAGATATTAAAGCTCTAATTCCCTCTACTTTCAGATTCCCTGCTCTGTATGAAGGGTCTGTTCTCCCCATCCCTTCCTGTGGGGCCAGTATGCAGCCAGCAGTCTGCAACACCCTCCTAGTAACATGCCAACACTCAACTTTCCAGCTCTCCTTGATTCTATATTGTTTTATCCTAAGGACATTTTTGTTTGGTTGGTTATTGTTTTTTCCTAAAGCAGGAGAAACTGATTCTAACTGATCTCATAGTCTTCTAAAAACTGTCATTTATGACATAATTTATGTGTACTGAATTATTTTATGCTCAAAACTTTCTTATACGCAAAGTTTGAAAATTACTTTTTTTTCTTTCTTAAAATATTGTCTTTGCCATGAATTCAAAACCTTATTTGGAAGTCACAAGACAAGTCTTCACTCTCTGTTTTCTCTGTCTGGTTCTACTTTGACCACCATCCCTTTGCGATGGGTATAAGATTTCAATGAAAGGATCTTGAGATAAAGAGAAATAATTGAAAATAAACTATTATAAAATATTGAGACTATTTGACTAATGTATCAAAATGTCATTCAGTTACATGTACATAAAAGATGTACAAGTATGAGTTGGTCACAATTTCTTTATTTAGCATTGTTTCACTAAAAGCTTTCAAATCAATGCATAGTGTAAGCACTTAAAAGTCTCTTTGCTTCTTTTATTTTTAAAAAACCCTTGTTCCCTATTTTTAGCAAGTCCATTACTTCTATGTTTTCTTTGCTCTGACTGTGATATCTGTCTTCGATATTAAGCTCCTCTGGAGCAGAGATTGTATTTTTCCTAAATACCATATCCATTTCCTGAGAGATTGTTCTGATAGCTCTTCCATCTTCCTTTGTCACTCACACAAGACATGTGGCTCACTTTCCCTACTATCCTCAAATAGAGTCCTATATTTGAGCCAAAATATTCTACTTTCAGTTTACTTATTACCAATATCTATTGAGAATATAACATATAACATATGTTGGGATGGGGGGGCAGAAAAGTAAAAGAGTAATAATACCTAATGTTTGTTGAACACTGCATACTGCCCACTGTTCTTAATGTTTTATATGTGTTACTTCACTAAGTTGTCCCAACTCTGAGGGATATACTGTTATTATCTCCACCTATAGCTGAGGAATCCAAGTCTCTGAGAGATTAAGCATCTTGCCAAAACTATCCCAGCTAGATCCTGGATTCCAACTCATGTAGTCTAGCTCCAAAGCCCATATTTCTAATATCTATACTGCCTTTGAACTCAGAAGGTTTGCCAAATTTCTCTTAAATTTGACCCTAGGGATCCAGGATGCCTGGGTGGCTCAGCAGTTAAAGCATCTGTCTTCAGCTCAGGGCATGATCCTGGAATCCCGGGGTCAAGTCCCACATCGGGCTCCCTGCATGGAGCCTGCTTCTCCCTCTGCCTGTGTCTCTGCCTCTCTCTCTCTCTGTGTGTCTCTCATGAATACATAAATAAATAAAATTAACAAACAAACAAACAAACAAAAAACCCCTAGGGATCCTTAGGTAGAAAAAAGTCAAAATATGATTGATGTTAAGAAGCTATAGTCAAAAAAAAAAAAAAAAAGAAGCTATAGTCCATTTAAGTGTATAGTGACTTCCCTGTCATAAAGGAATGCTTTTGGCTGTGGATTGGACAGTGACATGGTTTTGAGTCATCTCCAGCACTTTGTCATACAGAAGATGCCCTGTCTGGTGGTTTATGTGTTATCTTCCTTTTCTGATGTATCTTTGCTGGGGAGATGGGTGAATAAAGCTATCCAAGTTTATTTTTATTTTTATTTTTATTTTTTTAGATTTATTTATTTATTTATTTATTTATTTATAGAGACACAGAGAGAGAGAGAGAGGCAGAGACACAGGCAGAGGGAGAAGCAGGCTCCATGCAGGGAGCCCGATGTGGGACTTGATTCAGGGTCTCCAGGATCACGCCCTGGGCTGCAGGCGGCGCTAAACCGCTGCGCCACCCGGGGCTGCCCAAGCTTCCGAGTTTAAAGCCACTTTCACACAATGGTCTGCAACTTCTCTGATCTTTCTTATTCCTACCAATTAACTGGTAGGTTTACAAACCTTGAGGGTTGGCCTTTTGTTTTATTATGGGAGACTGTTGGACTTAAAGGCACTACAAATATATCCTAACATCCCATTGATTTCCTGTCTAAAATAATATTGAGTGGAGAAAAGAAGGATGTCATGAACCATGACTTCTGCTGTGGTCAGGGTGAGGAAGCATGGAGCCCAACAAAGGGGAGTCAATGGCCCATTTGTGTGGGTGCTTAGGGTGAGATCAAAGGAAGAGGTGAAGCTTCAGAGGTCAAGCTATGGGTGGAACACAACATCTAAGAATTAAAAGAGCAAAAACAAAGAATAGTCAAGGCTATTATTCAACAAAAACAGGTTGAGAGCAGAAAAATGTAAACATCCAGACACAGTTAACTGAAGCATCCAACTAAATACGGACATTTCCTTAATCACTTGAATAAGCAGATTGGTCAACCCAATCTTGTCTTTTTGAACTCTTTTCTGAACTCCTATCTTTTCTAAAAGAAAAAGATGGCCATCATAATAGCATAAAGGCAGAGGGTTATTTCATGCAACCTAAAGGCAGAAGTGTAGCTAAGTCTCAGAAACATGCAAGGTTGTGGGACCCTCAGAAGACCCTCTTTCTTCTCTGTCTTTGCATTTCTGCTTAACTCTTCACTCTCTGCTTCTTTTGCTTTTTCTGAGATCACAACAGCTCGTTAACTTTGGTGTTAGAGGCCCATGCCATCCAGATTCTTTCTCTGGATTCCAATTCTACATTCTAGGAAGAGAAGATTTTAATTGACCCAGCCTGGTTAGATGACTACCCTTGGACTAAACAATTGTGCCTAGGTTTGGGATCAAGTTGTGTTAGCATGGCTGATGAGAATCTACCCCACAGGCCAGAGCCTACCCTTCAGTTTCACCATCTTTCAGGCCAGTCTGTGTTGCTGTAAGAACCAGATTAGATAATATATATGAAAGGATGGCTTGAAAATGTTAAGTACTATTACAATTTTCATGGCTGAAATTTGTAACCATGGGGAAATATTTGAAATTGCTTTTATGGTAATAATATTAGTTTCCATGCAGTATAAAGACACTCTGGATATATAAAGAGCCCTGTGAATTGGAGTCAATTTGTTTCATCTGATATTTTATTCTAAACTCTTTTGCTTGCAAAGGATGCAGTGAGAGAAGGACAGGCTTTCCAAGACATCTTTCCTGATCTGTAGAGAAGAGTCTCAGCATTAGAGGAAGTGTGGGGCAATCATTATTTGGTACTCAAAAAGTTAAAACAGAAGATTGTTAAGCACCAGTCAAGGGTGTCTGAAGGGGAAAGTGGCTGGATTTTAAGATTCCTCTATAGAATCTGTCTTCTGGAAAAGAAGCCAATTTTATGCCCTGGAGGGGATGCTTTGTGTTGCTAGTGGTAATTGCTCCTCATTAACTTTGCCACAAAGCAGCTTTGGTGCATTGTGCATAGCAGTGGATATGGCTGCTTTTTTCTAGTTAAATTGAAACTACTTTAGACCATATGGTTCCTGGGCTGTAGATTATTATTAAATTTCCTGAATTGTCCTATACTGTAAAATATAAACAAACAAAAACTTAAAAGAAAAATATAAGTTTTCATTTCAAAATTTCAGAGATTCTTGTTTGAGAATACAGCACTTATTTTTAGTTGATAAAGTCTTAAATAACCTTCTCATTCATACTTGAAATTCAAAGGACAAAGCAGATTGATTGTTTTACTTGTAATTTGCTGTTGCGATAAATTGTTCAACTTATTTGTAGTTTTTTGGGAGAAGAGGCAACATTATCCTGCCTCTAGAGTATTTCTGGGACACTTAGGCATAAAAACCATCCTGGAGGGGTGCTTGGATGGCTTAGTCAAGCATTTGAATCTTGGTTTGGGCTCAGGTCATGATCTCAGGGTCCTGAGATGGAGCCCTGTGTCCAGCTCCATGCTCAGCACAGGGTCTGCTTGTCCCTCTCCCTCTGCTCCTATCCCTATTTGTGATCTATCTCTAAAATAAATAAATAAACAAACAAATAAATAAATAAAATCTTAAAAACAAAACAAAACAAAGAAACAAGACCATCCTGCAGCACAAAAAACTCATGCCTTGATGACAGTGCACTTCTCTGCCTTGATGACAGTGCATTGTGGAGTTTCAATTATTAATGTGCTGTTCCAAAGTGTCCAAATGCTTCTCTTTTAAAAGAAACAGGGCTATGGGAAATGGACTACTTAGGGTGACACTAGAGGGATTTATTTTTACAACCAGGAATTAAATATGAGGCCATCTTTCTGAGATCCATGAATAGTTTAGAATAGAGATGGAGATGACCAAAGGAAAGAGAAGCACATAGAAATAATTAAACACTAAGATGATCAGGAGTAAGTAAAGGATATTAAGAGAAGATGTGCATTGCTAAAAAACAAAATTCCACTGAGTAAATTTTAAAAATCCTATTGGTTTTCTTCACTGATTCATGAACTGGGCAGCATCCCACCAAACAGATAGAAAGGAGCTATTTGGAGCTATACAAAAATGAAAGACTTTTATAAGCAGAAGGCAGCAGGAATAAGGATGTCATACGAGACCAAAAAAATGGGTTGGTTATTACAAGATGGCTTTCCTCTAGGGGATGACAAGGGTCTATTAGGCAGATTACCTAATGAGCGCTAATCAGGCGATTCTTGATTGACTGGTTTTAGATTCCATTTCTAAGAGGGCCAAAATTGTAATTTTAAGTCTCAATTTGGTGATGTGGGGCTTAGCATAAGTGGCTCCATTTGGGGCCTGCTACCATTTTTTTTTCTTTTTTTCCCCTTTTTTTAAGGTTTTATTTACTTATTCATGAGAGACACACAGAGAGAAGCAGAGACATAGGCAGAGGGAGAAGCAGGCTCCCTGTGAGGAGCCTGATGCAGGACTGGATCCCAGGACCCTGGGATCAGAACCTAAGCCAAAACCAGACACTCAACCACTGAGCCACCCAGGTGTCCCCGGCCTGTTGCCTTTAACAGCATGTGCACGCACACAAAAAAGAACAAAAAGAAAATAACATATTTGAATCTGAGACTTAAAAGGAGAAAATTTCCTAGTGGATCTGTTGATACCTTCCACAGGGAAGAAAAAACAAAAGAAAGATTCCCACCAGTTCACCAGTTTTCAGAAAGGTTATGGGGATAAATAATCTTGAACCTGTAGACAGTCAGTTGGTCCACAAAGACAGACAGGGAACCAGGCAATGATGGAGAAAACACAATGGGAACAAGACAGACACGATCTCATCCTAGAGGAACTTCTTGTCAAGAGGAGAGAGATATGTAAATAAAATGGCAGATGATGATACTGCTACAGGGAAATAATCCAGGCTGCTTCCAGGAACATATTAGAGGCACACCTGACCTGGAGAATGGGGATAGCCTGGACAGCCTCACATTCAACAGTACTGAGTGAGAACAGAGAGCATGGTTTGTCTGGATTCCTGAGATCCCCTCTACTGTCCATCAGTCACTCAAAGCTCAGAGGGAAATTATCAACTGTGGCTTCATAGAAAATACTTGAGCTTGAAGTCAATCCAGTTCTAGGTCCATCATCACAAGTTGCGAGACCTTGAGTTTCCTCATCTCAGTTTCCTTGCTTATAAAATAGAAATAATAAAATATTTCCATAATTCTAAGTGGTTATTAGATGAACATTAATTTAATAAGAAATTTTAAAGGTCAGGGTAAGTAGAGGAAGAAATATCTCTCAATTGTAGGATACTTCCAGATTTCAGCCACATCAATACATAAAAATATGTACATCATAAGGTTGAGGAAATATGGTTGCCCAAGATTGTGAAGATTAAATGAAATTATATGTGAGGATATGCTTCCACATTGTGCCTTGAGCTGAACATCTGTGTCACGTCCCCGCCCCCCGCTGCCACAAATTCATGTATTGAAATGTGGTGGTATTAGAAGGCAGGACCTTGGGGAGGTAATTTGGTCATGAAGGTGGAATCCACATGAGTGGGATTAGCACCCTTAGCAGGAAAGCCCCCCGGGTGGTTCAGCGGTTTAGCACAACCTTCAGCCCAGGGCGGGATCCTGGAGACCCGGGATCAAGTCCCACATCAGGCTCCCTGCATGGAGCCTGCTTTTCCCTGTGCCTTGTGTCTCTGCCTCTCTCTGTCTCTCATGAAAAAATGAATAAAATCCTTTGGGAAAAAAAAAAAAAAAAAAAGGAAAGATGATAGCTTGCTCTCCTCACTCCCCTCTCCCTTCCATGTAAGGATACAAGAGCAGATGATGTCAGCAAACACCAGAACTGCCAGTGCCTTGATCTTAGATCTGCCAACCTTACCTGCTTCACCCTCTGCATGGCCCTGACTTTAAAAATATACAAAAGACTTGAAAAAAAAAATGGATATGGTATTCAACCCTGGGATCACATTTCTTCATGAGCCCTTTTTATTAAGTAGACTATATTGTTATTAATAACTAATATATAGAGTCTTTTAGAACCAAAAGGAAATTTCAAGTTCAATGAATTCTATGCTTAAATCTTAGAATACAAAAAACTGAGGATCTGAGAATAAGAGACTTTTCTACACTTTTCTACATGGCAAAGTTGGGAGAGAAAGAGGGCTTTTTATAGATATAAAAGATGTATTTGACAATTGTTACTAATTATGGTTCTATACAGTGAGATATTGGAAATGACTATGTAACCTCAGTTTATACAAAGCAGCTGTAGAATACCAATCCCCCAAGTGAGCAATGCCTTAGCAGTACAAGGCTAAGCTGATTTAGGTTGTGGAATTGAGGTGGTGGGAATGGAGGGCATGTGGGAAAGGCATAGGTGCACAATTCTGTTGTATTAGATGAGCTTCCTCTCCAAGGAAAACAAAATCATGCTCAGCCTGAGTGACAGAGTTATTGGAATTATAGGTCCTCTGTACAGGAAAAGATTTACATACCCCTCCAGCAGTCTTCCCCATGCTGCTAGGCAGTTTACCTTGGTCTAAAATGACAAGAGTGGGTCTCAGGTTTATGGCTGCTTGGTGAAGGAGGGGGCTGTTTACAATAGAACTGTAAGAGGTTATGACTTTCTTTGCAGTCACCAGGAGGCTGCGCTGGGCTAGACTGAGGGATGATAATGCTGAAATCACAAGAAATGCATCTTCAAGTGCATTCAATCACAGGCCTGCCTATACTCATGCCCGGCGTTCATGACCTGATACTGTAGCAACTTTCTTGAAGGCTTATCAAAGCATTGCAGGCAGGATCCACCTCATTATGGTTTTATCGATAGAAGGCAGATTTGGATAGGCTTGTCACCATCTCCCACCTGGGGATACTTGATACCTGGTTAAATAATTGTTCTAAGCTCCCTGTAGCTGAAGGGAAGTCAAGTCAGGTCTCTTAACCTCTGTGGGGCTCTATTTGGCAGGAGGTCGGCCTGCCCGCTCTTCAACCTTAAGACAAACTGGAGTCAGGCTGCTCAATAGTGGACAAAATGGAACTGAACAGTCATAGGATGTTAAAGCCGGAAGTAGGCTTTGCAGTTTGTATTTAGGATTATTTCATTTAGTTCGCATACATAATTTGACTCATTTGACAGCCGCGAGATGGGAGACAGAAAGCTTAAGCAACCTGCCCAGGGGGGGGCGACGGCTCAGTAAAGGAGGCTGCAGCCTAAAGTTCGGGCGGCCTTTCGGACTACTGTCAGGAGGGCACCGCCACCCCCGTCCCCCGGTGGTCTCCCTGCCAGTGATCCCAAGCCGTAGTCAGGGCTGCAGCCTTTTCCTGCTGTCACCCGCCAGCCAGAGCAATCCCCCAGCGGGTGACGAGCAGACGCTGAGACTCCACGCCTGGCTCGGTGGCGCCTATCTTGTCTTTGTTTGGAGTACTGGAAAATCTGAGGACGGGGGAGGCGTGACTTCAATATTCATATCGTTTTTAAACAAACGATTTCCTAATTTGTGTCTGTTTCACGCCTGGTGACACCTCCGTAGGCAGAGCCTGCCGCGCTGCGAGCCCTTCCTTCTGCCGATCCGCACCCGCCACCCCCCCCCCCCCCCCGGCCTCCCCCAACCAACCTTCGCCGGCAGCAGAGAGAGAAGAGCGAGCACAGGAGACGGCCAGCGCCGCGGGCGGGAGGCTGCTCGTGCAGCTCGCGGCTGGCGTGGAGATGTCCCCATTCATAAAACCAACACCTCTGCTCGCTGACTTCCCACCGGCCCCCAAAGCCCAACCACAGCAGGGTAGGACCGGGTCCCAGGCGCTCTGCTCCAAGGGCCAAGGGCCCACCCCGCGCGTCTTCGCTTTTCGCCAGGGAGTCTCGTTTCGGAATCCTGTCTTGTGCCCTCATTCAGTCTGTGCCGACGGCCCGCATCCACCGCGGATGAGAGCTCGTGGTTGAAACCAAGAGAGAAAATGGCTTGCGCTTCGGTCCGTAAACAAAACCTCACCCTTTGACTTCAGGCTGTCCGACATTTTGTGACTTGGCATTTGGGGCTCTATCAGACACCTAGGAAGCGACTGTCAAACCATGCTACCTAACCGTTTGTAAACAACTGGCTTTTCAGGTCCCCTTGTGCCCTTTTATGGTGATGGGTGGGAGCGCGGGAGCCGGCAGGGGAGAGGATGGCAGGGGCGGGGCGGGGCGGGGCAGGGCGTTGTACCGATTCAAGATGCGCTCTCCGTCCAAATAATAGATTGTTATTAACAATGATCCTCTCTACCAAACCCTTGAGATTGCCCCTTGACTCGCCTAGCAGCCAAGGCAAGCCCTTATTCGCCGAGCTGACGCCTCCTCTGCTCCTCCCGCCCCCCATTACTCTCTGCTCTGGAAATTACAACTCCTCAGCACGCCGCGCGGGGAGGCGGCGGCGGCGGCGGCGGCGGCGGCGGGGGGGGGGGGGCGGGGGCGGGGGGCGGGGAGGGGATTCCCGAGCCAGCCGGGCGCTCGCCCTCCGCCCGCCGGCTGCAGCGTCGCGCGGCCAAGGTCAGAGGCGCCGCAGGAGCGGCAGCGGCGAACCAAGGAAGCGGGTCAATCCTTGCCGCGGGGGAAGAGCCCCAGGGCGCGTTGGGGTGGCGGCAGCGGCCCCCGGGAGGGCGGCAAGCGGCGGTCTCGGAGCGGCCGGGCCCCGCCGAGGCAGTAGCGGGAGCCGGGACCCTGCCCGCGGAGGCAGTAGCGGCCGCCGCGTCCCCGCCCGCAGCCGGGCCCCGCCTGGAGCCCGGGGCGCTGTCCGCCGCCTCGTGGTGCTGAACCCAGTCCCGCGGCCAAGCGGCCCTGCTCGCTCTCCTTCTCACCTCCGGGTCGCTCCGACTGGGGCGGGGCAGGGGCAACAGGGAGCCCAGGAGCAGCCGCCCACTGGAGCCGACGGGTTGAAGCAGGACAGCTAAGAAACGGCAGCCCGGCCGCTGGTCCTGATGTGCAGCGGAGACGCGCACTGCGGCCGGCGGCGGCGCTAGTGCTGATTCATCACCTAGAGCGCCTCGCAGGCCATCGCGAGGGCAGCCGACCGGCTCCGGACTCTGGCCGCAGGTGGAGGAGCCTCGCGGGCAGGAGGTGAGGATCCCCTCCCTTCTCTTGCCCCCGGTGGTCCTAGGGCGGTGGCCCCAGGATAGGAGAGGGGCGTGCCCCGGGGCTGCGAAGTGGGCATGCCTGTGTAATGCCCTCGCTTGCAGTCTCTCTGGTGCTAACTACGCTCGGTCCCTCCGCCTGTCTCTGGAGCTTGGGCCGTTCCACCTCCCCCCCCCCCCTCCCTGAGCAGCTCGGTCTGCCGGTGCAGCGATGGAGGAGGAGCTGAAGTGCCCCGTGTGCGGCTCCCTGTTTCGGGAGCCCATCATCTTGCCCTGTTCCCACAACGTTTGTCTTCCTTGCGCTCGTACGATCGCTGTTCAGACACCGGACGGCGAGCAACACCTGCCCCAGCCGCTCCTGCACTCCCGGGGCTCCGGGCTACCGGCGGCCGCCGCCGCAGCGCCTTCTCTGGACCAAGACCCGGCGGCTGGCCCGGCCTGCAGCGGCGGGAGCGGGGGCGCAGCTGGCGGCCTGGGCGGCGGTGCGGGAGGTGGCGGGGACCACGCGGACAAGCTGAGCTTGCACAGTGAGACGGACAGCGGTTACGGTTCCTACACCCCGAGCCTCAAGTCTCCCAATGGGGTTCGCGTGCTGCCCATGGTGCCCGCACCGCCTGGCTCCTCGGCCGCCGCGGCCCGGGGAGCCGCCTGCTCCTCGCTGTCCTCGTCCTCCTCAAGCTCCATCACGTGCCCGCAGTGCCACCGCAGCGCGTCCCTGGACCACCGAGGCCTGCGCGGCTTCCAGCGCAACCGGCTGCTCGAGGCCATCGTGCAAAGGTACCAGCAGGGCCGCGGGGCCGTGCATGGGGCGTCCGCAGCCGCTGCAGTGGCCATCTGCCAGTTGTGCGACCGCACCCCGCCTGAGCCGGCCGCCACGCTATGCGAGCAATGCGACGTGCTCTACTGTGCCGCCTGCCAGCTCAAATGCCATCCATCCCGGGGACCCTTCGCTAAGCACCGCCTGGTGCAGCCGCCGCCGCCGCCCGCGCCCGCCGAGGCCGCCTCAGCATCCCCAGGCGCGGCCCAGGGCGCCCCCAGCGGAGGCGGTGGCTGCAAGAGCCCGGGGGGCGCAGGGGCCGGAGCTGCTGGGGGCGGCGCTGCCCGCAAGTTCCCTACGTGCCCGGAACACGAAATGGAGAACTACAGCATGTACTGCGTGAGCTGCCGAACCCCGGTGTGCTATCTGTGCCTGGAGGAGGGCCGTCACGGCAAGCACGAGGTGAAGCAGCTGGGAGCCATGTGGAAACAGCACAAGGTGAGCGCAGGCTGGGCAGGGCGCAGGGACACAGGTGCAGAGAAGCGGGCGCGACAAGGGCCCCCGGCCTCCTCCCCGGAGAGGTGGCAGAAGGCAGGAATTCCTTCCTTCCTTCCTTCCTTCCTTCCTTCCTTCCTTCCTTCCTTCCTTCCTTCCTTCCACCTTCCTTCCTTCCTTCCTTCCTTCATTCGACAGACGCTGAAATGAATCCAGGGACTCTGAAGTGGGTGTTGGGCATGAGAAGGGCATAGAAAGATGACCTACTCGGTCCCCTTTTCCCTGAGATTGGATGATTTTACACAAAGGGCACCCAGAATGCAGAAGCAGGGCTTTTTCACTCCCAAAGTTGTCTAATAAATTACCCTGAGGGCTTTGCGGGATTTATGGCATCCAGGGCCCCCTTTCTCCCTAGAAAAAAAATTTTTTAAGTGCAAGTGTTCCCACCCACCTGCAAAAAAATGTCTGATCCCTCCCCGCACTTGGTTCATCTTCCCTGAAGATAGGAAGGTTCTATCCTAGCACTCAGTGAAAGGACACACTACTTCCTACAGAACAGAACTCACCTCTGTTTTCAGAGCAGATTTGCCTACACTCTCTAGGAGTCTCCAGCACTTTCTACCCCCAGAATGCCTGGCAGCCTAGAGGGAAGATATCATTCCTCATGGGCCTTATTTAAGAGTTTGGGTGTGTGGCCTTTTAGGAAGGGAGCATCATTCCCTGAGAGATTTTCTCTTGCTGAGACGCTGCCACTCCTGGCAGTGGGAGTGTGGTGGCCCTGCAGATCAAGCCATACTTTTCTCTGCAGGCTGCCGAAAGCCTCCTTCCCCTGTGACTTGCCTGGGGCTGGCACCTCCCAAGTGAAAATGGAACAGCCTCTAAGTGCCAACTCATGGTTGTCAATGTGTCCTCAGTACCTGACACTGGGAGGGAGAATCCTCAAAATGAGGTCACATCCTTTTTCAGGATCCCTGGGCAAGAGTGGAGTAAGTTCTTCTCATGAACATTCACCTTAATTTTCTATCCAAAGGCCAAGCCACGCAACCGGACTTGCTGGCACCTGAGGTCAGTGATTGTGGCCTGACCAAGTTAGAGTCCCTTATTCAATGACCCCAACTACATCAGCAAATTTGGACACTTATCATTCAATATCCTCTTTCTCATAAACTCTCACTCCACAAATAGACAGAAGGTCTCCAAATGGCCCAACAGGACCTATGTATTCTGCTTGAGGAGGAAAGACATGGGAAAATAAGGAATTTGCCATGGTTACATTGAATCATCCGACTGGAAATGGACAAAAAGGGTGGCATAGATGAGAGAAGGGACTAACCATTCCTATTATAGATTTGTTGTATTTAGTTACTATATAATTTCATCTGCTACAATGTGTGTGCTATTATTGTAATTCAACATTTTCAAATCAGAAAATTAGAAAAGAAATGGGGGAAAACATTAGAAATCTACCTTGGAGTAGGAAATTTGCAGAAGAGACATCATTTCACAAATAAAGAAATCTTTTGCAAAGAAGCTGTGATCAGCACCAAGACAAGAAGCATAGGTTCACATTCAGATTTCACAAGCTGTTATTTTTTCACAGCCTAGTGGGCCAGAAATAATTCTAGGTGTTGCCACCTAAATCTTTAGATTTAGTGAAGAGTGGAAACAAGCATGATTTGAGATGAGTGTGCACTCTTAGAAGAGACTAAGACTCTTGCCAGGAAAAGTTAAGTTGGATAATGAGCTATGATTTAAAGAACCAAGACTATGCAGGAAAAAAATCATTGGTCATCCTTCCTTTGGTATCCACAGCACCTTTAGAACATTTCTATCCTGGGATCCCTGGGTGGTGCAGCGGTTTGGCGCCTGCCTTTGGCCCAGGGCGCAATCCTGGAGGCCCGGGATCGAGTCCCACATTGGGCTCCTGGTGCATGGAGCCTGCTAATGTCTCTGCCTCTCTCTCTCTCTCTGTGACTATCATAAATTAAAAAAAAAAACAAAACAAAAACCACGTTTCTATCCCCAACCAACAATGGAAAGTTTTGAGGAAATATGGAAAGCACATGTGATATTTGCTCAACAGAGTGGGAAAGTTATCTGTGGGAAATAGGACAATGGAGAATCTAGTGTCTCGATTTTATACGTAATGCCACAGCTTCAGGAAACTAAGACATCATTCCAAATCCAGAAGGAATGATGTGAGATACTTTTCAAGAATGAATAGAAGTTCTCCTGTTACCTTTCAGCAGGGGCTATTTTTCTACAGAAAGGACAACTGAGTGCTTACTATGAGCAGCCCAACCAGGGGCTAGGGAGCACTGCTGGAGGTGTTTGGTCTGAATTTGTGGGCAGATGTCTAGACATCCACTGTGAGGGTGGCTAGTTTGTTTGTTTCTTTGTTTGTTTGTTTGTTTGTTTGTTTGAGGGTGGCTAGTTTTGAAAGAGAAACTGGAACACTCAATTTCACACTCCCACCAGGGCAGTTTAAGCTCTTCCATAAAACTTAAAGTTTCCATTGTTGTTGCCATTCAAAAATCCCAGCAGCCATGACAAAGCCTTGTGGTACTACCAGAACTAGATTTGGGACAGAAACATTTCCCTAACACTCCTGTGACTGCAGAAGCCTTCATTAAAGCCCTGCTCTAATTCTTCCCAAGTGTGGCTGGAGCTTGCCATCTAATTACTGATTCTTTAGCAAAGAGACATCAATGTGACACTGAAATCTATTTTAAAACAAGATTATCACCTTTTGAAAACAGTGTAAAACCTTTAGGTTTGGGCCAAACACATTTTTACGCATTTAATTTCCTATTGAAGTATAACTGACATACGGTATTCTGTTAGCTTCATATGTACAACATAGTGATTCAACATTTATATACATTGTGAACTGACCTGTGACCACAGTACATCTAATTACCATCTACCCCCATACAAACTTAATACAATACTATTGACTGTTTTCCCGTGTGCTGTACATTATATCCCCATGACTTAGTTATTTTACAACAGAAGGTTTGTATCTCTTGATCCCCTTCACACACCCCCAAGCCCCTTGCCCTCTGGGAACCACCCCTCTGTTCTTTATATGTATGAGTCTGGGTTTTCCTTTGTTTATTTGTTTGTTTTGTTTTTTAGATTCCACTTATAAGTGAAATCATGTGGTATTTGTCTTTCTCTGTCTGACTTATTTCACTTAGCATAATACCCTCAGCTCCATCCATGTTGTCACAAGTGGCAAGAGCCCATTCTTTTTCATGGCTGAGTAATATTCCTCTCTGTGTGTGTGTGTGTGTGTGTGTGTGTGTGTGTACCACATCTTTATCCATTCATCTATTGATGAACACTTAGGTTGTTTCCATATGTTAGTTTTTATATTATTCTTTTGGAAAGGGATTAATCATTTCAAAGAACTTCTGATGTGAAGAAATAATGTATTGTAAAAGATAGAACACAGAAGGACAGCTTTTGTCTTTTTGCCTATTGATTATGGAATTCCAATTTTCCTGAAGTCAGAGGAAAAGGATCATTGTGAGCTGTATCTCTTCCCTAGAATGACATGTCACAGAATGTCAACCAGTTTGTCCATAACCCTTGCTGGGTGCAAATGCTCAACCCTGAATTAAAACGGTTAGAAATTGATTCCTGAACTAGGTATAAAATGCTGGATAAACCCTTTTTTAGAAATCTTTGGAAAACTCTGGAAGATAAGAGAGTATTAAAACAAAACTCTCATTGATACCCTAGGATTACTGTTCTTAATGAGTCATCACTTCACAAGAGCAAAGGAGGTGATGCAGCCTAGAAATCTCAGGGAAAACAGGGCTTCAGATTACTCTCATGTCTTGAAGTTCTGCCAAAGGGCACTTGGCTTCTCAGCACATTATTCCTATCTTGTTTTAGAAAAGCAATAAGGAAAGGCTTTTAGCCTTTAAAGCCTCAGAAGAAAGACTCCTCCATTAAAAGAAATAACATATAAATAAGAAAGGCAGAACCTGTAATCAAATCATAGCTGAACTATATCTCAAGTACACTTATTTGAATATTGGTAGTAGTTTATAGCACAGGTAATAAATGCTTGTTAAGAATTAGAATTACATGGGATGCCTGTGTGGCTCAGTGGTTAAGCATCTGCCTTCAGCTCAGGGCATGATGATCCTGGAGTCACAGGATCGAGTCCCACATTGGGCTCCCTGCATGGTGCCTGCTTCTCCCTCTGCCTATATCTCTGTGTCTCTCATGAATAAATAAATAAAATCTTTAAAAAAAAGAATTAGAATTACAAATGTAGAATTGTAAAAATTAAATATCTCCAAATTCTAATTTGGAGAGGAAAAAATCTCTAATGTTTTAGGGTTTCCTTGTAGAATTCTATCATACGTTTATTTTATGTTTTTTTCTTTAATAATACAATATAAATATTTTTCTGTCAGTTAATGTATGTCATTTGTGATGACTGCATGCCATTCTTTCATGTGAATTTAATATTTTATTTGATTAACACCTCAGTGCTGAATTTTAGGTTGTTTTGAGTCTTTTGTTGTTACAGACATCTTTCTAGTTAAATCAATGCCTATACTCTTTTTTTTTAAAGATTCTAAAAATTTATTTATTCATGAGACACACAGAGAGAAAGAGAGGCAGAGACACAGGCAGAGGGAGAAGCAGGCTCCGTCCGAGCAGGGAGCCCGACGTGGGACACAATCCCGGGTCGCCAGGATCAGGCCCTGGGCTGAAGGTGGCGCTAAACTGCTGAGCCACCCGGGCTGCCCCTCAATGCCTATACTCTTATTATTTCCTTAGGTTAAATTTCCAAATATGGAGATGCTATGTGAAAAGATATTTGGCCTTAAGATATTTGTTTAATGTTGCCAAATTGCCTTTCATAAAGTTTATCCCTATTTTCTTCCAAAAGAAAAATTATGTAAATAATAAAATATTCGTGTAGACAGGACCATGGGGGATGAAAATAAGGTGGATTATCTTGTTTCTAGTAATTACTGTTTGTTATTTTCATTACGTTATTGTTAGAGGTGTTTTTTTTAGAGCTGTTTTTAAAAAAAGAATTACAAGTATCTAGATTTTTATATTTTTAACTACTAGTTGGCAATCTGCCCTCCCTCAAAAATTGGTTTGATCTGAGCAGCTATTGCCCAAGCACCCCTCTTTATTTGAAGGGCTGTGAAAAGACTGGCCTTCAGGGCCCACGTAAGGCATTTTAATGTGGGGTTGGATGGGGGGAAAGAGAGTTCAGTAGAGAGTAGTAACTGGTAAGATGTCTTCCTTTGGGGAGATCTGAGTTCTACTACTCTATGGCTGATTGCTGTGCACTAGCTGCTGATTCTAAACCCAGGGCTACTGAATGGAAATGCAGCAGGGTCTTCAGAGCATGTGGCATGGAAATATGCATAATCTGAGTGAAAGCCTGGATTTTTGAGAATCTTTTACCAACTCTGAAGTCCTCAGAAGTGAAGTATGTAGACTGGCTTCTGTTCCATCTGCCCCAGATTGTCAAAGAACCAATGGCTAATCTGCTCAGACTTCTGGAAACATGAATCTGCTCTGATAACTAGAGTTTACCACATCCTCTCAAACTACCCTCTATGTTAACATCACCTTGCCTTCAAAGCCGGCTGGATGATAGCCCTGCCCCATGCTTGGATTTAATTCCAAGCAGGTCAGTAATTCCAGAACAGTTATTAGAAAGAACCCTTATGTTAACAACTTTTGAAATATATGCCTTCCTCAACACTCCAAACATTCGGAAAACAGAAAGTGGGTTTCAGAGAAGAAGACAAAAATCCATAAACTTGAACTGCTTTTACCTTCTTTTTGAAGATTGTTTATAGAGACAGAAGGGTTTAGAATTTAGAAAGAACTTAAAGGATGAGAAAGGACATTACTAGGGATAAATATATTTTACACTATATGCTGTTGTGTCATTTCAAGGTTGAGGTATTGTATTTTTAGCCTCTAGAGGGAGATCTTTTATGTGGATGGATATTCATGTTGATGGGACTTGAGCTGTGGATGTCAATAATGTGGAGTGTTCTATAGGGAAGCTTATATCTTCATCTCTGAGACAAAGAAAGGGTTGACAAACTGTCACCCACCATCTGTTTTTGTAAATAAAGTTTTACTAGAACAGAGCCATGCTCATTTGTTTACAATATTGCCCATGGCTGCATTTGGCTACAGTGGCTGTTGGAAGAGTTGAGTAGCTTCAGCAAAGCTCTGCGGAGTGCAAAGCTGAAGATATTTACCATTTGGTCCTCTGTAGAAAAATAATGTGCTGACCTCTAGACCAGGACCTGTGATTACAGTGTGGTTGGCTGAGCAGCAGCAGCAGCCAGGAGCTTGTTGGAAATGTAGAATCTTGAGACCTGCTACAGTCTTACTGAATCAGGATTTCCATGTTAGTGAGATCCCATGTTGATTTGTATGTACTTCAAAATTTGAGAAACCCTGGTGGGATGATTTTTGGGGCCCAAGGCTTTGGGCCTATTGTTCTAACTGTGTAAGAAGTGTAACAAGATGTGTAAGCCATCTGAGAAATGGGGTGGCCCTTCAAGCCTGAAGCTAATACTCAATAAGTAGACTCTAGGGAGTCTGAGCAGATTGAACCAGAGAATTTTACGTAATTACCCTGACACTAAACAGAATCTTTGGGTTCAGCAAACTCTGTGTGTTGGGAGACAATACAGTGTTCAAAGACCACGTGGTCCAGAGAAGCAAGAATCTCTGAGGGATGAAGGTGTGTGCAAAGCTGTCTGGGCCCTTCTGGACTCCAGTGTGGGCATCTCAGGAGAAGGAAATGCTAGACAAATGCTCTTTGCTGATTTCCTGGGATTGAAGAGAAACAGATTTACTGTTTATATCTCTGGATTTCCTTTATATTTGCTACTTAGTTGTTCTATAAAGAGAGTGCTTTATCCACTCTTATCCAGTTTTGAAGGGCCTGCCTAGGGAGTGGTGGAGGTTGGAAGTATCAAAACCATGGAGCCCGAAAGGAGCAAGGGAGAATGCAGATGACATTGTAAGGGAAAGAGGAGGGTGTGAATTCACTCCTCCCTGCTTGGAATTTCCTCTTGCAAAGCAAAAACTGTGGATTTAAAAATTTTAATCCTAGAATAGGCTGTTTCCAACAGATATCATCAATTCCAACCTCCTCATTTTGTAGATGAGGAACTTGAGGCACAGGGGTTTGCTATAGTTGCACAGCAAGTTGTGAAATGATTCTGGTAAAAGATGATCCTTTTAAGTTCTTCATTGTACATTTTGATTAACTATATAAATGTGATAGACTGCTGTGTATGTATCTGAACAAAAACAGGTGTATATAGCATCATCTAATTAATCTAAAGTAATTATGAATGGAAGAAATATTCTAAAAGGTAGGGACAGAGATTGGGACACAATTCCTCTTTCATTTAACTGCAATGGAGCAGCAGAAAATGGAAGTAAGTGGGTGAGGAGGAGTCAAAACGTCCTGTTTAGAAGAAGTAGCATGAAAGAGTTTGAGGTCTGGAAGGAATATAACAGATCATGCAGCACTGCCTCTTCATTTTCCAAGCAGCTATAGAGGGGTTAAGTGGTTTGGAGGAGAGAGAGGGTAGGGAATGGTCCAGAAGGAACAGAGACAGGTGAGGTGGGGCTGGTGAGCTCAAGAGTATGGAAGAGGTCTAAATGACAGAAATAGACAGGAACATTAGCACTTGCCAGAAGGCTGGGCCTTGGTCACATGTCATTTGAAAAATCTGTTCAGACAGTAGATAATTTTTAAAAATGAGGTCAATGGGCAGCCCGGGTGGCTCAGCGGTTTAGCCTGGGGTGTGATCCTGGAGACCCGGGATCAAGTCCCACGTTGGGCTCCCTGCATTGAGCCTGCTTCTCCCTCTGCCTGTGTCTCTGCCTCTCTCTCTCTCTCTCTTTCCCCTCTGTGTATTCTCATGAATAAATAAATATAATCTTAAAAAAATAAAAAATAAAATAAAAATTAGGTCAAGGTTGCATTATGAAAGTGGGCAAATATTTGTACAAATATTGTCCAATCTCTTGATCCTTGGCAACAATTTGATTCTGGGTGGTAGTAATAAACCAGGAAACCAATAAAATATGAATAATCAGAAATGAGAGGCCTCTTAAAGTGTGTGGCTTATCATCACTTAACAAATTATGTGTTACCTACCATATGGCTAGCTTTCCCTATCAGCTGAGTGGTATCCCCATGTAACTAAAAGTAATCTCTAGTATATGGATAACTAAAAAGCAGAGGGCGCATTTTGAACATTAATCTTTTTTCTGAGCTTATACTTCTAATGGGTATTTATTCTTCGGTTCAACTAATTACTTATTCAATCAACAAGTAAATCTTGAATATCTATATCATACCAGGTACCATTCTAAACATTTAGGCCACAGAAGGATGTGTTCTCTTCCCACAGAACATAAAGAGAAAGAAGATCAACAAGCACACAAATAAATAAATGGGATATTTTCTGATATTGGATGATTTCTTAGTGGATATTAGATAATTTCTGATATCCACTAGGATGGAAGTAAAATAATGTGATAAAAAAAGACTTGAGGGACTTCCTTGTGGGGAAGGTTGAAAAAGCGAGACTTGATAACTGGGTAAGAAGTAGCCAGCCCTGCCCAGTTCTGAAGGCAGCATGTTTTATAGGGTAAACAAGAACCAAGAACCAGAGGTGGAAGATGCCCAGTGTGTTTGGGACAGAAATGGGCCCCTGTGTTTGGAGTGTAATAAAAAAAAGATGAATATGTAGTAAGAGCAGAGAGATAGGCAGGGTGCAGAGGAGTCAGGGCCTGGCCCCAGATAAGTGCAGTAGGAGACAGCTGGAGGCCTTTAAGCTGAGGAGTCATTTTTTAAAAAATCATTCTAATTACTGTTTATAGCAAGAGTAGAGGGTCAGAGCAGAGGCAGTGAGACCAACTGGAGACTACTGGAGTAGTTTGGGCTGTAAAGATGGGGACTTGAATTAGGAGAGATGTAGCAATAATGGAGAGAAGTTTATATGTTCATATCCTGCTTGGGATTCTTTGAGCTTCTTAGATTTGTGGTTTGATGTCTTTTATTATTTTTGGAAAATTCTCTTATTTATTTCTTTAGATAATTCATTTGCTCTGTTCTCAATCTCTCTCTCTCTCTCTCTCTCTCTTCTCATCCTTCTGGAATTCCAATTATATATATATATATATATATATATATATATATATATATATGTTAGATTGTTTGATATTGTCCTACAGTTCTTAGATGCTCTATTCTTTTTTCTTTAATCATTCCTCTTGTCTCTTTGTGTTATAGTTTCAATAATTTATATTGACTACTCTTCAGGCTCACTGATTTTTTCCTAGGCTGTGTCATGTCAACTGATTAACCCTTTCCAGATTTCCTCTGCATTTTCGTAGTGGTCCTGCCCCTTTTCCAGCAGTAGGAAGTTTCAAATAGCCTGGCCCAATGACTGTTTTCTGCATCTCCCTACCTGCCCCTCCACCCCAGAAAGATATGATTTTTCTCTTTTCTTTTTCTCCAGCCACATGGGTCTTCACCTTGCTCAGAGTGATGGGATAGAAGGATAGGGTTGTTGCTTGTCCCTAGTGGCTTAGGATTTTGTTGTGGAAGGGAGAAGGGTCCTCATGGGGCTTTGTACTTCCCTGCAGTGACTGTCCCATTCCTCTTGCAAGCCAACTTCTGGGGTGCAAACGTTTCCCTCTTTTAATCTAGGAGTCACTTTAGATTGTGTAACTAATCAGGTTTCACTTTTCTCTTCAGCTGCTAGAATGCTTAGAGCCAAATATTTGGTGCATACATAGTAGATTTAATTATGTTACAGATTCCAAGACTTATTTCTGGCTTCATTTTATGTCCCCACCCTTCCATTCTCTCTTTTAAGTTATGCACTATTGAATTCCACAGACCCTTGCAAACTGCCTTAAATACCTTTTGAAATAGATTAATAAGGAAGCAAATAGTGGCCTGCTTGAATAAAACCAAGAGAACAAGAAACCTCTGGAAAATCTCATTAATACCCTACAGAATTCTGAGCAGTGCTTAGTCACTGTTAAAGAAATGTTGCTTGAAAACATTCAGCTCAAGGAACAGGGACCTTCCCAGTCACTGGGACATGTGACTGTTCCCTTTCAGTCCCATATAATAAAGAGACTCCAAAATAACTGTACCTGCTCTAGACAATAGGATCATTCACCCTATTTCACATCTTTCATGGGAATATCACCACATACCATCAGCTTGTTTGGAAGGTGTGGTTATTACCTCTCAAATTGGTTACCTTTACAAGTATTTGCAGCTTATCACTGATGAATGTTTGTCTTCCTCACAGAGGGACAAGTCAGGGCACATTAGAGGCAAGAAAATCCTGCTGGGGGTGATAGTGTCAGGAAATGTGAGAGGTTTGAGATTTTAGCCTATGTACAGTCTATCAAATTCACTTACCACAATTTCATGGATGCAGGCAGAAGACATGAGACTCCCACATCAGAAATGAAGAACAATTTACCACTCAAAGCATCCGCAGTAGTCAGAGTATCAGCATTTTTGTGCCAGTTTTCCTGATCCCCCACTCACACCAGGTGGTATGAAGAGGGCCAGATGCCACCTGCACACATAGTAGGTCATATCACAGGAGAGGAACTTCAAACTTAGGGAGCCCAAATCCATTATAATGGGTGATTAGTATGGGACACTTTGCTCCAGAAAGAGACACATCTCTAGCTTCCAAGATTGTTGCCTATACAAACATTCTTGGAAAGATTGTCCAAAAAAAGAGCAATCTTGTTGGTCAGACTTATAGGAACGAGGGACCCATAGAAAATTATCTTCCAAAAAGAAAAGAAAATTATCTTCCAACAGGATTAAATCAAAATTGAAATTATTTCTTCAGTGATTTCTGCTTCATGTACATCATAGGAAGTTATACACAGCCCCCTGGTTCCCAAAGCTGCTTCTTTCAGTTTGAGTATACAGGCCTCAGAGCCATCTGCGTAAAACAGGCAGGATTCATGCTATCATCTGTCATGTTTCTTGCTCCTCTGGAGTTTGCCGGGTGTCATGAGGATAGTGGTAGTGTTATGGTGATGATAATTCTGGTATCTCTGCGGTGGGGCCCAAATAAAGTATGAGTTAAAGCTGCTCAGTTATGGTACCTTCATTCCTGAGTCTATTAGCATTTCCTCTAGCACCTGAAGGACAAACATCAATCAGCTCATAGCTCTTTGTATTATCCAAGCAAAACATTCCATTGGATAAGCATTTGTTGGGCATCTACCATAATTCACAGGCTGTGCTGGAGACTGTGGATACGTATAAAACAGGCTACAGGAGAGCTTGCAGACAACTAGAGGAGAGGAATCATTTTATAACCAACCTAATATACATGGAACTAATGTTAAAAAGTGGAATGAAAATAAAATGGAATGAGTGCCATATTTGAAATGTGAATGGACCAGTGAGGGAAGAGAGAGGAGAAGGCAGTTAATTCTGCCTAGAGTTTCAGAAGGGGAAAATAATAGTGAGGGGAGATTGAATAGAGGATGATGTTTGAACTGATGCCATGAACGATGAGGAGTTTTGTTAAGAAAGAAAGAAAAAACTTAAATGTACAGCACTGTGTGAGGTGTTAAGAAGGATGTTTAAGATCTAGTTTCTACTTTCAAGCAGCTTATTATCTGCTGGTAGGGTGCCAAGGATTAACACACATTAACTTAAAGCAGAGGGACATTGAGAAATACAATGCCATTTCTGATTTTATTTTTAAAAAAAGGGGCAGCACTGGTGGCTGGGCAGACCTGGTGGCTCAGCTGTTTAGCGCCGCCTTCAGCCCAGGGCCTGATCCTGGAGACCGGGGATAAAGTCCCATGTCAGGCTCACTGCATGGAGCCTGCTTCTCCCTCTGCCTGTGTCTCTGCCTCTCTCTCTCTCTCTCAGGAATAAATAAAATACTTTAAAAATAAATAAATAAATAAAATTTAAAAAATAAATAAATAAATAAAGGATCTTCCATTTTTCATTTTTAGCATCTGAGACTTACTGAAAACATTCTAGATCTGGAGTGGTAAAAGAATGATGTGATAAATGGATTCCAGAAGCCACATTTAAGGGGACATCTAGCCTGAGAGGCTAAAAAAAGATTGAATCTTAGCTTTATTTCAATTTCAGTGGAGAGCAGGAATCGCCTGGCTATATTCCTTTGGAAGATTCTTGTAAATTTTTATCATTTTCCCAGGTTGTTATATTTAGCCTGTTTGCCAGTAAAACCTGGTAGCAAAAACTTCTGAACATTTCAATTTGCTTTGCTTAGTTAAGGGGATAAGGGTGGAAAAGGAAGAGACAAAAAAAAGAAATAAGAAAGCTAGATGAGAAAAGAGATTCACAGGAGGAAGGAGGCAATGAAAGGGAATGGACCAAAAGGTTGATTAAAAGGATGATTTTGTATTGGTCGTTAGCTCCAGTCATTAGACAAGAGGGTTCATCTCTCCACTGATGCACAAGAAATAAAGAACAACATGAGAGCACAGGTAACTGGTGCTGAAAGTGTATGAAACCAACCCTAAGTATGAATACGAATGAGCACAAAGTAGGGGGCCATACCAACAGAGACATGAGGGAGGGCTATGTGAAAAGAGGAAAGTTGAGTTGACTGGAAGAATTTGGAGAAGTGAAAAGGAAGGAGATGTCCCAACAAAAAGGCAAATGCTCTTTTCTATAATTTGACCACCGAAAGAAAGGTCTAAGGCCAATTCTCATCAAACATGATTGTCACAAAGACAGTTCTATAATAGTTACCAGTGACTGCAATTGACCTGATCCTAACGAAGTAGTTTAGGAGATAGAAAACCTCAAACCTCACCTACCTTTGCTCAGCAAATGGCTTCTGTACATTGGCAAAGTCAGGATTCTGGTCCTGGGGGTTTGTGTACCTGACATCCTATTCCAGGCTTGTTTGGTACTATCCACGCATGATTGGCATTATCACCTGATCTCTGGCCTATCTTCATGCAAGCATGGTTTTGACTGTGCCTAATTTTAGTTTTCTGCCAGTTGAGTCTTCTCAGAGTCTTTATAGACTCTCCTTCTAATACTCTAGCTCATCTTGATTAGATTGTTCTTATTTATATCTTATTTATATCTTATTTATATTATTAATCAATGGTGTCTTGCAGCTAACAGACTTACCAGGTGTCTTTCTTTATTTAACCAACTTTATCCCTCACATGCATAAATAACACTCTGCTTTGACCTTCTTGACAGCAAGAACTGTGTCTTATTTATCTTTGTATTCACAGTATCCAGCAGGGTAGCTGGCACCCAAGAGGCCATGAAAAACATTTATTTCATAAAGGAATAGTGAAAACTCCAAAATGTATTCTAACAACAATACCACAAATGACTATTCCAGCACAGTTCCTATTAATTCATGGTGAATCATGGAACAGAGTGATTCATGAAGGAGGGGCATTCCAACCAATGGTATGGAAAATAAGGGGGGGGGCCATATTTTGCATATTTCTGGGCCCCTGATTGAAAAGAGCCATCTACACTCATTAACATGGAACTTCCTTCTCTCATTTTATGCTTAAGAGGTTTCAGAAACAGTGAGCTGATCTCATGGCATGACAGAAGCTAGCTGGAAGTGTCGGTGTGACTTTACCCAGACTTTTTTTTTCATTAAGTTTTAAAATTTTAATTCCAATATAATCAAACATACAGTGTTACATTAGTTTCAGGTACACAGTATAGCAATTCGACAATTCCATACCTCACTTACACACTGCTACATCTTGTCCAGAGGCTAGATTGAGCAGAAATCTACTAAAGTGACATTACTGAAATCTTTATGCTGTGGAGGCAGTAGAATGTGGGGAATAAAAAAATTCATTTTAGAGACAACAGTCCTAAAACTCTATCACTTGCCATGGAATGACTTTGTACTAAATGCAATAATGTGCTTGAAGAACTCAAGGCAGTACACACCTCCTAGTAGGTGTTCAGTAGAAGAAATCCACTAATGCCATGGTTATTATCATGAAAGTCAAGGTCAAGTATGGTGTGGAAGGGCACCGGGGCAGAGGTGGATCACAGGAGTCCTCCTGCAGTAGTGCTGAGAAGCAGTGCCATCGTTGGATGGGACCACTTCACACCATCACATTAAATGGATATCTAGAGAGATCCATCCCAGGATCACCTGCACCAACCGTCTGGTCCCTCACTGGCTAAAGTTATGGGGAAGATGTGAATTGAAATCAAAATGTCTTTGGAGCTGTGCCTTTGGGTCAGTTTCTGATGCCTCTGTGCCTGTTTCTTCACCCTGGAGAGGCTGGTGTGGGACGAGCTTAGATGAAGTAAGTAAAGTGCCTACTGTACCTTTAAGGCACTCATTCATTATAGTCCCCCACTTTCCTGAAGGTACCAGAAACTTGACCTGCTTCCCTTTCCCTGATATCCATATTTATGATGTGAGACAGAATGTGTGTGATATGATTCCATGCAGTGAATACATATGAAATAATATGTGGCAGGATACAAAAGTATACATAATATATTTTCTTGCTAGGGCTACTGAAACAAATGATCACAAGTGAGTGGCTTAAAACCGCCATAGTGCATCCTCTCATTATTCTGCAGATTAGAAATCAGAGATCAAAATGCCAGCAGGGCCACACTCCCTCTTAAGCCTCTGCGGAAGGATGGGTCCCAGGCCTCTCTCCTAGCTTGGGGTGGTTCTTTGGCTTATGGCTGTGAACTCCCATTTTCACGTGGCATTCTCCCCAAGTGTGTGTGTCACTGTGTCCAATCTTCCCCTTTTTATAAGGACATCAGACACCTTTGATAAGGGCCCACCCTACTACACTGTGATTTCATTTTAATTTAACAGATTACATCTGCAATGACCATAACCCCAAAATAAGTCACATTCTGAGATAATGGAGATTAGGATTTTCATATCGGAATTGTGTGGGACACAATTCAACTCATGGCACACAATAACATTCATAGTCAATCTGGGTAGAGGAATGAATCAAAAAAGAGCTGGCAATTGAAAGACAAAAGCACAAATCCAGACAGATTAAACCAATTGTTTCCTGAAGCCCTCTGAAAATATTCAGCCACACTGAATGGCTTTGCTCCTGATGTTGCAGAAACCAGGCTCACTATGGGTGTGGGGATTTAGATTCCAGTTGTGGGTCAAGGGCAATGAAGGTCCTGGAGTTGGGGGGGGTAGTTTGGGGGAGGGCTAGGGGTGTTAGATGGCAGTGCTGGACATCTGCAGGGCTCTGAAGACTCCTAGGAAAGATGGAGAAGAATGCAGGAGAAGCAGGTTTCATCCTTACAACTTTTCACCCTTACAACTTTCCAACCCTACAATTTTCCCATGAGTCCTCATGATAATCACCAAAAGTAACTATATTGAAAATATTAATCATTCAGGATTACCATAATAAATGTTATTGCTTAACACTGTATATTAACTATGCTGGAATTAAAATTAAAAAATAAAAGCAGCAATATATATATGTGTGTATATATATATAAATTTGTGTGTGTGTGTGTATATATATATATATGTATATATATATATATATAATTGCTGCATCAGGACATTGTTCTCACATTTAAATATCCTGAATTAGAAGGTATTTTGGGGGAAAGAGCATGGAGCTGTTTGTTTTCAGCTGTAAAATTGCTTAGCAGTTCAGGATGGAGATTTCAAAGGTGATCTTACTTAGTAATGTGCTTTTTAAAAAAA
This sequence comes from Canis lupus baileyi, assembly GCF_048164855.1. Taxonomy (NCBI): domain Eukaryota; kingdom Metazoa; phylum Chordata; class Mammalia; order Carnivora; family Canidae; genus Canis; species Canis lupus. The sequence goes on along the minus strand of NC_132841.1, from coordinate 9,197,927 downwards.
ACAACAACAAATAGATTTAGTGTTTTTTTCTCTTTTCTTTTTTTTTAAGATTTTATTTATTCATGAGAGACACAGAAAGAGAGAGAGAGGCAGAGACACAGGCAGAGGGAGAAGCAGGCTCCATGCAGGGAGCCTGATGTGAGACTCGATCCTGGGTCTCCAGGATCAGGCCCTGGGCCAAAGGCGGCTTTAAGCCACTGAGCCACCTGGGCTGCCCTGTTTTTTCTGATTGTAAAAGAAGAACGCTCATTGTTTAAAAAATTCAGACAATACAAAGATGTAAAGAAAAATGTGAAAAATCACCTGTACTCTTACAACTTATGCATAACACACACACACACACACACACACACACACACACACAAATTACCTTAATAGTGGCTAGATGGATAAATACAATATGTCTCTATACGTATCTCAAATACTTTCCTGCCCCAAGCTGTACGGGACTCCTGTCAAATCCATTGCATTGAAGTCAGCAGCAAGGAGGGTAGAGGATGGATAAAGAAGGCAATGGTAGAAGGAGGGGTTGGTGACCCAGGGGAAAGGAAGAAAAAAAAGGCACACGTTCCGGTTTTTTTGTTTGTTTGTTTTTACTTGTTATAAGTAAGAAGTAGGCACCATAATCCCCAACAAATAGACTCTAGAAGAGTAAAAACTCACCCAAGAGCCAATGGCTAGTAAAGGAAAGACAAAGTCAGCCTGATTCCCGACATCACGTTGCTACATTTTATTATTTCTTCAAAGTACTTTCTGCTCTCCTTTTGGGATAGTTGTGTTTCTTACCCCATTCATACAAGGCTGGGCCATGTAACTCATGGCACCAATGAAGTGAGAGCTGACATTATATGCATCACCTCCCAGGAGAAGCTCCAAGAGTCAGTATGTGTTTCAGCTGTAGCTCCTTTTCCTCATCTCAAATGTGAGATGCTCCTTTAGCTGGATCCTGAAATGAAGACGATACGAAATTGAGTTACAGGTGACCTGTGGTGAGCACTCTGTGTGAGCAAGAAGTAAATCTTTGCTGTTGGAAGCTTTTGAGCTACGTTTGGGGTGTTTGTTATGATAGCTTAACTAGCTTACGCTGTCTGATACAACCCCGCTCTTTCCACTTCACTATTCTTTGTCTCTCTTCTGAGACTTGCCCTGTTTCTTGGTCAAAATATTTCTCTTTTCCTTTGATTGCATAACATTGAGGAAACACTTTTTAAACCTAGTGGTGTCCTCTACCAGACCCTTATTTAGGTTTCTTTTTAGACTTGAATTTTTTTTTTTTTTTTTGAAATTTGGGCTTTTTCCCAAGATCCCCTGAACTATATAGAGAAATACTCCCTGTCACACGTATAACTCCTGGAACAGGACATGTTATTCAGAGATGACTAAAAATGTCTTTTAAAAAAATTTATTTATTTATTTATTTGAGAGAGCATGGGGTGGAAGGGTCAGAGGGAGAGGGAGAGAGAATCACTAGCAGACTCCCTGCTCAGCATGGAGCCCTACGTGGGGCTCAATCCCATGACCCTAAGATCATGACTTGAGCTGAAACCAAGAGTCGACACTCAACCAACTGCATCACCCAGACATCCCAAAATTGTTTTTTATTATTATTTGGTTTTCTTTGAACTTTTTTTCTCTAAACCTTTTTCTGGATAGTTCCAGTTTGTATAAAATCCATGTACTCTTCGATGGTAGAAACATAAATGTAGCACTTCCTGAGCAAGTTTAAAAGTGATAGTTTGAGATAGTTAGTATACCTCAATACGTATGTTCTCCTCATAATATCTCTATGTGGTTAATGACAAATGAGAATCATATAATCCTTTTGTATAGTAAGTTACCCCAAAGAGTAAGAAGGGAAATTGCGTGATCATTCTAATATCATATTGCATGTCAGATTCAAAGCTAAGATAGAGTTCTAGTCCTTGTATCTGATCCTTGGTTCACTTTGTAAACTTCCCTGTCTTATTGTCAACTAAAAAAAAAAAAAAAAAAACCATTTATTCAACAAATACTGACTATACCCTGGTAGTTCATATAAAAATGAAGCAGAGTCAGGCAGCCCTGGTGGCACAGCGGTTTAGCGCCACCTGCAGCCGGGTGTGATCCTGGAGACCCGGGAGCCAGTCCCACGTCAGGCTTCTTGAATGGAGCCTGCTTCTCCCTCTGCCTGTGTCTCTGCCCCTCTCTCCCTCTATCTCTATGAATAAATAAAATCTTAAAAATAAAAAATGAAGCAGAGTCTCCATCCTCCTTCAGTTTAGCAGAAGAAAAAATAAAGACTGGATGACAGTGTAATATAATGAAGTGTGGGGTGGCATGCAGGCCCAGAAAAGATCCATCTATAGACTCAGGGAGGGTCGGGGTTGGAGGGCAAGACAACATGAAGGAGGGACACTTGAGCCAAGTTTTGAATGACAACTGTGTGCATTGGCAAGCAAGAAGGGCACAGCAAGTGCAAAGGTGCAGAGGTGTGAAGCAGCCTGACAGGTTGTGCTAAGGTGGTTTGTGTCTGGAAGGTGGTACCAGCTGCTGCCTTTGCCTGTTAACTGCAACAGGAACTGACAAGCCCAAGTCCCAGCGGGGCATGAATTTTCCAATTATTCTGAGTCTGGTTCCTGCACATGTGCACTCTTGAGGGTCATTTGGCACTAACTGACCCCCCTTATCAGAATAGGAAGGAACTGTGTGCCCACGGGTTTATCTAATGACTGGAAGCCACATCCTGGTGATATCAGCCACCAGGCTTGCCTCTTCTTATTTTTGACCTCAGCATTAAATCCTAGCCAGGAAGTGTGATTGGGGACTCTGACATTATCAATATTGGCAGCTTCCAGATCCCAGTTGACGGGCTGGACTGCTCCCCCTGCATGCCTGGGGGCAGGAGTTCATGGAGAACTCCTAAGCTGTCAGCATTTGGAGAGTCGTAGCCTGAAGATGAGTCGTGGTTAGAAAGGAAAAGAGGCCTCTCGCCTCACCACCTCCATAAAGATGGCATTCATCAAGGTGCAGCATGAATCATGAATTATAACATAGCTATCTTTGTGTTTGTTTGGCCTCCTAACCACTAAATCAGTTAGAGTTCTTTGTTGCAAACAAAAGAAATAAACTCTGGTTAACTTGAAGAGAATTTATTGGAAATATAATACTTTTTTCTGAGCACTCGTGGAATCAGTGAGAGTTTTAAAAGATGGTGTTGAAAGTATAACAACAATGAGCACACGCATAGTGTTGCCTGTTCTCACCTTCTCACATGTATGAAGTCACTTAACACGATAAAGTAGCTACCACCATTATCAACCTTTTCATGGCTGAGAAAATGGCAGCAGGGAAAGACGAAATGATTCACCCAAGCTCACAGAGTATGTGGGTCAGGATTCAATTACAGCATTCTGGCTCCGCAGGCTTTTCCAATGCTAAGAAGCAAGCTCGACAGGAATAGTCTACTACCAGGAGTCTGGACAGGGAGCAACAGAACACGTGCTTATTTTTCTAGTCTCTTTGTCCCTTTGCTCAGTTTCAAATTCCAAGTAGCTGGCATACTGCTGGTCTAGATCAGGCGGTGTTTGCTCCTTGTAGGGGTGAAGGCAATGGTATCAGGGCCGACTCCAGTCCCACTAGACTGTACCCCATGGGGAAAAGGCAATTTCTCAAAGCAAAATTAAAGTTCTATTATGAAGATCTGGATGGTAAACAGCAGGAAAACTATGATTCCTGCAATTTCTGGAGAAGCCTCTCTGGGGTTTTTTTTTTTTTTTATGATAGTCACACAGAGAGAGAGAGAGGCAGAGACACAGGCAGAGGGAGAAGCAGGCTCCATGCACCGGGAGCCTGACGTGGGACTCGATCCCGGGTCTCCAGGATCACGCCTTGGGCCAAAGGCAGGCGCTAAACCGCTGCGCCACCCAGGGATCCCTGTGGGGTCTTATTAGTAGAGTGCTGGCCCCTAAACCCAGGGCTTTCCATGAACCTGAGACAGCCCTGTGGAGTGGATATCATTACCCCATTTCACAGGTAAGGACACAAAGGCTCAGAAAGTGTAAGAAACTCAGTCACATAAAATTAGAGTTTGCATTCAGACCCTGACTCCAAAGTCCACTTCTAGGGGTCCCTGGGTGAGCACTCAGCAGGGCTTCTGAGCACGTGGTGGGCAGATTGAAGGGTCCACTTATTCTGCTCTCAGGGTCTCAGTAAATATGAAGCTGAACTATGACCTGGGGAACAGAGCCCCTCAGTCACTGTTGCCCATATACCAAAGCCTGAGTGGCTGGCTCGGTGGAAATGTCCATCTGCAGGGATTTCTGAGTCTAGCCAGCTGACATGTAGCTACACTGCATCCATTCCTGTTGTCCACTTTCACATAGCCTTTATCTGAAACCTCTCTGCTAAAAAGGAGTCTCCTCTTCCCCTAGACCTCTCTCCATTCCATCCGCTTACATTTGAGGGGTCTAAGGAAATTAAAAGAAGGAAGTTGGAAGGGTTCCTGGCTCTATTTTTCTCATCTGTAATGGGGAAAATCTAAAATTGCCCAAAGGAGTGGATCTCAGGTGCTCCCACCAGGGTAGGACCCCTGGGAAGAGGCCATGAAGCTGGGATGAGCCAGACAGGGTAGGCCAGGAGCTGAGGCCACATCAAGAACAAGGTATCAGAACCCCTAGAAATAGAACTAAATGCAGTTTCCCTCTGTGCCCCTGAATCCCACCGAAGGGAGACAACTCATTCCTGCTTTTCTGCTTGCCCCAGAGTCCATGGCACTAGATTCAGTCAATTCACTATTCACTAGTGAGCAATTCAGACACTACCAAGTGCCTGTTCTTTGCAGGCACAGTACTGAGGACACAAAGATGAATTTGCTTCTCACTCTGAAAGTGAGAACACCGGCCAGTAGACAAGTAACTAGATCTCAGGACAGACGTGATGAGGACTGTCACTGGGAGAAAGCAAGATGTGGAGGGAGAACAGTGAAGAAGGAGTCCCACAACTCCATGGACTCTCAGAAGACTCTGTGGGAGAGGGGAACTAGGAGTGGGACCTGGGCAGGCTGAGCAGGACTGAAGACGAACATCAGCAGTGGAAGTGACAGCTGGGACAAGGGCTCACAACTGGGGCGTGAAGCCAGGGTTGTGGATCTGCCGGGAGGTAGGTGCTTGGGTTGCAGGTTAGCCCAGGAAGGAAGAAGGTGCTAATCCTTCTGAGCACATCACTTGTCTTCCTCATCTGCAGGAGGCCAACAGATGGTTGCTCAGAGAATAAACCAGTGAATGGATGAAAGTCTTGACAGCCAAGCTGAGACGTTCTGACTTTGTTGTGCATGAGCCACAGGAGAGAAAACCTTCAAACCCAGGGGTCAGAAGGGGAGACATTCTGGCAGAGACAGGACTTTTTACAGAAGAAGGAATACATTTCCAGGCAGAACAGAACAGATGAGGATCGACATCTGTGAATGTCCTTCTTAGACCCTTTTGCATTTTGCTGGGGCTGCCTTAACAAAGTACCATGAACTGACTTAGAATACTAGAAATTTATTCTCTCAAGGCCAGAAGTCTGAAATCAAGGTGACACAAGGCCACTTCCTTTGAAGGCTCTGGGGAAGCATTGGTTCTACGCCTCTCTCCCAGTATCTGGTAGCTTCTGGGCCTGCTGCTGCATAATTCCGGTCTTTACGGGTGATGTCCCTCCATCTGTGTCTGTCTCTGTGTCCAAACTTCCCCTGTATCTAAGGACACCAGTTTTACTGGATCAGGGCCCAGGAGGGTACTTGGAAAGTAATCTCTCTGCTTATCCTGGAGCCCCTGCCTTTTCATTTTCTTAAGTGAATCCCACATGTCTCTATTATTGCTGTTCTGAAATCAGAGGATTTCAGGCATTTTTAACCCTTTGTAGGGATTACCATCAGCCACACATTTAAAAAACCAACACCTTATTAGTGAGTGGAAGATGAAAAGGTGGGAGAAACCCCCTGTGGTCCATGTAACCCCATTTCACAACCTCCTCCCCTGTGTCAAGTGAGGTTACCAAATGCTTGCTGAATACCCAGCTCCTTTTTCAATACGTGTCCCTTTTCTACTGTCTCCCAAGAGGGAGTCAGGCTGTAGGAAGGGGTGTGGGAAAGGCAGGTCAAGAGGAAGCCAAGTGCCCCAACAGCAGAGGAGTAGGGACACCAATCTCGCTCTGAGCCGGGATATGTACAGAAGTACTGGTGGCACTTCCCCATGGAGACCTGCTGCAAATGGGCCCCTGGTTAGGATGAGGGACATCTAGTTCTAGTGAGAGCAGAGTGAGTCATTGGGCATGCCCTTCGCAGATAAAAGCAAGTCCTCTTGTCTGTTTGCTCTTCTAGAGTTGAGCTGCCTGCATGCCCCACCCCTACCTCCCTATTCTTGCCTCATATACCCTCCTGATGTGATAGTATGATATTGCCATCTATAAATAAAATAGATGAGGGTCTTCATCTCAGTTCCTGGCACAGAGCTCCTAAAACCCTAGAATATCCTATGGGATAAAAGCAATAAAGTTTTCTTTTATATTAATAAGGTGACTTTTGGGAAGCCCCTGGGTAACCTACAGATGGCCTTGTGCCTGGAGAGTTAGGCCCTTCTGTCCCACCCACCCACACCTCCCCACCCTACCCCTACACTTCACCTCCCCACCTCCAACCCAACCTCCAGGGAAGGGAGAGAGGCTGGAGGTTGAATCAATCTCCAGTGTCCAATGACTTAATCCATCATGCCTCTATAATGAAGCCTCCACCAAACCGCAAAAGGATGGGGTTCAGAGAGCTTCCTGGTTGGTGAACACATGGGGATTTGGGGAGAGTGGCCAGCTCAGAGAGGACATAGACATTCTATGCACTTTCCCCAAGCCTTACCCTAGGCATCTCTTCCATCTAACCAATCCTGAGTTATATCTCGTTGTAATAAACTAGTAATCTAGTAAGTAAAGTGTTCTCTGAGTTCTGTGAGCTGCTCTAGCAAACTAATCAAACCCAAGGAGGGGGTCCTGGGAACTTCTGATCCACAGCCAGTCTTTCAGAAGCACAAGTAATATGTGAGCTTGAGATGGGCATCTAAAATGGGTGGTGGACAGTCTTGTAGGACTGAACTCTTGACCTATGGGATCTGATGCTATCTCTAGGTATTGAGTTGAATTGGAGGACACTCAGCTGGTGTTGCTTGGTGTGCGGGGAAAACCCACACATGGAAAATAGTGTCAGGATCATAAATAGAAACATCTTTTTGAGAGCTATGTTCTATGACTGTGTCCACATAATCCCTCCCACCCTTCAATTGCATTAGGACCCATGTTAAATGAGGTGTGGGGACAACACGCCCACTCTCTCATATACCTACCTGGTGCACTCTCTGCTCTCCTGGTTTCCCCAATAAGCCCGCCCCCAGGGTAGGACTGGACTGGGAAATAAATACTGCTCAGCATCTCCTTCTCCTGAGGGTGGGCCACAAGGCTGCATGGCTGTGCAGGCACATCACCCAGGCTGAAGGGAACGTCACTTTGACATCTGGAAAGTTGCTATGGCCCTTGCATATTTGAAATTTTCATGGAGTGGAGAATGGAGCTCAGGTCTGACAAATAACTGAGATATTGGCAGATAGGCAGCCTGAACAAGCAGAATGACAGGGGCAGGGATCTGTTCAAGACTAAAGCTGCAAGAACTCCTGGGTGGTTCAGCGGTTGAATGGCTGCCCTCAGGCCAGGTTGTGATCCTGGGATCTGGGATCGAGTCCCCCGTTGGGCTCCCTGCAGGGAGCCTGCTTATCCCTCTGCCTATGTCTCTGCCTCTATCTGTGTGTCTCTCATGAATAAATAAATAAAATCTTAAAAAAAAAAAAAAACCCTAAAGCTGCAGCCAGAGATAAGGGACAATCCCAGCCCACCAGCCCTGCCTCCAAGGAGTGTTGGTGTAAGATCAGGTTTTCTCTTTTCCCCATGTTGGTTGAGTATCTGAAAGCAGCATGAGCTAAGCACATGGTCTTTGGGTTCAGAAAAACCTGGTTTTGAGCCCTGGCTCCACCACTTTCCAGCTGGGTGATCTGGAGCAAACTACTTCAAGTCTCTGAGCCTCAGTCCTCTCCGTTATGAAATGAGGATAATAATAGCATGTCCCTAAGAGGTTGTGAGGAATCAGCTAAATTAGGCATGTAAAGGTTTGGTGCTTAGTGAATGTTGTTCTTTATCCTTTTGTTGTTAGTGGGATGTCCCCCGTGTCAGAGAGCTGTGGCATTGTAAGAGAAGACAACTTGCAGCTGGGTTCAGGCAGCCAGAATGTGTCCTGAGGCACAGAAACTACACCCCTTTCAGTAGAACCCCTGCTTCTGGCCTCAGAGGAAGGTTTTCCATGGATGGGTCTTGTCTTGATACCTGCCCTGTGACCTCAGGAAGGAACTGGGGACTCAAGTGGAAACAGGCCTTCAGTCAGGCACCATTTCTGGTCACTATGATGTGCCAGGCACCTGGCTCAGAGCTGGGAATAGAACACTGAATACACCCAACGTGACCTCACCCCAAGAGTATGTCTGAAGTAGCAGACATTGAACATTCCAGTGATCACACTGGAAAGGATAAATTCAGTTGCCAGGTGTTGCAAGCTGCATAATGTTCCCCAAGGACACCCACATCCCATCCCAGACCTGTGACTATGTGACCTTATATGGTAAAAAGGACTTTGCAGGTGTAAGGAGTTTGAGATAAGGAGATGGTCCTGGATGACTCATCTGTATCCAATGTCAGCATGAGGGTCCATGTAAGAGGAAGGAGGAGGCTAGAGTTAGTAGTAGGAGACCTGAGGACCACAGCAAGGGGCTGACCGATGGAGGATGGGCCAGGAACCCAGGAGAGCATGTGCCTCTACAGTGAAGAGTCAGGGAAACAGATTCTCCCTTAGATTCTCTAGAAGGACCCAGCCCTGTTGACACCTTGATTTTAGCCCTGTAAGACTCCAGAACTGTAAGAGAATACACCCAGTATTGATTCAGGCCACTACGTTTATGGTAACTTATCATAGCAGCAATAAGAAACTAATATACCCTAAGAACTCACAACCAGGGGAACTGAATAAGTCTAGAAATAAAGGAAAGGTAGATCCCCTCAGAGTATTCTCCTATTTCACATCAGCCCTGGGGTAGAGGGTCAGTAGGGAGGGTTGCTGTCTTCATAGATACAGGTTTTCAGTGTGGATAGGGCCATGCCAGCAGCCTCCATCTAGAGGTTCTGAGGTGGCAGGCTCATAGAACAGAGCACTGGATCAGCATCTAGAGCCCCATTCAAATACCATGTCTCCTCCTTACTGGCTCAGTGGCCAGAAACACAGGAGTCAGTGAGGACAGAGCTGATCCTCTATGCCGTTTTGCCTCAGGGGGCCCTCCAAATCTGGGCCACATCCACTGGAAAGAAGCTTCCTAGGTAACCCCTGGTTGCTTAGTTCTTCCACCAAAGATACTTTCTGCTACTGGGGGGGGGGGGTCCCCTTAGCATGTGACCCACAGTAAACACAGAAGAGACCTGCCACCCAGCATTTCTTCCCTCACAGCAAATAGTGGTCTGATCTTTCCCTAAGTGGACTTCTGCCTAAGGATCTTGTCCCCGTAGCATCAGTCCTTCACACTCTGTGGAACAAAGTTTCTATGACCTGGCCCCTTGGGGATGGGTATTGAGTCCTGGGAGCCTACTGGGAAGGAGAGATCATATGGGATCAAGGAATCTGGGAGTCTGGCTGCCACTACCTCACTGGAGAGAGGGGGTGTCCCCATTCCCATCTTAGCACCTGTGTGGGTCAATCCCTGCCCCTCACCCAGAACCTCCATACACCTGCCTCTCCTATGAGTTGTCCCCAGGGAGTGGAGTGCTAGGTTTTCCAATCCCCGGCTCTGTCACTATATCTATTTCAATAGTAAGGCCCACCTCTGTGTTTTCAAGCTTCAATTTAGGCTGACCACTAGGATAATTTTGTTTATTTGGTTACTGAGCTCTTAAAGCCTGTGGCTAGCAGTTTGGAGAAGACTGGAAAACAGCTGCTCTCCGCCAGCTGGAGAAGGGGTAATGCTATGGGAAAGGGCTTTTTCAGCTGTTGGCAGGTCACTTAGAAAAGGGAGTGAGCAGGAGTAGGTGGAAAAATGCTTGGCCTTCAAGCAGAAGCCAGGTATGGAAGGACATTTGAAATCCTGCCTTATATGACTACATTTGGGTGGATCAGTGGTGGCAGTTAACTAGAAAGAGTTAATGCCCAGAAGTCATGAAAAGCATCTTGATCAGCAGAGCAGGGTCAGACTGCCAGTGCCCAGTACCATATGGGGCTTTGCGCCCTAGAAACAGTAGGTTCAGAGTGGCCACACGGCCTTTTTAATTATGCCCAGCATGTGGGAGAATTGAGTCTTGCATAGCTCAAGGGAACTAATCAGACAAAATCTAGAACAAAATCACTGACACGGATATTTATGCAGCACATTCTAGGTGTAAGGCATGGTTCTATTCACACAACATGCACAGGACAAGCTTGCCAGGCATCAGGGGCCTGGTATCGGCCTACAGGAAAGCTTTACACTTCTTCTGGGCCACATGTCTCAAAGGCAGTGAGCTACATCCTAGAAGCCAGACCTGTTGAGATCAAAGGGGACACTTCATTTGGGGAAGGTAGCAAAAGCTTCGGGAGGAGGTGGCATTTGGGAAGGGTCTTTACAGATCAATGGTATGTTAACAGGCAACAGCAAGCAAAACTGGAGCAAGATTTCTTATGAAGCAGAAGGCACTGCAGGAGTCAAGGTGGGGAGGACAGAAGCCCAGGGGTGGCTGAGTCCCATTTGAGCTAAGAGTAGAAACCACATGGGCAGCGCTGGGAGGTGACACTAGAGAGGGCAGCAACATCCAGAGCCTTAGACATTGAGCTAGGGGCTGGACCTTGATTCAATGGGGAGGTGGAGAGTGCTGGTGAGAAAGAAATGACATGCTCAGAGCTGTGTTTGAGAGACAATGGTCAGGAGGTTACTTGGATATGCAGGGTTCAATTTTCTGGCATTACTTTTAAGTGATGATCTTCAGCGTGTAATTGGGCATAGCCCCCATCAGTGCATATGGACAGCACTGAACTCAAAGCCCCACCTCACACCCTAGTAGATGGTGACTAATGGCTCCACTGAGGGCCTTGCCTTTTCTCATTTAGCAGTGGGGTCTATAGCACTAAAAGGAAAGATTCCCCAACTCATGGAAAAAATGTTCCTCAAACTTCAGTAGATGATGTTAGATGCACACAAATAGATATTATAATAGGATGGGGTCTCGGGGAGCCTGGGTGTCTTAGTTAAAGGTCCGACCCTGGATTTCTGCTCAGGTCATGATCTCAGGTTCATGAGATCAAGCCCCACATTGGGCTCAGAGCTCAGTGTGGAGTCTGCTTGAGATTCTCTCTCCCTCTGCCCCTCCCTGACTTGCACACACATGCACACGCATACACATGCTCTCCCTCTTTCTTAATAAATAAGTAAAATCTTAAAAATAATAATAACATGGATCTTATGTCCCCACCCCCTTCAAGCCTAAGGACAATAGTTTCCTAAAACTCCTTGAGCACAGAGTTTTAGGGCTTTTACGTTCAAACAAGATGGCTTCTAGCAAACTGTATGACCTTGGGCAACTTCACAAAACAAGCGTTTAATGAGTGTCTGTGGTGCGTATGGCATACTACCCCCACAGGGTGTGTCTTCTACCATTTACCATACACTCACACACTCATGCACTCCTTTACAGTCACCTTTTACTAGAAGCTCAGTTTCTCTGTGTGTGAAATGAGAGGTTGAACTGAGCCGTATCTACATCCTTGGTGTCTAACCTCCTGCATTCCTGCTGGTAACCTGATGTTAGCGAATAAAGACCGCGTTTGAAAGGAAGCAGCTTAGGAGTGACCATGACAAATAGGAGAATTATCTCTGAGGCCATTTGAACCAAAACTATGATAGATCCCAGTTAGGCAGGAGCCCAGTGGCTCAGTGGGTGAATGTCTGCCTTCGGCTCAGGTCATGATCCCTGAGTCCTGGGATCGAGTCCCACATCAGGCTCCCCATAGGGAGCCTGCTTCTCCCTCTGCCTATGTCTCTGCCTCTCTCTGTGTCTCTCATGAATAAATAAGTAAAAATTTTTTTTTTAATTCCAGTTAGGCAATTTTTAAAAATATAGTTATTTGAGGGAGAGCAAGAAAGTGCACAAGCAGGAGGGAGGGGCAGCAGGAGAGGGAGAAGCAGACTCCCTGCTGAGCAGGGAGCCCCACTCTAGGGACTAGCTAGATAATTTAAATAAATTCATGCTTTAGTCTGTTCAGGCTGCTATAACAAAATACCATAGACCAAGTGACTTCAACAACAGATTCATTTCTTACTGTTCTGGAGGCTCTAAGTCCAAGATCCAGGGGCTGGTTGAGTCAGTTCCTATTGAAACCTCTGTTCTTTGGTACATGCACAAGAAGAGAGAGAAAGTAAGATATTTCTCCTGTCTTTCCCTCTAAGGACACCAATGCCATCATGGGAGCTCCACCCTCATGACCTAATTGCCTCCCAAAGCACGTCCAAGTACTATGACATGGGGTTAGGGCCTCAACATATGGATTCTGGGGGAACACAAACACTCAGTCCACAACAATTCATATATGACAGGCCTGGATTGAACAATTAAAGAGGATTTCGAGAATGCTTGTGTTATGTTACTAAGCATAAACATATGACATCTTGTGAGGTCTTTCCCATTTTATAGGTGGGACACTGTAGAACACAGAAATGAAGAAACCCAGCTAACTGGTGACAGAGCCAGGGTTTGAACTATAGTAGCCCAGAGTCTTCATGCCTAATGCATTATAATGCACTGTGCCACCATCCAGAATGGAAGATGAAGGCAGAGAACTGTCCTGTGTACCTAGAAGCTGCTCCTTGGAGCTGCTGGTGAAGCTGTGATGCTGGGCTAGGAAGCAGTTAGTTTGACCCAGCTTGGAAATACTTTTTTTTTTTTTTTTTTTTAAGATTTTATTTGTCTCTTGAGAAATGATTTCTACCTTCACCCCAAAAACGTTTTCTCCCTTTCCACTTGAACACCCAGGTCCAGTTTTCACAATGCTGTACCTCTGGGCAGTTGAGGTAACTTGTGCTCATTTCACACAAGGAGCAATCGAGGTCAAGAAAAGTACAAGTATGTGCTTGCAGGACCAGCCCCAATGCCCTCCCTCCCCAGCACTTACATGGCCATCAGGCATTCTCCCATGGAGGAACAACAGACCAGGGCATTGGAGACCTCATGCAAATGAGCACACTGCTGGGCCCTCAGATGGTTTGTGCTCTGGTATCCTCTCTAGGTGGTCATTGAGAAGAAGGAGCAGGAAAGGTCAGGCAGCAAGGCTGGTGGGCCTGCTAGCAGTGTCTACTGAGTGTCTAAAATCCCTGTTGTTAAAGATCCCCTTGGAGCCCCTTTGAGCTGAGTATTTGTCTAAGGTCACTGATGTCCTTCAAAACTACTCTGTTCTTGGGCCCCTTGCCACACTCCTTGGTCTACTTGCCAAGTAGGAAGCAGGTGGACAGGCCCTGCGGTGGTTTGGGCTGCTGGGAGGCTGGCACTGGCTGGATAGAGTGGGGACAGAGCCATGCGGGCACCAATACCAGCTGGAGGGTGGAGGACCCTCACTGAGGCAGCCTCTCAGGGCTTCTCACTGGCAAAGGGTGCAAGCAGCAGTGATGGAGCTCCTGGGATCTGTCCTATGTTAGCATGTACCTCCAGGCAAGCAATCACTCTGCTCTTTTTAATCAGCCAGTGAGCATTTTCTGAGTCCCTACTTTATGTCAGCACCACTGGCTAGAAATGCAAAAACAAAAGACAAAGCGCCCAGCATCAAGGATACTATAGGTTAATGGGAAATGGGCCCCTTCTTGGGGAAGGAACTGGTGCAGCCTCTGTAGGCCTCATGCTTTGGGAGAGCAGAATAGGGAAGGAAGTGCTACACTTTTTAGACACTGATAACTTCAATTTAAAATCCTTGTTTTGGGGGCGCCTGGGTGGCTCAGTCAGTTAAGAGTCCAACTCTTGATTTCAGCTCAAGTCATGATCTCAGGGTCCTGGGATTGATCCCCTCATCAGGCTCCAAGCTCAGTGGGGAGTTTGCTGGAGAGTCCCTCTCCCTCTGCCCCTCCCCCTGCTCATACTCACATGTGCTCTCTCTCTTTCTCTCAAATAAATAAATCATCAAAAAAATAAAATAAAATCCCTGTTGTTAAAGATCCCCTTGGGGCCCATGAACAATGCTGACTTCTCAGTCTCCTTTGCAGGTGCAGCTATCTGGGGATGGGTTCATTAATCCTAGGACCCACACCCCTCCAAGGATGGATGCAGAGATCTGTGCTGTCCAGAACAGTAGCCACCTCCATGTGGGGGTTGAAGCTTAAACTAAATAAAATTTAAAATGCAGCTCCTCAGTTACATTAGTTGCCCTTCAATGTTCAGTACAACGTTTGGCTGGTGGCTGCCAAAGTGGACCGAGCAGACATAGAAGCCTTCTGTCATTTCCATAAATTCCATTGGCTAGTCTTCGTGCATAGATACTTGCAGTAGAAAGTGGCACATCCTGGGGATGAATACTAAGATGAGCACTGGGTGTTGTATGTCAGTGATGAGTCACTGAATTCTACTCCAGAAACCAATATTGCACCATATGCTAACTAACTAAAATTTAAATTAAAAGAGAGAGGGGGGGGAAGGAAGGAAGGAAGGAAGGAAGGAAGGAAGGAAGGAAGGAAGGAAGGAAGGAAGGAAGGAAGGAGAGAGGGAGGGAAGGGAGGGAGGGAAGGGAGGGAGGGAGGGAGGGAGGGAGGGAGGGAGGATGGAAGAGGCACACCCTGGGCCAGCCATGGTGGGAGGAGACTAAACCCCTGGGCAGGGGTAGGGATGGGGAAGGCAGTGGAGAATCTTCTCTGAGCAGAGCCCAAACCCCAGCTTCCTTCACCTTGAGTGTTGGTGCTTCCTAGGTCTGAGGCTCCCTGCTTCTCTTTCCACATGACTCCTTGAGTCGTTTCTTGCATGCCATGGCTTCACTGACCACATTCCTGAGAAATGCTCAGCCAGGCTGCATTTGTACAGTTCAGTGGATCTCAAACTACATTAGATCCCCTCAGAGAGCTTCATAAAAGACAGGCTCCTGGCCCTTCATGCCCAGTCTGATCAGCAGGCCTGGGGGTGGGGCCAGAGGAGTTGCATTTCAAGCAAAGTCCCAGGTGACAGGTGACCCTGATGCTACTGGTCTGGGAATATCACTTTGAGAATCCTGGGATGGTCTAAAGAATCCCATTCATTGATTCATTCATTCCACAAATATGCCTGTAAAGCTACCATGTGCCAGGCGTTCTTTCTAGATGTGAACAAACCAGCGCTCCCTGTGCTAGGGAGCTTATATTCAAGCAACTGGAAACTGTCAGATAGCGATGAACAAAGCAGGGCAAGGGAGGAGGGCTATTTTATGGGGTCATCAGGAAAGGCCTCACTAACCAGGTGATATTTGAGCAAAGACGTCAGGAAAGCAAGGGAGGGGCAGGATATGACCCTGACCTTTCTGGCTCCATCTTCAGCTTTTTAATTAGAAAAATGTGACTCATTTAATATGTTTAACAGTCAAGGTCATCAGTCTCTGTGGTAGCTAGGTTTGAAGACAAATTCAATTGTGTGTGTATGCATTTTGTTAAAAAGAAGCCTGATGGGGATCCCTGGGTGGTGCAGCGGTTTGGCGCCTGCCTTTGGCCCAGGGCGCGATCCTGGGGACCCGGGATCGAATCCCATGTCGGGCTCCCAGTGCATGGAGCCTGCTTCTCCCTCTGCCTATGTCTCTGCCTCTCTCTCTCTCTCTGTGTGACTATCATAAATAAATAAAAATTAAAAAAAAAAAAAGAAGCCTGATGCTAAAGACCATAGATTCCCTCTGGGCTGGCAATTCCACCTTTGGTGGGACTGATGTCCTGTTTGGCCCTCCTCTGTCCACACCTGCAAGGTGAGAGCTCCTGAGGGTTAAGGGGGACTGCCATAGAGCCTGTATCCCACCTCTAGAGGATGCCTTAGAGTTCCCAGTCCAGATGGCTCCAGCCTATTTCTAGGTCCTGCAGGCCTCTTCCCTGTCTACCACGCCAAAAGAACCAAAAAGGGGTGGGGTGAGGTGACCTGGGGCCTGAAATGTCCATACCTAAACATTTGAGGGATAGAACTGCCATGGGAGGAGAGGGCTCTATTTGCCTTCTGGTCCTGGGTTCTGCAACTATCAGGAGCAGACCTGTCAGCCTCAACCAATTATCTGAACACTCCTTACCTCTATCCAGCTTTGGGGTCCAGGCAGGAGAGTATAGGTCAGTCAACATTTATCCACCATTGCTGGAGGAATAAGCAATTGGTTAAGGCTTGTGGGTTAATAGTGGTCTCTGCCTGCATGAGGATGGTGGGTATGTGGGATCCACCCTAGCCTCTCACACATGCCAGCCTTTCTGGTGCAGTACAAACTGCACTAATTTTCCTTTGCAATACGTGATATCTTTTTAGGCCCAACTGTCCCAGGCCTTAAATGGGGTTTCCGATAAGGCAAAAGAAGCAAAGGAGTTTCTGGTCCAGCTGAAGAACATCCTGCAGCAGATCCAGGTGAGCAGAGCTCCAGCACTAGGAGGGAAATTGTGTAGGAAACAGATGAGAAGTGGCAAAAGGAAAGGGAAAGTCCTCTGGCTAGCATTTTATTGATGATGAACATAGAAGTTTTAATGGTCCTACTGCATAGCCTCAGACGCATTGATTAAATGCATCGATATATCAATGCATCATTTACTGAATCAATGTGTTTACTGAGCACCCATGCTGTGTCACATGCTGAGCCCAACACAGATCAATAAGGCACAGTCTCTGGCCTCAGGAGCTGTCTGTAGGGGAGAGTGCACATGCATATGCTCTATGTGAATGTGCATGCATGGAGGACTGGTTCATAGAGATGATGAATCCATGAAATATTCCAGTGTCTGCATGGAGAGGAGGGACCACAGGCATTGCGTTCTTAATCTTGGATTAGGCCCACACTCATGACTGAATTTTAACTTAATCACCTCTCAAAAGGCCCAATCTCCAGACATATTCTGGGGTGCTGGGGGTGAGAGCACAGCCCACAACACAAGGTTGGAATCCATGCTGACTTCAGAAGGATTCTTTAAGACCAAGAAAGATCCTACAGCAAGAGCACTGTATTTTGGGTTTACTGTCTTCCAATTATAAAAGGCAAAACTATATATTGTAGAAATTTTGGAAAGTAGAGAACAATAGACAGAGCTAAGAAAAAGTTCACCAATATCTCCCCACCTTAGGTGACTGCTTCACCATTTTGACATGTTCTCCCATGATTTAGACATACGTGTGCATGCACGTATACATGCACGTATACAGATTATTCTGTACATGACTTGTAACCTCCTCCCTCCTTTTTTTCATGTCAGTCTTTCATGAGCATTTTCCATGACATTAAAAACTCTTAATAAACAAGGTTTGAATGACTGTGGGATATTCCATTGTACAGATGTGTCAAGATTCATGGTACTCCTCCCCGATTCATGTTCACATTGTTTCCAATGTAATAATGTTACACATGATTCTAGGAAGAGCTTCTCTGAAATATTTCTTTGTGTTTAGCTCTGCCCAGGTTTCAGCCTGTCTTCTCCCTAAAGTTCTCTGCTTCCCCCAGGAAAACGGACTGGACTATGAAGCCTGCCTAGTTGCTCAGTGTGATGCACTGGTCGATGCTTTAACTCGGCAGAAAGCCAAGCTGCTCACCAAGGTCACTAAAGAGAGGGAACACAAGCTGAAGGTAGGTACCTGGGTAATGACACCCTAGTCCCCATCACACCCTCTGCACCACATGTGCAGTGGAGCACACAGTAGGCACCAGGTCAACATTAGATGAGTGAGAGAATGAATGAATGATGAATGAATAAATGAGTGGAGTGAAGAAGGGATGAGCAAGCTGCCCCTGCACCTGCTTACACTCATGTGACTTTCCCCAAAGCCACGTTCTCCTTGCAAAGCTGCAATCAGATACCCTGACTCCTGCTGTTCTCAGGCCATCTTCTCTGAGGTCTTGGTTTCTGTCTAAGGGACTCTGCCTCTCACCTTGCAGAGCAGAAGTGACCAGTGACAGAGGGGAGGCCTTGTTCTGCTCAGGTTGCCAACTCTGTCCCCTCCTTCAGGCCCTCTCTAATATCTCACACACTCAGTAATCAGCAATAATAATATGACCAGTGTCCACCAGGAGAAGAGGGTTTTCCTCACATGACACTGGGCTCCTGATTCGGGCAGGTGCTGTGAATACTCTGCATCAACGGAAGATTGTGTTATTGTCTTGGGGGTTCGACCTATTTTATAGACACTTCCCAATGAATTAGGAAATAGTACTTTTTTAAAAAAAGATTTTATTTATTTATTCACGAGAGACACAGAGAGAGAGGCAGAGACACACGCAGAGGAAAAAGAAGGCTCCCCATGGGGAGCCTGATGCAAGACTCAATCCCAGGACCCCGAGATCACACCCTGAGCCAAAGGCAGATGCTTAACCAGGTGCCCCAGGAAATAGTACTTTCAAGGAAAGAAGGAATGAGTGTTGGGGATGGTCTGTGGCTTTCAAGTGAGGCAGCTGAACCCATTGAGTTATCCATGACCACCAACAGATGAGACATACAATAAGAAGCTGGTCACTGGTCACATGGAGACTGTGCACTTTCTCTACTACCCAGAGTTCAGGAACAGTTTGTTCTCTTGAGCATTGGGCCAGCTTGTTGGGAAGTGGGTCCATTTATTCCCCAGGAAAGAGGGCACACAGCTCAGGAGCAGAGCAGCCAGGGGAGAAGGTCAAGATGGTTGCCTCTTCCGGGGCTTTTTCCATGCTAATTTTTCAAGTCCCACTACAGTCTGGCTGCTCTTCCTCTGATAGATGGTTACTAGGGGTTCTTTTCATCACAGATGGTTTGGGACCAGATCAATCATTGTACATTGAAGCTGCGCCAATCAACAGGGCTGATGGAGTACTGCCTGGAGGTGATCAAGGAGAACGACCCCTCCGGGTTCCTACAGGTAGGCTTGCACTCAGAGGACATAGACAGGTTTGGCTTCCCATCTCCAACTCCACTGGTACTCCCCAAACTAGCTGAAGTTTTAGGACAGTCCCTTTCAGTGAACTGAGTAGATATTCTTTTGCTCAGAGATTCCAGAAGACCTAGGTTCTCATCTTGGGTCTGATTCTCACTTGCTATGACCCTGGTTCTGTGTCCTTGTTAAGAGAAGAGGTCAAATGTCATGATTTCTAGGAACAAAATGTCATGCGTTTATGCTTTGACTTCAAGAGACCCCAACTCAACATTTTTCCCACAAATGGGAGAAGACAGTCTTTGCCAAACAAGCTAGAAAGACTGCAGCAGAGGAAGTAAGTAGCAGAATCCACCCGGCCCATTACCTCAATGTGCAGACCCCTGTAGGCCTGGACATATGCCATGCCTGCAGAGCCCGGGCAACCTTGCTGGGGCATCCCTCCAACAGCCAGGCTGAATCAGAGCCACGAGCACCTCTCAAGAACATGACAGTGATTCAGATGGTGGCTCAGTCCTCCGTCTGTGGGGAAAATGATGAGTCCCCTTGACTAGTCCTTAAGAAGAGTCCACGGGATCATGGCTCCACAGGGACATGTGCCAGGGTCTGAATGAGCAGGACTTTCCAGCAGAGGAGAGCAGAGCTGAGTGCGTGATGGAGAGTTTGAAGCAGACCAACTTGGAGGGAATACACCATGGGGAGTGAGCTTCAAAACTCTGAGGATATAAGAAGTGCTTTCTTCAGACCCTAGGACAAACCACTAGTATGTGGTTTCCTACTTTCCACTTTGCAAAGTACTAGATCTAGCAAAAGCAATATAATGAAGAATGCTTTTGCATATTTAAAAAGAATAATTTGCTTCACAAAACGGTTTGGCCTGATATCCTTAAAACAGCAAGCTCTTCTTTACATTTATTTTTTTAAGATTTTATTTATTTATTTGATAGAGAGGGAAAAAATAGTGAAGGAGAACACAGGGCAGAGGGAGAAGCAGGTTCCCTGCTCAGCCGGACTCGGGACTTGGGGCTCCATCCCAGGACCCTGAGATCATGACCTGAACTGAAGGCAGACGCTTAACCAACTGAGCCACCCAGGTGCCCCTCTTCTTTACATTTAAATGATTGGTCCTTTAAAATATGATTTAAATGATACAGTGCATTTTTATTTGTGCAGTCATGCTGGCAGCGATCATAAATTTTCTGCCATGGCTTGAGAGCACATGGCTAATACAGCCCCTTCCCATCCCCCAAGCCACAGAGACCAAGCCCCTACTCCTTCCCTACCACTTGCTCTATGATTTTTCCTTTGCATATTGAAACTCTAACCTCTGTGCTCCCCTTTAAGATCTCAGATGCTCTGATCAAGCGTGTCCAGGTGTCTCAGGAACAGTGGGTCAAAGGTGCCCTGGAGCCGAAAGTATCTGCGGAGTTTGACCTGACCTTGGACAGTGAGCCACTGCTGCAGGCCATCCATCAGCTGGACTTCATCCAGATGAAATGTAGGGGTGAGCCGTAGTTGGCCCAGTTCAATCTGTGCTTCTTTCTAAAGAGGAACTCACTCTGAGAGGGTGTAGGACACAGCTTTGAACAAGTCAACAAACTCCCTCACAAGACTGAGCTGATATTTTAGAAAAGGAAATAGTACACAAATATATCATATAAAGTCCCATGGAGGCTTTTTGGGAAAGGGGGATATTTTGAGGTGAGGAGGAGGAGAGAGATGCAATATAGGGGAAGAATATTCTAGGTGGCTCAGGGGTGGCAAATGCAAAGGCCCCTGAAGCAGGAATCCATTTTCTGGGTTCCAAGAAGAGCAAGAATGTCAGAGGTGAGAGCAGAATGAGCAAAGTGGAGGATGCTAGAAGGCAGGGGAGAGCCATGAGAGACAGGCTAAGGGTCAGATTAAGTTGCATGACTTGCACCAGGTTACAACATTAGCAAGTGATGGCCAGAACCAAAGTCCTATTCTAAGGCTACCTCTCCAGAGGCATCAAGGGTACATTCAGGAGAGGCAATAAAGCTCTTTGATTTTTTAAAACCAAAATACCAAAGGACAGAGTGCCAAATCTACAGAATCTGAGTGCAGGAAATCCTTACCTGAAAATCATGTGGCCATTTTTACACTAAAGACAAAACCAGTGTCTTACACAATTGCATACACACTCCCACACTCAGTTTGCACCTCAGGTGAGGTTTGGAAATGCTGCCTGCACCTAGGTGTGAATGAGACGTGGTGCTGAGGGGCAGGAGGAGCCTGGCAGCATGTGGGAAAGTACAGCAGAAGAAGGGGTAGCTCTGGAAAGTGGGGGTGCAAAAGGAGGAGGCTGCTCTGGGTGGGACTGGGTAGTGGATTCACAGAGGAAGTGGGAGAGCCAACAGCAGAGCCTAGGATGGAGAGGGGACCTCTACATGCTGGTAAACTGAGGCCTGGGGACTCGGTTATGCTCAGCCAGCCCTGAAACCAAGACTGTAAACAAGACAGGGCTGCACCCAGCTAAACCACCAGATGAAACTTGGAAGGCAGCCCTAATAATTGGAGCCAAACTGGAATCTCTAGTGTTTACCAATCTGATGTTACAAATTTCCCTTTAACAACTTTTAGTCTGGACTGGATTTGTTTCCAAAATCTCTTGAGCTTGAACAAAGCTAGAATATAAAAACTTTCTCCCGATCTCCTCACGATAGAACTTACGGTACATTTGATTCAAATCTCTAATTCCAAGGGTTGACTGCTGGATGCTCTAAGATTGCGTCTCCCTCTCAGATCTGGTTCCCTGGGCCTTTAAAGTGCCTCTAGCCAAAGGTTTAAATGTGTCTTTGAATTCTGCATGCCCCCACCCCAACAGGACCCTCCCAAGCCGTGGTGTAAGCAGCACTCTGGCCCCACAGAGAGGGTCCATACAGGCCTGAGCTCTGTTGAAATCCCTCATGGGCTTCTCATGAGTCTGAGACTCAAATCTAGGGATTCTCAGTGAGCAGGTGGGGAAGAAGACAACCCTTACTTAGGGCCCTGGACGCATCTGCCATGCCTCTCCCACCCCTTACTCCTGGGGCTAAGGTGCGCCAGCGAGAAGCTGGGAGTGACCACAGGGGGGCCCGTTCCTTCTGGGGACCAGGGGCCCTGCCATGGGGGAGGAGAGTCCCCACAGGTGTCCCATGCCTTGTAAGGGTTTCATGCACTGAACCAGTAGTTCCTGTTACAGTACCGCCCGTCCCCCTGCTGCAGCTGGAGAAGTGCTGCACCCACAACAACAGTGTCACACTGGCCTGGAGAATGCCGCCCTTCACCCACAGCCCTGTGGACGGCTACATCCTGGAGCTGGATGACGGCGATGGGGGGCAGTTCCGGGTGAGGCCCTGCTGCTTGTTTTGAGGGGTCCTAACATCAAGGCCTCTGGACTAGCCCATGGGGCTGTTCTCAGCCCCCAAAGGGCATTGGCCCAAAAACAGAGAGCCAATGGGTCTGGACCCTTGGGAGATGGGGCTTCCTTACAGAGGGCTAGGTCTGGGCAGCTCTGGAAGGCAAAGGTGGCAGCCACAGGGAAAATTTAGGACAGCTTTCCTGTGCAGACAGAGGTCTTAGGCCAAGGAAGAGCTCAGAGAATGTATCACCTGGATGGATCTATCTCCCAGTTCACCCCACGAGTGCAATCCTAGCTATTCTTCACCCCCTCCCAGATATCCCTGCTCAAGCAGGTCTCCACTCCCTCAACGCTCTATCACTCCCTGCCCTGCCCGAGTCACTGATTGTTTTACCTGGCAAGGTGCTCTGTGTGTGTGAAGATAGACACTTGGTAAATGGTTGTTGGGTTGGGATGAACTTCTACACTCATGTTTCCAGTGATGAAATATCACGGGGACAATAAAACTCTTAGTGAGTCAGAAATGGTCTTCTCTCCCCCATCTAGTTGAGACCCTAAGCTGACCCTCTAATGTAAATCTACTTTGAGATTTCACACAGCGAAGCTCAGGTCACTGTCAAGTTGCATTGTTGGAATGAATGCTGAGGAGCACAAACTCTAGGTCTTCTTAGAGCTCCTCCTTTCCATTCCTGAGGAGACTAAGGCACACTGGCCTACCACTGCCACTGTGACAACTGTGACATTTCTTCCCCATGTGACCATCTAACAAATCTTGCCGAAAATCAATATCCCTTTTGTTTCTCTCAAAGGGATGTATGCATATGTCATTTCATTTTTTTTTGTTTGAAAGATAGCCTATAAGAACAGAAGAGTTGGGGGGAAACATGCAGCATTCCCTTGAGAATTATTGGGTTCCCTGTGAATATGGGCAATTTAGGGAAGAGAGGAGTTGAGGTTGGGTCAGCCAGGAATGGCAGATCATTCACTGGGTTTAGAACCTCAGTCATTCTGGCCACACAAAGGAGCTAAGACTGGAAATAACTCCTGGACCAGAAACCAGGAAAAGAGCCCCCGTTTTGGAAATGGGAAGAGAAGACTGTTTTTAGAATGTTCAAAGAAGCAGCCACAGAACTTAAATACACATGGCCTCTTCCCTTTGAGACATGACCACTAACAGGAGCTAGAATTTATGAGGAGCCTCATGTTATAGTGGGAAGTGTGCTGGGTTTGAATGCAGGCAGACCTGGATTTGAACCCTGGTTTCCAAATTGGTTCACTCTGATCTTGGGCAGGTTCCTACCTTCTCTGAGTCTCCTCAGATATAAAAATACAAAAGATAGTAACAACATCCAAGGGGTATGTGAGGATTAAAATACCTTATACAATGCTTGGCACACAGCTAATTATCGTTAATAACTTAGAATAACAAATGAAGAGCCAACTCCCTAAACAACCCTATAGGAAAGATGTTTTAGACAAAGTAGAAACAGTGGCATAGGAGGAAAGGGGGTTTCTGGACCTCTACCCCCTTGTGGAGTCCTGTCTGACTGGCTGGCCTCAGCAGAGTCAGGACATTCTCAGGCAGCATGCTAGCTGGCTGCAGACCCACCTTCACTCCCTGCCTTCCTAGAACCCCGTCACACCTCAAGCCCTCACAGGCAGAGGGGCTGACCAGCCAGTAGTCAGACTCTGTGCCCCACTTGGACATGGTCTGTGGCCCTGTTGCCATTTATCCAAATTCCCCTGATCCAAGAACTCTATTGGGGTGCTAGCACTTTAAATGTCAACACATTGCTAAGAAGAATTTTCCAACTAACTGGGGCACCTCCTGAATGCTCTTGGCTGTCTTTTAGGAAGTGTATGTTGGCAAAGAGACCCTGTGCACCATCGACGGTCTCCATTTCAACAGCACCTACAACGCCAGGGTCAAGGCTTTCAACACCTCTGGCGTCGGGCCTTACAGTAAAACCGTGGTCCTGCAGACATCTGATGGTAAGCACAGGGTGGGCTGGGGGGTGGGGGTGGGGAACGGGGGAGGATCAGATTCAGGCACTGTGGATGAGCTTCTAAAGGAGAATGGGGCAGGAGGGAGGGGGACCCAGCTGCCTAGGACAGAGGAGTGGAGGGGGGCGGGGAATGTGACAGCAGTGAAGCATATATGTCTCCTCCCAGCCCTGCCCCTTGCCTGCACCTCCCTCCCCACAAACCACAAAAAAACCATTTTTTCACCCCATTTGCTGAACTGGGAAGGGAAACGGGGGTCTGGTCTCTGGGAGACCCAGGGGCTGAGAATGGGTAGGACAGTCCTGGAAAAAGACCACTGGTCCCTGGGTGTGACCTTCCTTGCAATGGGAAACTATCCCTTGACTATCTAGTGTGAGAGCCCCCATCTGACTGTTGACACACCTGGCTGCATCCTTTCAGGTTTCTGGTAACAAAAGCAGACCAGCTTTCATGGGATTTTGGTCGTCTGAGCCTTTAGCAGGGAGGGATGATGTCAATGAAGAGCATGTTCTATAAAGAGTCTGCCCTGCTAACCCAGGCATGCCCCTGCCTGGGCTGCAGGGTCCCGGGATGATGCCAATCCTGTTTGTCATCGTGTATCCCAGCGCATCCCTTGGGCACCCTGAGGAAAATGTGACGCGCCTGGTTAGTCTCCCAAGGACGGAGGGGAGAGAGGGCGGGAGCAGATGCTCTTGTCAAGGGCACAACTGGGGATGCTTGTCTGAAAATGGTGCAACCTGCAGAGTCATTTTAGAAACCACCAGCTCTCTGCCCTCAGGGGCCCCCTGCTCTGCAGGGTAGCAGGTGTTGCCCTGTGTACTGTGGTCACCATTTTAGAGTAAGCACCCCACTTTCCACAACCTGAGGACACTGGAGAACAGAAGGAGGGGCCACTCAGTGGGCTGCAGAATAGGAGGATGGAGTGTGGTGATTTTGGTTACCTCACTTGACGTCTCTGTGGGTCAAATCCCCCACCCACAGAGTGGGGCACAGATGTCTACTTCCTCTAACTCACACCAGTGCATGGAGCTATTGGAAGGATGTCAGAAACCAAGACTCCATAAAATGCATTTAGATTTGGGGCTCCGAGGCCCGAATGTCTGCATTCCTTGGCAAGGTTGGCTTCATGGGATTGAGAACTTGGATGAACACACATCGGACAGAGTGTGTGTGCATGCGTGTACATGGGAACATGTGTGTGCCTGTGTGTGAACCAGCCAGGAAAGAACATTTGATGCTGGATGCCAACTTTCTGATAGATGCAAGTGAGTCTTCCTCTAAGCCCAGGTTAGAGACGGGCTAGCGAATTCCATCCCTGACTCGGCTTCCTTCCTTTCCAGTGGCCTGGTTCACCTTTGACCCCAACTCTGGTCACCGGGACATCATTTTATCCAATGACAACCAGACGGCCACCTGCAGCAGTTATGACGACCGGGTGGTGCTGGGCACAGCGGCATTCTCCAAGGGTGTACACTACTGGGAGCTGCATGTGGATCGGTATGACAACCACCCGGACCCTGCCTTTGGGGTGGCCAGGGCCAGCGTGGTCAAGGACATGATGCTGGGCAAGGACGACAAGGCCTGGGCCATGTATGTGGACAACAACCGCAGCTGGTTCATGCACTGCAACTCCCACACCAACAGGTGCGCCGTCATGGGGTGTTTGGGAATGAGGGCCCTGTGGGGGCAGCGTCCCTGCTGCCATTCCCAAGTCCAGGCATCAGGAATGTGGGGGAGGTATTTCAGCTACTTGGGTGTCCAATGTCCAGGTAGAAATGGAGTGTTTGCTTGCAGAGCATGCCATGGAGACTAGAGCAGCCCCAGGGCACAGGGCTTCACAGGTTACATGGCAAGCCCCAGCACCAGGGTCTTCCAGGCCTCTTGGCTGTCATTCCCCTCCCAGTCCTGCTCCTTTCTCCTTCACACACTATCAGCCGGGCCTGAGTCACTGCACCGCTGGTGCCCTCACGGCTGTGACAGGGTCTCTACAGAGGGAGCAGGTGCCATTGCCCTGGCAGTGCACCCTCTCACCACCCAGCCTCATGTGGGCTTTAACAAGGCGGAGCCTGCCCTCCAAAAGGGGCAGGCCTGGGAGGGGTGCTCACTGTCAAGGCCACCCCCAGCACCCCTTCACCCTGAGGCTGGCCCTGGGAACAGTGCTACCAGGATAGACACAGGGAGATGGGCCCTCTGGGGTTACTCTGGGAAGAGGTCACTGATACCTGGGCTCCTTCAGGGACTCGTGGGCGCCTTGGTCTCTCTCCTCAAACAGGGAAGGAAGGCAGTGAGTCCCCCACCCTCCCTTCATAGCTCAGTGCTCGCTTTCTCCTCCCACAGGGATTCGCGCTCACACCGGGTCTGTGTGTCCAGGGTAAGGGTGAGGGATGGAAAATCTTTAAGGCCAGCACTGGCCAAGGAACCCAGAAATAAAGAATCATGGCCACCGGGAGCTGCCTCCTCACAGTGTGATCTCCCTCCTGGTCTGCTAAGGGCCATCTCCCCAGCCAGGAGAGGCAACGAGCCTCAAGGAGCCAGGCTAAGGCAGCCCGGAGGCTCTCAGTGTTCTGGGTCCACCTGTGGCTCCTGCGAATGGTCCCAGGGGTCCTTGCCCAAGCCTCGGGGGGAGGGGGGGTGGTGGAGGTTGGAAGAGGATTGGACCTCTCCCACCTGCCTTTTCTCTGGCAGTGACTCCTGTCTACAGCCGCCTGGAGGAGGGGTAGCACCTCTATCCCTCTGCACCCTCTGCCTGGGCCCCGCAGGCTTACTGGGTGCCCCAGGATGCCCAGGCACTGGACCTGCCCTGGTCCCCCTTTTCACAAACCACAGAGGAGCTGGGTCCAGACCCACCAGCTCCATCTCCACTTGCTTAAACCAAATGGTGCCCAGATATCCTGCGGATGGGAGTAACAACAGCATTTACCGAGCTTACCTCCTGCCTGAGGCTGTCTGAAGCACCTGGTTGAGATGATTTCATCTGGTCCTCCCCAAAGTACAAAGGTCATTTACAGATTCTCCAAAAGGCTTAGGTTAAACGAGTGTCCCAAGTCTCGTGGCTCCCTAGCGGCTGTCAGGCCTTAGCTCGGGGCCCCGCCTCCGCTCCTGTGTGGGGGGAGCAGTGGGAGCCTGGGCAGGGGGCGGCCCCGGGGAGCCCAGCGCAGGGGAGCCCAGCGCAGCAGCGCTCGGGTGGGAAGCACGTGTGCGCGCCTCGGGCCGGTCTCTACCGCCACCCGGCGGTCAGTGTCTGAATAGCACCAGGGGCTGTTCGAGTTCCCATTTCCCACCTGCAGGATCCTGCCCTGAGATCGGAACGCCGCCCCCCGCACCCCCACCCCGGGGAAACCTGTCAGCTTGGGAAGCTCCTTTCCCATCAGCACCCCGAATTTCCTCACGACCTTCCTCAAGACCTTGCTCTCTGCCCTGCCATCAGCCTGCAGCTGATGGGCTCCTGCCCCACCCGGGAAATGGGTAAAAATGGTTTTCTTATCGGACTGGAGCAGCTGAAGGGGAGGCTGAGAGCTCGGCCCTCAGCTAAGGGAAGGGGATCTGAAGGACCCTCTTCTAACACGGAGAGGAGGCGGGTCGGCCAGGGCGCCGCACAGGGCAGCTCACTGATTCTTCTCCCCGGGAACGTGCATTCCCACCACCGCCAAATGTAAGATCTAGACATTCACGGAGAGTTTCACAGTTTAGCCTCAAGGCTCCCACACCGTTGGCACCCATGGGATGGCGACTCAGACAGGGAACTTGAATCCAGGTTCAGCACCTGACCCTGCCATGCATGGCCTTGCAAGAATCCCTGGGAGCTTTCTAAGATGAGCTGAAGCCCGGTGGAGCTTTTGCAATCTCCCTAAGGCCTGGCTGTCAGCCTCTTTGCGGATCTCAACATCCTCACTGGTTAAAGCTGTAAAGGGCGCCAAATTATTTCCTTTCCTTGGCAGGTATAGGAGCCTTCCCTACCCATGCTCCATGCTCCAGGTTTTCAAGTGGGATGGGCTTATCCAAACCCTAACTCCCTGGGGTCCAGATCTCAGGGATGGTGAGGATAAAAGGGACAGAATAAGCTGGTCCCCTATGTTAAGGAAGCATACACACAGGATGAGGCCTTCCTGTGTGGCCCTTAACTGGAGAGTGTGCTTCAAAAACAAGTCTCAGAGCCCAGAGGAATAGCTCCCTACACTACCATGGGGGCTGTGTGTTTTAGGTGAGGATATTCCCAGCATCCTTTAGGTGACTCTTCTAAGCCATCGCCTACATCCCGAGCAGGTGTGGTGATGGGGCATCCTGGGGCTTCTCTTTCCAGGACGGAAGGCGGTGTGTGCAAGGGGGCCACTGTTGGAGTGCTCCTGGACTTGAACAAGCACACTCTGACCTTCTTCATCAATGGGCAGCAGCAGGGGCCCACAGCCTTCAGCCACGTGGATGGGGTCTTCATGCCAGCCCTCAGCCTCAACCGCAACGTGCAGGTACCGCGTACCCCTCCCCGCAGGAGCCCAGCTGACTGCTCGCCTCACGGCTCTGGGGCCTCCGAGGTACACTTGGACAGTGCGGGCTACGAAGGAGCTCACTGTTGCCTGCCCAGGCAGAGAGCTACCTACCACCAGCCCACCTGCCCTGGAGACAGTCTCTCGGGCATGAACACTTCCTACTTACTCACTTGCAAGAAGCAGAGGCTTTATGGTGGCAGCTTATGGAAACACAGTCGGAGGGAGGGGGGAAGCAGGTAGGGGTTCCATTTTCTGGAAAGGGTGCAATGGAGGCATCTGTTAGGCAGTTGGGAGGAAGTCAACGTCCCCTGGCCAGCTAGAGCCAATGGCCCGGTGTGGCTTTCCCCTGAAAGGAGAAACACAAAGGAAGGCTGGAAGAGACTAGTCCTAGCGGCTGTGAGTCTTCTGCTCCCTCTCACCCCATCTGCCCCCTCTGGCCCTCACATGAAGCAGGCAGAAAAGTTGTCCTTTTAGATGATAGGGCTAGGCTGTCCTGGAGGAGGCTCAGGAGGTCCCAAAAGGACAGAGACAAAATGGGAACCCAGTAAGGGTGTGAGGTGAGCACCCTTGGTTTCAAACAGAACCCTTCTCACCTCTGGGAATCCTGCTTTGTGTTGTCCACTGGCTCTGAATATTGACAGGGCAACATCAATCCCTGATCCATTGATTTGTACCTCCACTCATTCACAAAAGGCCTTTGAGGCAGCCGGAAATATGGGCTGTTCTCCCATGGGGCTAATAGAACAGGTGTAGGAGAGGAACGAGGGCCATGGAAAGAAAGCAGAAACAGACAACCACGAGAACTGCACACCTGCTGTGACAGAGCCTCAGCCTTGCCTAGGCTCCTGGCAGCTAGGACAAAGTGGGAGGTCCAGGCACAGATCGGCTCCTCAGGGCAAACTCTGACATTATACTAGTGCTGGCGAGCAACACAATACACAGCATAGCCCACAGTAGAGAGAGGCCCCAGGGCCGTGGCCCCTGTGCTATCTGAGCACTCAGGGTTCTGGGTTCTCGTGGTGGCCTCCCCTACCTTCACTCTCCGTGTCTTCTTTTCCAGGTCACCCTGCACACAGGATTGGAAGTGCCAACAAATCTGGGGCGGCCAAAGCTGTCAGGCAACTAGCCTCCCAGCTCCAGCTGTTCACTGGCACCTGGGAAAAGCCCCATCACCCCTCAGTACGTTCAAAGAACCCATGAGGGTAGAATGATGATGTTATGGGTGCAGCCCCAGCAGTCGCTGAATATCTTAGAGACATGTTTTCTTGGGGAGATGCTGAATAGGTCTGCAGGCCATGCTTGTTGGGGCAACTGGTTAAACTGGCCACTTGTTAAAGTGGCCACTCGTTAAAGTGGCCACTCATTGGTGGTGAACATGGGTGTGTTTCATTCTGTTTCATTCCTCCTGGACATTGCAAATACTCACAAAGAAGGACCTTTCTCCAGGGAGTGAGAACGCATCCGAGGTTTGTGGTTGTGTTTCCTGCCATCTGGTTTCAAAGCTTGTCTTTTGGGGGTGGGGGGCAAAAGGAGGCCAGACTGGCATCCTAAGAGCAGGAGGCAGGAAGACACTTTGGAATCCCATGCCCCGGATGTTGACCATTTACTGAGACATCACTCAGTCCCGAGGCTGCAAGTTCTCATCTTCACCAGGAAATGTTATCCTTTTGCATCTTGGTCCTGGAGCCTCCACTGTGTGATGCCCTTGCAAACCTAATTCAATGTCGATAGAAAGGGGCATTAATTTTGACGTTCAACACTCCCACTGAACTATTGAGAACTTTTTAAAATGGTTTCCTATGGTCCTTCATTAATCAGCCAATCTCTCTGTCTTTCTGTCTCTCTCACGCATGTGCACAGTGTGCACGCACACACACGATAGTTCACTAAAATTCATTTACTTGGTTCTTAGTTCTTAAACACAGGAAAATACTGAAATTGGAATGACAGAGTGAGGAGTCTTCACCTGGTGGCTCTTTTCTGGAATGCAAGCCTGTCATGAGTTGCTTTCTTCCAGGCTGAGCCCCACCCAGATTCGTAGCACGTGACACACGAGATGGGAGGCCATGGGGGAGCCTCTTAAAACCTCCTACCTTTGCTTGGAGACCCATTCTACTGTCATCCTGAAAGCAGCAGGTGGCCCCAAGGTGGCCGGGGGGGGGGGGGGGGGGGGCAGATCCTCTGAAGAAGGCAGCAAACAGCAATATCAGGGTGTTCCTCGCCCCCACTGCCCAGAGTCCAAGGCTGAGAGGCTGGAGCCCAGCCTCTTCCCTGGGAGCAAGGACCTTCTCCCAGAGATGCTCACTGAGTCATCTGCATCTCTCGCAAAGAGAGCTCGCTTTCAGGGCTCTGAGCCCGCAGCCTGCCTTGGCCCTGTCCCCAAAGCATGTTTCCATCTTCTCCTGCTTTTCCTCCCTGTCCTGGGCCCCAGGCTGCCTGTCACCTGCCACCTCCATTTTCCATCTGGTTAGTGAAACTTCTCTCGCCTTTTTCAAAGAATATATTTTACCAAGCATTTTATTTTGACCATTTGCTGGATTGGATTTTTATATGACTTAGCCCATAAACCGGCAGCGACTGTTTACTCTGGTCTACCTGCTCGTCTAGACACTGCCCTTTCCGAGTTGCCCGGCCAACGCTGTGTAGATCCTGCCCCCTAGCAGCAGATCCGACAATCCTACCTCAGAGCCCACGCCCTGGGCCGCAAGGCTACCTTGTCCCCGCAGCCGCGTGCCAGGCGGCTGCCGGCATCCCCAAGAGCTGCTTGGTGCTGTTTAAGCCTCCACGTGCCCCGGTCCTGGCGTTCACCTGCAGGGTCACCTGCAAGGGCAGCTGCGGTCCTGCCTCTTCATTCTCCGCCAGCTGCATGGTTCCTTGGGTGCACGGATGTGCTCCTCGTCCTGTCCCAGAGCTCCACCAGATTCCCCTCCCTGGGGGTGTCACTCCCTGGGCCCCAGGCTGCCCGTGTCCTCAGCTTCCACTTGCCTTTGGTTTCAATCCTTAGCCATAGCTCCGGGTGGACTCAGCATGGAGGTGGGGAGGATTCCTAAAGACTGGAGGACACAGAGGAGCCATGGCCGGCAGGTCCAGGGGGCTCGGCTTTGGGAGAAGAAGGGCCACTCTGGGAGTGATCCTGGGCGTGAGTGTGACCGGGAAGGCGGCGGTGGCTTCCTGCAATGGAGTTCCCCCATGAAAGGCTGGGGAGCATTGAGAATCCCCGAAGCCCGGCCCACCAGGTGGCCCTGTATCTGCCTCTTTGGAGAGGAGCTGCTCCAGATCAGCTGGACTTGGTGACATCCTCAGGACGGCCAGCACCTGGGTCAGACAGATGTGCAGCCGGGAAAAGAAGTCCTACCACAGCAGGTGATCTTTTTAGGAAATAAAAGATAATTTTCCAGAGCGAAGCCTCCAGAACTCTTGG
Organism: Canis lupus baileyi; assembly: GCF_048164855.1. Classification (NCBI taxonomy): domain Eukaryota; kingdom Metazoa; phylum Chordata; class Mammalia; order Carnivora; family Canidae; genus Canis; species Canis lupus. The sequence continues at coordinate 9,165,535 of NC_132841.1, read as the reverse complement.
CCACTTTTGCAGTGGGTCTGCAGCTCCCGGAGGCCCCGTGAGTGCCTGGAGCAGGCGCCTTTGTACCTTCTCCAACTCCTCCAGGAGCCCTCAGCAATACGGCGATGCCAGGCATCATGTCAGACTGTCCTGCAGCCACCTCTCCTGTCCTCAGCACAGAACACCTTTCAGGGACGAAAATGGACCTAGGAGAGAAGGCAGGTCTGGGCCACACACCCATGTTTTTGAGGGATCAGCCAAACACAGAAGGAATCATCAACAGCTCATGGCTTTATGTCACCCTTGGAGATTTGGGAGTACAGGCGATGGGTCATGGGTTTCTCATCTGCCATCGAATTCCCTGTCCCTTTACAACGTGGTGGCATTTTTGAACATAAAGTCTTATCTAGACGATGCTTTCGTTGGGCTGGCTGAGGAATAACGTGATGTTTGTCTATGGAGCAGTTTCCGTGAGAAAGGAATTCAAAGTAATTTAAGACGTCAAGTTCTATTGCATTGTAAATACTGCCTCCTTAACTAACGTAGGTCTGCAGTTCATTCTTTGCTAGTGAGCGAATTTGATCAAAGTGTTTGCCTTTCCTTCTAGAATTCATCTTTTTTAAAAGTGTCCAATAGCAACTCACTGCATAGCATCCTAGTTCCTAATTCAAAGAAGGTAAGACATTATATACAGCCCTGCTTCCCCCCTTTCTGTCCTGTTTGGGAAAATAATGATTCTAATTAAAGTGGATGTCAGTCATCCTGCCCCACAATGTGACTGACCTAAAAACTATAAAACTGTATATACTTCTAGGCTGAATCTTCAGCTCTGTGTGAACTCTAGCTGTGACAGAGCCGCAGACCCCCCCACCCCCCCACCCCCGCCCCGCCCCGCCACGGCCCACTGAGAGGGAGGAGGATGGGCCATGCTTTCCAGAGTGAGCCTGGGCAGAACCGGAGCTCACCAGCAGCCTTGGGATCAGGCCTGTCCTCCTTGCTCGTGCTGCCCGGCGACGCCCCTCCCATCCGGTGCCCCCTGCCTACCAGAGCACTCTCAGGAAAGGATCAGAATGCAGGTTCCACATGTGCTTCTTTTGGGGATTTTTGCATCTTAGCCTTAATTCTGGTTGCAAGTGAAAGGTCTGGTCCCCCGTGAAGGCATGTCTCGGCAGATGCGCGGGCAGCTCTTCCATGAAGCTATTGCGGGTCCATCCCATGGCCACCTGCTCAGGGTGAGAGAGTGAGGGTAGGGAAGAACCCTGGGAGGGACCTAGCATGTGATGCTGGAAAACACTATCACAGAGCCCACGGAGGATGCCAGTGTGCCTCTAGTTCAGCAGTATCGCCATTTAGGGGTGATTGATCCTCTTATAGTTGGGTGCTGTCCTGTGCTCTGTAGGATGACTGGCAGCATCCTTGGCCTCCACCCACCAGATGCCAGCAGCAACCCCCGTTGGGTGTGCCAACTGTCTGCGGACATTGCCGCATGTCCCCTGGGGGACACCCGGGTTGAGAACCACTAGGCTGTGCTAGTGGTTTGTCCTGTGTCGATATGCAGAGTGATGTGTGGGGCGTCCACGTCAGTGTTACACGGAAAGCCCATGTCACGAAGCTGGGGGCCTTCATCTTAATGCCCCAGATCAGGATTTTCGAAGAGTCTGCAGTGTTCTGCCAACTGGGGAAGGTGGCAGGAGGTGAGGTGAGCCATGAAAGGAAGCCAAGCTGTCAGGTCTCACCTTGTATTTACTGAAGTTGCTCCCCATGCCACACACCCCTTCCTAGAAGGCAAACCTTATTACCTTCTTTTTCCTTGGCCACTTTCGATCGGAAGCAACAGGAACTTCCTAATGGATATGTGGCCTTTGTCTGGTTTTAAAAATCAAATCAGATCTCATTAAAAGGTATTTTAGGTCTATGCTGATTCTGGGAAAGCTCCACTTTTGTTTTGCAAGCAAGCCAGTACCTGTGCCTGTTGATCACATTCCTTAGCAGTTCCTCCTGGACGGGAACAGGATCCTGGCGGCTTTAACTTTAAATGGACCATAAAATAGGTAACAGTAGGTTTGGGGTAGGATGTGTTCATCAGATACCAAGTTCAGCCCTCAGAAACCCATCTCTTTTTAAGCTGGCTTTGATATTGATTCATGGTATGGGTGTGGGCAAATATCTTAAGTCTTTCTGTGCCTCTGTATCCCCACCTGAAAATGGAACCAGTCCTACCAACCTACCTCCTCTGATGCATTGTGAGGATTAGAGAATAACACTTTTTAAAGGAAAAAATGTAGTCTTTCATCTAAGTCTAGGCTAATGGTCCCCATTCAATAAATTAAGGCTGTGTGGTGACTTTCCAGAATGTTTTCTGACCACAGTGTCTTCCATTCAAGCCTCTTAATGACCAGCCTGCCGCCTGGCCTTGACAAGAAGTTGACATTTCAAATAGGCTTCACATGACCATTCAAAGCAACACAACACCCCAAATGTTCCCATTCTCAGTGAGGCCTGTTTTAACAGTACTTTCTGTACAAAGTTCTGTAAACAGGCTATGTACATATCAGCATTCTCATTGTTGGTCCCAAAGGCATCTGAGTACAGAGCCCCTGTAAAACCTGGAAAGAGGTCAACCTGCCTTTCTGCCTCCTCAGTCACCTTAATTAAATTCTAGTATCTAAGGTGACCCCAAACCAGAGTGTAACTCCATTGGTTCCCAAGGTGTCAGCAGGGGAGCAGCTCTGAAAACCAACAGGCTAAGAGGAAGACGGGAGGCGCCCGCATGGCAGCTCGGAGGCTGCTTCGCAGTCGTCTCAGCCCTGGGATCTATTTGCACGACCCACTAAGGGAGAGTTCCTGGCTTTCTCAGTGAACAACATCGTTGGCTTCAGGCAGGGGCTGGGAGTGGAGACCTCATCTGGAGTCTTGTCTGGAGGCGTCACTGTTCTCTCAAAGAATGCAATTCACCAAGGGCACAGGCTGCCCACCCCAGTCCTGGGAAGGACCCCAGCAAGGTGGGCACCACTCATCAGGCCAGGCCCTCAGACAGGCTCTGAGGAAAGTCCCAAAACAGACTTCAGGTTTGGAAAAGTGACTGCCTGTGGCTGTGGAAGCAGGAACGTGGCAGGTGTCTGCTGGGTGACAGCCCACCTGGGGACAGACCTTTGGAGCTCCTCCCACACTTGGTGACAGGTGTCCCAAGCCGAGACTTCCTCAGCACAGAGGAAGCGCAGAGTAAGCAAAGCAGAGGATGTTAAATGCATGATGTAGAATTGCTGCTTTCCCACTAAACTGTTGTATGAAGCATGAGAGATTTGTTTCATGTTGGCAAAGGAATTGAAAAAGTAACAAGCTTTGTGTTCTTGTTTTGACTGTCCACAGAACTTCATGTTCCTGCCTTTCTTTACCTGTTTTTCTTCCTCCCTCTGACCCCACCCATCGCATCCAAGTCCTGTTGGAGTTGTTGGTATATGGTGGCAGCTCTGGGTCCCGTTGGTGTTCATGTTTCATTGGAAACACGGAGGGGGGGGGGAGCGGGGGGCGGTTGTTGGGGAGGGGGGAGGAAATCAACTTTTTTCTAATTTTTGTATTGGTACCCACAAGCGTTTGTATTTTTTGAATTGCAAACACTGTGTTTTCTGGTCTTTGGGGGTTGGTTGAACTTTGTGTATTGCCTTTTGGAAAACCTGAGTTTTATCACAGTCTTAAGCAGATTTGAAATAAATTCTTTTGACACTGCCAACAACTTAAAGACAAGGCATGGTCTGTAATTACTGTTCAGCAGCAAGGCAGGCCTCTTTCCCTGCAGGCCCTGATTGCCAGTGGGTGGCCGGGGCAGAGGCTGCAGGCCACCCTTTCTCTCACCTAGAAGGTCTGGGCCTTGTGAGGTGCCAGTGTCAATATGGCCACATTGCACGTGCCCATGAGATCTTGAGGTGATTGCATGACTCAAGAGGATAGGGTCCATCTCAAACAATGGGGAATTTGTGCATTAATTCTTGCAAGGGGCAGCAGGGCTGGAAACTGATAACAGGTAACATATGGTTTAGATACATCCATGAATAAACATTGATCAGAGGTTACATGGAACAGATTTGGGGAGGACATCCTTATAACCTATGAACACCCAGGAGACTGACCAGCCCCTTCAACCACACGACTGAACCCAGGTGTGTCTGACCTGAAATCTCTGTCCCTTGTAGCCTGCCTCAAACTATGATCCTCGGGAGCACCCATGTCACATGCCTCTCAACAGCCCCTTTGGCCTGGACTCACAGTTCAGCTACCCGCTAGATCCCCAGATGACTTACCTGGGTAGTGATGATTGCGATGAGGCAGCAGGACATTTACTAGAGGGTGCTCTGTGGATCACCCCCCTTGGAAGCAAAGGAAGCAGGACTGGCCAGACTTTAAGCTGTACCACAGACCCAGTAAAGGCCTCGGTCAGTCTAGGCTGGGAAGTGAGCACTGGGTTTTAACATCCCTAACTCAATCCAGCACAGACTATGGGCCACCCCAGTGTGGGGGCAGGTGAAGTTATCCCCGCTCAGAACAAGGAAGTAGTAAGTATTCATTCCTGAAAGGGGATCTGAGACCACATGGCATTCACCATCATCTCTGTACCACAGATCTATGCTTCACTGAAGTCTGGGGAGCAGCTCTTCCAGAATTCCAGTGAGGGAAGCTCAAATAAGGCTAGGGATTCAAACTACTTGTCCTGCCACTGTAGCCAGTCTTGGAGCTTCAAGGGACGCTCACTGTCTGCCTCTTCTCCCACTCAGTCTAGACTCCACTTGCCCTCACCTAGTCACCCTCTGCTATCCTGGAAGTCTGAGCCTCAGGTCACCAGGCCCTTCTCACCCAGGGCTGCTGTATTTGTCTATCAAATATCTATCTATTTGACTATCAAAATCAGGCAAAAGGAATATGAAGAGATGCCTGAGGGGACTGCCTGGGTGCAGACTGTTCCCTGCCCTCACTGGGTGACAGCAGCCTTTATCTCCGCTTGATGGTCATGGTCAGCCACCCCCACAAGGTGGTGGCTCTTCTCTGGACTACTGGGTATTCCTGTGGAGACAGGAAACTCAAAGTCCCTAGGTAGGTCACTGGGAATAATGGTAAGTGGGTTGAGCAATGGTTGATCTGCCAGATGTGGCCAGGACGGGAAGAAACCCCTGCAAAGGGGAAACGGGAGTATGAAAACAGTAAGGGGACACTTATCTACTGCACTGAAGCTCATGTCCATTTCCTTTGTGGCTGTTGTCAGAATCTTCATCATAACCATCTTCCTCTGAATGACTGTTTTTCATGGTGGCTTCTTTCTGCTGCTAGTATTGCTAGAAGAGACTTTATCAGCAGGGAGGTAAAAAGCATGGTCTTAAGCATGATCACCAGCCCCTAAAATAATAGGTTTCTCTTAGTCCCTAAACGTCTGAGTATTTCTAGAGCACCCAGTGGTAACAAAATCATTCTTTAAGTATTAATTCAATAAATTATAAAGTGAAACTAAAACAAGGTAACTATACTTAGAATACTTAGAACTTTTCCAGAACTGACCAGCCTGCGGCTGTGGTCCGGAGTCTAAGTGCTCAGCTGTTTGAGCCACGTGGCTCATGGAGGGCAGGGTGACGGAGGCTGCCTCAGACCCTGGGCTCTCTCTAGAGAAATGGAGTCAGACTGCCCCAGGAGTCACTCTGATAGGTCACTTCTAGCTCCTGAAATGTTTCCTGGTGCTTTGTCATGCTTGGGATCTTCTACACCTTTTTTAAAAAACAAGAAAAATCACTCTTAAAAACTGCCGAAACATATATCCTGCCAAGTAACACCTTCCAAAATAAATTTGGAAAAGAGGACATGGATTCCACTCTTGCTTCAGCTCAGAGCTTTCCTGGAGCTCCTCAATTGGCAATGCCTTTGGAGTCAAGTTCTGACCTGGACAAGAACATCAGCCTTTGTTTCAACCAGAACCTTACTATTTACTAGGTTTGGATCAGAACTTTTTGGTCATAAAAAAAAGTCAAAATTAACACCACTGAAAACTTTTTTCTTAATGCGTCACAAGCTTTGAGAAGTTCCCAACACCCTCAGCAAGGGCAGTATCATTAAAAAAATAAATGTTTAGCCACCCGAGGTGATTATCTTGAAGGAGATAACATTAGCATACGTGTCCATACTAGGACATGAGTTAAAGTCTCTGCTGTGCTAACAGTCACAGCCACATTTACTACAAAGTTGTGTTTTGTTTACATAACTTCTTAGGAAGGACATTTTATACAATGGGGAAGCTAAAACCTACAACTGTTTTTCCTATAAAACAGCTGACGAATATTCACACTCTTGATCTCTTCATGATACAGTATCATTACATCACTTTTAGAAAATAAAAGGCAATTTCGGGGCACCTGTGTGGCTCAGTTAGTTAAGTATCTGACTCTTGATTTTGGCTCAGGCCATGACCTCAGGGTCATGGGACCAAGCCCTGCTCCATACTCCATGCTGAACGAGAGTCTGTTTGGGATTCTCTCACTCCCTTTCCCTCTGCGCCCTCTGCCCCACTCGTGTGCTTGCTCTCTCTCTAAAATAAATCAATCTTGAAAAAAAAAGAAAAGGCAATTTAAAGCTAATCATTAGCATTTACAAATCAATAAATTATTACATTTATGAAAAATTACATTACAAGCAAATGTACAAAACACCAGGGAAAGCGAATCTAGCATAAATCTTGTTGGAGAAGGTTAAACAATCTTTTCAATAGATTTGAAAAGCACTGCTGTCCCTTCTCATGCTCATCACTGTAAAACAGACACTTGAGAAACGACAAATTTTATTATTTCTATTTGACGTTTTTTTCCCTAAAATAGAAAAGCAGTCTATGAAATATGAAATAAATAAGAATAATCTGGAAGTTTTGTGGGAGTCCAGTTTCAGTACAATGTTCTTCCCTTTATTTTATGAAGTATTTCATTTAGCCACTCGAGACGAATTTATTTTCTTGATATCAACCTGGCTCAAAATCAGGGTCCCATTTTTGAATTTTCCAACCTGCCCAATCCGTCCATTTGACAAAATACTGGGAGCTGATTTCTTCTTTTTGGATTTCCTGCAGTTAAAGGGAGAGAAAAGTATTAGAGTTAAGCTTATGAAGACGGATTGCAGCACCATCAACCAGGTGACTGTGGTCTGCTCCTGCAAGCTCCTGGGATCCTCCCGTGCACACCACCCCCACTGCCCTACCGCAACAACCGCCTGCCTTCCTGTGGTCCCTGAAACATGCCAGCTGCCTTCCTGTCTCAGGGCCTTTGCACTGGCTTCTTCTTCTTCTTCTTTTTTTTTTTTTTTTTTAAAGATTTTATTTATTTATTCACGAGAGACAAAGAGAGATAGAGGCAGAGACACAGGTAGAGGGAAGAGCAGGCTCCATGCAAGGAGCCCGACGTGGGACTTGATCCTGGGTCTCCAGGATCACACCCTGGGCTGAAGGCGGCGCTAAACTGCTGAGCCACCAGGGCTGCCCTGCACTGGCTTCTTCTATGTGCAATGTTCTTCTACAGATCTTTCTGGGCTGTCCCCTCCTCTTCACTCAGTTCTCAACTCAGAGCCCACCCCCAGTGATTTTCTTTTATAATGCTTTATTGCAACCTCTTCACAGAACCTTCCGGCACCTGACATCCCCTTTCTTACCTGTTTGTATGTTTTGGTGTGTTTCCCTCACTACAATGTAAGCTCCTCAAAGGCAGGGATACCCCTCATGTGATCATGGCTGTATCCCCGACACCTAAGACATCTATATGCTTGGCACGCAGGGAACCCTCAACAGACAGACATATGTGGCCAGGATAAATGACCATCCGCATGCCAGCTCTCCAGGAGTCCAAGAAAAAGGTTAAGACAAAAGATGTCAATTTTGAAACAGTAACTCAAGGAGGGAGAGAAGGCATTTTTGAACAAAAGCTAAGAAAGAAGCATGAAGCAACAAAATCAACACTCCGTCACTCAGATGATGGTGCTCCACCTTGTGTGGTATGGCAGAGCCCAGACTGTGCTGTCATGTGGGCAGGCTCTTGGGGGGGGGTAGGGGGGGAAGATCCCCAATTCAGTTCTGAAGTAGCTGTTTGATCTGGGGCAATGTCCTAAAACCTGTCTTCTCCCAAGACTAGATCAGAATGCACAGAGACAGTGAAGCACTCTAACAGGTCAGAAACACCAGGTAAACTCAAGGTGTTATTTTCAGGACTAACCAGTAGGTTTATCTGGATAACTCCCCCTAGTACCTGAGGATTTCACTCACCTGTCTTCCTGCCCTCTCTTCTTCTTTTTCTTGAAAATATCTGTGTCCTGGGCCTAATTTCAGGATTTAAGACAACATATATGTCAATAATGGGTAATGGAGATTCAAAAGCAGACAAGAGGTTTGTGATCAAAAGCCAGGGAGACACCATTTACTTTTCATCTTTTTCTCAAGCAGGCATATTAAACATACACTCAATTTCATCCCAAAACTCTCTCAAGAGTGTGAAAGGTCATTCCAGAAAAGACTTACAGGAGAAATATGAAATCTTCCATTTTAGGGGAAAGGGAGGGAGCATAGCATCCACCCCTCTGTGGCCCCTATGTTCTATACAATGTAAAATACAACAGAGGAAAAAGATCACAGTAGTTTACATGATCTGCTGGCTTACCTGGCTACTGTTATAGAATGCAACTGACCTGAATGGGTCGGGGAAGATAATCATTTCACCCTCCATCTTACTGTGGTCTATACTGCTTCCCAGGTAGTAGGTCCAGCATTCCCCTGTGGCCAACCACAGGCAACTTCTTGCTCTAGCTTAGTAACAAAAAGGCTGTTACTCGTACCATTCTCTTTTCTTCTTCCTTTGCTGCCTTTTTTCCTTTGATCTGCTCCTGCAGAACCTTGTAATTCACATAACTGTTTTTGGGAGGCTGAAATCCAAGGGGGAAAAAAAGCCAAGAGATAATAATTTTTTATTTTGCAAAGATCTCTCGGTGACCCCTGTCCTCCCTTGCCCTGGGATCTCCTCTTCCTGTATCCTGTCTACTGATGGAAGACAGTGGCAGCCCCTCACCTTAGCACCCAGCATGATGGCACGTTCCTGTTCCAGGACTCGTTCCTTTCCCTTTCCATAACCTGAGATCCCGAACCGGTGCACTTCCAAGCGAGCCTGTGGACACAGACCAGAATCAGATCCAAGTGCATCCCAGAGACTCCAGAGAAGAAATACTCCCTTGGAGCAACACACATCAGACAGGATGTGCTGTGGCAAAAACTCTGTTGTGCTGTAGTTTGTGGAGCTTTGTGGAGGTCTTAACAATAATCTCATACCATAACCTCACAACGCACGTTCTCCCATGTTGAATTTTGGATAGCAGAAGCAAAGACTCAGGAGCACACAAACCAGCAACAGAACTAGGACTGAACGCAGAGTTCTGTATACTCTGGGGTGCTCTCTGAAACGAGCTATTACCCTAATGGGCAAGAATTTCGACCTAAAAGTACCTCTCCAAACACTCTTACTCACACCAAGAAACCATTTCCTATAGCAGCTTCAAACACAGATCTATGTTTGTCTTTTTTTTAAAGATGCTGCAGAGGAAGAGAAAAAGCCACTGATGCCACTCTTAGCAATTGAGTTACCTCCTCCTTTTTTCTCTTGCATTTTAAAAACCTAGTTACAACAGGAGAATACACACATCCCTCCCTACTTTCTTACTTACCACTGCATTATGGGCACTGCAGTCACAAACCATCATGTTTTAAATGACAGCCTAATATTCATCAACTGATGTAGTGTGATTTACTTCAACCACTGGACATGTAAGCATATTTTGTTCAGTATTATAAAGCTGAAAAAAAATTAAGTTTCAAACACATACCTTCTCTAAGTTAAATTCTTGTCTATCCACATCTTTCTCAAGGATACTACTTTTGGTCTGAAAGAAAAAAAAAATTCTTATTAAGATAATCTGTTTCTATATCGTTGGAGTATTTGTCATCAACAGAGTAATCATATTTTAAAAGGCCTTGAAACTGTCCCAGATGCCTAAATACCAAACAATAACATAAGTATGTTGCACAAAAGCTGTAATGGAAGAAAAATGGAGAAAAGAAATGTTAAGGTATCAGAGCTTAAGAAAGGATAAGAAATTATTTTAAAACACAAAAATAAAAAGAGACGATGAGACCAATGTCTGTCTCTCATAAATGACATGCAGATTCTGTGCAGCAGGGGAAACAGTTTAGAAGAGGGTGACTAAGCAGGGATTCTGGAGGGTAAACATTTTATATATATATATATATATATATACACACACACACATATATACACACACACATATATATATATATTTTTTTTTTTTTTAGAGGAAAGTGTGTGGATGAGCTGAGGGGAGGGGCAGAGGAAGAGAGAGAGAATCTTAAGCAGGTTCCATGCCCAACATGAAGCCCACTCTGAAGCCCAACTCGGAGCTCAATTTTAGGACCCTGAGATTATGACCTGAGCCGAAACCAAGAGTTGAACGCTTAGCTGACTGAACCATCCAAGTGCCCCTGAATATTATATTTAAATAACTCTTTCTCTCCCTTCTTCCTCCCATTCAGCCCTTAAAATAATGGCTAACAAAACTCTCGTAACCTAGATATTTCTTTCAGGAACATCACAATTCTAGAAATGGTGGAGATTTGGTTTATAATTCCCAGTAGAAAATAATAATGCTGCAAATGCCTTCAAAGCATGACTCTTTACACTGATATAGCCACTCACTAGCTTTGGTTACCAATCCACAGAACTGACCAGAAGCTTGAGATTTTAAGGGAATATATTGTCACATCTGGCTAACAGCAGCAGTCACTACCCAACCCCATCCTGGACCAATAGGAAGCAGGCTCTAAAAGCTGTGAAGCCTCTAGAAAAGGCCCCCCTCTCCCTCAAAGGACAATGTTGAAGACAGATAGCCAGCCAGCCGCTCAGCAGGGTGGGACCTCCTGCCAACCCGCTCAGCAGGGAGCTCTGCAATGTACAGGTCTCCCGGTCTCTCCTTCTCCGAATGGAGCTGTACTTCAGCTTATCCTGGTCTGTTCCCCCAGTGTGTATTTTGGGTGTGCAGGTCGGTCACTGAATGCTTCCACAGGTGACAGGCTCTGTCTCTGTGAGGCCATACACTGATCTCACAGAGGGCTTCTTACAATGAAAGTGGATAAGGTGTGCGGTGGTAAATGTCAGTGAGGTCCAGTAAATAGGAAGACGTGGCCAGCGCTCTCATTATTAGCTAATCCACTGTGAAATAACAGTCTCCAGCAGTCACCCCAGCACTGCTCATCTGCTGGCATGCTGCATGCTGACACCCAGCTGGACAGGCGGAACATGGTACCATGAAGGATGACTGCCGTGCGCTAAGCATGTGACCCTGTTCTGGGCTCTCAGTCACAATAAAGGCATCTTCCACATTATTTTACCAAGATTTCTGACTTTTGTTATGCTTCCAATTTTCTTCCATCATGTATTTCACAGAATCGAATGCCTAAGTTAAGGCGATGGGCACACAAAGGACACCAGGCACTTCCATTCCTCTATGCCAGAAAGTCTGATTTCGTGTTCCATGTCAGAAAAAAAATGCTCTATTTCCTTGAAGTTAAAAAACCTTTTCCATTGGCCTGCACACCCAATCTATTTAATATGATAAACAGTAATACTACTTTTGGAAAACAAATTGCTTATATCTTAATGAATTCAGGATTATCCAGAACCTCTAATGCAAATTGTATGCTAAAAAGAAAAACTGTATGTGGTTCACAGATCTCCAAAATCCCATGAAACATTTACCTCCTTTCCTAAAAATTTAAAGAGTTCTTTCTCTCTCTTCTTCCCTCCCATCCATCCAATGAAAGCAACTAATTATGTCTTCTGAGTTGGAAATTTCATTCAGGAGCATGAGATTCCCAGCAGTACTGGAGAAGTCACAGATGCCCTCAGCAGCCCTGTATCAGATCAGCACGAGGAAGGAGCAATCTAAGTGGACCTAAGTGCTGTGATAAAAATCCCTGGCCACCTGTGTGACAGTCACTGTGGGGCCAAAAGTCCTGTGTCTGGGGATGACCCATGGAGGAGAGGGTCACAGCCTCTGAGGTCCCTGCTTTCCCCTGCAGCCCCACAGAACACCAAGTCCTTGCACGCAGGCCTCCATTTATCCTGGTTGTGGGGACATGCAGGCTGAGGGGCAGTGTGGACAGAGTTAGCAGGTGTGGTCGGTCACACATAGACAGCTTGCTATTCCCTCTGTTATCATTTCACTAGAAACATCTCAGCTTTGCAGCTCTCGATGTTTGAGAAAAGGTTTGGATTCTAGGTCTTTTTTTTTTTTTAATAATAAAAGCAAACATTTAGAAAATAATTCTTAGCTCACTGTCTTGTGATGCTGAGTCCATAGGCATGAACCCACCAATATCTAATATCAAAAAAATTTTTTTTTATTTATTTGAGAGAGAGAGTGCATGTACAAGCAGTGGGGAGGGGTAAAGGGAAGGGAGAAGCAGACTCCACACTGAACAGAGAGCCCAATGTGGGGCTCTATCCCAGGACCCTGGGATTGTGACCTGAGATGAAGGCAGATACTTAATTGATTGAGCCACCCAGGTGCCCCCAATATCTAACTTTTATTCACAGCTTTAAAGACCTTTCAGTCCATTATTCATCATATATTGCCTGATTTAGAAATCATCAGTAGTTTTGCCTGTTTTCTTTTCCCTCATGCTCACTGTAGCAGAAAGCTTACTACCTACAGGCAATACTAGGTCCTCCCCTACTTCTTGCTCCCTGCTGGAAGTTTGGCAGGGCTACATGACTTTCTTTGGCCAAAGAAGTATGAGCAGAGGGGACATATGCCCCTTCCACATGGAACTACTAAAAGCCATTCACTGACTCCCCTTCTTCACCAAAGCAACTAACAGCCTTCTTTCTAGACGGTGGAGCCCCTATTATCCTGGGTCCCTAGATGAGCATGGTGTGGAGCAACACACTCTGTCCTTGCTAACCCTGATGGACATATGAAAATAATTAACTTTGCCTTCAAACCACTGAGATGTAGGGAGCATGTTACCAAACCACTGCCTAATCTATCCTTTATTTTTTTTATTTTTTATTTATGATAGGCACACAGTGAGAGAGAGAGAGAGAGAGGCAGAGACACAGGCAGAGGGAGAAGCAGGCTCCATGCAGGGAGCCCGACGTGGGAATCGATCCCAGGTCTCCAGGATCGCGCCCTGGGCCAAAGGCAGGTGCCGAACCGCTGCGCCACCCAGGGATCCCCCTAATCTATCCTGACCTGTAAAGCCTTACTGTCCCACACACAGGAAAGAGAAATGTTTGCAGATTTTGAAAACGTGCATGTTAGGCTCTGAAGAAAGAAGAAAGCTATAATACAAAGAAAAGTTTAGGGGTGCGGGATAAAAGCTGGCAGTCTCCTGGGCTAAGTGTGCATCCATGGGCTGACTTTGCTGACCACGACTATTTTCTGCTGCACTGGTTAGATTCTTTTATTCTACTAGTTACATTGTCCAACCTTGTCCAATGAGAGAGTAGTTCAGTAATTAAACACTCTTTTTAAAATTCGAGCAGTTCCAAGAACATTGGGAAATTTATTCATATCTTCTAGAAGGCAAATTACTTCAACTGTGTTACTCTCCTCCTAATACTTAACCAAAACTGGTTTGCTAAACAGGAGTGTGGAACAAAGTTAAAGGGTGCCCTGGAGCATGAAGCATTTCAGGGATGAGTCCTAGGGAATGATCCAGATATTGTAAAGGTTATGAGAGCAGTTAAGAACCTGTGGCAGTAACACAGGGACAGGTCTTTCTATCTAGTGAAGATCCTAGACCAGCGCATTTGTGTTACTAAAAAGATGAAGAGCCTAACCTAACCTGCTCTCGCTCTCTCTGGTGTAGCAGCTTTCAAGCCAGAAACCCTGGGGTCAAAACCTGAGCTCTGGTGGTCACTTCACATCCACAATCCTTTCTGTGGAATTCTTAGAAAATTCAGGAGCTTTCACATTTGAGAAAAGTAATATTGTGAATGTACTGAATACAATATATCATTTTCACTGGGGGACAAGACAGCACCTCATGATTAAGTACATTCATATTTCTGCCGCAGTGTCTATGAATATTCATGCCAAATGGAACAAACAAAAATTATTCCTTAGCCCCATGAGTTGAGTTCAGATCAGCTTTTGCTGCCAAATAAATCTAAAACACAACAAAACTGTGACTTCCAAAGCTCTGGGGTTCTGGAACTGTAGATATGGGGTGACTGACAGTTTAAACGTAGGCAAGTATCTTAACCTCTCTCAGGCATCGATTTCCTCTGTAAAATGAAGACAGGGTGCATGAACTGTGAGGATCCAGTGAAATAATGAATTAGTGAACAGAAGTAATCACCTGTGATACATAGTATGCACAGGAAATCTTAGTTATTAAAGTGATTTACTGCATGCTTAGTAGCAGTCTGCATGTACCTGTGTCCAGGCCATAAGGGCCAAGAGCCTCTTCTGATCTAGAGTCCACTGTTCTATTATTTCTATTCCCTCTTTCTCATCCCTTTTCTATGGAGGCCACAAAGAAGGCTAAGGTCCAGGACGCAGATGATGCTAAGGGTAGAGAAAATAAAATACTAAGATGTATCCCTTGAGCAAGCAACACTTGGATCATTTCCAGCCACACATGGTGCTTTCAGTCTCAAGACCTTTCTTCCTCACAGGCAGCCTTACACTCACCCCTCAAATCCGGAGTCTAGGCCACCCCATCTTGAACCAGAACCACTGTAGTAAACTCCTAACCTAGCCCCCGTAGGCCTCTTGCTACTGCTTATTTACAATCTACCATACAGGGACCTCAGTGAACGTTTAAAATGTAAATCAGATCACCTCGTGCCCTAAAATTCTTTGTGGTTTTCTACATACTTTAAATTTCAAAGGCCTTGGCCTGTCCCTCTACCACGGCTTGGACTCTTCTCCCCTTTGTCCTACTCCATTAGGTTTCTAGCTTCCAGAACCCAAAGGCCTTTTTTTTTTTTTTTTAAGATTTTATTTATTTATTCATGAAAGACAGAGAGAGAGAGAAGCACAGACACAGGAAGAGGGAGAAGCAGGCTCTATGCAGGGAGCCTGATGTGGGACTCGATCCTGGGTCTCCAGGATCATGCCCTGGTCCAAAGGCAGCGCTCAACCACTAAGCCATGGGACTGCCCTCCATAGGCCTTTTCATACCTGGCATGACACTTCTGGCTCCTTTCACTGGTAAGCTTTAGCAGAGCCTCATGTCACCTTCTCCTGAGACTGCCTGCCCACTCTACCAAAAGGAGGTTCTTCCTATTAACTCTCAAGACTATTTCTCTCCCTCAGGGGGTTTAAAACTCTCCTTATTTTATTAATTTACCTGATGCTTGATTACACCAGTAGACTGTAGATTCTATGAGGGCAGAGGACTATATCTCATTCACTGCTGGATCTCCTGGCAAACAGGAGGCACCCAATTATTCATGGACTAAATAAGGAAGATCATAATCTATTTCCTGTCAAACTACTTCTATAGTCACTGCTTTATAAAAGGGATATGATCAGTTAGTTCATTTGCAGGTTAGACAGTTGAAATGGGTAAAATGTTATATAGATGGTGGCCAAGTTCCCCGATTAATCCATTAAAAGGCGTGTTATGGGGAGGGTTCCCCCACATAGCAATGCTCCCACACCAGCTACAATTCAAACTAATGGTGACACTCTCTATCTGGAGATAGCATCAGATTACACAGGTTGAGGGCTCAGTCCTACAAGATGGCCACCCATCTCATTCTCCAGCTGCAAGTTCATGCTGTGACCTGTGTGTGCTTCTGACCAACCACCTACAGATTAAAAGTTCCCATGACTCCCTCCTTGGGTTCCATTAGTTTGCCAGGGTGGCTCACAGAATGCAAGAAACCTGTCTAACTTACTAGAGCACTAGTTTATTATAAAAGAATATAGGGGATCCCTGGGTGGCTCAACGGTTTGGCGCCTGCCTTTGGCCTGGGGTGTAATCCTGGAGTCCCCGGATTGAGTCCCACGTCAGGCTCCCTGCGTGGAGCCTGCTTCTCCCTCTGCCTGTGTCTCTGCCTCTCTCTCTGTCTCTCATGAATAAATAAATAAAATCTTAAAACAAAAACAAACAAAAAAGAATATAACTCAGGACGAGCCAGATGGGGGGATGTACAGAGTAAGATAATGTGGGACAGGACGAGGCATTTCCATGTCTTCTCTGAGTGTGTCAGTCTCCAAGCACCTCCACACCATCACCAACCCAAAAACTTTCCAAACTCTTTGGGTTTCTACAGAGGCTTCATTTCATAAAGTATGACAGATTAAATCATTGACCACAGGCAATTAATTGAGCCCATTATTTCCCCCCAGAGGTCAAGGAGATGGGATTGAAAATTCCAAATTTCTAATCATGTGGTTGATTCTCCTGGCAACCTGCCCTAATTCACTCACTATAAAAGATACCTTTACTCTCTCATCACTTAGGGAACTATAAGGGTTATAGGAGTTCTGCACTAGAAATGGGGGACAAAGACCAAATATATATATATATATTTTGTATTTAAATCACCATACCACACCATGAACACCTGTTTCGATATACAATGTAGTTTAACCACAGTACTTATGGCACAAGCCTAGGGAAAGAAGGTCATTTCCTGGGTTCAGGCAGGGCCAGCTGGGTTGTCCAACTTGTCAGTACCTCTCATGTATTCTCCAAAGACAACTAGCTGACTCCATGCAGGCTATCATTATCTTATTAGACATTTTTGCTGATTCCATGTCTGTCTGAACTGTCCTACAATGACCTGTAAGCTTTCAGAAAACAGGGGTCACAACTATCTTTTACCACATTATACAAACTCTTAGCATAGCATCACATATCCTAATTACTCCCAACTGACCGACTGACTATTCCTTAGCTGGCATTCCCAGGATATGCCATTAATAACTAGCGTCATATTCACTGGTATTTGTTTACATGTTGCAATGTAAACATCCTGAAGTCTTGTACAGGCTTACGTGTTTTCACTGTGTTCATAATCTGTCTCTTTAGCCAGACACATTCATGTGTTCAAAGGATAAATTTTAAAAAGGAGGAAAGGACAGAACGCCAAGGACAACTGAAAAATTTCATTAAAGTCAGGAAATCCAAAATGTCAAATGAACTGAAGTTCCTGAGAAAAGCCAACTACAGTGAAAAAGGGATCAAAAGGGAAGGGAAGGGCAGCCCGGGTGGCTCAGCGGTTTAGCACCCCCTTCAGCCCAGGGCGTGATCCTGAAGACCTGGGATGGAGTCCAGGGTCCGGCTCTCTGCATGGAGCCTGCTTCTTCCTCTGCCTATGTCTCTGTCTCTCTATCTCATGAATAAATAAATAAAATCTTAAAAAAAAAAAAAAAAAGGGAAGGGAAGGGAAGAAGATCGGAAAGGGAAGAAAGAATCCAACAGTCGGCAGCAAATGTTCTATTATTAAGAGACAGAGAAATGCACCCATTCAATGCCAACGTTTTTGTCCTATTAGAAACTTTCCATTCTAGAAAGAACCCAGCAAGTGTAAGAGGAAACAGAAGACCGAGACACCTGAAGAAATGAGGGAAGGTACTCAGATGCTTTGTTCGCTAAATTCTCCAAATGCAGAATTAGATATAATGCAAAGCCAACCTTTTCCTTTGTGTGGCACATAGAGAAAATACTACTCTTGGTAAGGTGCAGAACAGTTGGCTGTGGTAATACCAATCACTGTAAGTTCCCTGGCTGGCTGAAGGGCCAAGGGAATCCACTTCCTATCCTGCCTTAACAGTTCCCAGTGTCCCATGTTTGGAGTATGAGTTGGAAATTGACCTAGAATCCTAAAATCAAGGTAGAGGATTACAAAAAGCACTTAGTCTTTGAAGAAGGCATGCTGGTGAGTGTGACATGAAGAGCTGGCTGAATGCTAGGAAAGAGGACACAGATGGTTTTTTAAACCATGAAATAGATGTGGAAAGCACTGGACACTAGCATGTGATCACAAGTTCATCAAGAAGGATGCACGCCTATCTTTGTGGTGGGTTGAACTGCTGTCTCCAAAAAGACATGTCCATGTCCTAATCCCCAGAATCAATGAATGGATCTTACTTGGAAAAAGGGTCTTTGTAGGGTAATTAAGTTAAAGATCTCATGATGAGACCCAACCTAGATTTCAGGTGGGCCCTAAATCTAATAACAGCTGTCTTACAATAAGGGCAGAGGGAGATTTGAGACTCAAACATATAGAGAGCCACATGCAGATGGAGGCAGAGTTTAGGATGATGCAGCCACAAGCTAAAGAATGCTTAGAGACACCACAAGCTGAAAGAAGGAAGGAAGGATTCCCTTTCAGAGAGGAGTGTGCCTAGCCAACACCTTGATTGTGGCTTTTGTGGCCTCCAGAACTAGGAGAGACCAAATTTCCATCCAGCAGCCCTAGGAAACTAATACAATCCCTTTTTCCTTTTATGAGACAAAAGTTTATAGGACATGAAGAATCCAACAGAAATAGAATATTTGGATTTTTGCAATATATTTGACAAAACTATAATATCCTTGTGGGAAAAGCTGGATAAGCAATGACATCTCTCTCTTGGCCTGAATTTTGAGTAAGGCTTACAAAATTCAGTCTGAGAGAGATTACTGCTCAGTGAAATCAAACTGCTTTCCAACAGAATGTAAGTTCCTTGAGAGAGAACAGTTTTCTCTCTTGCTCAATGCTGTATCCCGGTGCCTGAAACAGCAGCCAGAAACAGTTGTCGAATGACTCAGTTTTCTCTGAGCACCGTCAAGCAGAAGGCTTATCGGTATGAAAAGATCCACTCAGCAGGCTTGCATTTCTCAAACTCTGCAGATTCCTAAGAAAGTCTTATTTTCATATTTGGCCCTTGGCTGGCTCCTGGGAGCTGACCAATTGGAATATTGTCTGATAAGAGTGTTTTTGCATCCCCAAGCCTTGAGCCAAGCCACACCAAGTCTGCCCAGATCATTTATCCTAACACTGTGATTTATGGAGAATACCTGCTTTTATTCTAGGGGTCTAGAGCTTTAGTAACTAAGGTCAGTCTGCATGTCTACATAACTGACCTCTAACAAAAACCGTGGACACCCAGGCTGGGGTTGAAAGTGGTTAGCAACACTTCCCACATACTGTCAGAGGACACTGCTGGGGATATGAAACATCCCATGCAACACCACTGGGAGGGGATATCTAGACACTTGCACTTGGTTTCCTCTGGCCTGACCCAATCAGGCTTTTCCCTTCACTAGCTTTCACTCTGTATCCTTTTGCAGTGGTAATTTGTACCTGTGATGATGACTACATGCTGAGTGTTGAGTCCTGTGGGTGCTTTTAGCAAATCCTCAAGCTTACGGGTGGTGCTGGGGACACCTGACGTGGTCTATATAGAAACTAGAAACTCGGGGATCCCTGGGTGGCGCAGCGGTTTGGCGCCTGCCTTTGGCCCAGGGCGCGATCCTGGAGACCCGGGATCGAATCCCACGTCAGGCTCCCGGTGCGTGGAGCCTGCTTCTCCCTCTGCCTATGTCTCTGCCTCTCTCTCTCTCTCTCTCTCTCTCTCTCCCCTCTATGTGACTATCATTAAAAAAAAAAAAAAAAAAAAAAAAGAAACTAGAAACTCATCTAGCGGTGCCTGGCTGGCTCGGTCCCTACAGCTTGCAACTCTTGATCTTGGGGTCATGAGTTCAAGCCCCATGTTGGGTGCAGAGATAAATAAAGAAAAACTTATCTTTCTAATTTTTTTAATAAAAACTTTTTTAAAAAAAGGTTTTATTTACTTAAGAGAAAGAGAGAGAGATTGCACATGCCTGTATGAGCAAGGGGAGGGGCAGAGGGAGCATGAGAAGCAAGCTCCTGGCTGAGTAGGGAGCCCATTGTGGGACTCAATCCCAGGACCCCAGGATCATGACCTGAGCCAAAGGCAGACACTTCACTGACTGAGCCACCCAGGTGCTCCCCGCAAAACTCTTTTAAAAAAAAAAGGAAAAGATACTTATCTAAAACTGTGATATCAGGGTTTTCACCATATACATATAAACCAACTCATTACCTGCATGTTCTCATTTCGATCTAGCTTCTCTTTTCTTTTTTTATTCCTGCTGTGAAATTCTATCACTTCTACTTGCTCCCTGCTGTTCTTCAGGGTTGAGGGTGATGCTGCAGCACAAGGGACTTCTGGTCCTGAAGGGGGTTCTGCGGGGGTCACAGCAGGAGTGCACTGCAGCTCTTCTTGGAGTTCCTTGAAGAAGCTGGAAGCACTCTTCCTTTGGCCTCTTACAAGAGAACCAGGTAGGGGAGCTGGCTCTCCTGTCACTGCCGCTGGGGTCCCAGCATCTCTCTTCTTGTTTTCTCCTTTCTTTTTGCTCCTTTTCTGTTCTGCTTCATATTGTGTTTCTCCTGTTTGTTCAAACGCAGAGTGGAAAAAATAAATCGCTTTGGTTTTATCAAATCGTTAAATCACATGAATGCGCTTAGGTGCGAGCCAGGGCTATCCGCACCCAGAAATACAAAGAAAAAAAAGTTTTATTTTTCTTCAAATGGGGCTGTAGTTGCACAATTATTTTTTACTGTTTAAGCAAGCTCAGAATTTCGACCAATGGCTCCACGCTAAAACAGATCTTGCAGTATCAGGTTACAAATTTAAGAAATGTTTGCTCCTTAAAGTCCCTAATGCCTTGGCTCTCTGCGTTGTGTGTACAAGGGATGTCCTCTGACGTGGAGCAGGTTCTCAGAACGCGTGGAACCGCCTTCTGGCTGAAGTGCCAGGCGGCTGCCAATCTGTAATAACTTTCTATTTCCTTTTCCCCAGGCCAGATTGAAGGAGAGCACAGACTGGCCAGCTTGGTATTAGAAAAGGCTGTGAAAAGCTTTACGTGAAATCATCTAAGAAGTCTGCGGAGAGGCACCCTGAAGGATGGAGCTGGGCCGAGACAAGGTGGTGCCGACGCCCCGGGGGCACGCGGGGCGGGAGGGTGGCGCCGGGAGGGCGGGCTGCCCAGCGGGCCGCGAGACTGACAGGGTGGGCTGTTCCGGGAGCCCAGGCCCCGCGCGCATCGCCGTGCTTAGACGGGCCCCTTGGCGCCCACACACAGGGACGACTCGGGTGTCTGATCCCTGGGTAACAGAGCCCGATCACCGCAGCGGTGTGTGCCGGACCCATCCGGGGACCCAGGTCGGAGGCGCTGGGGCTGCTCAGCCTGCGGGAACCTTTAGCCTGAACGCCCAGGGCGGCCCAGTCCGCTCTCCACGTGGGCGCCGAGGCCCCGCACTCACCAAAGTCGTAGAGGTTCCGGAGCAGGGCGTCCAGGAGGGCTCGAGAACCGGCGGGCGCGCGGGCCCCCGGCCCCGGCTCCTGAGCCATGCGGGCCGCCCCGCCGCGCTCCGGCCCCGAGCCCGCCGACACCCGCGCCTCGCGCGGCCCGCACTTCCGACTTCCGACGCGGTGCGCGAGCGCGCGCGTCGCAGGTCCCGGCGCGGCTTCCGTCCTGGTTAAGATGGCGGCGCCCGGGGTCCTGCGGAGCGGCAGCAGAGGGTGCCGCCGCCCCAGGCGAGGTCGGGCCGCCCTGCGCGGAAGAACCGCCCCCAGCAGCGGCAGCACCACCACCGCCTAGCAAAGAATGTCAGGCCCCGCCCGGGACGGCAGCCGCACCATGGATTCTTCCAGCTCCTCTAACTCCCGTTTCTCCGTCGGCTCCGCCAGTCCCGGCGCTGTCGTGCTCCTCTACTCGGTAGGCGCCCAGGGGAAAGAGGCCCGGGGCGGGGCCGCCGGAGAGGACTCCACCCGCCCGGCCCCGGCCTTCTGCGGGCCACGACCCCTCCGGCCCCCCGGCCCTCCGGCCCCAGAGAGTGGGTTCCGGGGCCGCGCGGGAGGGGTTGGGTGCTTGACTTGGTTTCCAAGGCAACGGGGTATCGGTGCGTGTGTAAGTGTGTGTGCGCTTTTAGAAGTTTCTATGGGTGGTGGCTCCGGTGGTTCCTTTCCACTCATTCCTTCTCGTACCCTCCGCCAGGCACGGGGCCTTCAGAGAGCCCCCGATACCGGAACGCGACGCGAGAATGGACCGTTCCGCCCCTGGCGAGGGCCAGCCTTCGGGTAAACCCGAGAGACCTGCGGGTCCGACCCGGCGGCAGAGGCATCAGCCTGCGGCTCCCCGCCCCGCCCCGCCCCGCCCTGCTGCTGCCGCGGTCCTGGGAGAAAAGTGTTGGGCTTGCATGTGGGCATAGGATTCGAAAGACGGAAAGTCTTTAATCTAGGAAGATTTGGAACTTCCGGAAATTTTTATTGCGTTTTTGTCTTCCATCCGTACTTTTTGCAGTAGTCATTTCGGAAGACAGGCATCTTCCGAGAGGCCACCCAGCCTCTCCACAGCTTGCCTCCCGGCCCCCCGCACCCCTACGCCCCTCCCGATTTTCACCGATCTTTTTTGCCACCGGAATGTTGGTCACTCACAATTTATGTGAAGAAATTATGAGGTAAACGGTTTGTAGTTCTCAAAATTGCACAATTGTGGGGCAACTGATCTTTTTTTTTTTTTTTAACCACTAAATTATGTCTACAGGGATATTAAAAGAATGCATTTTAAAAGCACGTTACTGTGTCCAGGTTAGTGGCAGTCTCTGACTTAAATACAGTATTAATTTGTGTAGGAAGATCACAGCAGCAAAAAGACAAGAGAAGGTAAACAAAAATCTCAGTTTCAAAAGAAGCGATATAGAGGGCTACCTTCACATTGGGACACCAGTATTCTTTGGAACTTGGGGAAACTTCTCTTTCCTTGATGTGGAGAGCTCTGGGTTTGTAATTGCTGTCAACTGTCCACTTGTGTGAGGATTATTACTTTAACCTCTCTCCTCATTGACCTTTTCATTCCACATCTGTGGTAGAACTATTTTGACCTCATTTTCTGACTGCTAATCCAGAGCCAGCACATGTAGGGGAGCCGGTTGCTGTGTAGATCTGACTCGCTGTAAGTAGCTTTCTCAGCCCCCAGCTGGTTTGTGAGTTGATGGTAATTTTGCAGAAAGAGTAGGGGTTTTTTACTTCCTCATTTACCAATGGTTCTTTCATGAGAACACTTCTGTAAACTTTTTCACATGAAAAATTAAGGCAATTGTATGTGAGCTTTTTCTGCTTCTGAATCTGGCCAGAGCCCTCACTGGCTCACCTCTCAGGATTGTGTCCTCTACTTTCATGATAACCTGAACTTTTTCTTACTCTTTCAGGCTGTTCTTATTTCCTCAGCCTCCGTTATTGTGCAATACTCCACCTAATGTGAGAGTAGTGCTTAGGGATATTTAAGATACTCCTGATTGCAGCAAACATTGCAGCATCCTACTCGTCATACTCATTACTCTCAATGTCTGAGATATGGAAGTAAAAGATCCAGCCCTTGCCTCTGTGGACTTGAAGTCATGGAAATAAGCAATTACAGTTGAGATAAGGGCAATGATGGAATCATGCCAGTATGTTGTGGGAGGAATGAAAAGGAGCACCTGACTTGTCCAGGGCTTCAGGGTTTTTAAGAAAAGGTGACACCTGAGCTGACTTTTTGAGGTGTGAATGGGAGATAAGGGAGGAGAGGAAGGCTGGCCTAGGCATCCATGTAAGAAAGCCACTTGCATGTTTGGGAGGACCAAGTAGTTAGATAAGGGTGGAATAAGGAGACATGAGAAACAAAACTAAGGAGGTATCTGAAGATATTTCCTAAGGGGGCTTTATATATTATGTTTATACACCATTAAAGATAGAATCTTCACTTCCTAAGGGAACATTTCAGGATTATCAAATTTGTGTTTCATTTGTTTTGTTTTTTTGTTTTTTTGTGTTTTTTTTTTTTTTAAGATTTTATTGATTTATTTGACAGAGCCCAAGTTGGTGGCAGAGGGAGAGGGAGAAGCACACTCCCTGCTGAGCAAGAAACCTGATTCAGGACTCCAGGATCATGACCTATGCTGAAGGCAGATGCTTAACTGACTGAGCCACTCTGGTCCCCCCAGATTTGTATTTTTGGAAGTCTAAGAAGACTAGGTTGCTAGAGTGGTTAGTTGTGTGGATAACCTTTACTTGAGTAGAGACTGTAGGAGGAGAATCTGATTGGAGAAGGAATCTGATACCAAAAGCACGGAGATCAGAACACTATTACAGTAATTCAGAGAAGTGATGAAAGCCTGAGGCAATGGCAGTGAGCCTAGGGAGAGAGAGGATGGGTGAGTTTGTGTGATCTTTAGGACAGTTGAATGCAGTGGCTAAGGAAAAGGAGGTGGGTGGATGTTGCTGCCTTTTGCTGATAGGAAATCTGGGGAAAGGAACAGGTATAGTCAGGGTAATATATTTCAGTTTGGAATGTGTTCAGTGTGAGATGCAAGTGGTAAAATTAATGATTTCGAACTTACAGATTGCTGTGTTATGGACCAGATACATCACAAGGTGTTTGGGAGATACCCAAATAGAATTAGAAATATGGTACCGGAGCAAAGGAGGAAGGTCTGGCCTAAATACATGGATTTGTCAGGCATCAGCAAGTAGACTGTATGTGAAGCCATAGGTCTGCTTGAAATCTTTCAATGAGACGACAGAATGAAAAGAAGACTGGGAGTAGATAATTACTGTACCCAGAACCCAAATTATGGCTTTCTTTTAGAGTCTGAATGAAAAATCGGGACTCCTTACAATGTCTTACAAGACTGCATGATTGATTCCTCCCTGATTTTGCTCACAGGGCTTCAACCACACTGGCCTTCTGTTCACTGTTCCCTCTGTATGGCATGCCGTTTTCCCAGGAATTTACATTTGCTACCCTCTCCCCTGTTTTTTTTTTTTTTTTTTTTCTTTTTTTCAGTCCCAGCTCAGATATCTCTCAGAGAGGCCTTACCCAACCATCCAATCTAAAGTAGCTCTCCAGGGCAGCCTGGGTGGCTCAGCGGTTTAGCTCCGCCTTCAGCCCAGGGCGTGATCCTGGAGACCGGGGATCGAGTCCCACATCGGGCTCCTTGCATGGAGCCTGCTTCTCCCTCTGCCTGTGTCTCTGCCTCTCTTTCTCTGTGTCTCTCATGAATAAATAAATAAAATCTTTTAAAAAAAAAATAAAGTAGCTCTCCAGTCCCTCCTCCTTACTGTATTTTCTTTGTATTCCCATTCCAGTGTTGTACTACGGTAGTCTTGTACTGACTCTCAAAGCTGATTGATAAATTTTCATGACGTTAAGAGCACATTGGTGGAACACAGCCATTATCAAAAAGTAAAAATTAAGTTTTATAAATTTACAGTTAAATAAATTCTGTTAAAAACAAAACTAATAAATGCTCAAAACTCAACGCTTCCTAATTATTTTCATTAGATTTTACTGTTACCTCTGCTTTCAAGTTTATGTCTGTCAGACTGTAAGATGGAAATCCTATGTAATACTGGTTACTCCCTATCTGTCCCCAGATCGGTGTTCAGTGAGATCATGCTGATAGCTTCAGGTCTGCCATGGGGGGAGTGTAAATACGACAGAAATCAACAAATGCTAGAAATCAGGGCTCTTGCGTAGTTAAACATCCACCAGCATGCTACTGCTAGTAGGCCTAAGTAAAACTTGTTTATTTGTTGTCTGTCTTTCCTGAAGGGAGTGTAAACTCCCTCAGTACCCAGTTTTTGTCTGCCTTGTTCATGCTTTATTCGTGGCCTGTAGAACAGTGCCTGGTACATTGTGCGCTCTCCGTAACTGTCTGTGGAATGAATGGATACTCCAGAGCCGTCAGCAGGGAGGTACAAGGAGAAGCCTGTTTAGCTACAGATGAGGGGCTGCTATAAAAATTTAGAGAAACAAGGGGGGGAAATAACCTAAGTCTTTCTGGGACTCCTCTCTGTATTGTGCTCCTACATGAGTAGCCATGTAAATATATTTATTTTATGATGGTAAATACTTCTCCCTCATGGTTTACGGAAGGTCAATGAATGAGTAGTTAACATTCAACCCGACCTGCATGTAGGAGTCACTTGGAGTACTTTTTAAAATAATTCTGATGCCCAGGTACCATTCACACCAAATTAATCAAGAATATCTGGGGGCGCCTGGGTGTCTTGGTTAAACACCTGACCTTTTTTTTTTTTTTTTTTTTTTTAAGATTTTATTTATTTGTTTGAGAGAGAGAGAGAGTGCACAAGTCTGGGGAGGAGTAGAGGGAGAAGGGGAGGGAGAGGCAGGCTTCCTGCTGAGCTGGGAGCCCCTCTCAGAGCTCTATTTCAGGACCCTGAGATAGATCATGACCTGAGCTGAAGGCAGATGCTTTAACCAACTGAGCCACCCAGGTGCCCCTAGTGTCCAACTTTTTATCTTAGGTCCTGGCCTCAGGGTGTGGAGCCTACTTTAAAACAACAACAACAACAAAACACTATGTGGGGACCTGAGCATCAGTATATTTTTAAAGTGACCAGGTTACTCTCATGTGCAACCTGGCTTAAAAACTGCTGGATTAGACATCGGCTTAGAACCAGATTGAGAGAAGTTTGAGCTTTTAGCCTGTGAATATTGGGGAGCCATCATCAGTAGGGTTCAGGAAGTGGCTTTAGTCAGTAATTTACTTTTTCATTCTATAATGATTGAATTCCTATTAGGAAATGGGAATACAAAAACATAGAAGACACATTACCTACACAGACAAGTTTACAGTCTAGTAGGGGAGATACCAATCCAAGCTAACAAAGTATATAGGTGCTGTCTTGACTCAAAGGAGATGACTTGACTCAGTCAAGACTCAAAGGAGATGTTAAGTTCAGTCAAGGTTGAGGCAATTGGACACAGAGATAAACAGTAGCTGTGGTTAATGGCTAAATATTTCCAGGTGAACAGTGGGGAAGGGTCTTTCTCCATCTCTTCCTCCTCCCCCCTCCCCCATCTTCGTGCATATGTATATACATGTATACTTATTTATAAGTATTTTATATATTTATGATATAAAGTATATTTATAAGTATGTTATACATGCCTGTATGTTGATACATATAGTATATCTTTATCTCCCCAGCTGATTCTGATCCTTTTCACTTTCCACTCCCAGGACCACTAAGTAGAAAGTCTTTGAGTCCCCTTTCATTCCTAAAATTATATAATTTATAATGATAGTTTGTTGCATTGTACCAAGTCTGAGTCTACATAAACTATTATTTTACTAATGAGAAATGTGAAATTGGAGAAAGTTCTTGAAACTTATAACCAAGAGTATGGTATGTTGCAGTTTTACACCAGAATTCCATCAGTGAGAAGCTTTTCCCTTATATATTCTCTATGTATGTGGGCATAAAAATGTTCATGTTTGAATATTTCACATGTTTTAGATGCTACCCTTTTTATGTTGAAACTCCTAAATGCTCTGCTGTTTATATTCTCATTATGCTTAGTCATGTTCTTAGCTTAACATTTGTTATCATTTTGTTACTTCAGCATTTAGTTGTTCAATTATGCTATATTCCAAGCACAGCTCTATGTTGAGAAATAGAAGGAGGACATGTGTTTCCCATCTTCAAGATAATTGCATTTTAGGGAGACAGACTTGTGATTGATTGCAGAGCTATGAATACACACCCTAATAGCTATAGGTAGTAGGTAAAGATTTTCCAATGAGGACAGCGGAGTCATTCCCTGTGGGCATCTCAAGGAGGGTTCCACAGCAGAGTGATGGCTGAGCAAGGATGACAGAGGAATGAAAAGGCCTTTGGGGCCCAGAGTTGAGCATGCACCAAGGCCTAGAAGCGAGTCAACAATGGATTGTGTTGGGGAAATGCAAATCATTTGCTATTGAGCGTGGGGGCCAGTGAATCTAGAAAGGGAAGGACAGGTCAGGTCAGAGTTTCTTGTCTGATACCAGAAGTGGCTTAGGTCTTAATTCTGAAGGAGGTGGGGAAGTCATTCAATTATTTTAAGCAGGGAACGATTTGGTCAGAATTGTGTTTTGAAAAGAGCACATGGCAGCCTGGTGGGTTGGTTCAAAGGGGCAAAGAGACCAGTGAGGAGGCTATAGTGATAAAGTACAGAGGCTGGACTTATGACCGAGGAATAGACCTGTTCTGTCCTTGAAGGCCACCTGCACGGTATTAGATGGATCACATGTAAGGATCAGGGAGGAAGGATCTAGAATAAGGCAAAGGATTATACATGGTACAGCAGTTGTTGAGATGCCTGGAAAAAAAAAAAAAAACAGGTTGTAAGACTGTGCAGAGGAGAAAGAAGTTCAGTTTTGGAAAGGCCAAAGATGAAGTGTTTACACTAAATGTGTCCATCAGGAGTTCACATGGGAGAACAGAGCAGGAGATTCAACAGCATGTATAATTAGTACCTAAAACCAGTTGAGTTGGTGCGAGGATTCAGTACTGTTCACACAGACAAGAGGGCTGGAGATGTTAACATCAAGAGAAGTAGGAGGAAGGAAGACATGTTTTAGTTTTGGTTGGAACTTTTCCTCCCAAGTTGAAAGTCGCTAGTTTAGAAAAATGAGGTGGATCTTCTGCTGTGCCAAGAGTCATGAATGAAAAACCAAAGTAGGAAAATTTCAGGAGGATTGGAAGAGGGGAAAGAGGGAGTCCTTGAGAATGGTGTCAGGCTGCTGGGGGCGTTTAGGAATTTGAAAAGTAGAAAGAGAGCAGGAGGGCACCTGGGTGGCTCAGTGGTTGAGCATCCACCTTCAGCTCAGGTTGTGATCCCTGGGTCCTGGGATCGAATCCCGCATCAGATTCCCCACAGGGAGCCTGCTTCTCCCTATGTCTCTGCCTCTCTCTGTGTCTTTCATGAATAAATAAATAAAATCTCTAAAAAAAAGCAGGGTTTGATATTGAAATTCAGAAGAAATGTTGTTGCATTCATAATAGCAATGCATGAAAAATAATTTGAATGTCTCTTGTTAAAAATATAGTGGAAGGGATCCCTGGGTGGCGCAGCGGTTTAGCGCCTGCCTTTGGCCCAGGGCGCGATCCTGGAGACCCGGGATCGAATCCCACGTCGGGCTCCCGGTGCATGGAGCCTGCTTCTCCCTCCGCCTACATCTCTGCCTCTCTCTCTCTCTCTCTCTCTCTGTGTGTGACTATCATAAATAAATAAAAATTAAAAAAAATATATATAGTGGAAGAAACTTAAAGGGGAGCGTTTATAACATGAAGTGGAAAAATCATGTGGCAATTCAAAATGTATGTGTGTCAGGGGAGGGAATATGTTCACTAAAATGGGCCCTGGGTCATCAGATGACAGGTGATTTTAGTTTTCTTTGTGCTTTACTGTGTCTTCCAGATTTTTATAATGAACATATATCACTTTGGTAATCAGAAAAATACTTTTTTTTTTTTTTGCCTTTAAAACATTTTATCAGAATCGTTTTGATTAAACTTTGTATCGTTTAAGATAAAGTAAAGAAGTAAAAATGACCTAATTGCTATTTGAGTGCCCCAGAATTGCTAAGCATTTTTCCCCTAGTAAGTTGACAGCTGCTCGCACAACATGCAGGAAAGATGTAAGTTCCTAGGGTCTGCCCAACACTGAAGAGAAGACACCGTTGTGTCAGCAAAACCCATGGAAGCCAGGGAGAAAGGATGTATGTGGCTTTTGGCTCCTCATTACAGCCTGTAGAGGGATGTGGCAGGACCATGCATGACCCAGGCATCCCTGCCATCTCAGCAGCAGTCCTACAAGAGGGTAAAGTCTAAACCTTAGCCCTTCAATCCACCAAGGAAAAAAGGTATTTGAAGAAGCTAGGGCACATAAAATGCATCCACTAAAATGTTTTAAGCCAATTATTAATACAGGAAAATGCCCATAACATACTTAGGCAAGATAAACTGTATTTTGTATGGTCCACATTTTGAATAAAAGCTATGTATTTGTGTAGCTGTGAATGAAAAAAAAGAAACTAAGGAGTGGTAAAGAGTAGTTATTCCTGGGGTGTAAAATTGTGAGCAATGTATATTTACTTATATGTTTCCAAACTTTCCATAATTAACATGGTGAGTGGTATAGGGTAGTGGTTAGGAGCAAGGTCTATGAAGCCATAAGGCTTGAGTTTGAAACATGTCTCTGCCCTTGGCGAGCTGAGGAACCCCAAGTGAGTTATTTTGCCTCTCCATACCTTGGTTTCCCCTTTGTTGTGAGGATCGTTTCCATATTAAGGAATAGTGCTTGGAATAGCAAATCAGACTGCTCACCAGTAGCTTCTAGGAGGACACTTTTTTTCTTAAGTGAATTTTTCTTAAATTTATAAGGAAATATAAGGAAATTTTCCTTATATTTATAAAACCCATGTAGTTTTATTTGATTTGACATCATTTTGAATTTCTATTTTATGCTTTAATTTTTAAAGCTAAGTAGAAGAGGCAAATTTATCATTGTGCTTGATAAAATTGATCAGATAAAATTGACTATAAAGTTGATTAGATTATTCTAGAGCTTAATGTCTCAATCTTTATTATCCTTTGTTAACTTTCCCAGAGGGGTCCTGGCTTTACAAAGATTGATTGCAAGCAGAAATAATAAAATATCATGATAACTCAGTATCAATTTATTGACCCCAATTTTCATTACATTTCTCCTCTTAGTATAGGAAAGCCTATTTTCAGTGCACTCTGCTCTTGTTCATATGCCATAGCATAAAAATGTTGGCAAAGATGAAACCTTACTAATGTAATGTAGTCTCCGATCCTTCCTGATTTACTTTACAGTATGTGCATGACTTTCTTTTATTTGCCTTACCCACAGAAGGAGCTCAAAAAATGGGATGAATTTGAAGATATTTTAGAGGAGAGGAGGCATGTCAGTGACTTGAAATTTGCAATGAAGTGCTACACACCTCTTGTCTATAAGGGAATTACTCCTTGCAAACCAAGTGATATTAAATGTAGTGTTCTCAATTCTGAAGAGGTTCATTATGTCATTAAACAGGTAAGTGATTCCCTCTTCAACCCCAGCCAGGTTTGTTCATTGTCAACAAGGAACAACACAGGAATGAACTGCACAGGTCCACTCACACATCGATTTTTTTTTTCAATAAATACAGTATGGTACTGTAAATGTGATTTCCTTATAGTTTTCTTAAAAATGCTTTATCTGGCTTATTTTATTGTGAGAATACAGTATATCATACATATAACATTGAAAATACATATGAATCAACTGTGTTAATCAGGAAGGCTGTCAGTCAACAGTAGGCTATTAAGTTTGGGGGGAGTCAAAAGTTACGTGTGGATTTTCAGTCACATGGGGGATCGGCACCCCACCCCCATGTTGTTCAAGGGACAGCTGTTGTCTGACAGGGAATGATGACAGTTATGTTGTCAATTACAATGAAATATGATACATGACATGCTAGTAAGAGTCCAGTGTACAGGGGCATTAATTACTTATAGGGCAAATACTTTTGTGTAGGGAACTAGGAAAGTGATTTTTTTTAAGTGATGCCAAAAAGATGGTTAGGGCTTTTTCAGATGAAGTGGGTAAAGAAGTATTCCTAGCAGAGCAAATGACTTTTTCCCCATGGTTAAACCTCACTTCACATTAAAATTGCTGGAGAAACTTCCAAGAATCCCTGTACATAGATCTCACCCTCATATGAATTAAATCAGAATATCAGGGGGAAGGAGCCAGACGTCCTAGTAGTAGTTTTTTGTTTTTTTTTTTTAATTTATTTTTTTTTATTGGTGTTCAATTTACTAACATACAGAATAACACCCAGTGCCCGTCACCCATTCACTCCCACCCCCCGCCCTCCTCCCCTTCTACCACCCCTAGTTCGTTTCCCAGAGTTAGCAGTCTTTATGTTCTGTCTCCCTTTCTGATATTTCCCACACATTTCTTCTCCCTTCCCTTATATTCCCTTTCACTATTATTTATATTCCCCAAATGAATGAGAACATATAATGTTTGTCCTTCTCCGACTGACTTACTTCACTCAGCATAATACCCTCCAGTTCCATCCACGTTGCAGCAAATGGTGGGTATTTGTCATTTCTAATAGCTGAGTAATATTCCATTGTATACATAAACCACATCTTCTTTATCCATTCATCTTTCGTTGGACACCGAGGCTCCTTCCACAGTTTGGCTATCGTGGCCATTGCTGCTAGAAACATCGGGGTGCAGGTGTCCCGGCGTTTCATTGCATTTGTATCTTTGGGGTAAATCCCCAACAGTGCAATTGCTGGGTCGTAGGGCAGGTATATTTTTAACTGTTTGAGGAACCTCCACACAGTTTTCCAGAGTGGCTGCACCAGTTCACATTCCCACCAACAGTGTAAGAGGGTTCCCTTTTCTCCGCATCCCCTCCAACATTTGTGGTTTCCTGCCTTGTTAATTTTCCCCATTCTCACTGGTGTGAGGTGGTATCTCATTGTAGTTTTGATTTGTATTTCCCTGATGGCCCTAGTAGTAGTTTTTAAAGAAACCCAATCAAGGGGTGTCTGGGTGGCTCAATTGGTTAAGCACCTGACTCTTGGTTTCAGCTCGGGTCAGGATCTCAGGGTCGTGAGATCAAGCCCTGCGTTGAACCCCGTGCTTGGCATGTCATCTGCTTAAGGTTCTCTTTCTCCCTCTCCCCACCTTACCCTACCCTCACTTGGATTTTCTCTCTCAAAAAAAAAAAAAAGTTGGTTCCAAAGTATAGCAAAGTTTGGGAACCACAGGCATATTTTAACAACTAAAGAACATGCATATTCACAGTACCAAAGCAGTTCGGTATCAGACCAAAGAGAGCAAAGAACAGGTAATGGTGAGAATTGAGACTAGAGAGCCAAGCAGGGGCCACATCACAAAGGGTTTTATAAATCTTCCAGAGGAATTTGATTTTATCCTACATACAGTGCAAAGCCACTGCAAGGTTTCAGGTTGGAGTATGACCTTCTCTGTTGATGCTTTATTGTATTTTTTATAAGATTTTATTTATTTATTTGTTCATGAGAAACAGAGAGAGAGAGGTAGAGACACAGGCAAAGGGAGAAGCGGGCTCCATGCAGGGAGCCTGACGTGGGTCTCGATCCTGGGACTCCAGGATCATGCCCTGGGCCGAAAGCGGTGCTAAACTGTTGAGCCACCTGGGCTGCCCTCTGTTGAGATGTTTTAGAAACACCATTTGATGTTTTAGAAACACCATTCTGCAACAAATGGAAACAGGAAGTCTGGTTATGATGCTCTTGCAATAATCCCTTTATGGGATGACAGTTGCCTAAATGGTGGTTGTAGAAATAGAGATGGACAGATTTAAGAATTTAAGAGGTAGGGGCACCTGGGTGGCTCAATCGGTTACGTATCCAAGTCTAGATTTTGGCTTAGGTCATGATCTCAGAGTTCTGAGATTGAGCCCTGTGTCAGGCTCTGTGCTGAGCATAGAGCCTGCTTAAGGTCTCTGTCTTCCTCTGCCCCTCTCCCATCCTTCCTCACTCCCTCTCTTAAAAAAAAAAAAAAAGAACGAACGAAAGAAAGAAAAGAAAAGAAAAGAAAGAAAGAAAGAAGAAAGAAAGAAAGAAAGAAAGAAAGAAAAAAGAAAAGAGAAAGAAAAAAAAATTCAGAGGTAGAGTAGACCTTATTTATGACCAGTTGGGTGAATGAAGGGAAGGACAAGAGAGAGAGAAGATGACAGAAGAGCTCACTGAGATTCAGGATCTAGGAGAGGGAATGGGCTTGGGAGAGAAGCTGAGGTCTGGTTGCTGTCATTTGAAGACATCATGATAGAGGTATTCAGTGGGCACCATGACAGCTTCCTGACGGCTGGCCCTCCCTGTCACGTTGTCCAGGTGTTCCCAGGCCTTGAGATTTACCTGTAGACATTGTGCTCCATTGACTTTTTTTTTTTTTTTTTTAAGATTTTGTTTATTTATTACAGTGAACGAGAGAGAGCACATGAGCAAGGGCAGAGGGAGAGAAGCATACTCCCCTGTCGAGCAGGGAACACGACACAGGGCTCGATCCCAGGACCCCTGGATCATGTCTTGAGCCAAAGGCAGACACTTGAACCAACTGAGCCTAAGTGCCCCTCCATTGATTTTGAAATGGAATTTAGTCAGGCCTACGGCCTCAGAGAAGTTCTTTATCCCTACTGTTTTGTTTTGTTTTGTTTTGTTTTGTTTCTGATTTGAACATATAACCTATGCTCCTAATCTTTTTGGTTTGATCTGTCATGATTTGTTTTAGAGAGACTATTAGCCCTCCCTACCCCCACCCCTTTTCCTCCCTACCTCCTCCTCTTTGTCCCCCTTTCTCCTCCTTCCCCCCTCCTCCAAAAGCTCCCCAAATAACTAATACACAGCCAGATTAAGTGTGACTGATGTAAGCCAGCATTTCTCAAACTTGGCTGTGCTGCTGAGAAAAAAAAAAAAAATCACATAATGCAGGTAGTTTGGAATTATAAACTCAGAATTGGGCAACACACTGGGCCCTCTGCGTTACCCAGGAATTCCCTGTTTCCCCAGTGAACTCTCTCCTGTTCTCCAAAATGGTAGTGTCCGTGTCTGCCCTATTCTTTCTGAGTCTACAGCCTCCTCCTCTTTTCACCCTCAACAAGTGACATTTCTTCCTACTTCACAAAGAAAATATAAACCATTATACGACAACTCTGTGATCAAGCTACTAATATAGGTACATCTGATTCCCATCATTGTCGTCTTCGCTCCTGTTACAGAGGGACAGGGAGCCCTTTCTCCTCTGGGAGTTCAATTCTCCCCTACTCCTTTGCTCTGAATTTCCTCTGCTCCCTCCTCTTCAGGGACTTTGCTCTGCTATCTGTCCCTTCAAATGTGTTTCAGCTTCTTCCTCTTCATTAGCTCTTTACTGTTTGTCACTGAACTCGCTTTATTCTCTTCCAGCTGAAATCAGCCTCCTTTGGGCATATTCCTCTCCATATGACTCAGTGCTTCCTTTCCCACTTCTGTTCTACTCACAGAAGAAGTTGGCTATGTTTTCTGTACTTGGGGCTGTACTTTGTCACCTTCCATATATACGCAGCTCACTGGGATCCAGTTTCCAACCCGCTGTAATTGCTCTTTCCAAGACTGAATGGTTCCTCCCTGATGGCTAAAGTCAACCTTGTCAACATCCTTGGTAGCTTTTGGCACACGCCCCCTCCTTTCTTTCTCTCCCTTACCCACCAAATCTTTTTTTTTAAGATTGTATTTTTTAAGTAATGTCTATACCCAATGTGGGGCTCAAACCTACAACCCCAGGATCAAGAGTCATATGCTCCAACTGAGCCAGCCAGGGCCCCCCTCCCCCCATCTTTTTCAGCATTCTTCACTAGTCTTTATGGGCTTCTTTTCCTTTGCCTGTCTCTTTAAATGCTGCTGTTCCTCAAGATTTTGTTCTAATCCCTTCTCATTCTACCTACTCACTCACTGGGCAGTTTTATTACCAGAATTGTAAGTACCTTTCTTATGCTGATGTCTCCCTGTTATATTATTATTATTACTATGTTATAAATAAATAACAATATGTAATGAGTATTAGTATCTGTTACTTCAGCCCAGGTCTCTTTTGAGTGTCGTACGTATATTTTTCTGTTTACTGGAATACCTACTTGGAAAATCCAAAATCAGGATGAATGAAACTCTGAGACCCTCCCAGCCCTGCCACTGTACACGTACCCCTCCCAGTCACATGCAGTTTTGCACAGATCTCCAAGAATGGCCCCTCTGTTTGCTGGAAGCTCTTAGCAAGCATCTGATGGCCATCTTCGGCTTCTTGCTTTTCCATCCTATGTTGTCAGTCATGAGGAGCCACCAGTTTGCTCTCCTCAACAGCTCTTGTCTCTCTTTGTCTCTGCTGCCAACTCAAGCTGCCTTTGTTTTCACAAAAGCTACTGAAGAGCTTTTTGCCAAGGAAAGATGCGATTATTTCTGCATTTAAGAAACCACTCAGGTGTGTGACATGGAGTACAGACTGAAAAGGGACATCACTGGGACAAGGAGTCATAAAGCTGGTGCTCATCTTTTAATCTAATCTTAGGTTTCCAGGAAGAAGGATCTGGAAGTACAGACAGGTCTCTTGGGCAAATGAGAAGCCCAGTTGCACAGCATAAGAGATCAGGTCATTCTCTGCTTCTGTACTTCCCTCCATTCCTGGGGAAGGCAATTCCTTCTGAACAGACCAACCTGCTCACTTGTATTCTTCATCTGTCTGACTCCTTCAGATCCCCGGGGGTCTTGTGTCCTACTCTTCAGCCTTTTGCATGGGCCCACCTGGCATCAATACTTCCGGGCTGGGGAAGGCCCTCCCGGCCATGTCTTCTTCCTAATGCACCGTTTTTCCCTTCTCTTCTCAGCTCCTGAAAGGTGTAGTCTGCCCTCCCCCAGGCACCTCCTACTGTCAGCAGGTTGGTGCACTTGGTCCAGTAAGATTGTGGATCTCCAAGTGACCCAGTTCAATGGGTCCTTTTAGTCTGTACTTTGTCTTTACCACTTTTTCCACTCCTGTTGCATTTTCTTTTTTTTTTATAAAGTTTTTTTTTTTAATTTTTATTTATTTATGATAGTCACACAGAGAGAGAGAGAGGCAGAGGGAGAAGCAGGCTCCATGTACCAGGAGCCCGACGTGGGATTCGATCCGGGGTCTCCAGGATCGCGCCCTGGGCCAAAGGCAGGGGCTAAACCGCTGTGCCACCCAGCGATCCCTCCTGTTGCATTTTCATCTATATTCTGACAATGCCCAAACAGGACCTCTAACGTTGAGTAGGTTATTAGAGTTCAAATTCTTATCCAACTGGCCTACTCCCTACAGGTCATCTAATTTATGTGTTTCACAAACACCTCAAAATCAGTATACCTGCCTTCTCAACCCCTATACCACAGTGCCTTCTATCCCTGGTCTCTATCCTCAATTTCAGGATGGCCCCATGGTCCATTCTATTGCCTGAAACAACTGAGCATCTCACTGCCCTTCCCCTTCCCTTCTGCACCTATTATTACCTTTTGGGGGGCCTTTTCTGTCTCCGGCTTGAATTATTTTGATGGTTTTCCAAGTGTACTCCCTTTCCTAGGCTTGTTTCCTGAAATCCATCCTTACCACCAATCCACTGATTCCTCTATTTCCCTGAAAAAGATAAAATATGGAGCTGGGGTGAGGATGATGATCCATTTGTGAAGTAGCTACTATTTTGAAGTGGCTAATTTTATGCTATGTTAATTTCATCTCAATTATTAAAGAAGCAGCAGCAGTAGTAGCAGATTTTCCACTGCATGTAATTTT
The DNA here is from genome assembly GCF_048164855.1 of Canis lupus baileyi. Classification (NCBI taxonomy): domain Eukaryota; kingdom Metazoa; phylum Chordata; class Mammalia; order Carnivora; family Canidae; genus Canis; species Canis lupus. Next base: position 9,128,277 of record NC_132841.1, on the reverse strand, counting down.
GGAAGCTGGGACTCCAGCATCCTACCCTCTCATTTTCTGGGCCTCACCCTAAAGCAGAACATTCTCCTTGGCGAAGGATAAATACTATCACATAGACGCCACTCTTTTTCAACCTGCTTCTTTAGGGGGAAGTTAGAAAGGTCAAATTAAGGTTTCCTCAGGACAGAAACTAACTTGTTTATCCCCAGGCCTAGTACACAGCCAACATTTTGTTCTCTTTACAAAAAGATGTGGTGTATTTTTTTAATAAAGAGAGTTCCAGTGTGAGGTCACTGATTTCACTAGTTATCCTTTGATAACTTTGGAGAGTTTTGTCCCAGTGACCTGTGTATCTGATATAGTCTGAATGGTCACTTCAACATAATCTTATATTTTTACCTTGTATATTACATTGTAATAGCATGGAACAAGCAGATGAAGTGCTGTGACAATCTGCTGAAAGAAACTGCTAAGTATATATGCTAGGACACTAGTTCATGGGCAACAACTTATTTTAGAGAATTTGGTTGTAAGCTTATTGACAAATCAAATGGAAAAATGAGATGCTATCCTAGAAAGCCTATTCTCTTTGAATTTCCAGTCTTTGAAGTTGTCTAAATAGGATCGTTTATCTACTGGGTTATGTCAGAATATAAATTATTTCAACTGAAATGAAGATGAAAACATAGCATTTTTGAGCTATATAATGTTGGTCTGTTTGGACCTAGTCATACCAGTTTGAGTGATTAGAGTTCTGGTGGCTTTTCTTCAGAGATGTATCCCTGCTTTCCTTTTCCTTTTAGCTTTCCAAGGAATCTCCTAAATCCATCGATGTCCTCCGAGAGGAAGTGTGTGAGATTTTGGATGAGATGAGCCACAAACTGCGCCTGGGAGCCATTCGGTTTTTTGCCTTTGCTCTGAGCAAAATATTCAAACAAATTTTCTCAAAAGTTTGTGTAAATGAAGAAGGTATTCAGAAAGTGAGTATTGCTTGTTTGAAAGCAGTCTCTTCTACCTCTCACGATATAATCAACACAGAGACACGTTACTCTGCACTAAATGAGTAGCCCTCATCAGCAGGCATCCAGGCCAGGTGGACAAGGGTCTGCCTAGACTTACAGACTAACCTAACATCACGTGTCTGTTAAGTTACAGAAGTAATACTGGGAATTTCTGTATATGATCTACCTGGATCCCTCTACAACACTTCTTTTATTGTTTCCTCAATACTCTGCTGTGTCTTTTCCATAAACAAGGACGTTCCCTTATGGCGCATTTATTAAAGTAAGCAAATTGATGTTGATAGAACACAAATACACAGTAGTACGGTCATCATTCATATCGCATCGATTGCCCCAGTTATATCTTGTATAGCAAAAGAAATCCTACATCATATGTTATATTCAGCTTCCATATCTCCTTAGACTCTTAGTTCAAAACAGTTCCTTAATCTTTGTATTTCATATTAGTTTTGAAAAAAAAAAACAGACCAGTTATTTTAGAATGTACCTTGATTTGGATTTGAGTGATATTTTCTTAGTATTAGACTCAGGTTGTGTGATTTGGGCAGGAAGCAACATTGTAACCTCAGTGCAATAGATCAAGGAGCGCATGGTGGCTGCCTGTCCCCTTATGGTGGTGGTCACTTTCATCATCTGGTTAAGGTGGTATCAGCCAGGTTTCTCCACCGTAAAGTTACTGTATTTCCATTGGTAATGAGTAAGTGTTGTATGTAGAGATACTATCTAAGGATGGTTCAGGGTCCTGGTTTCCATCATAGTTTCTTCCATGAGTTTTCACATCGACTGATGATTTTTTTTTTTTTTAAGATTTATTTATTTTAGAGAGAACTAATAGGCGGTGGGGGAGATGGGGAGGGAGAGAGAGAGAGAGAACCTCAAGCAGACTCCTCAGTGAGTGCTGAGCCTGATGTGGGGCTTGATCCCAGGACCCCAAGATCATGACCTGGGCCGAAATCAAGAGTCAGATGCTCAATTGAGTGAGCTCCCCAGGTGCCCCTCAGCTGATGATTTTTGCCTGAACCAGTTATTACCCTAATGATTGTCAAATGGTGATTTTTCTAAATCCAGTATTCAGGAGTGATTTAACAGGAGTGTTATAGTCTCCTCTCTTCCAAAAGGAAGAGCTTTTCCTATTTTTATTAATTTTTAAAAATTTTTTTGAGAGTGAGAGCACATGGGGTAGGGTGGGGATAAAGGGCAGCGGGAGAGGGAAAGAGAGAGGGAGAATCTTTTTTTTTTTTTAATTTTTATTTATTTATGATAGTCACACAGAGGAGAGAGAGGCAGAGACATAGGCAGAGGGAGAAGCAGGCTCCATGCACCGGGAGCCTGACGTGGGATTCGATCCCGGGTCTCCAGGATTGTGCCCTGGACCAAAGGCAGGCGCCAAACCGCTGCACCACCCAGGGATCCCCGAGAGAGGGAGAATCTTAATCAGACTCCATACTCAGCTCTATCTCATGACCTTGAGATCATGACCTGAGCTGAAATCAAGAGTCAGCTGCTTAAAGACTGAGCCACCTAGGCGCCCTTCATTTATGTTTCTTTTTCTTTTTTAAAAAAAGATTTTATTTATTTATTCATAGACAGAGAGAGAGAGAGAGAGAGAGGCAGAGACACGGGCAGAGGGAGAAGCAGGCTCCACGCAGGGAGCCCGACGTGGGACTGGATCCCAGGTCTCCAGGATCACACCCCAATCTGCAGGCGGCGCCAAACCACTGCGCCACCAGGGCTGCCCTCATTTATGTTTCTTAATATTGTTTTTCCTCGTACTAAGGAGCTCTTATCTTCATTGGCCTTCCTCTCCATGTCTTTTAATGTTTGGTTTTATTCATTTACTTGACTTTCAAGTGTTCTTCCTTTTTCCTGCAGTAACTATTCTCTAGATTGCTGACTCACTCTCCATATCTCTGTCAGAGAATTTTTGGTACAGCCATCCAGAGAATGTTGACCGACCATGTCTCCTTAACTGATCTCAGATTACCTTGCCTTGGTGAATTATAGTTAGATTGAAAAAACAACAACAACAACAACAACAGATGCCTGGGTGGCTCAGCAGTTAAGCATCTGCCTTTGGCTCAGGGTGTGATCCTGGAATCCCGGGATCGAGTCCCACATCGGACTCTCTGCATGGAGCCTGCTTCTCCCTCTGCCTCTGTCTTTGCCCCCCCCCCTTCCCCCCGTGTCTCTCATGAATAAATAAATCTTAAAAAAAAAATAAAAAACAGTCCATTAATCCTGGGGAGTATTTTTGAGGCTGACAGCCTACAAAATATATCTGGAAGCTCAAATTCCTTCCAACTGTGGGGCACCCATTCTTCCTGGCGGTGAGTCCAGTGTATGGCTAGAGAAACACCATACCTCTCATTTGTCTTACTGTTTCAGGTTTGTTTTTATTAATACACCTAAGAGACACTTTGTTTTCTCTTATACACACAACCAGTCTAGCTCAGCGAGTGACGACAGCTAACTTTTAAAATCAGGCACACTTCAGGTCCATTCCTAGCTTGGCCATGAATCAGATGTGTGACCATGTCACAAATGAGGAACCTAATGCTTAGGCCTTATTTACAAATTGTGGTATTAAACAATGCATGTAAAATACTTAGTATGTAAAATGCTTAACTAGGGATGCCTGGGTGGCACAGTCAGTTAAACGTCTGACTCTTATTTTCGGCTCAGGTTGTTATGTCAGGGTCGTGAGATTGAGCCCCACTCTGTGCTCAGCACAGAATCTGCTTAAGATTCTCTCTTCCTCTCCTCCTCTACTTGCTCTCTCTCTAAATAAATACATCTTTTAAAAATTATATGGTACCCAAATAATACATTAGTGATCATCACTATTATAGTGATCTATAAAATTTATATTTTTAATGTTCTTGCATTATGTGAGGTTATTTAATTAGAACTCTGAAATAAGTTTTCTGTATGTAGTCGGGGAGGCAGAAAAACATCTTCAGTATTCCCTCTGTACATATGTACATTCTTCCGTTTTCTGATGTGACATGTGATTTTAATGATATGAAAACTGAAATTACTCAAAATGTAACATTTATTTTAAAGCTACAACGAGCTATCCAGGAGCATCCAGTTGTTCTGCTGCCCAGTCATCGAAGTTACATTGACTTTCTGATGTTGTCTTTTCTTTTATACAACTATGATTTACCTGTACCAGTCATAGCAGCAGGAATGGGTACGTATTGTTTTTCTCCTCTTTTGTTTTAATTATAAAAATGAAAATATTCACTGACATAATTTTAACAGTTACTGAAGTATTTGAAGATGAGGATGAAAATACCCTCTCCTTTCTTTCATCCGACCCCAATGTTCAAGAGTCTGGATTAGGTCTTTCTGTCCTGTGCTTCGCTACATAGACCTAAACAAGTATGTATGCACGTAGGGTTTTTAGTTTAGGTTTGAAAAATGAAATACCACCAATATGTATGACCTGCCATGCCTTTTTTTATTTGATAATGTATCAGTGGTTATCTCTAAGGTCAATAAATAGATCTAACTTTTTTTTAACATATTTTTAAATTACAGTAAAATATACAAAACCTAAAACTTGCTGTCTTAGCCATGTTTAAGCATATAGTTTAGTGGTATTAAGTACATTCACATTGTTCTGCAGCCCTCACCACTTTCCATCCCCAGAACCCCGCCTACTTTTCATCATGCAAAACTGAAATTCTATCCCCATTCAACACTAACTCCTCATTCAACTCTCTCCCCAGCCCCAGGTCATATGTTGCACCATGTTTCAGAATTTTCTTCCTAAAGGCTGAATCATATTTGACTGGGTGTATAGACCACATTTTGTTTATCATGTATCTGTCAGTGGACATTTGGTTGCTTCTACCTTTTGACCATTATGAATAATACCGCTATGAACAGAGGTGTACAAACATCCGTTTGAGTCTCTGCTTTAAATTCTTCTAGGTATATACCATAAGTAGAATGGCTGGGTTATATGGTAATTTTAATTTTAATTTTTTGAGGAACATCAAATTGTCTTCCACAGTGAGTGCACCATTTTACATTCCCACCAGTGTAGTATGCAAGGGTTCAGTTTCTCTACATCCAACACTTATTTTTTTTTTGTGGTTTTTGGTTTGTTTATTGTGTTTTTTTTTTCTATAATAGCCATCCTAATGGGTAGTAAGTAGTATCTCTGTGTGATTTTGATTTGCATTTCCCTGATGACTAGTGAAGCTGATCATCTTTTCATATACTTGTTGGCCATATCCATGTATTCTTTAGAGAAGTACCTATTCAAGTCCTCATTTTTGAATTGGGTTATTTGTTCTTGAGTTGTAGGAGTTCTTTATATATTCTAGATAACAGCCCGTTGTCAGATTCATGATCTGCAAATATTTTTTCCCCTTCTCCCATCAGATTTCTTCCATAGTTGACTTCGCACTCTATCAGTGGATCCTTTGATGCACAGAAGCTTTTCATCACAATGAAAAGCCTGATTTCTCTTGTCAGTTTCTTCTGTTCTCTGTGCTTTTGGTGTCCTATCCAAGAAATCATCGCTTTACCTCTTACGTTCTCTATTAAGAATTTTATATTTTTAGAACTTACATTTAGGTCTTTGATCCATTTTGAGTAATTTTGTATACAGTATAAGATCAAGGCCCAGCTTCCTAATGTTATTATATAATATTCAGCAATATAGATATACCGTAATTTGGTAGTTTTATGGATACAATTTTACAATATATTCTTAAATTGGTGCTTTTACTTCTGTAGGACTGATTCCTAAAAGCAGGATTGCTAACACAAATCATTGTTTATCATCTCCCTTTCAAGGTAGCCAGGAAAGTTGGGATTCAGGCATACGCTTTGGTTAATAAATGCAGTAAGCAATGAGGTAAAAACTGCCAGCGACTTAAGTACTTTAAAATCATTTTCATCTGTACAGACATGTGAGGAGGTTCTTTGAAAATTGAGGAAAATGGAAAAAAGGAGGTTTTTAAAATCGATGGTAAAATAAAGCATCCCAGACTTGCTTTATTTAATCTGTGCCACTAAAAGAAGGCTATTTTTATCTCATGGGTAAGAAAGAAAGGTAAGAGCTGGTCTGGTCAGCTGTCCAGCAGGGAAGACACATGCCAGTCTTTTGTCAAGATCAGCAGCAGCGCTAGCCGAAGAACTCAGCATGATGACATTACTGTCACCTTGTCTGCTGTGTCCCCCATCTCTGGCTTGTCTAGTTGTAAACACGGAGGTGTGTGGGGGCGCATGAGGTAGCTTCCACACGCAACCCGTACATTCCCTTCCCTCCCATAAATATTAGATGTCTCTTCATATGGATTTTCAGCTTTTGAAGTGTGATTATTAATATTATAGAGCTGTTTTCCATACATGAAATCTTTCTTAAAAGAATGTGAGTTTAGATATTTATAGAAAGTTTCAAGATCAGCAACTCAAGATGAACTCCTTCTTTTATCATTTAGACTTTTTGGGAATGAAGATGGTCGGTGAGCTGCTGCGGATGTCGGGTGCCTTTTTCATGCGGCGTACCTTTGGTGGCAACAAACTCTACTGGGCTGTGTTCTCTGAATACGTGAAAACCATGTTGCGGGTAAATGCAGATAGTTTCCAAGGACTTTTCAGGCTGTGTTTCCTTTTCACTGGAGCTTGAGTTTGCCATAGGATCTTAAATTCTTCACTCCCAAATGGACCACTTAGCTGCTTATTCCCCTGAAGGAATGTGTATGACCTCCTCGGTCTGCGTGCAGCCCTCGTACCTGAGTGCCCCATGTGCAGTGTTTGCTCAGAAGGCTAGGAGCGCGGGGGCAACTTGGGGAAAGGAATCAAAAGAAGCGTTTGTCACTTTGAGAGTAGGCAATGGGTTTTGTGTTTTGTTTTGTTTGTCTGTGTTTTCTCTTTAAAGAATGGTTATGCTCCTGTTGAATTTTTCCTCGAAGGGACAAGAAGTCGCTCTTCCAAGACATTGACTCCGAAATTTGGTAGGTCCTTTAGAGATTGAAAGAATACAAACCCAAAATGTGTAGTGTCCTCATAGCTGCTAAATACAGCTTGACACTTTCCTTTTTTTTTGCAAGAGATTTGTTTCTTTTTAAGTGTAACTGTTTCTTTAAGTTGTAACTGTTTATATTTATGGGCTTAGTATGTAATGTACACTTTGATATCTTCCTGTTTATGTATCCTTGTTTGCTCCACATTTCAATACATAGGGAAACCATTTTTCCCTGTTGACAGGTCTTCTGAATATCGTGATGGAACCATTTTTTAAAAGAGAAGTTTTTGATACATACCTTGTTCCAATTAGCATCAGTTACGATAAGATATTGGAAGAAACTCTTTATGTGTATGAACTTCTCGGGGTTCCTAAGCCAAAAGAATCTACAGCCGTACGTAAAAGATAACCAAACTTAATATTCTTTGAATTTAGAGAAAATGCTGATTTATACACCAACTCCTTTCTGAATTTACTCTTTGTTTCATTTCCTCTGTTGTGATACTACTAGGGATTGTTGAAAGCCAGGAAGATTCTCTCTGAAAATTTTGGAAATATCCACGTGTACTTTGGAGACCCGGTGTCACTTCGATCTCTGGCAGCTGGGAGGATGAGTCGGAACCCATATAACTTGGTTCCAAGGTGCAAGACCTGTGTTTTCATAACTGACATAGAAATAAGGATGAAAATCTGAAAGTGTGGCTGTGATTCTTGAGTTGACCACTTCTAGGACTGAGACTTCATTATCGGAGATCACATATCAGGGAAGCAGAAAGCTTCAGTTAAAGAATTAGGTTTACAGGGTGCTTGGCTGGCTCAGTCAGTGAAGCATATGACTCTTGATCTCAGGGTTATGAGTTTGAACCCCACATTGGATGTGGAAATTACTTAAACATTTTTTTTTAAAAAGAGTTATGTTTGCCAAAGAAAACAGCTGCAGGAGATATATATGTCACATTCACAGACTGCTGCTCTTTCTCCTCAGGGGAACCAGTACCCTACTACCTATACTATACTATACTACAGTACATGCAGTACTGTCCCATACTGTGTGGGGGGCAGTTGTTGAGCACTATTGGTAGGTCAGCCAAAGTATGTGGTAAGTAGTATTTTGATACTAGAAGGGATTATATAATATGAACGGGAGTGAGTCCCTATCCTCAAGAATGGTATAGTTTTGTTTTTTAAGGTTTTATTTATTTTAGAGAGTGAAAGGAACAAGCAAACTCCCTGTTGAGTGCAGAGCCCGATGTGGGGCTGGATCCCGTGACCCTGAGATCATGATCTGAGCTGAACCCAAGAGTCAGGCACTTAACCGATTGAGCCACCCAGGTGCCCCAAGAAGATTATAGTTTTATGGGCATGGAAATACATAGGTTCTTTTGGGATGCAGGTACAGATACACATTTGGGTTTTCTAAATTTGGAGAAATATACCTGGGGAAGTGAGGGCAACTGAAGCCATCTACTCAGCCAGGCTTTGTGTGACTACATCATCATAATTTATCTGTAGTGCCAGCAGTCCCACAGCCACTAACGTGCCTCCGTAGCTGCTTCATTAGCTATCAAGCAGGTGTTAGCTTTTTGCTGCCACCGGCTTTCACTCTCAAGATCAAGGCCAGTTATCTAGGACAGAGTGTCTTTATTGGCCATAGCTTTCACATTAAGCCACCATACTGTGTGGCCGCTCTAGGTCCTGTGCATATCCCTGCTTCATCCAGCTCCTTGTAGGCTCCTGATATCATTCGATTCCAAGTCTGGTCCATGCATGAAGAATCTGTTAGGGGAGGTTCATGGCAGTTCTTGGCAGGTGACCTTGAGCTTCTCAGGAGGGCAGCATAGTAGCCAGGCAAACTGTATAGCCTGTCTAGTGTGGACATGAGCAGTTACCATGTAACCTGGTAAGCGTGGTCTGGGAGACATATTTGAAGCACAGTGGATTCCAAGAGGACAGAGTAGCTCAGTCTATTGGAGGAGGCCTCAGTTTCACAGAGGAAATGATAGATCCTATTTATAAAGCAGCAGCAGCAGGGTTTTTTTTTTTACTTGAACCAGGAAGAATAGGACTCTGTCCCCTTGAGTGTATTTTATCACGTCATGAGAGCGTCCTGTAGACAAATGGACAGTTTACACTACCGTAAAGTTATATTCTGGCTTTGTGACCTGAGAGAATTCGGTTGGCAGAAAGTATGTGCAGCCTTCTCAAGGGTCTATCTTCTCCCATCCCCCATTCAGATTAGCGTAGGGTAGCAGAGCCATGATTTGTTCTTCTCTATTCTTCCTTGTAGGTATATTCCTCAGAAACAGTCAGAGGACATGCATGCCTTTGTCACTGAAGTTGCCTATAAAATGCAGCTTCAGCAAATTCAAAACCTGGTTCTGAGTCCCTGGCCCCTAATGGTTGCTGTTCTGCTTCAGAACCGGCCATCCATGGACTTCGACGCTCTGGTGGAGAAGACTTTATGGCTAAAAGGCCTAACCCAGGCCTTCGGGGGGTTTCTCACTTGGCCTGGTATGTATGTGGGACCTATGTGATAAGAGTACTTGCTTTTTATTTCTTAATCTGGAAGGATTACAGCCTAAGCATGAAAAACCCTACATAAGACACTGAACAAAGCTTTGCTTAGAGAGAAAGAAAACTTTTATCACTCTGGGACTTTGCAGCATGGTGATTACTTGAGAATAATTGTTTATACGTCTCTTCTTCCTGTGAGACTTGAGTATCTCGAGAATTAGAACACTGTCTCCTTGGTACCCAGCAGAGTGGAGGGTAAATGAATCATCTTGTCCTCTGTGTATTCTTCCCTCCATACCCACTTCTTTTTATTTTCGTTTTTCCAATTTTTTTTTTTATCGAAATACAGTTGGCATACCATGTTATATTTGTTTCCGGTGTGCAATGTTGATTCGACAGTTCTATACATTACTCAGTGCTCACCACAATGAGTATAGTACACTCATCTCTTTTTAAGCCACAGTTGGAAATGAAATCCATTTATAGTCAGCTACCTGCTGTTCACTCATTAAACCTCTTGAGTCTGGTTGGTGCTGGGAACTGCCAGCGATACAAGGATGAACAAGATGCCACCCCGTACTGGGTTCTCCTGGCTTTTGGAAGGCAGGGGTGGGTGATCTTGTAATGAGGGCCCAATGAAGTAAACACAAAGAGCTATGGACAGACCACAGAGGGTTGCTGAGAGCTCTGTGTAGGGAAGGGCCCACACTCAGGGAAGCTCTCACATAAATGATTTTTTTTTTAAAGTTATATATTTATTTGACATAGAGCACAAGCAAGGGGAACAGCAAAGGGAGAGGGAGAAGCAGGCTCCTCGCTGAGCAGGGCTCCTGATGCAGGGCTTGATCTTGGGACCCTGGGATCATGACCTGAGCCAAAGGCAGACACTTAACTGACTGAGCCACCCAGGTGCCCCATAGAACTGACTTTTGATGTTAAGTTCCACCTTGATGGAAAAGTAGGAGCCGTTCAGGAGAATGAGTGGGTGAAGGATTGCTAACATAGGATCAGGTTCTAAGGGGCGAATTTTAAGCAGGGAAGCATGACTGAACACAACTGTAGAAAACAGCCTGTGTCAGCTTTAAAGATGGGCTACCGGGAGGCGGACTGGAGGCAGGGGGACAGGCCAGGAGGCTGCTCGGCCTCAGAAGGGCAGGAGCCTGATCCAAGGCCATGGCAGAGCTGGGGAGGAGCTACAAGATGTTTAGGCGGAACTGCTAGCAGAAGTGGCCATCAAATTGGATGGTGGTCACCAACAGGGAAATAAAGATGAATCAGGCATGTGTCCTGGTATTTTCACAGTCTTGTGGGAGGCAGAAGACATGTTGAATTTGATTCAGGTAGAAAATCCTAAAAGAATAGGTAAAGTACTAACTCAATTTGACCTGGAAGCATATGAAAATACAGGCACCTGTCTTTCCAAGCATCTTGTTTTTTTCAAGGTGGGATAAATAAGTGGCCAGTCCACAGATAAGAGCCTCTATTCAGCAACTAAAATAACTCCAGTTATCATGGAGTGAGAGTCTGTTGGTATCTAAGTAACAGAATCATGGAGAGTGCTTCAGTACACTTCCTGATGCAGTTCCTTTTTTCTTTTTGACTTATCCCATACTCCTGTTTTCATATCTAGAGCTCTTTGTGATCCATCTATCATTATACCATAGCAGATTCTGTTACATATATAACAGTATCATATGTTATATCATGACCTTGAGCAAGCTGAGACAAGGCGTGTGAGTGGAGAGTGATGTGATTGAGTCCAGAAGGAATACCACACCCCTCAGTCATCCCCTCCATGAAGCATTAGCAGACTTTGTTGCCCAGCTGGAGTGGTGCACCTGGTCACACACCCTGTCAGCTAGTCCTTTGGCACAGGGTAACAGTAAAATGATTTCCCTTGCTAAGAATGTTAAATAATGCCATCTCTTCATCATGCTTCTGTAATTCTCACTCCTTAGCTGTCTTCTGGCTTGTACAGTGTCAGTGTGGTGAGTTACCAGGACCTGTTATGAGCCCAATTGTTTAGTTATCTCTGATGTGGGAAAACTAGAAAATCACCTCAGCATCCCTCTGTACTCAGGGAGGCCTGGTGCTATGGGAGTGCCTCTGGATTGTCCTTTGTTTCACCAGCAAATTTGCAAAGCAAATTGTGTGTGTGTGTAGCATGTTTTATTCATGAACCTTTTTGTCTTAGTATTGTTAAATTCACATATACATGATTTTTCTTGTCTTGTAACTTGCTATTACAATACTTTGAATATCCTCGGTTCCTGAGGGAAGTGTTGGTTTTCAGAGTGGGAATTGTCAGAATGGCTAACAAATTTGGGGTAGAAAAGAAAGTGCATTAAATGTCTTTAGAGAGAGAACTTTAGTACTTTTATAAATAACCTTCACAAACACACAAAAAAATAAACTTCACACAAGCACCTGGCTGGCTCAGTTGGAGGAGCATGCGACTCTTGATCTCAGGGTCATGAGTTCAAGCCCCACAATGGGCACTGAGATTACTTAAAAAAAAAGAAAAAAGATATCTTTCCCATAGAGTATCATTACTTCAACTGATAGAGCTCAAAGCTAGAAGCTGATACTTGAAAGTAAGTCTGTCAGGTCAGTAGCCTTGTTGGACGGTAGGCCTAAAACTCCCAGCAGAGACCCATCCTGTTTCTGTGCCATTGGCCTGAATGAATTGTCTCTTTGTGTAGATAATGAACCTGCTGAAGAAGTTATCCAGTCCAACATTCTCTTGCATTCCAACATCGCCAGCCTTGTCAAAGACCGGGTGGTTCTGAATATGGACTCCGGAGACTCAGAAGTGGTCGATGGACTTATTTTCCAGCATATCACTCTCCTCATGTGCTCAGCCTATAGGAACCAGTTACTCAACATTTTTGTCCGCCCTTCCTTAGTAGCTGTGGCACTGCAGATGACCCCTGGGTTGCGGAAAGGTAACTTGCAGGAATATGGTCTTGAACTTTGGAAGAGACCCGACCATTGAGTTCCGCATAGGCAGCAACATTTGAAGCCTTATAATGCCCAGCCACATGTGTGCAGCCCAGGCAGCAGCAAAGAATGGGGCTTGTACAACCAGAAAAATTAAGTTTATGCCCTAAATACATGGCTGTCTGCCTCAAATTTGGGAATGGAAAGGGACCTAAGAAATTGCCTAACCTAAACTGTTCCTTTTATAAATAAGGAAAATGAGGCCTAGCAAGTTACACAATTACCTCGGGAAGGTTCTGGGCCTAGAGCACAGCTCTCCATCTCCTGGTCTGGGGCCCTTTCTCTGCTGCCAACAGTTCCGGTATCTGGCAGAAGCAGGCAGGGTGGGTAAACAATCCAGGAGTGTAGGAGTGCCTACTAGATACACAGTAGAGTTCTAGAGGCAGTGAGGAGCAGAACAATGAATACAACCAGTTTTGTTCACAGGAACCTGTAGTCAAGGTCAGGGGTTTTCTACCCAGGCTCCACTGGAGGGAGAGCTACCCCCCGCCCCACCACCACCAAAGGTGCTAATTCAGTTGGTTTGGGGTGTGGGCCAGACACTGATATTCTTGTTTTTGTTTTTCATAGCTCCATACATAATTCTAAGGAGAAGTCAGCCATAAACTTTTAGCCCTGGAAGGAACTTCAGGTGCTGTGTCTATGCCCTCATTTTGTGAATGAGGAAATGGGCCTGGAGAAGTCAGACAATTTAATTCAAGACACAGAAAACTCAAATCTTATCTTTGTTCTGAGATTTCTTACATTGGAGTTTGTTTACAACTAAAGGCTATATGCGTAGTCTTCCAGAGTTGGGACCACCCAGAGATTGGAGGCAACATTTCACATACCTGTGTCTATATATTCTTCTAATGAGAAAGTTCACAGCGTGTGTCAGAGAAGGTGGAGAAGCCTCTGATGGGCCAGGCAACCCTATGTGTCGGGAGAATGAGACTGTTTTCTCTATTGTGTGCTGGTGAATTCTAGTGCTGCAGGTACCGTAAAGACAACAGGAAGTAGAAATAGAGAAAGAAGTAATTCGTTACTTTCCTTCTCTTCTAGGGATCCATGGGAAGGGAAAGTGAAGCATCTTAGCTTCTAAGAAATGTGGCCTCTTGCTCATCACCACATTGACTGGTAGAGGCCTGGTTGTCATTCAGATCCGTTGATACCACTAAACTGTAGTTTGCTCTGTGGGTAAAATTTGGAATGGTTTAGCTTCCTCTGGGGGACCTTAATTCTTATCCTTGGCATTGAATAATTTGCCTTGAGAATAGCGCATTTTGGAGAATCACAGACTTCTTGACATTTCCTGAAAGTTTAAAAACCAGTGTTGTAATGTGATGTAATTAATTTATTTTCAGAGGATGTCTACGGTTGCTTTCGCTTCCTGCTCAATGTTTTTTCAGATGAGTTCATCTTCCTTCCAGGAAACGCACTAAAGGTAAATCTTTATGGCCAAAGAGCACAAGTAATGTTCTCAGTGTGAGTTCTAGAGGTAGTAGGCTTGGATTCACACATGTGACTTCCCTTTCTCCAAGGCTACATGTGGCAGAATTATAGAGACACTTGGACACTCACTGTTCAGTGAGCTCTATTTTGATTCTTAGTCAAGTTTAATGAATAATGTAATTATTTGGTGAGAGGAGAGGCATTCTTAGAACATTGAGCGCAGCCACTATGAATAAATCAACACTATTTTTTAAAAAATTTACCAACCAGTACACATTTTCTGTTAACAACTTGTTGAAATGTGTTGGGCCTTTTGCTTTGATATTAGAACGCCATGGTCTTGCCTGATGGTGTAGGTAGCTTGTGGGCTAGACTGCTGGGTTTGTTGGGGTGGGGGGTTTACCAAGATAGCAGAAGGTGGTTGGGTTTATGAGCACTGTGCCAGGGAGCACAGGTTTTACTTAGCTAAGAGTGAGATGAGCAATTTTTTGAGCACAGCATAGTTCCACATATTTTTAGGACTTGCTATATGTGCTTCCTATTTAAATTTAAGGAACATGGCTGTGCAAAGTGAGAAAATCCATCACCCGTTGGTGATTCCTAAGACTTACAAATCTTTGGTGTGTTTTCTGTGTTTGGGGTTCAACATTTTGAGTGTTTGAACACATGCTTCTCTGGCAGCCAACAACCAGAATCTTCTGGAAGGGTTGTGGAATTAGCTGATGTTCTCTCGTTCTGAGGGCACATGGCTGCATTTACTGAGACCAGCAGTGGATACATCCATTAACCTGGATTAGTGGATACATCCTGTCCTCTCCCCTCCCTTGCCAGGACTTTGAAGAAGGCTGTTACCTGCTCTGTAAAAATGAGACAATACAAGTGACGACCAGGGACATCCTAGTTACAGAGAAAGGAAATACTGTGTTAGAATTTTTAATAGGTCTCTTTAAACCTTTTGTGGAATGTTATCAGGTATGTAACTCTTTTGCAAATTCTCCTTCATTCTCCCATACCCAGTATAACTAAGACCTCCCACCCTGTGGCTATTTCTGGTCCAAAGGGCAAGAGTCTTTCCACGGTGAATAATGGAACTAGAGAGATTGTCCATAGGATGAAAGATTCACCTCTCAGGTGAATCGTTAGGGGAGCAAGGGCTCCTCTAACGGGGCCTTTTCCAGACCCCAGAGGGTAACAGCTCTAAGATGCGGCATAACCACACTGATATCCAAGCCTGTCATACTGTGTCTTACAGCTTTTTCCATAGCAAGTAGCACGGTGTTTGATACGTTGTGGGTACTCAGTAAATGCAAGATGTGAATGATACGTAATGTCAGTTATTTATATCACTAGATATTGGAAGGGGAAGAAAGGTTCAAGTGCAAGTATCTGAAACAGTTTGTCAGAGCTCTAAGGAGTGGTTAAAGAGAGGGGATTGGATAAATGGCCAGCAGGATCTGGGCAGATTCAAAGGGAGAGGGGAGTTTGCAGTGGAACCCCTCAGAGAGGCCATACATATTTGCCAGAAGAGGACTCTGGCTCTGAGCTCCATGTGCTGGTCAGAGGCCACTGGGACCGACGTCCTGGTGGGGCAGTGCTCTGACTGAAGACATAGCCCCTGTGCAAAGTCCAGCATGAGTAGGTATTTGACAAATGCCACTTCTACTTGTAAGCACCTTTCTGCAGTAAAAGTCATCGAGCATTTTGGGACCTAACAAACTGTTAGATGTTTTTAGGGAAAACAGTTACACAAAGTCTGGCCCCTCTCTTCGTAAACAGAATAAGACCTGCTGATAGTAATTCACTTAATTTGCAACCCATTAAAGTAAGAAAGTGTCTTGTAGTAAATATCAATACTATTTCAAGCTTTTTTTTTCTAATTTTCTAAGCAATGATACAAGCTCCAGAGAGACTTGCTAAGAATTCTGTAGCTTTTCTGTGCTCCAGCCTTGGAGAGTCTTTATTCTGCTCTATCTATAGTGTTGCTTTCTATTAAGGGGGTGCCATGTCGCATTGGCGGCTGTTGCATTGTATTTGGATTGTACTTTTTGCATTGTACTTTTTCTCTCTTTCTCTCACCTTCCCTGTTAAAATCAGATAATTTGCAAATACCTCTTGAATGAAGAAGATGACAACTTCACTGAGAAGCAGTACTTGGCTGGAGTTCGAAAATTCACTAATCAGCTTCTTGATCAAGGTTAGCCACACCTCTGTGGGTGGTGACTTCTTGTAGTGGAGAACAAAAAGGGTCCACTCACGCTTTCTCCTCTGTTGTAGGCACCTCACAATGTTACGACGTACTGTCTTGTGATGTACAGAAAAATGCCTTAGCAGCTTTTGTGAGGCTAGGTGTGATAGAAAAGAAGAAAGTGTAAGTATTGGGCAGGACTGCAGGGCACTGGAGGGTGGTGATAGCTAATGGCTGCTGAGCACAGGATATACAGACCAAGTCCTCTAAACGTGATATCGGGCTTCACTCATTAATCTCCAGAGGAGTTATTGTCAGCATGAGTTACTGTGCAAATTTTATGTAGTTATGAATAAAAATGGTATTGAGGGGTGCCTGGGTGGCTCAGTGGTTGAGCATCTGCCTTCAGCTCAGGGCGTGATCCTGGGTCCTAGATCGAGTCCCACGTCGGGCTCCCTGCGGGGAGCCTGCTTCTCCCTCTCTGCCTCTCTTTCTGTGTCTCTCATTAATAAATAAATAAAACCTTTAAAAAAAATGGTATTGAAGCAAAGAAAGTGTTTTAGGCCAGCATTTTGGCCTTGGCCTAATATTGAAATGTATAGATTAATCATAAGAAAAGTTTTGAAAAAACAAAAAAAGTTTTGGAGGAGTGTAATAGAGTGTGTGTGTGTGCATGTGCTTGTATACACTTACATATATACACACAGACGTACATGTATGATAGATAAATACACCCATGTGTACATGCAGATAGTTAGATGTTTCCTCTTCTGGGTGAAAGAATTTAAAAGTGACCAAGCTTCGTGAGGAGAGTCTCATAGTATGTCTCTCCTGTCATCAGAAGGATGAAGCATGAAGCCAACAAGTGGAGCAGGAGCAACAGGCTTGTCAACTACTTAAAGACTGGCCTTGAGGAAGACTATTGAAAAGTAGCTGGCTCAGTCAGTGGAGCCTGAGACTCTTAATCTTAGGGCCATGAGTTCAAGCCCGGCATGGGGTGTAGAGATTACCAGGAAAAAAAAAAAAATAAACAAACCTGAAAAGAAAAGTAGTCTCACTGTATAAATAATGAACACCTCCCCCTCCACACCTGACTTTAAAGAGCTTTTTGCTTTTTTCCCTAGAAATGGTGACAGTGTATTTAATGTGAATGAACCTGCCATGACAAAATTAGAAGAGATGCTTGGTAAGTTCAATTTAGTGACAATACGATGGGTTTTTATTTATTACCATATAGCAAAACAAGAAAGTATAACTGTGGCACCAAATACGCTATCAAAATGAACAATAGAGTTTTAATATAAACAGAACTATTTATATCATCTAGGTTTTTCCCAAGGAAAGTGACGAGAAAGTGCAGAGAACACACAGCAAGCAGAACCTGGTCAGTCTTCTACAATATAACAATTATCAGCTTCTAGGTTAACTAATTAGGGTCCAGGATCTGGATCCTTCACATCCAGTCTTGGTGAACATGGAGAAAATACTCCTCATCTGAGTCCTTGGATTCATTCTTTCCCTCTCTACTTTTAGATCCCTTCTTTCCCCAGTAAAGGGTTGTGGTCAGTGTTTAGCGTACAGATTTTCTGAACTCAGAATTGGGGCTGATAGCACATTCTTGAGAGAATAAGCCAACCCTTACTCTTCTCCAGATGCCATCAGCTTCTCAAATAGTCCAGCCCAGAAAGGTAGGGTCATTGTGGCTTGAAGAGAGAGTCTTATATCCCAAGAGTGTGGATATAAGGAAAGAGATCTAAAAGGTCTGAAGAGGTAGCAAACACTTCTCATAGGAATGATGAGGTAGTTTAAGAAGGGGAGGGTCTTAGTATTCAAAAAGAAAATACTTATCTGCTGATTATATTGACTAAGCACTACATCGTTGAGTGGATATTCTTATAAGTAGTAAGTTTGTAACTAATCCTAATTCAGTACATTTCTCCAACCTCATGGAAGAGCTTCAAGTGGATGTCTGGTGGGATGAAGGGAACCCATATGGCTAAAGGAAATGGTTGAAGAAAAAGTGTAGAAGGGCAAAGGAATGGTTGACAAACAGGGAAGGTGGAAATATTAGTTTATTGTTGAAGAAAACATGAAGGTTGAAAAAAAAAAAAACATGAAGGTTGAAATCCTAGTCTTGTGTTTGTATTATGTCTGAAATCTTGGAATTTGTATCCTTGAAGTTCAATTTTGAATTTGGTTAGAGGGGCATATAGCTGAAACAAACCCCCAAACCCTCATTCTGTGAGGGTGATGGAATTGATTTCTTAATCATCAATGGCAAATGTAATGTGGGTATGAATGTACCAGAACATACTAGACTGGAAGTACCAAAAGCAGACTGAGTTCTGACCCTGGCTCTACTCCTGGTCCTTGGAGGGGTGGAGGGGATGGGGGCTGCTGCTGCTTCCCCTGCAGAGGGGCAGGTGTCTCTGTCGGTGCCCTCTCAGCCTGTGAAACCACACAGAGCAAAAACAGCTTTGTGAGGAAGGGCAAATTCAAGGTCATTTCATGGGCTGTCTTTTTTTTTTCTTAGGTTGTAAGACACCAGTAGGAAAGCCAGCAACCGCAAAACTTTAATATTGCCAAACAGTTATGAGAAATTTGGTCACATAATTGCTATCATCGAAGGACTCTTACTCCAACAAGCAGGGACATGAAAGAAGAGAGCCATCTGCTCGTGGTCTGTGAGAGCCATGGGCTCAGCGGAAAGGAAGAGGTGACAGGTGCAAGCAATCAGTGTGACCCTCTCCACCACGACAGTTAAAAAGGCAGTTGTGTCCAACTCTGTGTGTGTTTTAAAATAAAATAGTCTTTTGGAAACAAAGCCCACTCCTATTTCACTAACACTTTCAGCTTATTATTACATGTGTCAAACTTTGATGCCGACTTGTGCATTACAGTGTGACCTCGACCCTGAAGGCATGGCTGTGAGAAACACACCACTGGGAAGGGTACACCTGTATTTCTGTCGCTGTCTTTATATCAGGTAGCCTCAAACAAGTATAGATTTGACAGAGATATGCAATTAATTTGCTAGCTAATGTTCAAGTTTGCCACCCAGGGGCCTTATCATTGAAACTGCTTTAGATAAAGTATGTGCACCAAAGAGAAGTTATATGATGTATCATGAATAGGCTTAAGAAAAAAAAAAAATAGGCCTAAGAATTTGGGAAGAGGGGTGTCTTGCTGTAGAGCAATCGACTCTTGAGCTTGCTGTCGTGAATTTAAGCGACTGCTGGGTGTAGGGATTACTTAAACTGTCAGGGTGCCCAGGTGGCTCAGTCAGTGAAGCGCCTGCCTTTGGCTCAGGTCATGACCTCAGGGTCCTGGGATCAAGCCCTGGGTGTGGCTTCCTGCTCAGTGGGAGGGTCCGCTTCTCCCTCTGCCTCTCCGCTGTGCTGTTCTTGCTCACTTACTTCCTCTCAAATAAATAAATCACTTAAAAAATCAAAATAAAAAATAAACTTTAAAAAAAGTTCACAAGAAGAAAAGTTTAAAATGGGTGAACCCCAAAAACTGACAGAGAGCCACCTCTGGAAAAGGACATTTAAGCTGAGAGTTAAGATGCACAGGTGTCAGCTGTCAAAGTGTGAGAGTAGGGGCCAGAGGGGCAGGGTGTGCAGAGAGAGTAGTGATCAGAACGTCCTGGGGTTGGTTCGGAGAACCTGAAAGACCACCACGGCCGACATAAGAGTCATGGGCAATGAAATTAAGAAAGGCTGGTGTAGGGATCTGGGTGGCGCAGCGGTTTGGCGCCTGCCTTTGGCCCAGGGCACGATCCTGGGGACCCGGGATCAAGTCCCACGTCGGGCTCCCGGTGCATGGAGCCTGCTTCTCCCTCTGCCTGTGTCTCTGCCTCTCTCTCTCTCTCTGTGACTATCATAAATAAATAAATTAAAAAAAAAAAAAAAAAAAAAAAAAGAAAGGCTGGTGTAGTAGTCTGCTTGGGCCGCCAGAACGAAATACCAGGCTGGGCGGCTTAGAAGTTTATTTTCTCATAGTTCAGAGGTCAGGGTGCCAACAAGGTAGGGCTCATCCTCTGGCTTCTCCCTGGGCTTGTGGGAGGCCCCACCCTCATCACTCCACATAGCCCCAGTTGCTTCCTGAAGGCTCCATCTCCACAGTGGTGTTGTGGGGGACAGGGCCTCAACATCACAATTTGCAGGTCACAATTCAGACCATAGCAGCAGGGTCAACACACATGAGGGCTTAGGGACTCATAAAACATTTGAGCTGAAATACAAGTGCCGTGGAAGATGTTGGGAAGCATCAGCGTGTGGTGCCAGGACTTGCTGTATCCAAATTCCTGGAATGTGCATTTGTTCTGCAGAGGCCGGGCTGTTTTTGCTGCACATGCAGTTGTGGAGAGCCACTGCTCCAGTCCAGGCCTTGGTGGCAGAGGGGTCTTCTGTGTGGCTCTGCTTGCTTGGGAAGCCGGAGAGTTATGTGTGCTGATACTAAGTAGAGGAGACAATGAAGCAATGTTCCCTGGCAAAGGATTTTATGGCACGCCAGCTAGACAGGCAAGGGCACTTGGCTGCCACCACCCAGGGAGAGGGAGTCAAAGCAGCTGAGAGCCTGGGACCCAGGCCAATTCTTGCTGAGTAGATTTCCCTTAGAATCCACATACACACCCAAGTTTGGTTATTTGGGTTTCTCTATGACATTCATACTATGCATATAAATGGTGAAGATGAGTAAGATGACTCGTTTACACTGCAGACATTTCAGGTCTTGGGATACGTGCCTTTCAGCTCCTCTCCTGGCCAGCTCTGACATTGGAGCCAGTGAAGAAGCAGATCGTAGAGGGCAGGAAGATGGGGTGCAGCCAAAACCAAGTGAGGCTTTGGAGCAGAGGCTGCTGTGAGGGATGAGGGAGGGAGACTTTATCACCTCTGTCTCTTCAAACCCTCTCAACTCACCCAAGTACACTAACATCTTGGAGGATAGCATGCTTCCTCTGCTAACGCACTTTTAAAGCATGTATCCTGTACTCTACCTCACAATGCTCCTGTACACACCCATAGTTTTAAACCACACTGCTGTCCCTAAGCCCTTCCACTCGCACCTTTCTATAAATTCTAAAGTTGCCACTGCTTTGAAGTAAGGAAAAAGGCCCATAGCATGTGGCTTTCCAAGGAAGTCTCCTATCCAAATGAAATATAATGTAGCAGCTTAAGAATGCAAGGTCTAGAGCCCAACTGGGTGTGAAATCCAACTCTGCCATGTGCTAGCCCTGTGTTCTTGTGTGATCTGTTTACACTCAAAGCCTCAGCTTCCTTATCCATAAAATAAAGAGTGATGGATAATCCCTCTTGGGCTGTGAGAAATAGAAATGCCGAGGGGCACGTGGCTGGCTCAGTCAGTAGAGCATGCAACTCTTGGTATCGGGATTGTCTGTTCAAGCCCCATGTCGGGCATAGAACCTACCTAGAAAAGCAAAAAAGAAATAGGAATGTTAGTAAAATATTTGAAACCGTCTTTGCTAATAGATGTAATCTCTTATTGTTGATGGGGACACACCCTAGTTGGCTTCTCAGAGAAGATGAGATCGGCTGCTTTCAGGCGGTTCCCATGGCCGTGGATGCTCGCATCCCTGACCTACAACCGTAGCAGCCTGCCTCAGCCCAGCTGCCCAACCCAACAGCAGTATGCTGTCGTACAGAGCTCCAGCACCTCACTCAAGACACCTGCTGTAATAGAAACCACTTCCACTAATAGAATGAGAACATTCAATTTGGGTTAGAAAACAGATTTTGATGCCTTGTGTAACTTTGTTCATATCTTTACTTTTTTCTCTAAATTAAAATGACCAACTCTGACAGAAATAACTATCTCCCATCAATAGATTCAAATGTCATTTTTTTTTTTCCTAGAGCCCACTCTGGGCCTGCTGCATAGCTATCAACCTGGGATTCCCCATCACTGTCCTCTTGGCAATTTAGTTCACTTTTCTGTGTTGGATTCCACTCTTTTGGATCCCATTTCTTCCTTTTTGATCAGTTCTAGTGAATCCGGTCTCTAGCTGTTTGTGGGATTAATGTATTAGACTTCACATGTTCAAAAATGTCTTTTTTTTTCTGCTCTCATAGTTGTCTGACAATTTCGCTGGGTTTAGAATTCTAGGTTAGAAATCATTTTCCCTGAGAAGTTTGAAAAGCAGTTCTCCATTGTCTTCTAAAGTTATTCTTCTGAAGTCAAAAGAGCATTCTGATTCTTGAACACAAACTATTTGCCTTTTCAGAAAGCCTTTAGGATCTCTTTTCTATACTTTCTGAAATTTCGGGTGGTGTGTTTGCTGTCAGTGTTTTATGTTTTGTTTTCTGTGGATTAAATTTATGATCTTACAGTTGAGGAGGTCAGAAGCCTGAAAGGAATCTCACTGGGCTAAAATCAAGATGTCAGTGTGATCAGGAGGCTCAAGTGGGAGAATCTGTTTCCTTGCCCAGCTCCTAGATACTGCCCTCATTCCTTGGCTTAGGGCTCCTTCCGTCTCTAATCTGGAGGCTGAGGAGCAGTGCCTGGAGGGGCAAGGTGGGCAGGCTCTCTGGACCTCTAACTGCTTCTGTCACAGGCTTCCAACAGCAGAGCTCCTCTTCATGCTCCTGCCTCTCTCGAACCTCTGATTCCCGGGCCTTGCTGGGGTTCTCTGGCACTCATTGACTGGCCTTGTCTCCAGGTTCAGGTTTGTATCTCCTAAATCAGTGAAGTCAACCACTCATTTGTTGCCTTTCAGCTCACAAGTATTCAGCCTGTAAGGCTTTTGCCAGATTTCTCTCAATTGTCTATGTTGAAGAAAAAATGTTTGGTAATTTAAAGCATACATGTTACCTCTCTGTAAGAGAAAGGCCCTTCTGAAAATTTTTTTCACTTTTATTGTGACCTTTAACAGATAACCTTCTGTAAAACCAGTTTGCCTGTGGCGGCGGGGGAAAGGTTTTGCCTGAATGTACAATCAAGATTGCATCAGCATGGTTGGAACAGTCTAGAGGCCCTTGAGGGCCCCCAAGAACTGGCTAATATTGATCTGCAAAGAGCTATTGAATAGGCACATCCCTGAGACCAAACTATGTTTACATGGGAGGTTGGCTCAGGAGGTATCAGCATCTTCTGGAACAAAACTGGATGGAGGGATGCCTGGGTGGCTCAGTGGTTGAGCGTCTGCCTTTGGCTCAGGTCATGATCTCAGGGTCCTGGGATCGAGTTCTGTATCGGGCTCCCTGCAGGGAGTCTGCTTCTCCCTCTGCCGCTCTCTCTCTGTGTCTCATGAATGAGTAACTTATATCTTTAAGAAAAAAAAAAAAAAAAAACAGATGGAGAACAGCTCCCAGGAGTCAGGAAATGAGAAACCTATTAAAGTTATTGACCATGAAATAAAAGGAAGATGAGAGGAAAGATCACAATTATCTCAGGGGGAAAATGGTTTTGGGGTCCCTAAATTGCTGCTTCTATGTAGGCTCTTAGGGTTTGAAACACTCTTTGGAAACTAGGCCATTAAATACTGAGAACATGGGATCCCTGGGTGGCGCAGCGGTTTGGCGCCTGCCTTTGGCTCAGGGCGCGATCCTGGAGACCCGGGATCGAATCCCACGTTGGGCTCCCGGTGCATGGAGCCTGCTTCTCCCTCTGCCTATGTCTCTGCCTCTCTCTCTGTGTGTGACTATCATAAATAAGTAAGTAAATAAATAAATAAATAAGTAAATAAATAATAATAAAAATAAATAAATAAATAAATAAATAAATAAATACTGAGAACAAAAAGGCAACAATCCCACAAATAGCTAATACATGAAAATGAACTTGTCTTAGAAAGTGAGTCTGCCTCAGCTGTGTTAGCTGGGAAAGAAATATGTATTTTCTGACTGCTTCATTTTGACAATGAGGCAAAGTGATTTGTCCAACATTCTGGCCCCCTGAGAAACTCTCAGAGGTAGAATGACCTCTCAGTTTCTTAAGGCAGGCTTGGAGAACACACCAGACCACATCTGTGTAGTGAATTGTAAGACACTGTGTTTTTTGCTTTTTAAAAAATGTTTGTAGTGCCCAGGCGACTCACCTGGAGAGCTGGTCTATCTGATCGAGCGTGCAGACTGGCAGCTTGTCCCACCAGGCTGGGTCTTTGAGGTCTAGGCATGGCATCCAAATCTGATGGCTCCTAGGAGACATCCATCTCAGCGACACTGATGGGAACAAGTGGAGGTGGGCCAGACAACCCGTACTCGTCTTGCGCTGAGCATCTCTGTGCAAGGAGGGGTGAAATCTGAGAACTGACAGGAGCAGACTCAGGGAGGCCTCAGCCAAAGGTTAGCGCCCCAGCCAGCACGCGCTCAGGGGCAGCACCACACGTGCATATGCTGCTCATAAAAACGATATTGTGGAATGGTAGCAGAGCACTTGGCCAAAGCAGAATCAATATCTCCCATTTTTTCAATGACATGTTTTTGTTCTGTTTTGGTTTTTTCTTATCTGATTTTCCCTCGTGATCTTTCTTTTGACGACTGGTACTAGACTCCTTCAGAAGTGAATTAAAAAGTCTAAAATTAGGGCACCTGGGTGGCTCTGTCACTGAAGCGTCTGTCTTCTGCTCAGGTCATGATCTCAGGGTCCTGGGATTTGTCTTGCTACACTGGGCTCCCTGCTCCATGGGGAGTGTGCTTGTCCCTCTCCCCCACTCGTGCTTTCTCTCTCTCTCTCTCTCTCTCTCTCTCTCTCTCTCCCTAAAATAAATAAGTAAAATCTTTAAAACAATATTTTTTTAAATTAGAAAAACTCCATCCCCCTTCAGGTTGGAAGCGCCATCACTGTATTGCCCATACCCTGTATTTCCCAGCTGCAGATTTTCCGCAGACCGCACCAGTGTGACGACGGAAAGAACAGGGCTGCGAGTTCCTACGCAGCTTGTTTGTTCTCTCTGCCTACTCGGTGGGGATAGGACCGGTTTACAAGGGCCCAGCGCTGCCTGGGCTCCTCTGAGCCCCCGGTAGGTGGGTGTTCTGGGCGCCCTGGCAGCTGGAGACAAACAGCAATCCTAAGCAGCTAAGGTCTATTAAGCACCCACCCTACACTTAATTAAATTGAAATAGAAGGTGACGTTATGCTCAAAAACCTGCAGCTTAACCTAGCACACCGCTTGTCGTGGGCAACAGCCTCCGAACCGAAGCGCTTCGTTTGGGGGCAGTAGGTGGGGGTCCGTGTGAGGCCTCGATGGCCCTGTGGTGTCCCCTGCAGAGGGAAACCCTGGGACTTGCTCTATTTCACTGACCCTTAGGGCCACTTGCTGCTCGGCCCCGCAGCTCACTGAGTCCTCAGGACACGCAGGCGGGGGTCGCAGAAGGGGACCCTCTTGGCATCAAGGAGAGAAGCGAGCTGCCTGGAAGGTCAGCGACAGGATGAAGTAAATTGTCTTCTATTTCCCGTTTCCATTCCACGAATGCCTTGCGTGAAAGAATCACACATGAACAAGACTACAGAATCCAATTTTTGTTTCTTTTAAAAACAAAACAAAAATCTCAGGCCAGAGATCTAATGGCTGAAGCCACAGGAGCCCAGGCAAAGGCCCAGAGATGCTCAGGGCAGGAGCCCCAGGAAGCAAGAGCTCCTGGTCACTTCAGCTGCCCTGGGCCCCTGCTAGGGATGGAAGGGCCCTTCCCACAGCCTCGGTTCCCTGGTTCCCCGGTTCCCTGGTTCCGGTGAGGCTGCTAGGGCTCCCAGCTGCGCCTACAACTCTACTGTCAGCCCTGAGACCGCCCTCCCTCTCCCTCCCTCTTAAGATCCTCCTCCTCCAGGTGAGGCCCGGTATATGTACCTATTACATAGGTGGATGAATACCATTTCTTGATGTTTTTGGTGTTTTTCTCCTTTTATTTTTCCTTTTCCTTTTTTGCAGTTCAAGCACATAACTAGACTTCGTTCTCCACGTCTAGCAGCTGAGTGGAAAGCAGCAAGTTGGCAGCAAAATATTTCCCTCGGAGGCTTTTGTTTTCGGTCATTTAAACCCAAGGCAGGAAATAGGATTTGCAGGAAAAAGCAGAGGGCCTTGACAGGAGCCAGGAGGAGGGAGGGGGAGATGCCTCCCCGCCGACCCCCCCAGCCCCTCCCCCAAAGAAAGAAGTTGGGGTGGCTTTTGCCTTGCAAACTGTCTCCCAGGCCATATCAGAGCAGAGGAGATTGGAGAGAAGCAGTCTCCTAGGAAAGGGTCCCGGAGGTGACCCGCAGGACATCTGGAGGAGCCACTGGGAGCGCAAAAGAGGGACCCCCCTTCAGTAACCCCATGGACCTATGATTGGGGGACCACACCACACAAAGCGCTGTGCTCCAATGTAGCCCGCTCCATGTCTGGGGGGCAGCAGCCCCATCAACGCCAGAGGTTAAGGTTAGAGCTAATGAGGATAACGAACCAGGCGCTGCTCCTTCCTTAGGTTTGGAGCTATTGAGAAAGAGACACAAGTGTCAGACGGATGGAGATCCAGTTTTATTCCTGATAACACTGGACTCCAGGCTGTGCCAAGGCACAGGCGGGTCTGGTCCTCTGCCACTGTGTCAATCCTAGACCTTCAGCAGAAGCAGAGCAAAGCCCTAAGGGAACTACAGGCAGCTAGGCTACAATGGGATTATTAGTAGTAGTTTTAACATAAGTATTTGGGACGCTTTTATTTGTCCCAAGGATTGCAGTTGTTGAGACATACTGAAAATTGTTGATCTAAATTCAAGTTAAACTGCACCTGGTGTCTAATCTGGAAGCTCATCTGGCCCAGCCAGGTGCGGGAATGGCTCTGGCAGCGGAGGAAGCCACAAGTGGTGGAGCACTCAGGACAGGCCCCGAGGGACAAGCAGGAATCCAGAATAAACTGGGAGGTGCCGGGTAGGGTGAAGGTGGGAGCAGAGCAGGGGAGGGAGCTGGCACAGAGAACACTAAGCCGGCCCCTGCCAGGGCCCCTTTCACAGGAACTAGTCAGACTGGATTGAGCCAGCCAGAATGCAGGACCGATCAGAGGTCCCGTGGGAGCCAGAGCCACGGAAGGCGAGGGCACAGTCACAGACCGGGTGGATCCTGGCCGACGCGGCTCCCGGGTCCTCTCCCGCCACGTTCCCAGCGTGGTCTTCCCTGCCCAGCTCTGAGTGCGACTGGCAAGTCCTCGCCTCTACCTCTCTGTCCAAACAAACTCTCTTGTCACCCTTCCAAAATCTGTTTTCTTTTCCTCTGGAAACTTCCTGCTGCTTTTTAGCCATCAATGAACTTCTTCTGGGCTTCTGTATTGTTTTAAGTGCTTATGGCAGTGATTACAATAATCTATTTATTTATACAATAATAATTTTATATTTATGTATTACAATAATTTATTTATGTCCCCTCTTCTCATTTAACTGTGAGTCTTTCAGGAGATTTGAATCAAAGTTATTTAGAAAGCCATCAGACCCTGTCTTGTTTCCTACTCCTTAAAGCCAGGACTCCCTGTGCCCACGTCCATGACAACTGGAGATTTTTTCCTCTGATGAAGTAGTGCCCAAGAACAAGACGAGATGTCTCCTCAGCTCCCTGAGCTCTGTCAGTCACACCTCAAGCTAAGAGGCTGGCAAAGTCTGGGCAATCTGACAAAGGGGTGCCAGTGGAAGCTCTGACATCCTGGTCCCCAGATTACCTCACACTGGATGCCCAGAGTTGGCAAGACCCCACCCATGTGCTCAGAGCTTCTTGTCAGGTTTTTGGTCCCCAAATTGTAAACATGAGTAGCAAGTAAATATTACCTCTTTCATGAAAGAGATGAAGAAAAGCAGAAGATGCATGAGGTGGAACAAAGCTTCAACACAACCACCACAACAAAACCAGATATTCTGAATATCCTCAGTGAGATAAAAGGTGCTCTCTCAGAAAAGGATAGTCACACTCAAAGAGAACTCCTGGAAATTAAAAGTATGGAAGCAGATATGGAATGAAAAATTCAATAAGAGTTTGGAAGATGGAGTTTCTCACAAATTAGAGTAAAAATAAAGATGAAAATAGGAAAATAATGCTCTTTCCTTCTGAGGTTCTAATTGCATGCATTCTATTTCTCTGTTTTGGTCTGGATACTTCCAACTTATCTTCCAGGTCATTCACGCTGGGTCTGATTTACTCTTAAATCCATCTACTGAATTTTCAATCTCAATTTTTGAATTTAACAGCTCTGGACATTCTACTTCATTATTTTGTTGTTGGGTTGTTGTTGTTGTTGTTTAGCATCCAGTTCTCTGAGAAACTCTCAGTGTTGCATTTATTTCTGTGAATGTATCTGTGCTCTTCTGTTTGGATCTTCTGTTGGTCTGTTTCTGTTATGTATTGTTTCTCTTGGATTCTAATCAAATGGTCTCTTTTTCTCATTGTTATTTTTGAGTGCTAGATGTTGTACATGAGTGAATGTTTGAGGCCTGGAGAATTTTATCATCCTGGTGAGAGATGTTGTATTTGCTTCAGGCAGGCTGCCAGAGGCAGTAGCCACCTAAGATCCCCTTAATCCAATTTGGGTTTAAGGTGGGGCCACCCATCAGGATTGATGGCTTCCATCCTCTTGATGGCCTCTTTATTTCATCTTTATTCATAGTGTATAGACTTTTAGGGTTCCATTCCAAAATTTAGATGGGACTTTACCAGGGTTGCCTCAAAGTCCAGTTTTTGTCTCCGTAGCTCTGTGTGTCTATGGATAGTCTGTTGACAGCCTGTTTCTCATTCTGCCACTTTGAGCATCCTGCAATTCAACCTAATTCTGATATTAACTACCTGGAGTTAATGTAGATCCCTCAGACCCACAGGACTGCCCGCGCTTCAGGTGCCAGCTGCAAGTCCTCGGTGTCCTCAATCTACCCTCACTTCTACCCATCTAACTATAAATTTGGGGTCTCCCATGACCACCACCAACCCCGCCCTGTCTCCAAGGTTTGATATCCAGCTAGAACAACTCACAGAACTCGGAAAGTGCTATATTTACAATTACAGTTTTATTGTAAAAAATACAATACAGAGATAGCCAAAAGAAAGAGACATATGGCAAGGTCTGGAGGGGACAGAGGGCCAGAGAAGTCTCTGTCCCTGTGAGGTCTGAATCCCAGTACCCGCTATGTCCACCAACCAGGATGCTCCAGGAGCCTTGTTCAGTTTTATTGAGGTTTTCTGACATACACAAGCTTGATTAACTCCCTGCCATATGATTGAACTCAATCTCCAGTTTCCCCTGCCTCCTAGGGTTTGGGGTGGGAGGGCTGAGAGTTCTGGTCTTCTGCTTTTCTTTTTTTTTTTTTTTTAATTTTTATTTATTTATGATAGTCACAGAGAGAGAGAGAGAGAGAGGCAGAGACATAGGCAGAGGGAGAAGCAGGCTCCAGGCACCGGGAGCCCGACGTGGGATTCGATCCTGGGTCTCCAGGATCGTGCCCTGGGCCAAAGGCAGGCGCCAAACTGCTGCGCCACCCAGGGATCCCAGTTCTGGTCTTCTGATTACATGGTTCGTTTTCTGGTGATCAGTCCCCATCCTGGAGCTTATTAGGGTCTCACCAGGAGTCGCCTCATTAGCATAACAAAGACACTCTTACCGCACTTGGGTCCAAGGGTTGAGAAGCCTTGTGCCAGGACCAAGGAGAAACACCAGATGAGTATTTTTATTAAGCTACGCCTTCAAATATGTTCTTTGCACATATGTTTTGTATAGTTCTAATTGTTCTCAGGGAAGGACTGGTCAGAAATACATAGTCCACTATAACTGGAAGCAAAATTTCTTGTCAATAGATACTATTTAATGAAAAAAAGAACAAGAGAAAAGAAAAAGCTGAGAAACTGAGTTCTATTATTATCATTATTTGATAATTTATATTTAAACAGCCACATGTGGTGAAGGGAGTACATATCGGACCTTGGATGTTTCATCTCTAAGAGAAAGACTAGAACCGCTCACCTCCAAGTCCCCTTGCATCCTTCCCAGCTTCCCAGCATCTCAATGGCTACAAGTCTGCAGGAAGGTGCCTGGTATCTCCGTTGATGCGGCTGGCTCAAAATAACTGAGACCTTCAAGCTCCAGGCGACCGGGTCTAAGTGTTACAATTCCCAATTATGTAGGAAAACGTGATTTTTTTTTTTCCAGGAAAAACCTGAGGTAAGGGAAAGAACAAGAACAGAAGAGAGATGATACCATGACCACATGAAAAATGAAAATGTTTGACATCTTTATTGGTGAGCTGTTACAGAAGTAGGTCCACTTTCCAAAATTGTAGAGCTAAGAATTATGCATTCCAAGATGTGCAAAGTTTATCTCCAACCAGCTGTTAGCGATAATAATAAGTAATAACAACCCAGTGGTGATGGGGCAGGGTGGGGAGTTGGGTGTAGTCGAAACAATGACAGAATGTTGACAATTGTTGAGGCTCGGTCATGAGGACATGGGATGGTTAATATTACTCTGTCACTCTCTACACAATGAAAACATTCAAAATGAAAGTCTTTAAAAATGAGTATCCTTAGGGGCACCTGAGTGGCTCAGTTGGTTAAGCTTCTGACTCTTGATTTTGGCTAAGGTCGTGATTTCAGGGTCATGGAATCAAGCCCCAAGTTGGGCTCCATGCTCAGTGCGAAGTATGCTTGAGATTCTCTTTCTCTCCTTCTGCCTCTCCTCCTGCTCCGTCTCCCCCCTCCCCCCCCAAAAAAAAACTATCCTTAGACCTCATACATTTGTATAAAAAACGTGCTGGAAAGACACACCCACAGAATGGAAAGAGTGGATCTTATTTTTAAGATCACACTTAAAAATTTTTTGGAAAGGTGATGTGTTCAAATATGAAAAAAAAAAAAATCTATAGGTGTGTCTCTACCCCTGTCTCCACCTAATCAGTTCTAGCTGGTCGGACCCCTGCCGAATTTCTACGCAAATATGTGACTGTATTTTCTCATTTTTCACTTGGCTCAGCAGTTGAGCACCGGCCTTCGGCCCAGGGCCTGAGGTAGCACAGCAGATGATCATAGTGCACTTTGCCTTATACTTAACACATTTTATCTTTTTAAGTAATCTCTATGCCGGACGTGGGGCTTACACTCAAAACCCCAAGATCAAGAGCCATGCTCTGCCCACAGCTTGCCTGGGTGTCTCTCGCCTCAGCAGCTAGGCGGGTGCTCCCTGCTACGCCCCTCTTGCTGCTGCAAAAACTGAAACCTGTTCACATGTCTTGTGTTAATCTCCTTCTTCTCCTTCTGGTTTCTCATTACAGTATATGACACCCCCCCCCCCATTTTTTAAGAGAGAGCGAGCCTGGGGGCGTGGAGAGAGGGACGGAGGGCGAGGGCGGAGGAGAGGCCCGCACGGGGCTGATCCCACACCCCTGAGATGGGCCCTGAGCCCAAGTCAGGCGCTCAACTGACCGAGCCACCGGGGAACCCTACAATATCTTATGCTTTTTATACTCATTCCTCGGTCTTTGGATATTCTGGGGTTTTGTTTGGTTTTGTTGTTTTGTTTCATCTGTGTTCTCTCTGCTTTGCATTTTTCAATACTCTATCGGTACCTCTCTCCTTCTGCCTCTCCTCCTGCTCCGTCTCCCCCCTCCCCCCCCCAAAAAAACTATCCTTAGACCTCATACATTTGTATAAAAAACGTGCTGGAAAGACACACCCACAGAATGGAAAGAGTGGATCTTATTTTTAAGATCACACTTAAAAATTTTTTGGAAAGGTGATGTGTTCAAATATGAAAAAAAAAAAAATCTATAGGTGTGTCTCTACCCCTGTCTCCACCTAATCCCCAGCTCAGAGATTCTTTCCTGGCCGGGCCTGCCTACTAAGAGGCCCATCAAAGGCAGTCTTCATTTCTATTACGGTGTGATGTGGCGTTTTGTTGTTGTTTTGTTGTTTTATCTCTAGCATTTCTTTTTTTTTTTTTTTTTCCTTTAAAATTTTATTTGGGGACGCCTGGGTGGCTCAGCAGTTGAGCACCAGCCTTCGGCCCAGGGCCTGATCCCGGGGTCCTGGGATGGAGTCCTGCATGGGGCTCCCTGCAGGGAGCCTGCTTCTCCCTCTGCCTGTGTCTCTGCCTCTTTCTGCGTGTGTCTCTCATGAATAAAGAAGATCTTGTTTGAGAATGTGCACACATGAGTGGGGGGGAGGGCCAGAGGGAGAAAGAAGCAAGCAGACTCCCTGCTGAGCAGGGAGCCCAACCTGGGGCTGGATCTCAGGACCCAGGATCATGACCTGAGCCGAAGGCAGACACGTAACCGGCTGAGCCACCCAGGGGCGCCCCTGTAGTGTTTTTTTCCTTTAGTTCTTAAGATTTCCATCTCTCGGCTAATATTGCCCGTCTGTCCTTGCAGGCTGTCTACTTCATCCATTAGAGCTCTCTGCTTATTAGTCATAGGTGTTTTCAATTCCCAGTCTGCTAATTCCAACATCCCCATCATGTTTAGTTCTGACGCTTGCTCTGTCTCTTTGTTTTTTGTTTTTTTTTTAATTTTATTTATTTATGATAGCACACAGAGAGAGAGAGAGAGAGAGAGAGGCAGAGACACAGGCAGAGGGAGAAGCAGGCTCCATGCACCGGGAGCCCGATGTGGGACTCGATCCCGGGTCTCCAGGACCAGGCCCTGGGCCGAAGGCAGGTGCCAAACCGCTGCGCCACCCAGGGATCCCCTGCTCTGTCTCTTTGAATTGTGTTTTTGCCTTTTGGTATATGCCTTGCAATTTTTTCTTGGTAGCTGGACCTGAGGTCACCAGGAAAAAGGAACTGCTATAAATAGGCCTTGAGTGAGATGATGGTGGCTGGGGGAGGGGGTGGGGTGCAGAATTCCATCATCTAGTGATTAGGTGGGTTTTTTAGCGAATTTCAGAAGTGTTTCTCAGCTGTTTTCTCCCCCTTGGTGGGGGACAGGGTGGCTAGAATGGGCTGGGGTTGGGTGGTTCCCTTCCCCTGGTCAGCCAAGCTCTGATAACACTCCAGCAGGTTAGGCTCAGGTTAACTAGTTTCCCCTGAGAGCAGACTTGGTTAAGAAAACAGAGGAACAGGGGAAGCCTGGGTGGCTCAGCAGTTTGGCACCTGCCTTCGGCCCAGGGCCTGGTCCTGGAGACCCGGGATCGAGTCCCACACTGGGCTCCCTGCATGGGACCTGCTTCTCCCTCTGCCTGTGTCTCTCTCATGAATGAATAAATAATTTTTTTTTTTTTTTTTAAGAAAACAGAGGAACAGAGTGCTCTGTCTCATTTCTGAATGTTCTTTGCTCCACTCGCAGCTGAACATCTGAGGGGTTTCCCTCTGATGCTTAACTGTGAGAACCTGGAAGGAGGTAGGGTTCACAGTATTGTGGGGGTTCCCTTTAGGACTGGGTTCCCTTGGGTTTTTTAACTCTCAGAGTTGTGCACAGAGCCCCCAGTTTTTGTCATTATGACTGAGGTTTCTCTCTCCACGGCACTGGTCTCCGCAGTGGTTTCCACCCCGAGCCTCTGCTCGCCTAAGGCAGGACTTCCCACATCTGCCAGCTGGTTTGCCTTGTGTCCCACCCCACTCTTGGGGATCCAAGGAGACTTGTTGATTTTTTTTTTTTTTTTTTTTGGTCTGCTCAGCTTTTTATTTGTCAGGACAGAGTGCAACTTCTGAGCTTACGTACAAAACTGGAAACTAGAAGTGTTCTTAAAAATATATTCATAAATTATGTAAGCTTAATGGGTAAATTTAATTTAGGAAGTATGCAAATATTTTTTGTAGGATAAATCTCCAAAAGTGGTTTGTAGGGCCAAGGGGTTTGTATACATCTGTGGTTTTATTTTATTTTTTTTATTTTTAAAAGATTTTATTTATTTATTCACAAGAGACACAGAGAGGCAGAGACACAGGCAGAGGGAGAAGCAGCCCCCTGCGGGGAACCCTATGTGACTTGATCTCAGGACCCTGGGATCACGATCTGAGCCGAAGGCAGACGCTCAACTGCTGAGCCACCCAGGCGCCCACCTCTGTAGTTTTAGATATTGCCAAATTGCCAGTGACCCACTTTATTCCCACCAGCACTATCTGAGATGACACAGACAAATATTTTAGAGACTTTTCAACACTGGCTTGGCTCTTTGTCTAGTGTGTTTGGCTAGGTAGATAATAAATCTGAGAGTATGTCAATATATTTGGTGAATCAATCGTGACACTTAAAAAACAAGCTCTTAAAAAATAAAAATAAATTAAAAAATACAAGCTCTTGTCCGGCAACTTTCCTATATAAGTGACACCCACTCAGCTGTTCAGGAGTTTGAGCACTTATTGTAGAAGCCAAGTTTCATGTAGCTTAATGCCCCATGAAATTTCTTCGAGACTGTTTAATTTTACCAATTACAAAGATTTCAATAATGTACAATTGATGTTAATGGGGCACCTGCCTGGCTCAGTCCACAGAGCATGTGACTCTTAATCTCAAGATCATGAGTTCACCCACATTGGGCATAGAGATTAAAGAAATATAATGTTTTATTTAAACTTTAAAAAAATCTTTTCAAGATTTTATATTTAAGCAACCTCTACACCCAATGCAGCACAACCCTGAGACCAAATGTCGCATGCTCCACTGACTGAGGCAGCCAGACACCCCTAAATGAAATGTTTTAAACAAAACCAAATTGGTGTCAATGGAAATAATCTGGTTTTAACTATCCCATTAACTCAAACTTGCCCCTTTATTTTTTAAAGAAAATTATAAATTATAATGTCCTGTGACAGGGGCGCCTGGGTGGCTTAGTTGGTTAAGTGGCTGCCTTTGTCTCAGGTCATGATCTCATGGTTCTGGGATTGATCCCAGCCTTGGGGTCCCTCTCAGCGGGGCATCTGGTTGTCTCTCCCTCTATTCCTCATCACCGCCCCTGCTCGTGCTGTCTCTCAAACAAATCTTAAAAAAAAAAAAAAAAAAATATTCCTGTGACATAACACCTTTAACAGAATACTTACACTTATGAATGGGTAAGCCTTTGAAATAAGGAGCAATCTGTACTAGAGAGATGTCGACCATCAGCCATAATCCAATGATACAGTTCAGTGGCTCAGAAGCCAGCCCTAGAGAAAGCCTGAGTTCAAATCCCATCTGGGCCATTTAGGTAACTCTTTGTAGGTTGAATTATTTGCAAATTACTTTACAAAACAACTCTTTTGTCAACTGATGCGAAGATTAGATAAAATAACCTGATAAAGGTGCTCATCACACTGTTTGGAACACAGTAATCAGTGGTAAATGACGCCCTAAAGGAAGACTCCCACATTGCTTATCATACTTGAATTTTTTTCATATCATATCAATCATATCATATCATATCATATCATATCATATCATATTCTGATTATGTTTTTTGGCTCAAACGCCAATAATTCCATGAGGACTCTCCAAACTCCTCAAAAACATGTTGCCCTCTTCCTTGTCAGTATTCCCACGTAATACTATGAAAATGACAACACACAGGGTTGTTGTCTTTTTTGCAACATAGTCTGCATCCAATTATTTAATTAACATTACGTTAATTGTAATTTGCAACACACTATTGTGTATTTAATTTACTCTCAGTTTTCCCAATTTTTTCCTCTATTTTTTTTCCAATTCTCAAGCATTTCAGAGAAAGCACACTCAAATTTAGTTTGTCCTCCCCACCCCACATTATAGTCAGTGTGAGGCATAGCATTTAATACTTTTATTTTTCAATAAATACTCTTAAATCAATTATATGTGAAAGTTCCCTCAGATCTATCTGAATTGAAAAACATTCCTTTGTCATTTATGCTCCTAGTTCTTAGGCCATATGGCCTACATTTATTTTCTTCATTTATGGATGGGCAGATGATATAAAATCCACTTTTTAGAGCAAATTCACATTTTGTATATCTGAAATTTCCCATTCAAGGGAGTCCTAAAAGAACTGAGATCTGATTTAATCACAATTCTGATAGTAAGCAGAACACATATATAAATTAGCTAACAGTTTCCTACCTGTCATCCCCATAAAGACAAAAACAAACAAAAAAACCCATTTAGACTCGTAAGATAGTATTTCAGTAATGAAAACATAAGAATATTGAATCCTAACTAAAGAAGAGAGATTTAACATTGTAACACCAATTTTATCCAGTGTAAGAAAAATTTTAAGCTTTATTTTGATAAACATTTCAGATTCCCTCATATCACAGCATATCAATAAGCAAAATGTACATATACTGATTTTATACATGTCAAGTTCCAAATTCCCAATCCTAGGTAAGCAAGTTGCAAAATACTAGTGCCAATAATTTAACTATCGGTAGTATTATAAACAAAAATAAGTGAGTGTTCAGCACTTTAAGTGAAATGAGGCTTTAATCAAATAAGAGACTTAATTCCACAGGGTGTTTTTTTTTTTTTTCAACAATAATTAATTCAATCAAGTCTGTGATTCCAAGCTCGAGTGACAGACAGTATATGTTTGAAGCAAACAAGAAAAGGCAATCAACTCTTAAGTGGTATATTACAGAATGTACTATATTTTTGGACAATCTCTAACTGCATTTGATTTTTAGGACTTGTTTTGGAGTCTGAAGAAACAAGAATTAGAGAAAAGACCTCTGACTCCACTTTGAGGATGTTACTCAATGGCTCTGTGTTGGCACAAAGATACATTATAACACTGGTGCTCTTTGATCAACTTCCCACACTAATTCAATCACCACCAGCAGACTACCTTCAGCTACATCTTTGATTGAGAAATACACAAATTTTACCCAAAGAAAATTCTGTACTTCCAGTTTTAAAAAGCAGACAGTTCTATGAAGAAGCAACCATTTAAATATCTGAGTATACACATTTAAGTTTTTACAACTTCATGCCTTAAGTTTTGATTTCAGAAGTATTTCATGGACCTAGCATCAGATATTTACACAACATGTGTTTTATACAATATAATTTTAGAAACTGTAAGTTGCACAAAATAATAATTTTTTTATCAAATTCAAGTTTCCAGTGATCTTAAAAAAAAAACACAAATTATAACTGTTTTTGCTCAGCTGAGATACCCAGTTATGGTTATTATCTAGAAAATCCTAAATTTATGTGAAAAATTAAAGAAAATCTGTAATTTTGATAATTTTCAACCTTGAAAATGCATAGCTAAAAATAAATAAAAGGGCTCCTCAGGCAGTAAGTAACTGAGTCAGGGAACTTCAGAAACCCTAAGCCACTCTTGGAAGGTATTTTCAGTTTTACATAATTTCCAGTCTTAATACCACTATTTTAATTCAGATAAAAGACATGACCTTTGGAAGTCCTTGGCATCAAATGGCACGTTTGGACAAGAATCACAACTGGAAGCTAGAGGAAAAAATGGATCTTAGCATAATTTCTCTCAAAGTATGAGGAATCTTAATATAATCAATGCACAATAGAAGCAGTCGTTCAGAAATCTTGGGAAGCTCAAATTTCTTTAGCTCTTTTCGTTTTACTAAACAATCCGAAGCATTATATTTACTTTTAAGAACAAAGGATAATACAAAATAAAACGAGAAAAAGGCAGCACGTAGCATTTTAGTGGGAGTCACCAAAAGTTCTTTTTCTCCCTTGGCCTTGGGTACATTATCTCACCTTTATCTTCACTTTGCTTAAAAAAACAAAAATCTCTGCTCAAAGCAGTCGTACTGAGAACAATAGCGGTTTGTATATTTTTCCTAATTTCCCATGCACCCAGATGCTGACATCTAAACAAATATTTCAGTGAAAACTTTTCTCCCATTTGCATGAAGTCTGAGCCACTATATAATTTGCAATGGAAAGTGGGGGAAAGCAGCTAAAAATCACGGGAGGCTGCCAGTTTCCTCAGTCTCTTTCTCTCTTTTTAAAATCATTTTAATTTTTTAGTATGATAAAGACAAAAGCTGCAGCTGAAAATTCACATGGTTCAGGAATATGTTGAAAAAAAATTTACTATAGTCCTTAAGATTCAAGTAAGTGATCCCAAATCAAGTATTAGAAAGCTGCTAATTAGGTGAAAATAATGAGCCACTCAAATTACATTGGCAATGTTTGCTGAGCTGTTTTTTTTTTTGAAAGCTTCCCCTTGTATTCTATAAGGATCCATGTATTTGAGTCCACAAACTAGCCACTTTCAAGAAGGTATTCTTTTGACCAAAATTTACCCTAAAATCAATTTTCTCAATTCCTTTCTTTTCCCAAAATTGTTTGATCACATTTTAAGGCGGGGGGAGTGTATGAAGCAGGTCGTTTTGCACGGCACTTGTACTCTTAAAGATACCTAACATTTTAGTGAACGGGGAAACTTCACAACATACTTAAACACCACATACTTATATTATTTTTCTGTGCTGCCTAATATATACTGTAAGAAAGTGTGTTATGACTCAAAAGGATACACTGAAATGCTATAGTGTGGCAATATATTCATTAGAGAGTTAGCATAATTTAAAAAGGAAGCATATATTTTAATAATTCCAATGTTTTGTTATTTGGGCTTAATTTGAACTCTTTTTCTTTCTTTTTTTCTTTTGATTCTGCATTTTTATTTGAGAGGGTGTCTTTTACTTTTAAGCTGTGTTCAAGACTATAAAGAGTATCCTAATGCAACTTAATATAAATATAAATAATATATAAGCAATATATACGTATACATATACACAGAGCCAAGCATCAGACCACTGATGTTGTACTTTCGGGGTTCACGCGAATAAGTCTAGATGCATTTCTCAGGTCCTGGAGTTGCTTGGCGGGTTTCCCCACACCTTCTTCAAACCTTTTCTCCACCACAGGGAGGACGGTCTCATACAGAAAGGACGCATTCTGTCTGATAAAAGCCTTTTTCTCCGGATCCTGCTCACACCGAAGGCTATAATCCACATGCTGCACAGCAACCAGGATGATTTCCACCAGGCTCTCCAAAAGCACCATGTGCAGCTCTGGGAAATACAGCTTCAGCGCTTCTTCCAAGAAGCCCATGGTCTGTTTGGTAAAGGCAACCACCGTGTAACTCAGGTTCACCCAGCAGTCATCTCCTGTGTACTGCTCAAAGTTTCTTACCCCACAACTCTTCATCTCCTCTTTGAGTTTGCCCAGGGCTTCTGGGGTCATCAAGTTCATCCTCCTCCACATCTCCTCAGAGTTGCGATGCTTAGTGGCTTCGATTATGATTTCTTTGTAACTGTGCAAGGCCCCTTGGATGTCCTTCACCAGAAGGGCATGGATGATGAAGGTGAGGTCCAGTCCGATGTCACCCAGTTGCTGACAGTGCTCCTTTGCCACTTTTACACACTCAGCCGCCGTGGAGAGGCTCTCCTTACTATCGAACACCTGCTTGCTAAAAGCATCCACAAACATGCCCATGGCTGATCTCGCCCAGACCACAAAGGCAGAGTAGCAGCCGCTGTCAGTGCCTGCAAAATCCGTCTCAAATTCCCTCGCAGTCTCAAGAAGGCTGGTAAAGAACACGTGGCAGAGCTTATGAATGTAGAGTAAAGTGGCGCCTTCGATACGAAGCTGACGTATTGCAGTATGCACAGCTGCTGCCCTGTTTCTCAAAAACAGCTCACAAGCCTTTGTGCACTGGCCAAGGCGGATGAGTTGAGAAACTGCCCTTCGAGTCGCCTTGGGACCGCCTCTCAGGGAACGATCCGGGGACAGTTCGAAAACTAGCACCTCGGTGAGCTGTCGGACCCGCTCATCCACTTTGGCCCTTAGTTCTTTAACAGGAGGTGGACTGGGCTTATCTTCTAGGTAGTGGTTCAATTTGTCCAGCAGGTCAACGGCTCCTTCAAAGTCCCTCTGCGCGATACAGACATCCAGGTCTTCGGGCAACTCCTGGATCCACTCCACTGAGAGATCCACCTTCTCCTCTTCTACCTCAGGAGTAGCTGGTTCGTCCTCTTCCTCATCCTCAAATGGGTTCCCGGCTTTGGAAGTCACCTGCGGTGGTCCGCGAGGGGCCGCTGCCTCTTCCTGCTCCCTTCGCCGCTTTTCACTGAGGGCCCTCTTGGTTTCCTCCAGCACTTCCAGCCACTCCCGTTTGATTTTAGCATTCTCCGCCTGGAAAATACGGCTCTCGGGAAACATCAACAGCTTGAACATGTCCTTCATGGGCGGGTTGTCCTTGACATTGACCACGGCCAAACCGTCCAGGGGATAGAGGGCGTTGTAGCGATACATCCCCCGCCGCTGTGGCAGCCAGGTGGCCACCAGCAAGCAGTCGTTCATGAGGAAGCCGTGCACCCGCTGCAGTTGCGCCATGTGGTCAGCCTCGTATTCCACCAGGTCCCCGTTGTACACCAGGTACTGCCCCGGCGTCTCCAGCAGGTGCCTGCAGCCTTCCACCTTCTCAAGCAAGGTGGTGAGGGTGCGCTGCTTCCCTTCCTCGCCCGGACCCGAACTGTCGCGGGAGGCGCCCCCGGGAGCGGGAAAAAAGCCAGCCTGGCCCCGCAGGTGGTCTCGGCCCCCCGCGCCGCCGCCTCCCTCCTCCCCGCCCGAGGCCGCGGCAGCCCCGGCGGCGGCGGCGGCGGCGGCCGGCAGCAGGGTGAGCGGGATGCTCTCCAGGCTGCTCTTCTGCTCGGTCAGCAGGTGGCTGAGCTGATACATCTCGCTCTCCAGGTAGGAGATCTCGCGGGCCGTCTCTATGAACTGCCGGTAGTTCTGGTAGACGTTGCGCTTCAGGTTCTGCGCCGTCTCCTCCGCCAGCGCCTGGATGCGCTGCCGGTGCTCCTGCAAGTCCCGGTCGCCGTCCGACTGCTGCGAGAGCTGCTTCACGTACAGCCGCGCCTCGAAGCCCCCCGACTCCAGCTGCCGCCGCAGGCGGCTCGCCCCACTGTCCGACATCGCCATCGCCATTTCCGTCCGAGGCTCACGAAGCCACTGTCACTACCGCCGCCGCCGGTGCCGCCGCTGTCGAGACCCACCCAAGCCCCGCCGAGCTCCGGGGCTGAGGAAGCAGGATGGAAGAGAGACGAGTACGCCTGCGCCCGAGCCTGAGCTTCGGGCACCGCGCCTGCGCAGGGGGCCGGGCGCAGGCAGCGCGCATGCGCAGGGGCGCCCGCGGCCTAGAGCCCATGCGCCGGAGGCGCTATTGCGGAAGAGAGTGGAGGGCGAGGCGGCGAGACGCGGTACTGCGCATGGGCCGGGCGTGACGTTTGTGTTTGAAGTGAGCGGCGGAGCGTAAAGGCGGTAGCCAGTCTCCTGACGCCTTCCTAGAGTCCAGGCCCTGGGAGCCCCCGTTTTGAGCCCACTAGGAGGTATCCTGCAGAGTTCTCTTTTTTAAGCCCCAGAATCTTGGCCTCGGCGTTTGGGGCAAACTCAGTTCTCGTTCTAGAGCCAGTTATTCCTGAGTTCTCGCGAGATCGGCGGGCCGGCCCGAGAGCCGCCCGAGAGCCGCCCGAGAGCCGGTACTTCTTAGGAGCTCGACCAGGCTCTCGGAGCCTGGGATCCGTGGAGCCTGCTTAACGCCTTCGGACGCCGCCTGGGATCCCGGCAGAGATGGACGAGGATCTGGTGTTGGCACTGCGGCTTCAGGAGGAGTGGAACTTGCAGGGATCGGAGCGCGACCGGGCCCAGGCGCCCCTGTCGCTGGTGGACGCGTCCTGGGAGCTGGTGGACCCAACCCCGGACTTGCAGGCCCTGTTTGTGCAGTTCAACGATCGGTTCTTCTGGGGCCAGCTGGAGGCCGTCGAGGTGAAGTGGAGCCTGCGAATGACCCTGTGAGTCCCGAGCCCCGCTGGGGAAGCGAGAGCGGCTGGCAGCTCCTCTGCAGCCCCCGGTCCCGGGGGGCGTGAAACCTGGGGGTCTCGTGGTGGACACCAGCAGCTCCTCTCGCTGTCCCTCTCCCTCCCCTAGTCTCCCTCCCTCTCCAACAACTTTAAGAAAGCTAGCTGTGTGGCCCATTCCGGTAGCCGATTGATTTGTAAAGGACACCGGGAGAGAAAAGGATGTCTTTGGATCTCCCCTCACTTGAAAATAAATTAACACGTTTCTGACCCAGGAGGGAGAAGCACCCAGAGTCAGCCCCTAAGAAAGAATGCCGAGGAGGCAGCGAAGCCTCCCAGAGATGTGTGTTGTCCTCTTCTGTGCCCTTTGAGATGTCACCACTTGGTAGTGAGCTCAGGTGTTAGGAGGGGGACGGGGCTGACGTTTCCGTATTTCTGGACCGAAAGGATCTTCGGGGATGCCTCTAAAAGGATGTTCACTAAAGTAGAGAATTCCTGATTTGAAGTAATCTGTTCCGGCTCATGAACGGAGTTAACAGCTTTAATATGGTTGTACACCACGGTGCTTGTCTTTGAAGTAATACAAAACAGCCTAAACTAAGACAGATTAAGATAGGACATAAAACTGGTTAAAAGGACAAATCTCCTTCGTAAAGGCTTCTCTTACGCTTTCGGAGATGCGCCGATGGAGATCTGGCTGTTAACTACCACAAACTGATTATAGTTTGAAGGGAGGAGACTGGGAGCCGCAGAACAGGATTGTCTTTGGCCTCTTGCAACCTGGCTAGGGCAAGGGATGCAGTTCTCTTCACACCTCTCTCTCACTGGGGTGATCTGAAGATATCTCCTAACAAAAAAGGTATACTAGTGTGAACTGCCCAAGAATGTATAAGGATTTATTCTTCTCCTTTCTGTTTCTCTTTTGTGTGTTTTAGGTAAATAATGCTTTTGTGGTGGTTGTTTTCCAGGTGTGCTGGGCTATGCAGCTATGAAGGGAGGGGTGGAATGTGTTCCATCCGTCTCAGTGAACCTCTGTTAAAGTTGAGACCAAGAAAGGATCTCGTAGAGGTATTCTTTGCATAAACTTGATTCTTAGCTGAGTAGTTTAAAAATGCTTTTTACTGATTTACACTGCTGTGAATTAACCTGTAATATAAAAACCAAACACCTGTTTTTCCTCATTGCAAACTTTAACTGCAATGCAGATAATAATGATTACCGTATATTTTTACAGTTCTTCACAGCTAAAGGCTTAATAATAAAGTTTTATTATTTAATTCGATCTTCACAACAGCCCTGTTTATGTACAATGTGTGTTGTCTTCATTTTTATAAATATGGACATATGGACATTTTATAAATATGGACATAAAGCCTCTTCAGAGAGGCTAAGTAACTGGTTTAAGTTACATATTTAGAAGCAAAAATTTAGAAAAAAATTAAGACCCATATCTTCCTTTTGAGACTTCAGATTTGGTTCTCTGTTCAGGTGCTGTGGTGCTGCCCTCCCAGAATATCTAGCTGAGCTGGTAGAACCAGCCAGCATGAGTGAGGGCATGCTTCACTAGCAAAATGGAGCAGTAGGAGCCCCCAGATTATGGCTAGTTGAGTCTAGAAGATGCCTGAAATTCCCTAAGACACACCCGGTGTGACGACTGGTCTTGCCCCAGTTATAGCTCTTGAAATGTGTGCACAAAAGAGGATAAAAGGTGGTAGAGGTTGGATGGGAAATATGTTAAAACATGCTTGGAAATATGAAAGATGGTGTTTTTAAGGATAATATAAGGTGATGGTTTTCAGAACCATGTGAATATACTAAACACTCCAGAACTGTACACTTAGAAGTAGTTAAGATGGTAAATTTTATGTAATGTGTTTTTCACCACAGTTAGGATAGAAGACAGTGGCTACTAAATATAAAATGGTACAACAGAAATAATTAACTAATAAAAGAGAATGGAGGAATAAAGGAACAAAGCCCCGCAAAAAAGTTAGGCATAAAGACGGTTATCAGTAATTATATTAAATGTAAATGGATTAAGCGTTAATTAAACATGAACTGACATACTAGATGGAAAGAGATGTGCTTAAGATAAAGACACACAGGGCAGCCCCCGTCGCCCAGTGGTTTGGCGCTGCCTTCAGCCCGGGGTGTGATCCTGGAGACCCAGGATCGAGTCCCGCGTCGGGCTCCTTGCATGGACCCTGCTTCTCCCTCTGCCTATGTCTCTGCCTCTCTCTCTCTCTCTCTCTGTGTCTCTCATGAATAAAAAAATAAAATTGCATTAGAAAAAAAAAAGATAAAGACACACATATGTTAAGCGCAAAAGGGTGGAAAAAGACATATATCATCCAAACAAAAACAGAAAGCTGTTGTATCAGACTAAAGATTTTAAGGGAAGAAGTTTTACTGGAAAAAAGGTTAACATTTTATAATGATAAAATGATCTATTAAATAAAAACACATAATGATCCTAAAAGTAGTAATATAGCTTTAAATTACATAAAGCGTAGATTAGTAGAAGCAAAAAGGGAAATAATCCACAATCATAGTTGCAGGTGTTAACACAACTTTGTTGGTAACTCAGTGAATAAGCAGGGGAAAAAAAGTAGGCATAAAAAAACATTCGAACATGATTAACCAAGTCAACCTTATGAAGAGCTCTAATAACAGTAGTTGCTTAATGAATATTTATTGTGTAAATGGTTAAACGCACGAACAATTTTTTTTTTTAAAGGTAATGGGCGAGAAGAGAATGGGA
Organism: Canis lupus baileyi; assembly: GCF_048164855.1. Lineage (NCBI taxonomy): Eukaryota > Metazoa > Chordata > Mammalia > Carnivora > Canidae > Canis > Canis lupus. Next base: position 9,083,714 of record NC_132841.1, on the reverse strand, counting down.
GATGTGTGGTAATGCTATCAAGTGAGCATTTGCTGTTGGCAGAAAGTTACAATATCAGATCGGGGTAAGAAGGACCAAAGAGGAACAGTGTGACTCTGGTCTGTACATAAAGTATGACCTAAATTGTAATGAGTAGGATTCAGAAAAGGAAAAGACTTTGTCTGGTTGAGGACAAAGAAAAGCTCCATGCACGTGTATTTTATGACTACTGACATCACCACTTCTACTACTCTTTATTGATTTATTGAGTACGTATTGTGTGCCAGTAGTGGTAGTAATTATGATTAACACTAGTGTTAATCTAGTGAATAGTTAATCTAGTGTGTATAGCCCTGCAAGATCAGAATATCCCCATATTAGGAATAAGGAGCAAGTTGTAACTTGTCCAAAGCCTTGTGCATAATCAATAATAAATCCTTGGTGTAGGCTGTTTGCCTGGCTCCAAAGCTCTTGTCCTATTCCCTATACCACATGGCCTCATTACTACCACTTTATAATTGTTACTCCTGCTAATGAAAACACGGAGGTGAGCCTTAAAGGACAGATTGCATTCTGAGAAGTAGGGATGGTAAAGGAAAACCACTCTTGGCAGAAGAAATGGGCATGCTGTGAACAGAAGAGAGGCATGAAATTTAGGCATATTGAGGACCAGAAGTAGCTGCTTTTGGCCAGACAGTACAGTGGTGGGAAGTAGAGGTGTTTGGGGACCATGTTGAGTAGAATCTTGAATCTGGCCTAAATGTGGAGTGGAAAATGGTACATCTATAAAAATAGAAATTGTTCAGTATGGTGCCATGTGCCATTTTCAGGGTGTTTAAATTGAACCCAAAATTAGGAACCTTAATTTATTTCTTCTTTATAAGATTAGTTATTGATCATTACTGTGTTAGAAAACATTTGAAATATAGAGGCCCTTTGAGTTTGAATCCCAAAGAGTGGTATTTACTTGAAAAGATTAAATTCGCTTTTAGAGATGGAGTTGATAATTTTAAAAGAGATGTTTTTGTAATGGCCAAGTTAAAATGTTTGATTCACCCATTTTTCTGTTCAGCATAATTTGATAAGACTACAGTTCATTAATGGCAATCTAGTTCTGATGGAAATTCTTTGTAAAAACATTATGAACAAGGTTTGCTTTTAGAGACCTTTATGACTTTCACTGTTTTTTTAAAATATTTTATTTATTTATTCATGAGAGACACAGAGAGAGAGAGAGAGAGAGAGAGAGAGGCAGAGACCCAAGTCAGAGGGAGAGGTAGGCTCCATGCAGGGAGCCCCACATGGGACTCGATTCCGGGTCTCCAGGATCACGCCCTGGGCCGAAGGCCGCTCTAAACCGCTGAGCCACCCGGGCTGCCCGACTTTCACTCTTTAAAAAGATATTTCTGGGACGGCTCAGGGCATGATACTGGAGTCCCGGGATTGAGTCCCACATTGGGCTCCCTGCATGGAGCCTGCTTCTGCCTCTGCCTATGTCTCTGCCTCTCTCTGTGTCTTTCATGAATAAGTGAAAAAAAAAAATCTTAAAAAAAATAAATAAAAAATAAAGAAATATTTAAGATAAATTATGAAACAGCAGCCTTAAATACTTTTGTGAATTTTACACCTACACGTCTACATCTTTGATGTGGAAATGAACAGTAGGCTATTGTTTTATTTATTTATTTATTTATTTATTTATTTATTTATTTATTTAAATTTTTTATTTATTTATGATAGTCAGAGAGAGAGAGAGAGAGAGGCAGAGACACAGGCAGAGGGAGAAGCAGGCTCCATGCACCGGGAGCCCGATGTGGTTTTCGATCCCGGGTCTCCAGGATCGCGCCCTGGGCCAAAGGCAGGCACCAAACTGCTGCGCCACCCAGGGATCCCGCTATTGTTGTTTTAATTCAAAGAAGATTTATGTAAATTCAGATTAAATTTGGGCCAATCATGGGATTTATCATCAGATTTTATTCACTAGAGCAGTAGGTTTTATTTATTTATGTATATATTTTTTAAGATTCCATTTATTAATTCATGAGAGACAGAGAAAGAGGCAGAGACACAGGCAGAGGGAGGAGAAGCAGGCTTCATACAGGAGCCTGATCCTGGAACTCCAGGATCGCGTCCTGAGCCAAAGGTAGACGCTCAACCTCTGAGCCACCAGGTATCCTGGTTTTCTTGTTTTAAAATTGCACATGATTCAAAAATCCCAAGACTATGGAAAGTAATACACATAGAAAGGTTGTCCTATCCCATCCTTCTCTATGCTGAACTCCCCAACTTCTATAGGATATTGTTATTAGTTTCTTTTTTGTTTCATTTTTCTGTTTTGCAAATTTTTAAAAAGATTTATTTATTAGAGAGAGCATGAGCCTCTGGGAGGGGGAGACAGAGAGGGAGAGAGACTCTCAAGCAAACTCTGCTGTGAGTGTGGAGCTCGATCTCACAACCCTAGATCACAGCCTGAGCTGAAACCAAGAATCAGATGGTTCGCTGACTACGCCACCCACCCAGGCACTGGTTTTGAAAATACTTCTATCCATTCTTATTCCCTCTCCCAATCACCTAACATACTTCTTGTACAAAATACTGGGTACGTTCTTTTATATAGTCTGTATAGAATTCCATGATGTGGATTTTCCATAGTTCATTCAGTCAGGACCCTATTGCTAAACAGTTCCAGTCTTAACATTACAAACGATGCCACAATGAAAATTTCTCATAGACATGACCTTTCATATTAGTCTAGGTATTGCTGGGTCAGAGGATAAATGTATTTGTAACTTTGTGAGATGTTACCAAATTCTCCTCAGAGGGGGTTTGTACCATTTTGCAGTCCCACCAGAGATATATGGGAATGTTTTTTTCACCTTAGCTTTACTAATGTCAAACTGGGAGTTTTACTAATCTAGATAAGCAGAAGTAGCATATTGGTGTAACATTAATTTGTATTTGTTTTTATAAATGGAGTTGCACATTTTTTTTCATGTTTATGGTTTGTCTTGATTTTTGATCATTTCAAAATTTGGTTTCTAAAACTTTTAACATTGTCAGAGCCTTTTATTTCTTTTTCTGTGAACCCATCTATGACTTTTGCCCCCTTAAAAATTGAGTTATTGGTCATTTCCTATTATCGACTTTAGTAGCTCTTTATATTTTAAGAATTAGTAGCCTGAGAGGTGCGTTGCTCATACATCATTTTGAATTTTTTTCAGCCACGCTCTTTTCTCCCCCCACACAGAATTTTAAAGTTTTTATGTAGTTGAGTTCATTGATCTTTCCTTTGAGTTTTTGATTAAGAGTTAAAAAGGCTTTCTTGGAGCATGGAGTTCTTAACCTGGGATCTGCAGAGTTTCAGAGAATATATGCAAAGTTTTGTGAATGGATGCAAATGTAATTTTTCTAGAAAGACGGTTCATGACTTTTAACAGTTTCTGAAAGGAGCCTGTGATCCAAACAAAGTTAAGACTCCAGGCAGGGTGAGAAAATGCCTTTTTATTTTCAAAAGCACCCTAACAATTTGATTGTTTTCTGTTTCAGACCCTGTTGCATGAAATGATACATGCCTATTTATTTGTCACTAATAATGATAAAGACCGGGAGGGGCACGGCCCAGAGTTCTGTAAACATATGCATCGCATCAATCGCCTGACTGGAGCTAATATAACGGTATATGAGTTAAATAATAAATATAACATTCATTAATTTAACTTATTAATAAATAGGTAGAACATTTGTGATTTTTAGTATTTACTCAGTAATTCCTGGGATTTAACTAAAAATAGACAACTGGATAGGAACAAACACTGTCTTTGAGGATTTCCCACAGCAAGACAGACAAGCAAAGAGAAGCTAACCCGCTGGTCTGTGGTTGGGGCCGCTCAGGCGCCCCCCCTGGCCTCTGAGCACAGCTAGGGCAATGCTGTGTGCATAGTGGCTACAGACCGGCACTACCTCTGGATTGCTACAGCTATCCCTTAGCTTCGTTTCCTTGTGATCATCTCCTCCTTCGATGGTTCCTGTATCTGCTGCCATTTCATGTGTCATGCCCATCATCACAAGTTTTCCTTGATTTATATTTCTGCATAATATTGTAGGAAGCAGAGTCTGGGGGCAGAAAAGCAGGAGTTGTCCAACTGCTGGCGTTCTGGTGCTCACTCCATGGACAGCAGACTATGGGGCCTCCGTGTAGGAGCAGGAAAGGGGGGCAGCAAGGATACTTATCTGCTGGGTCCTTGAGATGAGAAAATACGTGCCAAACATTGTAGCCCTGTCTGAGCACAAAGTTATTTATTTATTTTTTTAATTTTTATTTATTTATGATAGTCACACAGAGAGAGAGAAAGACGCAGAGAGAGAAGCAGGCTCCATGCACCGGGAGCCTGACGTGGGACTCGATCCCGGGTCTCCAGGATCGTGCCCTGGGCCAAAGCAGGTGCCAAACCACTGCGCCACCCAGGGATCCCTGAGCACAAAGTTAAATACGAGATGTTTATTATTACTGATTCATTTTATCAGGTGACCTTGCTGTTCCTTTTCTCCTGCCCCACACAGTCCCCTGCTTGTCTTGGCTCAGTGAACGTTTCAGCCCCCGTGCAGCTCCTTGCACATCCTCTCGCTCATGGGTCCCACTTCCTCTGTGCTGTCACATGTCCTTCATCTTCGCAGCGGGCCAGGACTTCTTCCTTTTAGTGTCCCTAGCAGCTCTTTGACCATTGACAATATTTTATTCTATTTCAGACCTCTGAACACAGGGTGGCTCTTCCTTATCTTTGTACACCTCTGTATAAGATGTGTGATACAGCGCCCCTATGAGGGCTAATAAGTATTGTATTGGATTGAACCAAATTCCTGCAGATTATTTCCTGTCTTTGAAAGGCAGTAAAAGCCAGCCTTGTGGAAAATGAAAAGTGCTCACTTTATGTAGATTTTTTTTTCTCCTAGCTGTTGGCTTTAATTTTCTAGAGAGCTCATTTAATTATCAGAGTTACTTCATCAAGAAAGTAGCTTGCATTAAAAACCAGTCACATGGGGTGCCTGGGTGGCTCAGTCAGTTAAGTGGCTGCCTTCAGCTCAGGTCATGATCCTGTTTTTTAAAATCTTAAGAAAAAGAATTTTTAAAAATTTTATTTATTCATGACAGAGACACACACACACAGAGGCAGAGGGAGAAGCAGGCTCCGTGCAGGAAGCCTGATGTGGGACTCAATCCCGGGTCTCCAGGATCACACCCTGGGCTGAAGGTGGCACTAAGCTGCTGGGCCACCGGGGCTGCCCTAAATTTTTTTTTTTTTTTTAACAAAGTAAAAAACAGTCACATAAAGTCCTGACTAGCAAAAGCATTGTGGAGCTGCAGGTACAAAAGGCTTTTAGTTTCCTCATTGGCGTTTTCACTTTAAGCAAAGTCCTGGTATACTTCCTATTGTTCAGTTGGAAGAGGATATATTCTTTTATCTTGCACGTCTGTGTGTTTTCATTTAGGAGAGGTTTTATCGCATGGACACCCCTTGCTTTTACAGGTTACATCCTGTTATAACAAACTCCACAGGGCATCTAGTTCCACAATTTTATTTTGGTGACTACATTGTTAAAGAAGTCACATCCCTAGGCTGTTACAAGTTACAAGTTACAGGACTTGGAAGCAAAATAGATCCAATGTCCTGGCTTTTTAACCAGTGAATTCAGTGAAGAATTCTTAACATAAGGGAGAAGGCAGGGTATTCCATATCTCTTTACCCCAAACCTCTTCCCTCCAGTGCCTTCTGCGCCTCACGTAATGTATTGTTGGCATGCTTGCCAAATCATACACATTTGTTGCTTAGGAGGGAGACACAGTATAAAACTTACCTGTAGAGTTATAGAAAGTTTCATGTTCTTTTCCTCTGTGGAATTTATTAGAAAGTTAAATGTCTAGTTAAATGTCTAAATGTTAAAATCTCATCTGTGGAGGCCCCTTATCTTATACAGTAGTAATGTTCCACTGGGAGGACAGAAGAGAAAGGTACATGGGTTATTGAGGATTATCAGGTCTTCATTGGTGTCTTGCTTTCCACAAGGCCCCCAAGGTGGGAGGGCTAACTTTCTGTTCAGTCAAACCTCTTTCATCTGTAAATAAGATTCTATCTAGAGGGTGAAACTAAATGATCCTGTATAAGTATTGAAAAGCTCATTCGCAGAGAATTTTGTTTGAATCAATGAATGAAGCTTTTCATTCATTCAGGCAGCAAATACTGACTGAGCACCTTCACTGTGCCAGAGCCTATATTAGCCACTTAGGGACACAGAGATGAAAATATTTGAATCCTGGGGCACCTAGGTGGCTCAGTCGATTAAGCATTTGCCTTCAGCTCAGGTTGTGATCCCAGGATCCTGGGATTCAGTTCCATTTTGGGCTTTCTGCTCAGCGGAGAGTCTGTTTCTCCCTCTCCTTCTGCCCCTCACCCCCACTCATGCTTTCTGTCTCTGCTCTCTCTCTCAAAGCTTAAAAAAAAAAACAAAAGATCCTTTGAATCCTGGGGAGCTTTTTGCCATAAGCAGGTAGAATGATGCCCCCATGAGGCTCATTACAAAGACAAGGGGGCAAAGACCTTTGAGAATGTGGAGTGGGTGTAGCAGAGACTGCATCAGGCAAAATGCTTGTGTAGGTGGGGTTGAGCATTTCTAGGAAATAGTCCAGAATCCTTTGGTATTGTTACTTACAGGGGAAAATTTCAGTTGAACAGTAGGAAGGAATAATTGTTATTTATTATGGCATTATATAAAATTTTGTCTTTATCCTGATTTTTGATCATTTTAAAATTTGGTTTATCCTGATTTTTGATCATTTTAAAATTTGGTTTCTAAAACTTTTAGCATTGACAGGCTTTTGTGGGCTAAAAAGTTTTTTGTTTTCTAATCTCACATCTTTCTATCTTTACACAGTTTTTGAAGTATTATTAACTGCTGCTGTCCCATTAAAATGAACTTTGGGAACAGAAGCTAAATCTATTTGCTGCCTTCTCCAAAGTGTCATTGCAGAGAGCTCTCAGAAACTGGAAAGTTTAAACACAGGAAGGCTGCTTCTGTATTTTTTTAAAATTGTTAACTTTGCCTCTTTAACACTGAGCACTTTCTCTCAACCCAGGTGTACCATACTTTCCACGACGAGGTGGATGAGTACCGGCGACACTGGTGGCGCTGCAATGGGCCTTGTCAGTACAAGAAACCCTACTACGGTTATGTCAAACGTGCCACCAACAGGGCACCCTCTGTGCATGACTACTGGTGGGCTGAGCACCAGAAGACCTGTGGCGGCACCTACATCAAAATCAAGGAACCAGAGAATTACTCAAAAAAGGGCAAAGGAAAGACAAAAGTAGGAAAGCAGCCAACAGCAGCTGAAAATAAAGGTAACTTTGTCTGCTCTTCCATGCTTGCTGGGACCACAGCTAACAGTATAAAAGCCAGGGCTGTCCTCTGGAGAACTGGTGTTAAGATGAGCTTAAGGATTATTTCAAGTATAGACATTTGTAAGTGTGGATTTAAACAAATCCCATTGTTTGTGAAGTGATGGTAGAAAAATGTACTTTGCTCTGCGTAGTGTGAGTTAAAGTAGAAATTGTGTTCACGGATAATATTGGAGTTAGGTAAAGGCCCTTTCCCTATCTTGACTCACTGAGTCATTGGGAAACAGAAGGCAAAATGATTGTCAAAATAAAAACAGTAATTCAAATAACAATGCCCGGAATTACTCCTAACCCACCCCTTCCTATCAGTTGGCTTCTAGCCGAGTGACTTCTGCTGTTGATGTATGTATTTTCATTGGGAGAAGAATGGGAAAAGGATATGACATGTATGTGCTGGTACTTCATCTTTGAGATTTATCCCTTTCCTATGAAGTTCAGAGTCCCTGCCTTTTGAAGAGGGAACCAGGTCACTAAAGTTAAGACTTCTTCCCTTGGGAAATTGTTGGTTGGATCCAGAAACATTAATAATAAGCTACTTTTCCTAAATTCAAAAATGGTGAGTGAGTAGAGGAGCTAGAGAAGAATTTATGTGGAGAGGTTATAGATCCCCATTCTGTGTGAGTAGGGGGAAAGAAAAGAATGTGGGAGGAGACTTTTCCCTCTGGAACTAAACTTGAAGAATGCTAAGTGATTTTCAAGGTACAAGTTCCTTTGCTAGTGGGCTTGGGATGCTAGATTTTTATTTTTTGTGTTCTCTCCCTCCCTGAGCCCCCTGACCACTGTAGATACGTCCTTCTCCCAAGCTCATTAGCTTAACACTTGTTACTGTATTAATTTCGAGTCAAGAGAACTTTTGCTTCTTTTGTAGATAAATCTAACAGAGGTGAGACCCAGCTGTTGATCCCTTTCAGTGGGAAAGGATATGTTCTAGGAGAAACGAGCAACTCGCCTTCATCGGGAAAGTTTGTTACTTCGTATGCTATTAATAAAACCCAAGATCTTTTAAGTCAAGACCATTCAGCAAAAGCTCTCAGACCCAATTCTAAAATTGAGGTGAAATTTGAACAGAATGGTTCAAGTAAAAAAACTCCTCTAGTGTCCCCTATTCTTACTGCCAGTCACCAAAATGTCTTAAGCAACTACTTTCCTAGGGTCTCAGTTGCCAACCAAAAGACCTTCCGAAGTGTGAATGGATCTCCAACAAAAAGCCTAACAACCGGTGACATCACTAAAAACTCCATCTCTTCTGGATCTCACAAAAGGGTCACCTCTTCTAAGATATCCCTGAGAAATTCTTTAAAAGCACCGGAATCAACATCTGTGACTGCACCCCAGGATGTGAGTGGGCCTGAGGAGAAACTCCCAAGTAAACGACCCAGGCTAGAAGACAAGACTGTTTTTGACAATTTTTTTATCAAGAAAGAGCAAGTACAAAGTGGTGGAAATGATCCAAAGTGGAGTTCACATCCTACAGCTGCAACTCAGGATTCCAGCAGTGCATCCAGCCAGAACAGGATGGTCGATTGTCCTGTTTGTCAGAATGAAGTGTTGGAGTCTCAGATTAATGAGCACTTGGACTGGTGCCTTGAAGGTGGTAGCATCAAAGTCAAAAGTTGAAGAAGTCTTTGAAAGACAAATGGGTGTCACATGCCACCTATATTACCCTGCTAACATAGTGTCAGCCACTCAGGAAGTTCTGGTGAACATGAAGATTTGTAGGTTTTAATGTAGTTCTATTTTATAGATATATACATGAGGTTGCAATGGAAAATATTCTATGTCGAAAGGTGCTATATTCACTTTTGCCTTGTGTATCCTGTAGCTCAGAGTTTGTTCTGCATGTGTACATGTATAGTTTTTAGATACTTATGTTCTTCCTTGCTCTTAAATTGCATTTAAATCTGTTAATCTTTTTATTTATATACCTTTCCTCAAAATACATTGGAATCCTGACAGGTATTTGGTTAAACTGAGTATTTCTTTGTTCATATTAAAACTCAGTCATAGAACTGAAGCTAAACATTGGCCAAAATTACAATTTCGAGGACAAAGTATATCAGTTGTTGTAGGGTACTCAAAGTTTTTTGTTTTTTGGTTTCTTTTTTTAATCTCAGCAGGAAATATATTTTATACATCTCCAAGAATTTTATTTCTGTCATCACTAAAAGGTGGCAGCTGGTTTTAGGTTAAAGCATAGAAGGAATATAGTCAAATAAACGTTTTAGACGACTACTCCTGCAATCCTGTAGGCCAGAGTTGAGTGGTTTTCTCAAGATGTAGCCAGATGAGTGGTTCACCTGCCAAGGAGCTGGTGTAAGTCACATCACAACAGCCTCTTTTATGTTAACAGTGGAACACTGTCTGGAAACAGTATTATGAACCTTAAGCCAAAGTTGTAACCGTTAAAATAAAAAGGAATACCATTTGTGCATTTTAAAAAGTAGATTTCTTTTTAAAAACATTCTTACTGTGTTGTGGCAGAGACCAAGATCCTTTCGTCCGTTCACTTTCTCATGGCTGTACCACTAGCATGTTGGCCTGGTCCCAAGAGTTGAATTCACAGGTTTTCTTTCTCCTGAGCTATGTTGCGACATGACCTCCACCTACCCGAGGTGCCAGCTCCTCTGTGTGAACTTGGCCTTGGTGCTCCTGGGTGACGGCAGCCTCGGGTCAGGGAGGGAACAGTGCACCTCCTGCATTCGTGTCCGCACGCTTCCTAGTCTGCAGCCACAACCCCTGAGGGTAATCACTGTTTCTGTTACGTCTCTGCCACCCTGGGGTGCTTGAGTGTGGTTTTAACTTCATGAAGTACTACCCTGTTGCCACACTGTAGAAGTTCATTCTAGGTCGTTGCTTTGAGTGTACAAATACGCCAGGGTTTATTCAGCCATTCTAATATTAACGGGCATCCGAATTATTTCCAACCGGGGGCTGGCTGTGACGGAGACTGCTGCTGAAAACATGCTTCCTCGTTTCTGTTGGGCGTCCACCCAGGATTGGAGTGCTGGCTCACCAGGGTACGTGCATGTGTAGCTTTAGTAAATACTGCCAGCTTGCCCTCCTGCCAGCAATGTAGGAGAGTTTCAGCTGTTCAGCTGTCTTCACAGTATTATCAGTCCTCTTCAAATTTAGCTCATCTGGTTGAGTGTTTACAAGTTTTGATAACTTCTTAAATATGAAGTTGAAAAACAGTATTTAGTATTTATAGATAAATGACCTAAAATATATGCAATTACATCTTTCATAGAGGATCACTGTCTCTTAATTTAGCAAATTACGTGCAAGTGAGCAGCTTTTGAGCCCAAACTATACAAGGTTTGGGGCAAAGAGGTAAACAAGACAATCCGTGTCCTCAGGATTTATAAACAGCCTCGATGGGGAGTGAACACAGAAAGAGCTCCTGACTAGTTTCTGCTGGGGGCTGTGGGAACTTGAGGGGAGGTTCCCTGGAGGAGACACTGTCCGAGTGGGTCTTCCAGAGTGAGTCAGGATAGCCTGGTAAGGAAGGATGGAAAGGGGCTTGCAGAGCGAAGGAGTCAAAGAAAGGTGTTGGTTGGAGCTAGACCAGCACAGTCTACAGGGGGAACTAAGCTGCTCCAAATGAACAAAACATCTTCCGTCTGAACATCTTACAAAGTAAGATGTGAGGAGTAAAATGGCAGAAGGAGGTGGAAGTTTGAAGGTGGTGTCATGTTGCACACTTTGGTTTGTGTGGTCCTGGAGAACACCCCCATGTGTTGATTCAGGTCGGGGTGGTGCACTGGGGGCAGGAGGAGGGCTTGGAAAGTTGACTAAGCCAGTGGAGAACATTTGAGAAGTGTTTTGATGGATTCTCTGAAGGGTAACATAAATGGGCAGAAGGGCTGTGTCAGGGCTGGAGAGGGTGGGTTGAGAAAGAGTTGGTCAGGTGTTTAGAAAAAAAATTTTTTTTAGATTTCTTATTTACTCATTTGGGAGAGCGACAGTGAGCAGGGGGAGGAACAGAGGGAGAAGTAAACTCCCTGCTGAACAGGGAGCCCCATGCAGGACTCGATCCCAGGATCCTAAGATCACGACCCGAGCTGAAGGCAGATGCTTAACCTACTGAACCACCCAGATGCTGCTGTTTTGTTTTGTTTTCTTTTTTTTAGTGGAGGGAGGGAGAGAGAGAGAACCTTAAGCAGGTTTCACACACAGCATGGAGCCTGATAAGGGGGCTTGATCTCACAACTCAGATCATGGCCTGAGCTGGAAATCAAAAGTTGGTCACTTAACTGACTGAGCCACCCAGGCTCCCCACCAGCTGGCCAGTTTTAAGGGATGATGAAAACAGGTGGCAAGAAAGGGAAAGTTAAATTTGGAATTAAATAGCTTTCAGTTCGTGTTAAGGCTTTTGAGAAAACCTGCACCAAAAGAATTATTACCCCATTCTGTGTCATTTATATGAGAGAAACCGTTTTCTGTTCTGCTGGTTTAGTTTTTTACCCTTTAAAGCAAACACCCTACCCTAATAACAGCTGGTATTCTGGGTCAGCCTTTATTTTTTTATTTTTATTTTTTTAAAGATTTTATTTTTTTATGATAGTCACAGAGAGAGAGAGAGAGAGGCAGAGACACAGGCAGAGGGAGAAGCAGGCTCCATGCACCGGGATCCTGATGTGGGACTCGATCCTGGGTCTCCAGGATCGCGCCCTGGGCCAAAGGCAGGCGCCAAACCGCTGCGCCACCCAGGGATCCCTGGGTCAGCCTTTAAATGCTATCACTTCATTCTGGGGAGATGGGTTGGGGGTGAAAGGTAGTTAACTTTATAAAATCTCAAGGCTATCCATTATCTACCTAATTTTAAATTTGGAAAGCTCTGTTTTGCTTTTTAGACTATAAATGTGTATCTAAAATGATAAACAAAAAACTACTGTTCCATTGTCCTAAAGCATTGAGCTTATTTTTTCAAAACTTAACAGGTTTAAAAAAAAAAAAAAAACTGAGAAAGTGAGAGCACACAAGGGGGAAGGGCAGAGGGAGAGAATTACAAGCTGACTCCACGCTGAGCACCAAGCCCAATGTGGAGCATGACCCCGAGGTTATGATCTGAGCCAAAACCAACCAAGAGTTGGATGTTCCACAAACTGTGCCACCCAGGGGCCCCTCAAAGCTTATAGGACTTCCAAGTAAATTTCAGTGTCAAAGTGAAACAGCTGCTGTGTTTTCCTACAAACTTAGTGCCTGCCTGGGATCCTGCATCTGGGCACGTGCAGGACCTCTTCATTGGGCTGCTCAGAAGAAGCTGAGCTCTTTTTGTAGTTTGTTCGTTCTTACTGAGGGGTGCTGGTTTCCTGTTATCTTTTGTCTTGCTTTTATAGCAACTGGTTGTAGTTGTTGACCAGCAGCACATCCACCACTGAGGTGAAATCTAATATGGCAATTATTATCACCAATTGCCTAGGGAGTTAACAAAAAGGATGCCACGTGGAGATGAGCACTGGCTTTGTTTTTTCTAACATTCCACCAGAATGTCATATCATATGTACTCCATCACATCTCTTTGGAAGCTAGGAAAGTAAAAGATTGCTCTTAGGTGCCTCTGGAACCATATCATTAATAAAGTTTACAATGTCGTGTATCATAATACAGAAACAAGCCGCTGTTTGCTTCCTTCTGTACTTGAGCCACACTTGCCAAAAGATGTGCCCTCTTGGTTACTGAACACCAGGGGGCGCTCCTGGGAAGTTAAATTTCTCAGAAAAACCGAAGGCATGGAAGCCAAACCAAACAGATGAGAGAAACCAACAACTGGAACAATATTGCCAGTTCTGATTAGTAGAAAGGAAAGGATAGCTATGGTCTCCAGTCCTGTGAGAGAGGGTGCAGAGGGCCAAAAATGTGTGCTTGCTCAAACCAGGGCTGCTGTACAGGGCACTCGGGCCTCCCTAGCCTTGTTTTCCTTTCACCTCACTCTGAACACGCTGACATAACATGTCTGCAAGAAAGCAAGCAGGAACCCACACATGGGGCAAAACAGGAGAGTTCATAACAGGAAGCCTTCCAGACAAGTCAAGACCTATACTTTCCCACTATTTCTGAAATTACAGTGCTCTTCCTTTGAGTATGTCTGAGACAGAGTATTCTGCTCCGCATCGCCTAGATTAGTCTGAAAGCTTCCCAAGACACTGTCCTTTACCCCTATGTCAGAGGAGCCTCTTAGATTCTTCGTGTTAAGTGGTTGAAGTGGCTAGGCATTCTCAAGTTCCATTTCTATGCTTTCGCAGTAATACCTCCACGAACATGGACTCTTCTCCATACCTCTCTGAAGAACCCAAGGTTGCGTATTTTCAAGCTAGAATACTCTTAAAGACCCAAGTCATTCCAGGTCATAAGCATTCCTTGCAAACTAATGTATGAAAATCTGCATCTACATGAAAGAAATGGGGAGGGTATTGTTTTTGTTTTTTACAGAAGATTCCTCACAGGATTCTTTTTACGTGTTTGTATACATTTAAAATAAATCAATAGAATGGTGCCTGGCTGAGTCAGTAGGACGTGTGACTCTTGATTTCAGGGTTGTGAGTTTGAGCCTCATGTTAGATGGAGACATTACTTAATAAAATCTTAAATAATTCAGTAGATAAATGCGTATACCTACACATACATAGACGCAGGTATAAACGGTTTCTAGTAACAAATATTTCTTAAAGATTTTGAGATAGAGAGCACATGAGTGGGAGGAGGGCTAGAGAGAGAAGCAGACTCTCTGCTGAGCAGGGAGTCCAACATGAGCCTCCACCCCAGGACTCTGGGATCACAACCTGGGCCAAAGTCAGACACTTAACCAACTGAGCCACCAGTAACACATGTATGAATTAAGATAGACCCACCCATACTGGTTCAATTCTGTTCTTAAAACCTAATACTCAAATAGCCACCTCCATAGGATCCACAAGAGGAGGCCGGAGTCCAGCTCCTTAGCACATTGGAGTCCTCCATGTTGTGTATTGGCAGATTGCCTGTTCTCGCTGCTCTATAGCATTCCACTGTATGAGCACACACTTGTGTGTACCCATTCTACTTTATCTTTGTAACCTTTTTTATGTACTCTTGGCTGCTTTTTACTTTTTCAGTGCCCTCCACTGTTGAATCTATTCTTCCTTGGCCAGCTATAATTTAATCTTGAGATAATTATTTTTTTATTTTTTACAGCTTGCTGAAGGTTTTTGTTTTTGTTGACCTTTTGAAATTTTTAAGAAGATTTATTTGAGAGAGAGAGTGTAAGCATGCACACAAGCAACAGGGGGAGGCAGAGGGAGAGAGAGACACAGACTCCCTGCTGAGCAGGGAGCCCAACGCATGACACATTCGGGACTCCATCCCAGGACCCTGGGATCATGACCTGAGCCAAAGGCAGATGCTTCACCAACTGAGCCCTGCCAGGTGCCCAACATTTTTAAGTTCCAGGGTTGTTTAATTTCGGCAAAGTCTTGTTTAAGGATATTTGATTCAGACTAGCTATTGTTGCACTTTTCTTCTGCCTTATGGTTGAGGAGAGACTTTTCATCAAGCTGTACATGATTCTCATTTTGTTTTCTTCTTATGGCAGTGTTTATATGCACCCTTTTTCTGTTCATTTTGAAAGGCATTCTTTTCCTGACTTGCAGAAATGGTTGGTTCTATCCAGGTGGAGATGAGGGGTTTGTGTGGCTTACTGGGTTTGATCTGTGAGTGTTCTGTTGGTACAGTGAAATGCAGTATTCCTCAGAGAAAAGTTTTATTTTTGAGCTGAGAAGGGTTTTTCTCTTCTATGATTCTTTTCCCCCATGAGACCCTGGCTTCCTTCTTGCACTTAACCATTAAGTCTCCGGGAGACATCTACCCCTCCTCCCAGAAATGGTACCTTCCAGCAGCCACCTTCAATCTCATGAACTTTCAAACTCCTTTCTCTGATGACCCAGTTGGCCAGTGCTCTGGTGAACTGGTGTCAGATTTATCACTACAGATCTTCCTCAACTTACAACAGAATGATCCCATCATAAGCTGAAGATGCACTTAATACACTAACCTACCAAATATCAGAGCTCAGCCCAGCTGACTGTGAACGTGTTCACAACACTTAGGTTAGTCTACAGGTGGGCAAAGTCATCCAACACATAGTGTATTTGATAACAGAGTGCTGAATATTTCATGTCATCGACTGAACACTGTACCAAAAGTGAAAAACAGAATAGTGGGAAGTACATCAATTTTGACTATCATGATTGCAACGCTGCCTTGGAGCTGAAGCCACCACTGTCACCCAGCATCAGGGGGGAGTATGTACCACATATCGCTGACCGGGAAAAAGATCCAAATTCAAAATTCCAAGTATAGTTTCTACTGAATGTGTATTGTTTTTGCACCATCATAGTTGAAAAAATCATGAGTTGAACCACTGCCAGTTGGGGGCTGTCAGTATTTCCATCCCTCGTGGTGGAGTCCCTTCCTGCCCCCTGCCCACTGCTGCTGTATACTGCCACCATCAGGCCCCCATTACTCGTGTCCCTTTATCATACAGTTTCCACCTGACTCTGACTTCCCGGGAGCCCTGATGCTGGCCTCAGATGCTTCTTGCTCTGCTTTCCCACAAGTTGAACTTCTGTCTCCCAGTTATACTGCAGGTATGCATTCTAGGTGACTTACTCGGTTCTCCTTGTCTCTATGTGTTGGGAAGATCATGAAAGAGATTCAGATTTAGGCAGCTGGCAATATTTCTTGGAAAGCCTGAGTACCTCCCCTTAGATACGAACACCCAGCAAGAATTACCAGATGTGTGAGCAAAACCTGCAACTTGAAAGAGAAAAATTAAAATGAACACAAAGGAAGGTTAAATACTTTTAGTACAGAACTGGTTGTTCTATACTAAAAGAGAGAGAGAGAGAGAGAGAGAGCTCTTGAATATTAAAACCTGGTAACAGAAATGAAACCCTCCCTGGCGTAACTGGAAAAGAGACTAAGAGACTTAAAAGAGTAAAGCAGAAAGACACATAGTAACTAAGAGCAAGAGGCACAAACCAGTCAATACACAGTCGTTCCAGAAAGAGCAAGAATGGAGGGGGCAAAAAAGTACTGTAATAGTTTAAGGAAGTGTCCCCAAATGTAGGGCATGAATTTACAGTCTGCATGGCTATCACGGTGGCTGACAAGAGCACCACACCAAAGCACGGTATAAAACGACAGAGCTCTAGGGACAAAAAATAATTCCACAAGCTTCCACAGAGAAAAAGCAGGTTATGTTTAAAGAGTCAGGCCTAGGAATGGCTTCAGATTTCTCCGCATCCACACTGGAAGCTATAACCAGTGAGGCAATGCCTTCAAAGGACTGAAAGAAAATGATTCCCAAAGGAGAGTGGTAAACCCAGGCAAGTTATCAATGAAGTGTGAGGGTCCCAACAAAGACGCTGGTCTTGAAAAATTCACCACCCACGTACTCGTTTGCAGGAAGACATATGAAGAACATGCTCCCCCAGATTGAGGAAGTCAAGCGAGAAAGGGGAAGATAAGGGATCCAGGAAACAGGAGAGCCAGCAGGGAGTGGTGGAGGGGTCTCCAGAACAATGGGGAAAGGAGACCTCAGGAAGACGGCTGTGTACCAGGCAGGACAACGACTCCAGACTGCTGAGGCTAGAAGCCACAGGAAAAGTATGAAAAATCAGGACATTAGGATACAAACAAATCACGGACGAAAAGTCATCATGATTTACTCTGCATCCAAGCTCTAAAGATCAATAGTCTTAACTATCAACTTGATCGAAGTTACAATGTGAGGAAGAAGGGGGATACAGAGGTGTGCTGCCCACGTGTGGTCGGATGGTGCTGGCGGCTGGACAGGGCCCTACATGCTTGTCTTTCACATGGGGAACTGGTTAGCAAATAAGGTCTCACTCTGAAAGTCCAACACATAACAATATGATTATGTTACTTAGAACTAATCAGGCCACTAAACCCAAAGAGTCACTGTAAGTTTGTGCTCAGAAGAAGGCTCATTTCCTTAAAAACCCCCTTCTAGAACAAGCTGACTTAGCTACATATACATGTATAACTCTGACCTTAAAAAAAGTTAAAGAAGAAAAGGACCTCCTATGGTCAAGCCCTGCTCTCCACTTACTGGCTGTGTGGCTGTGAACGAGTCACTGCTCTCACCCTGTTTGAGTTATAAATGGAGGTGAAGTTTGTTCTGCATACTCTGTGTGTTCCCAGGTAAAAAGGCAAAGGGGTTTTATAGAACTCGGTAAAAACAGTCATTAATTTTGGCAGGAAAGGTCTTAATCTCAATGAAAAGACTTGATCCAAAAAGCCCTGATAATCTTTATGACCCCTGGGCCCTTATTTGGAGTTCAAAACTCATCCGTTTAATAAAGGCGCTTTGGCTGCGGGCAGCTGTTAAGGCTGTACCTGTCTTGTGAAGTGGTTTCTCTTTAAGTGTTTTCTCCTTACAAAACTCTTCCCAGCTCATGAGGCCAGGCCCTTTATACGTGTCATTTGTGCAATGGTTTATCCTTGGGCACTTGCAATATTTCAGGTGAAATTTACTTGCTAGTGATCAGGAAAAGAATCTGCATTTAAAACCAAGAGCAGAATCAGGGGAATGTATTCCTGACTTTGGAAGTCCAGTGAATGATCTTTTTTTTTTTTTTTTCCCAGTGAATGATCTTGAAGCATTGGAGGCTGGGCATTTACTCCTGAGTGTTTCTAAATGAACCGAAAACCTCCAGTACACATGTACATTATTAAACCTACAGTATGAATATTTTCCACTGAGGTCTACAGCCACCACAGAGCCCTCATGCTTGGGCCGTGCACGTGTTGTACTTCATTTAGGTCTCACACAGCTCAGCGGGTATTTGTTTTCAGATGAAAAAGGCTCCAACAGTCACATAATTAAGTGGCTGGGCCAGAACTAAGCAGAGATTTCTCAGTCCTGCGCTCTTTCTACAACACTACCTAATTTAGTCTTCATCTCTGACTCACCTGCCCTCTCCCTTAATCCACCCAGCTATATTTCAATGCATTTTCCCAAATGCTCCCGCGACAGGCCAGAACATAACAAAACCACCACACTGGAAGTTTTTTAGATTAGAGAGATATGAGCACGTATATTGACCTTACATTAATATCAGGGAGGGAGACAGAACATGAGAGACTCCTAACTCTGGGAAACGAACTAGGGGTGGTGGAAGGGGAGGTGGGCGGGGGGTGAGGGTAACTGGTTGACGGGCACTGAGGGGGGGCACTTGATGGGATGAGCACTGGGCGTTATTCTATATGTTGGCAAATTGGACACCAATAAAAAATAAGTTAAAAAATAAAAAATAGAAAAAACAAAACAAGAGCTCTTCTGTTTTAGTCTCTGATCAGGACCACACAAATTAAACTTCTGTGCATACGCACACAGGGTAGCTGTGTCAGTTACAGAACTATGCCTATAAGGCTCCTTCCTGTTTGCTGCAGATGAGTGACAAGAGATATACTCAACAGCACTAGCACTAGTGTTAGTAATTTTTAAAAATTCTATTGAAAGGGCAAGAGTCCA
This sequence comes from Canis lupus baileyi, assembly GCF_048164855.1. NCBI lineage: Eukaryota > Metazoa > Chordata > Mammalia > Carnivora > Canidae > Canis > Canis lupus. The sequence goes on along the minus strand of NC_132841.1, from coordinate 9,064,748 downwards.
AATGTCGCCAATCCAAACAAAGAGCTCGTGGATCCCATGGACAAGCCAATTACCCCCAGGATGTTTCTAAAATTGTTAGACTCCTATGTTTACTGTTCTCTCTCTTTCCCTTGTGATCATTTACAAAAAGTAATACCAAATGTTCTGGACTGAGCCAGAGATGTGTGATAGAAAACACATTATCTGATGTAAGGACCCATTAAGAAAGTCAGTGTATGATAAAGAATTAAAAAAAAAAAAAGACAGCTGGAAATAACAACCATAAGTTTTTCAAGATCATTTATACATCTTTTTAATTAGATTAGCTTTACAAGCAACTTGAGAGCTCTTTCGTAATGAAACACTGCTTTTCAAAGTACATGACTTTACCGTCTGTGTATGAATCCTGAAATTCTCTGCCTACTGTTGATAAAGGTCTGTGTTTTACAGCTGGTTAATGTGTTGAATGAAAAATAGCATTAGAAGCTTTATCTTTAACCAGGATTAAACACATATAGGCCACAAGTAGTTTTAAATTTTGTTTTAAATAGAGTCCTGCTTGGTGACAAGTTAACGGTCCCACTGACATGAAAATGAACAGATTTTAAATGGATATTAAAGAAATGGCTATCCTGGATTTCTTGATCCTTTCACAACGATCTCCAAGAAGTTAGATACAATTTTCTGAAAAATACAAATTTTAAGACCTGCCTGGAAAGCACAACCCACAGAGAGTAGAATCTGACACTTTGCACAACTGCAGAGATACACATGTGAATGACACAGGGGCCCCCAGGTTAAAAGGCTGTTGCAGTACCACCTTGACAATCACACGAACCCCCCCCCCCCCACCCGCCAACAGAACACAATTTCTACTAGACCTAAAAATGATAGCACTTTTGAGCTGTGGCCTAGCTCAGCACGCTGCACCGCAGACCAGATGGCAAAGACAACTTGCACTCCCAGGTCCGGCTGGCAGAGGCACTTATGATAGAGATGTTACACTGCGTTATCTGGACACGGAGAGGAAGTGGGACAGAACGAACAGGGGCAAGAAAAATCAACGAACTCTAATTTTCTCCTGCAAGTTCTCCTACTAAGTGAGACCACAATACTGAATCTTTCATCCCACCCTATCCACACTGTCAGTTTCACTAAACAAGTTTTTTTTTCATGTTTTACATGAACAATAGCAATCTTTTAATAAAAATTACTGAGCTTTCCATAGAAAAGGTCTCGAATTGAATACAAACTATACAGATGCTAAAACTGTCATGAGTTGAAATATACAGAAGTATTTCTGTACACACATTTTGGCAAAGATCAAGGACAGAGATAGAAAACCAAAGTGGGCAACATCTAGACCCATAATTCATGCTAAATATGGATGCCACCCTTTGGGCTCTGCTAAAGATTAGCCCAGGAAAATGAAGTCTTAGACATCCATCCCAGTTCCTACATCAAACAACAGAAGTCTGGGAGGCCTGTGATATTGTAATAGTCCCTCTTTTTTTCTGAAAAGTAAAGGAAAAATCATAAAACAGAATAACAGAATTACCTGGTTTGCGACTTGTTTTGTATTTTTAAGCCAAGCATAGAGCTTTCAGTACTGACCAAGAGGTGAGCATTACACCTGGGGAACACCTGCTTTGGCTTGGCTCTGAGGCTTCGCTAACACTGGGTCTGTACTACTAGGGCTCAGCCCTGGCGCTCAGTCTCCCCTGATGCTAGCCCACAGGAGCCAGGTTCTCAACTGCAGATCATGTGCTTCACAGGAGTAGGAAGAAAACATAACAGCAAAACTGGAAGTATAGTCAACTTGACGGGAAGCAAAAGGAAAAGTCGTAGGAAGGGGACATCACCTTCTACATCTACAGGATATACCTGAAAGCATGAGAGAGCCCTTTGTCTTGGGAACTTGATGCTGAGGACAAACTCAAGTTCATTTAGTGCCAGTCATTTTAGTCTTTTAAAAATTCTAACTTAAAAGAATAAAGCCTGGGCATTTTTTCTTATAAAACATGAACTGAAAGTTATTGGTAGTTTACTGTTAACATTTAGTCATTAACAATGTCAGAAACACGACAGCAGCAATCTTTAAGAGCTCAAATTAGTGTAAAGGACAGGACGACAAAACAATCTGAGTTTTCAGTTGGTGATTAAAGTGCTCCTTTTCTCATGGTAAGTAAAAAGGAAATGAAAGTCATCATCAGTCACTGGCAACAAACATGATAAGAGGCCTTTTAGGGCAAAATTTAATAGTACGAAGAAGTTTACAAAAATAGATCGATGCTATTTGGGGGAGTAATACTGGAATTTTTTCTCGATTCAGTTTGATGTACTGTACCTGGTCATACAAAAATTACTTCAAATTCAAACTTGACTCTATAAAAAAGGGAGAGATGAAATGAACTCATCTAGACGACAGATCTGGCAAAATATAAGAATGAAAAAATTCTACCTAGGGCACTTATTTCATGTCCAGATATCAACACCATTCTCAGTTGGTGGCGCAGCTTGTACTCTTCCCATAAGCAATCACAGGTTTGGAGTCAGTCATGCAGTACAAAGTCACATAGTCAGAGTCTTCTTTCTGATGCAACACGACAAAGTTGTTTCTATTTCCTTATTGAAATGCCAACTGGTTGTCTATTTTTCTTTATCTCATTTATCCATATTCACAAATTAACAAATAGCGTCAACAATTATTGTAGGTGAAGGAGGGTATTGCTGGATCAAAGGCTCTATAAGACGTCTTTACTGATTGAATCAGAAGGCTTATTGAGTTCAACCCTCACACCTTTTTCACCTGCAAGGTAAAAATAATATATATATATTATTCATTCATTAAGCACCAGAGAGCTTCTGTTATTCTGTTACTCCTTCCCACTGAGCTCCTAACAGTGTGCACAATGCCTCAGCTTTGAAAAACATACATCATCTGAAAACGATCCCACTTGCTACCCTGCAGCATTGTTATAAAGAACGCGCTACTCTGAATGAACTAGTAAACCTTCAAAGGGAAAAGCCATTCTCTACAGAGATAATGATTTTATCTCCTTTTTACTTTAAAAACGATTTGAATTGCTATAAAATAGCAGTGTTCAGCATCACTGAAAGCGCACCGCTAGGGTTCTGCCACAAATAAGAACTTTAAAAATACATTAAAAAAGCAATGAACGTGCAATTTTATGATTTTACAAAAGGTTGCTGTGGGATTATCAATGGCTCATGAAAATACAGCAAATCAGTAATGTGAGCCCTGAGCAGACTTTTGGAGACCGAAGGTAGGGTTAAAGAAAAGAGGGAAGTGGTCCATCCAGTGGAAAACTCAGACCCCCTGCTCTCAGGAGACAGTGTGTGGTGGGGTTTAGTGGGGTGGAGGGTGGGGGTGCTGGCATACTGAAGGGTCTTCAGATTTAGTACAAATGTGTTGATCTACGGACACCACTAGCTGGCAGGGACGGACTCTACACGCCTGTCTTACTAATTTCCGCATTTCGATTCATCTTCTTTGTTTTTTTTTTTTTTTTTGATTCATCTTCTTTGTATTCATTTTCTTCACGTCCACATTCAACGTGGAAGACCTGGATATTCTTTAGCTCATGTACGTTTAAAAAGGAAAGGGTATTTATTGACTTCCTTCTAATGGGAGAATGACAGGAAGCCAGACGGGGGTTACCAAGAGTGGGACAGCTAGTGACTGCAAAGGGTAATCACAGAAAAAGTTGGCTCCTATTTGAATAATTTTCTCAGGTTTCTTGCCTCAAACTTTCCTCATCTTTGGACCATTTTGTTGGTTAAAGATAAAATGAAGATGGCTTGAGAGAAGTCCTCTTTTACAAAGGGAACTGAGGAATCTGACAAAAATAAGGAACGAGTCTTTGTGGAGGTACTCAAGACTGTGTCTGTGCTTACAGACAGCACCGTGTGACTGTGGGCACTCTCCTTGCGGTGTACCCTGGCCCCAAATAATGTTTACCTGTTAGATATTTTACTTTAGCTCGTGCTCTCTCATCTGCATCAAAATACCAAACAGTTATTGCGTACCTAAAAGAAAATTCAGAATAGGGTAAGAATGATCACACTGGAGAAAAAAAAAAAGTGGTATGCTCTTGCAATGGTCTATTAAAATGTGTAATGCCAAAATAAAGCTTTGACTGAATGGATAAACGAGCTCAAGGATAAACGAGCTCAGAAACAACCCACCTCTCCAGTAGCCTCGATGCTCAAGAGTACGGCGGAGAACCAGGAATAGCTAAAATAGTTGTTGCAAAGTTGTTGCAAAGTTTCTTAATACCTACTGAACCTACTTGATTATCTGTTTTGTGAGGCCACAGCAGGTCAGACACAGATGATAAGAGGGTAAAAGAATGGCCCTTACAGAAAAAGCACACTATCCATAATGCAAGTTCTTGAGAAGAAAAGAGAAGCAAAAGGGCTTGAAAGGGAGGGCTCACAGTTTCAGCAGCTTCTGAAGACATCACTGTTTTACAGCAAAGACTAATGGTGGATATTTATGATTTTATAACCTGAAGTCATCAAGAAAGTTAAGTGATGCTAAGAGTTCTTAGGGCTTTTATCAAAACAGTTACACTGGTTTTGACATTTAAAGTTTATTTAGCTAAACTTCATTCCTCTGAAAATTTCACTTATTTGGTACAGCTTGTTCCACAAATAAAAGAATCTCTAGTTTATTAAATACTGTGAAGCCCACAGTTACACCTCCTGGTACCAGTAATGGGGAAAGTGTACACATACCACAGTAAATAAAAACACACTATAAATGGTAATTCCTTAGCAGAATATGACAATTAGTTAAAGTCTCTTGCAGATTCTGGCCACTGTTCCCTGGGGCCAGGGTGGGGGGTGGTTTGGGGGAAAAAGCCACACTGAGTGAAGAGCCCGTCAATGTGACAGAACTGAATCATGTAATGTACCTGAAGGAAGGAGTCAGAGGTAGAGTAGAGTCAGAGTCTGGGACTCTGGAGAAATAGGAAAGAGAGGCCCTCAGATCACTTAGCTGCCAAGTGACAATGCTGAGGTCAGAGTCTAGCCTCACTTCCAGACTCTGCTCCTTCCAGAGCTCCAGCACACCCTGCTTACCATAGAGCCTCTTCTATTTTCCCAGGTGGCCTTGGGAATGGGAAAAGTGCACAGATATTTAATTTTCTCTCCTTGGCCATTCCCTAAACTTTCAGTTACTTAATAATTAGTCTTGAACTTGAACAATCTTGACCTTTCACTCATGGCTTCCCCACCACTGTCCTACCACTCCTTGCTTCTGGTCATTCTGAGCCTTCTCTTCACTGTGACACCTGGCTCATCTATTCCATCTATTTCAATTCAGACCACTTTCTCCCTCCTCCAAGTCCTGTAGCATCTATCCTTCACAACTATTTGGCATTTACTACCTAAAAATGTTTGTCATTTATTTAGAAATGATACAAGCATGCCATACTCAAGATTTCATTAAAGGGAAGGTTTATGAAGCAGTTTCTAGGTCAGAAACGCTTTTAAAGAAGCAGTAGTGGCAGAAATGGGTACTGGGATGCCAGGAGGAGAGATGGGGGTTTGGGGATAGCACATCATGTGACGGGGACAGGATTCCCTCCCTGGTTTCCAATTATGGATTCTTAGGATCTCTAGCCACAAGCAACTCCGCTTGCTACTCACTATGTGAATTAGGGTTAAAGGCAACACAGTTCAGAAAGAAGCAAGTAAGAAGGGGCACCTGGCTGGCTCAGTCAGTAGAGCATGCGACTCTTAACCTTGGGGGTCCTGAGTTTGAGCCCCATCTTGCGTATTTAAAAAAAAGGAAAGAAAGCAAGCAAGCAAGCAAGCAAGCAAAAGGAGAAGTGACTATAAAGTCTTTGGAATTTGAACCTCATCTCGGGGCTGGCCTGTGCCTATCACCACCAGAAAAAGCAAGCTCTTCTCCTGGTGTATCTATGGCTAGGCCTCTTCTCAACCAGACCTAACTACTGTAGGCCAGTAACTCACTATCATAATATTCACAGTCCTTTCTATAATGAAAAAGGGTATTTGCAAAATAGTGCTATTTTTCTACAAACATTTATAACAATGTCTGCAACATCTTCTATTTTAAGAGTCTTAATATTTCAATGTAGAAAGTGTCCAAAAGAGTAATAATAAGGCTCATATATTATTAAAGCTAATGGGTTAGTTTTCGAACATTAACTCCCACACATGGCAACCTCTCTTTTTCCTCTTCATTTCTACTTTCCGGGTGCCTCTTATTTTTTTGTTTTGTATAATTTTTCTACATTATCCCTCTCCCTCTTTTTCCTCCCTTTTCTTTCTCTATCAAATCTATCTGTCCCCCATTTGAGTCTCTCACAGAATCACAGAATGGATTATACATGGAGATGCACAGAATAATGAGATAGGGCTGGGGAAAGGAGAAGGCCTATCCTTCCATTTCTTACCCCAAATGGAAGTGGTTACACAAAGTCACAAACATTTAGTACCAACTGGGAACAAATCATAAATAAATACAACTATTCAACTTAAAACAGTTATGACTGAAGTGTTATGATAAAGGTAACTAAAAAACAGTAAGATACTCACTAGAAATGCTCAAGTATATCCTATCTATCCCCTCCTCTCCTACTATACTCTTTACCAATTTTTTCTTAAAAGGAATACTACCTTGTAGAATATGCTGGTTGTACTTCATGAGGGTTGCGACGGTCAGACCAGAAAAACAGCAGTCTATCAAATTTGGGTTCAATGTCAGCAAACTGGGCTTTGCCTTCTGGAAAAATTCGAAGTATACCTCCACTTACCTACAGAAAAGAGCCAAATATGTAAGTATAAGAGCAAAAACAATACACAATGAAATTTAGGGAGAAAAAAAAGACCATGTCAAAGTCAAAATTCGTAGTTGGAGTATTCATAGATATACCTCAATTAACAAGATATGAAGAGGAGTTGAGATTCCAAGTATATGCACTAATATGAGAAAAAATTCATTTCTTGTTTTGGGGATTTCTATAAATACTGATGAAACAGATGAGTATTATCTGAATTCAAAATGCTCCAAATAACACCTGGAAGTTTTAAAAAACTAGTACACATTTCTTATCTAGGTATGCTTATGATGTGCTTAATTAGCCTACTCTTTAAAAATGTGTCCATTTCAAATCACCCTGACTAAATTACTATAAATGGTGAGGTATGTCAAACGGTTTATTGTATTTTAAGCTTCAATAGTAATAAGACAATCACAAGTTTAATGCCTCTTATTTAAAGAATTCAACTCTATCAGTAGAAAGTGTCATCACTTATCATCACCACCATCATCACTGTGGTCATTATTATTAGAGATCGTACCTCTCCCTTTCCAGACTGGGCCTGACATTAATGGCTACCTGTTTATACAACTGGATTCCATTCAGAAAGGATACTTATATTTACCCAAATACACATCCATCTCTATTCAGGATTAGATGGACTCTTTACCCTTGAAGAACTAAACTCCTAAGCAGGTAGATGCTTAAATTGAAGGAACTTCAATATTTAATCAAGACATCATGGAGGTTGAACCTAGAATCTGTAGTTAGATATGCTGTTTATCAGGCTCATCCTTAAGTTAAATTCAAGCTACTTGTACCCTTGCCCACCTTCCTCAGGTCTGTTCAGATTGATTCCCACGGCAATCATGCAAACATCTAAAGAATCTCTAGACTGTGACCAAGAACGCATTCTTTTCTTCCCCCTGACCTCTGACTGGAGTCACTGGGAATATCACAAGTGATCTGCTGAAAATATTTAACAGAGATAATTGAAGCTTCCAATCTTCCTCTGGGAAACCTTCCATGACCCCTGAATTAGGTAGTCTTCCATGTGGTCCCATAGCAACCTGCCCTACACTGGCCATAAGCAATTGTCATTGTTAATCTACTGATCTGTACTCTCCTTTAGATCCCAGGCTCTATGAAGGCTACTTCTATTTCTGCTCTATCTCTAGCATCCAAGACGACGTCTGGCACACTGTACATGTTCAGTATAATCTTGCAAAGAAATTTTCAGGGCTACATACAAAAATACTAAGGACTTTTTTCTGCTTATGCACTAATTCAAAAACTATATATTAATAATCTTGGTTAGGTCCTAACAAAATTAAAAGATCAGCCTAGAAAGAAACTAATAATAATATAAAGAAGTTAGGAATTACTCAAATATATTTCTAGCTTTCAAGATTGGGAAAAAATAAATGTCTAAGTTTTTTTTTTTAATATTTATTTATTTATGATAGTCACAGATAGAGAGAGAGAGAGAGAGGCAGAGACATAGGCAGAGGGAGAAGCAGGCTCCATGCACCGGGAGCCCGACGTGGGATTCGATCCCGGGTCTCCAGGATCCCGCCCTGGGCCAAAGGCAGGCGCTAAACCACTGCGCCACCCAGGGATCCCTAAATGTCTAAGTTTTAACTCAAGTTACACCAATTTGTTTTGTGCACTGGGCTCAAGGTGAATGACCAAATTTATGTGTCTATTTTAAACTTTGAAAGCTGTAACAGAAAACCATGCTTGTTGACAGAATGCTTTGAAATTTATTTAACCTACTTAGCGGTAAAACTTACCTCTCTTTTTAACTCTGATAGAATCTTTAAATCAATATGACACAGAAAGACTACTGGAGCACTGGGAGCATATTCTAAGTTTTAAGTATGATTTAGGACTAGGTTTTTACATATTTAAGACTTTGGGTTTTCATTTCGGTATATATGTTTGTGCTGGGGGAAGTGTTTTAAAGATTATTTGATTTTTAAGAATTGCCCTGGCTACACAGGTATGTTCACACTGTGAAAATCCAGTGGGCTATTTATTGCGTTCACTTTTCTATTTGAAGACTTCAATAAAAATAAATAAAGTTTTCTAAAAATCAACCAAAAATTAGTTTAGACAACCTCCAAAGCAATAAGAAAGTATGACATACTTTTGAGGTTACGATCACTTAAAATCAAGTGAAACTCAGGCTAATATTAAGGAAATAAACATTTAAAACAAGAGAAAATTAAACGTACTGTACACCCTAATTGGCTTTAAAGGATTTGTCAGTATTGATAAACTTCTAGTTTTTTCCATAATCAGGAAAAGAAGGAATCCTGCCTCCAATATTCAATTCAATAACCCAATGCCAGAGAAGATCTCTACCAAAAGAAATAAGTAGAAAATAATCCACAATAATTATTTACATATAATCTCTCTCAAAAGCCATTATGAAACAATTATTCTCAAAGTGTTTTTTATAAAAGCTACTAAAAGTTATATATTTCAACAAAATACATTTTGTTAATAGTTAAATTCTGGGGGGCACCTGGCTGGCTCAGTCGGTGGAGCATGTGATTTTTGATCTCGGAGTCGTGAGTTCGAGCCCCACGTTGAGTGCAGAGTTTACTTAAAAAACAAAACAAAACAACAACAACAACAAACAAAAAAAAGTTAAATTTTGGAAGCATGCCTCAGAATCTGAAAATAAGGGAATCCACTTATTAAAACACATTATGTTCTACTTTACAAAGATCCACTTCTAATACTCAAAACTGAAACAAACATAAGTTTTAACTATTCCATGTGTTAAAGACAGTCTCCCTAAGAGGAGTATGAGTCTTAGTAGCTGTGGGAAAATAAATAAATGGTCAATTAAGTTGCATACCTTGGCATCCCAGTCTTTATTAAGATAATATATACATGTCACACATCTTCCATCTCCGTTTGGATTATCAACATGACGTACATAACCCGTTCCATTGCCTGGATAACAAGCAACCATGGCCTGTAATAATAATGATGATAATTGTAAAAGTCTATACACATTATGAATAAAAAGGCAAGACAACTTATAAAAGAAATCTGATTTTTGGTTACTCTCACACTTAAATTCTTCTAAATAAGAATCATATTTTGTAGATAAGAAGAGGCAAATATATTCTATGTTGGCACTTATAAAGAATACAAGGGCAGGTTGGTAAATAATCCAAGGCCTGGTGATATCTGCTTCACAGAGAAGGGAAGAACCCACATGGAAGATTTGGAGGTCAGAAGGATTGTAGGACCCACTTTCAGGATCTTTATTCATACTGATCATCAAGATCAAGTGAATTTTGTTCTGAGGATAGAAGGAGACTTCTATCCTCCCTGAGCTTACTGCAGAACACCTACAGTATTGTCAATCAAATACCTGATCTGGCACTGTCTCTGAATTTAGAAGGCCAACTCCAAACATTACATTTAATGTCCATGATTTAAAAAAAAAAAAGAAAAGAAAAAAAAAGAAAAGAAAAAGAAAAGAAGGCTAAGTGACAAATTAGCATGTGACTAATTCTTCAAACCAGAAAGAAAGTCATTTTTTGCTCAGATTATAACAAGATATAGTTCAGAAGATTGCTGGGTATTAAGCATGAAGGTGGAAAAGACATCCAAAATAAAAAGCACCAAAAGAACTCACATGCTCTAGGACTGTAGTACATAATAATCAACTGAAATTAGAAAGAGTGATTTAAAAGGCAAAAAACCTCAGAATTATGAAGAAAACAAAAAAGATGGTCAAGGTTACCACTTATTCCTGAAATCTTTTATTTCTCCAATTTTTTCATGTATTGTAGTCAGCCGATCAGTATTAATGTCTAGCAAGCACTTTAAACTTTAATGCTCAGTAAAAAAAAGACATTTTCATAGACACCCTGGACCTACTGCTCTTTCAGAAGCAGAATTTTTGGTGAGTATTTATTATGTCTCTATTTTTCCTGATTCCAGATAGAATTAAATGCTTTCTCTTGGGACTTGAAGTTGTAATAACAGGCAGAACAGCATAGGTTTAGTGGATTTAATAATGCTCGACAAAAGATAAACCCAAACAACTTCCCTGTCACTAGCTGCTAAGGAAAGGCACATGTAACAGATCTGGAATAGGAAGTATAAGAAAGTACCAATTTAACAGTGTTAATAAGCCCATCTGTTAATAAAGACAATTATGGCAAATTACATGACACATTCTTACCCATGGAAAAGAATGAAAACAAAACCAAACAAAACGAAAAACCCAACCTGAACTCTTCCCTAAAGTAGTCTCATCTCAAAAAAGTTCACTCAGGCCTCTCCAGCTGTCTGGTGACTTGAACATCTCTTATGCAAAGAACAAAGGGGAAAACTTTTCTTTGTTCATCGACCCCACCCCACTCCACCACCCCACCCCATCCATCCTATAGCAAACACCTCCTGAGCACCAACTATGTGTCTGAAAGGCCTTGGTGGGGGGAAAAAGGGGCAGTAACTACAATGACGAATAAAACAGTCCCTTGCTTTCATTTGTTATGGAGCCTAATGTGGTGAAATAAATAACCAATAAAGAAACATGTATAATATACAGTTAGGTGGTTATTTTCTCATAAAATTGAAGAGGATGCCAAGAAGATGATTTCTAGAATAGTGATCAAGATGTGAGTAGAGACTTCAATGAAGGGAGTGGCAAGTTGTGCAAATATCTGTGGGGTCAGCATTCCTGGCTGAGGGAAAAATAAGAACAAAGGCAGAAGTGGCTGCACCCAGTGGAAAACCATCACAGGCCAGCTGGACTGGAATGTGCCAGGGCAAACCATGGCGGTTCAGCAAGCCATGGTGAAGGCTCTGGATACTATTCTAAAAGTGACAGGAAGCCAATGGAGATATATCTGATCAATGCTTTAAGGTCAGTTTCAATTCTGTATGAATAAAAACTAACAAGTATGTAACCTCAGTACCACCCACTACCTAGGATTTATTGGATGTTGTATATTTGCCACATACTCTTCTAAGTAATTTATGTATACTAACTCATCTGACACAACTGTATGAGGAAAATAGTATCATCATTCTCATCTTCATTTAACTATTAAGGAAACAAGGCCCCGGGGGCGTGTGGGTGGCTCAGTGGGTTAAGCATCTGCCTTTAGTTCAGGTCATGATCTCAGGGTCCTGGGATCAAGCCCCGTATTGGGCTCCCTGTTCAGTGGGGAGTCTGCTTCTCCCTCTGCCCCGCCCCTACTGCTCATGTTCTCTCTCAAATAACTAAATTAAATCTTTAAAAAAAGGGAAACTGAGGCTCAGAAAGGCTAATTAATGTTCTCAATGTCTGTGACAGTAGGGCCAGGTATAAATGCAGGCAATGTGGTTTCAGAATCTACGCAATTAGCTGCTATGTGAGACTGAACAGAAAGAAGGTGGCTAACTGGCTACTGCAGTTTCTAGGAGAGAAACAAAAGGAGGCCGCCCAGGGTGGCAAAGTAGGGTAATTCTGAAGGCAGAAAACCAAGTGATTTGCTAATGGACTGGAAGTGGAGAGTAAGAATAAGAATAGTAAAGGATGGCTTTTTCTCCCTATGTAATGGAGTAAATGGGGTTAACATTTTCCAAAAATGGGAATACAACATGAAGGAATAGTTTTAATAACATGCATTGTGGAAGAAAAAGAGTTTCTCGGCAATGGTCGTGATGAGCAGACACCGCAGAACAGAACAGAGTCACAGACATGAAGATTATGTCTCAGTATGGGATCTGTGCCAGTCTCTTCTGAGCCACCTTCCTTGGCGCACTGGGTTATGAGGAGGTACTCGGAGTTGGTGACTGGTGGAGGGCTGTGGTGAATTGAGAAGAGACCAAACAAAACAAGTAGATTCTGCCCCAACCGTCAACTAGTGGCAGCACTTCTCTGCAGGCTGGTACATAACTGAGAAGAAAGCAAGATGGAGTTAAGAGTCCCAGAACACAGGCAGATAAGCCCCTCCACCCGAACAATTAGAGGCTATAGGAGAAGGACAGAGCCTAAGCACACCCAGAAAAAAGCAGACTGTAACAGAAAATCTGAGACCCAGGGGCCACATCCTAGAGGTTCTGGGGAAAGAAAAACCCTGTAGGAAACCTGCAAAGGCTTGGAAGGGTCACGAGTTTATTCAAATAACTAAATGGCCTAATGACACAGTGACACTGCATTTAGGAACTGATGTTTGTACTGAGGGTCCTCTCCATTTGAACTATAGAAAACATAAAAAGGGATTTCTCTGGGTATGGGCTTTAAGGAGGGCACTTGTTATGAGGAGCACAGGGTGATGTATGGAAGTGCTGAATATCACTATATCTGAAACTAAGGTAACCCTGTATGTTAACTAATAAATTAAAATAAAAACTTTAAAGAAAAGTGTAGTCTCATGAAATCTGGCAGCTACTAAGTTTACAACCAGTATTCATATTTAGCTATGATCTGCATCATCAAAATTTAGAGTTCCTTAAATGTAACACAGCTTTTCCAGTTTTGAAATAATATTCTTGCTCTATTTCTTAATTGGTAATTATGTTTTCCTGATGCATTTTATATACATTTGTGTAAAGAAGACTCTGATGTTGCTGTTCCTGTTTTGTTTGCTTTTAGTATGCAACTAGCATACTATTATTCATACGTTTATTAAATTCACTTTATCTTCTAATAATTTCTTGGTAAAGCAACTACTAACCACTCATGCTTTACTCATGAAGTGCTGCTTGAGCACCTTATTAGTCTAGATGTCACTGGCAGCTTTAAAAATTATTTATGCATTAACAGGAATTTAAATAAAAACTTAAAAAAAGAGAATGGAAAAAAAGTATTCATGGCATTCCTACCATATCACAGTACAACAAAGGCTGCTATAGTAGCTATCTGAAAGGACTTAAGTGGAAAGAAAAAAGCAAGCACACACAAAACAAATAATGAACTGAGTAGCATAAATGATAAACAAAAAGGATTCTGAGAAAAGGAAGTATTCATGTAGGATAAAATAAAATAAGGGAACGAGGCTTTGAGCTACATATAAGACCTAAGCTTATCTTGGAAGGACAGATGTGATTTGAAAAAGTGAAGTTAAGAAAAACCAAGTGTCTGAAGTTTACAAATACAGCGAACATTTAAGTGACAGTACAGTAGCTTTTAAGAAGTTCATTTCTTTATTCTAGGATTTACATGGAAGATATTATAAAGTACACTGCTTTGGTCTGAATGTGGGGCCCCCAGATTCATATGTTGAGATTCTAATCCATAAAGATGATGGCAACAGGAAGGGCCTTTGGGAGGTGCTTAGGTAATGAGGGTGAAGCCTTCAGGAATAGGATTAGTGTCTTAGAAGAGAGGCCTGGAGGGATCCCAGTCTCTTCTAACCATGTGAAGACACAGTGGGAAGTCATTAGCCATGAATCAGAAAGAAGCCCCTCACTAGAAGGGGACTGGCATGGTTGCCTTGATCTTGGACTTTTCAGCCTCCAGGACTGTGAACAAATAAATTTCTGTGGTTTATAAACTACCCAATCTGTTTTTTTTTGTGTGTTTTAATAGAAGCCCAAATGGACTAAATTACATCTATAAAAGACAAAACTGTTGCAACAGATTTATGTTAGATGTACCAGTTCTAAGGATAAGGAAATGCATGATAAAAGTCTATCAAGCAAAATTAAAATGAGATATATTAGAGATTGAAGTGATACTCCCTGGCTGTCCTGTCCTTTCCCAAGAGAAGCAGGCCCAGACATGATTCTGTATTCCTATAAGGTTTGGGGTAGAGGACAGCCCAGAATCTAGGCATTTGCCTGGAAAAGAAACAATGCAATTGCTCCTTCATAATTCTGAGGTATGTTCCTAATCTGCCATCTCTTTGAGATGCCAGCTTTAAATATTTCAATTTCCCACTGGGAAAAGCATATTTAAACATAAGCAAAACAATAAAATAGTATTTTTTCCTTTTTGATATGAAAATATACATGATTGAGGATGTTCTTAAGATAAGAAACACCATAAATTTGTTTTTCACTCTGAGAATAAAAGGAAGGAAGAGGTTTGTGATACCTCTTTGGAATCTGAAGACATTTCTGGCATTGGAAGACATGTATTCAGTATGAAGTTGAACCAGGAAACTTTAAAAAAAAATTTTTCCTTTTGAACAGAATTATTTTAAAACATTGATTCAAAGCTAAGAGAACTAAAATTTTATGGGCTATCAAAGTACTATTTTCCTTGAATGAGGGGAAATGGTTTACTATCTGAAAATTTATCCTATTAAAATGTACTGCCTAGGGGCGCCTGGGTGGCTCAGTTAAGGGTCCGACTCTTAATCTCAGGCTCAGGTCTTGATCTCACAGTCCTGAGTTTGAGCTCTCACATTGTACTCCACGCTGGGCATGGAGCCTACTCAAAAAAAAAAAAAAGTACAACCTAAGAATACATAGCATTGGCCCTTTTTGATGGTGACTGTGAACATTTAGTAAGAATTTACTGCAAGCCATGCACAGATTATTTCATTTAGACTTCACAACAAATTCAGCAGGTAGGTACAATTAATCTCTCCATTTTAGAGTTTAGAAAACTGAACTACGACGAGCATAAAAATCTTGCAAAGGTCACAGAGACTCTAAGTGGCAGACGTTGGATACAAACTGAAGTAGTCTGAAGAGAAAAAGTGCTCTGTCTGGACTCTTGTTCAATGTCTGGTTCCAGCAAGGTTTGTATTCAGATGACGGAGTTCAGATGAAATTGGGAACACAGGCTCCTATATGACTCCCCCAGCTGCTCTAATGCCATGGATGCATACATAATGCCCAATTCTTGAACATACAGATGTAGTACATATGGCGTTTTCCAACTCTATGGTACAGCTTTGACCATCCTAAAAGCACACCCACCCACCACCATATATCTGACTCAAATATGGGGAAAAATAGGTCATCAAAAGAGCTGAACTAAGAACATGTTGGTATTTACTGTAAGAATAACCTAATTTTAAACTGTAGTATTCAATTATGCCTGTTTAGGTAAATCTCATTTCAAAAAATATATATAATTAAAAACTTTATAAAAAGTCATGAGTTTTGTTCATTGCATTAATTAGCATGGGGTGGGTAATGGAGGAGGGCAATCTACATGCATTAAAAAATTTAAATCTCTTGACTTATTTGCTAATCTTTAATGTTGTAAATACACTCAGACTGTATGTTTTGGGAGGTACTTTTTTTCTAATCCACATTATGGCAAAAAATGAAACTCTCACTGAAAACCAGGCTTCAGCAATAGGAACAAGAACAGCTCCTCTTGGTTCAAGCCTCTAGTCCACACAGGGAGATAAAGACCCTCCGGAAGATCAGCACTGAGTGAGATGCATTAATTCCAAGTAGAAAGAGAAGAAAAGAAGGTCCTGAGAAAGTATCATGATAGATCATGGCAGAGTTTATGGAAGCAGCTATATCGGAACTAAGCTAAAAAGAAATATAAGTTGGAGAGAGTATTTCAAACAGAACAAATCATGTAAGGGAAGTTTTATTTATTTTTTTTAAAGATTTTATTTATTTATTCATGAGAGACGGAGAGAGAGACAGAGAGGCAGAGACACAGGCAGAGGGAGAAGCAGGCTCCATGCAGGGAGCCAGACGTGGAACTGGATCCTGGGTCTCCAGGATCACACCCCAGGCTGCAGGCGGCGCTAAACCGCTGCGCCACGGGGGCTGCCCATGTAAGGGAATTTTTATTATTTTTTTTATTTTTATTTTTTTTAATTTATTTATTTTTGATAGTTACAGAGAGAGACAGAGAGAGAGAGAGAGAGAGAGAGAGAGAGAGAGAGAGGCAGAGACACAGGCAGAGGGAGAAGCAGGCTCCATGCACCAGGAGCCCGATGTGGGATTCGATCCCGGTTCTCCAGGATCACACCCTGGGCCAAAGGCAGGCGCCAAACCGCTGCGCCACCCAGGGATCCCTAAGGGAATTTTTAAACGCAAGAAAATACAGAACACATTTGGTGACGAGGAATATTCAAAATTGCTAAAGCACAGAGTTGACAAGGAGGAAGAAAACTGAAAAGGTGAGAGGGGTCAGACTGTGGACAAACCTGAGTGCCTTCTTACTCTACCATTAAACAAAAGCCAGCATTTTGGGGCGAGGGAGCAACACGATCAGCACTGTGCATCAGACACACAACAAGTAGAATGTAAGATGATCTGGGAACGGGGACAGAAAAAGACCAGTCAGAAGGCAACCACTGTAGACAAAGAAAGGAAGCAGTCTGATGTAGCGGAGGTGCTTTGGGAAGGGTGGGGAACAGGGAGCAGGGGCTGAGGGGAACAGGGAGAGGTCATGACCATGAGGAAAAGGAGAGGACTCGGTAAGTGCTTCACAGACAGAACGGAGGATGAGGCTGAACCAAAGATGGTTCACAGGAGTTTGTGTCCAGCCGAGGCTAGGCCATTAATGGAAGTGGGGAGCATGGGCTTGGGAGAGGCCAGTGTTTTTTGGAACACTGAGTGTGCCACGCTGGTGGGCCCTCCCGGTGGAGATGTTCAAAAGGCAATTGGAAATAAGAGTCTGGAACTCTAAAAAGAGGTCATGGCTGGAGATGCAGACTTATGAGCCACCCTCATATGGGAAAGCTGAAGCCATATGGCTGCCAGAGATTGTCAAGAAGAGAACAGGGGACAGAGTCTCATGGAATAAACTCATTCAGAATAAAAATTCATTTAACTTTGCTTTCCTGATCATAGCAAAAAACCACTGAATAACCAGGCAAAAGCTAACTGTAAATGATTTAGGACTCATTTTTTACTAATTATTTGTAGATGAATTGTAAATGATAAATACATACTACAAAACAGGACTTATAATAAGGGCATTTAGATTGTTTCCGTAAAATGTTTTAAGAAGCTTCTTGCCATTATAAACAAAACTGTGATTGAAAACAGTTCTGGAGGGACGCCTGGGTTGCTCAGTGGTTGGGCATCTGCCTTCGGCTCGGGGTGTGATCCCAGACACACCGCATCGGGCTCCTTGCTTGGAGCCTGCTTCTCCCTCTGCCTGGGTCTCTGCTTCTCTCTCTTTGTGTTTCTCATAAATAAATAAATAAAATCTTTAAAGAAAAAAAAAAACCCGAAACAGTTTTGGAGCCCTGTTACTGTAAATGTCCTTGATACCTTTCTAAAAATTAAATTCCTAGAAGTGAATTATAAGGCTTTAAAATTCTTTTATTGCCACAATGTTCTCCTGAATGGTTCTACTAGTTTAAACTCCCACCAGTCTGTAGGAGTACACATATCCTCCCACTCATTTGCCAATTCTGGCTACTGAATTTTATTCTTTTAAAAACTCAATTTGATAGGTAAAAACTTATATTAATATTTTAATTTTATCTCAACTTGTGAAAGCAAACATTTTTCATATTTTTATTGGCCATTTAATTCCTGTTAACTGCTTACTCATATCCTTTATTCACTTCATTCTTTCTCTGTCGATTTTTTAAGAGCTTTTTAAGCTACTAGCTTTCTGTCATGTGACATGACAACAATTTCAACACTTTTACTATGCTCCTACAGAATATTTTAATACAAAATAGTTATTATTTGTGCAGGAAGGCAGAGTATAACCATATTAATTATTAATATAAACTGAAGTTTTAAGAAGTCCAAGAGACTTTCTGACTATATTCATAGGAATGTGAAAAATGCAGAGAAAAAAAAGCAAAGATAATAAATAGCATTGTTCCAAATTACTCCCCAAGTGGCTCAGGAATGATGGACTGCTTAACACCACACACACACACTACTTTCCTTACTCGGCCCTCATTCTAGTCCAAGAAAAAGAACTTCCATATACATTTAAAAATCAACTTGCTTTTAAAGACAATGCTCCCAATAGGCAGTGTGATCTAGATTCATATAATGATGCCTTATGAACTCTCTGTTTCCCTTTTAGGAATTGTAAAGTTATACTTTATAAATTAGGAAGCCATCTGATGAAGCAGTTTCTATTTGAGCTGTCTAGCCCTGCTGTCAGAAAAGAGACCTATAATTTGCTAACCTTGGCTCCAATCTCACAAACTATGCACAACTCTTCCCCGGGCTCCTAAGCAGGGCTCTGTATTTATGCCACTCACCCACAACCGCCCCTCTCACCCCCACCAACCACAAAATTGAGGAGGAGGACAGAGCAACCTCTTTCCCGTGAGGAGGTTGGATCCCAGGCAAGACTCAGCTTGATCCCCACCCAGGGAGTGGCATGATTTTATTTGAGCCCATGCAAGATGTCACTGGTAAGACACATACTCAGACAGCTATGGTAAAGCTGTTATGTCATTAATATAACTCCCTGGCGGAGTACACAACTTAGTATTAAAAGAAAAAAATAAAAACAGAACAAAATACTCAGCTGTTTAACATTACAAACATCTGCTTCAGCATTTCCCTAGACCTACTGAGCAGGTACTGCATTCTGCATGGGACTACAGGGATGAAAAGTTCAACACCTGTTTCAACACCAGACTCTAGAGGAGAGGTGTGATTTTAAAATGTTATTTACATCATTTCAGCATAGAGTGTAATGCATATTTATTTAATGGACTGGAGGGCATGGATTAGAAGTTCCTGATATTCCTCCTGGAGCAGGGAGTTAACATTTGCAAAACCACTACTGGATATACCAATCACTGGTTCATGTTGAAGTTGCTAACAAAAAAATCTCACTCCAGGGGCGTCTGGGTGGCTCAGATGATTAAGCATTTGCTCAGATCATGATCCCGGGGTCCTGGGATTAAGCCCCACGTTGGGCTCCCTGCTCAGGGAGCCTGCTTCTCCTTCTCCCTCTGACCCTTCCCCCTGCTCATGCTCTCTCTCTCTCAAATGAATTTTAAAAATCTTTTTTAAAAACCCACCTCACTTCAGTAGGATAAGTCAAATTCTCATCTCTCCTCAAATCCAGAGGATATGGTAATTAGGATAATAGATATCAGAAATGACTACAGCAGTAGAAAAGAGTGGAGTTCAGGATACATGGTTTGGCTATAGTACCATAAAGGGGACCACTGCTCTTACATGAGCACATACATATGAATCTAATGAACTCTGTGGTGTATATTCTTTGGAATTGTACCCAGGGCTCAGGGTTCCTGCTGGTTCTGTGATTAGTTCCATATAAGGGAATTTTGTTGTCTGATCCCAAGTAGGTTAAACTGAATCCTACACCCAGATTAGCACTTCTACCTAGAATAAAACTTTCATAAAAGGTATCGGTCAGAGTTCCTAGAAGAATGGAGAGGAGGGACTTTATTTAGTTTAGAAAACAGTTTGTAAGACTATTTTTTGCACTTGCTGGCTAATAAATTTTTGTATGTGTGGCAGAGTTCAGTCTGAATTTTGCTTTCATAGTAATGTACCTTTTAAAAGTTATGTTTTAGGGGAGTAGATCTATGGTGTTCACTTATCTGTAGCTTGCAAACATGAGCAGTATCTCTCAAAAAGAACTTAATACCCACACAACTGAACTGGCTCAAGTTGCATCACAACAGGGAAAAGTCATGCGAAAACAACCAGGACAGTGTAATAAACACGACACAAGGTACCTAGATAGCAAAGATGATTAATGCTCTCATGGAATGGGGTATAGAAGATTCTGCAGACAAAGTGACATATGAGCACAATTTTGAAGGATAAAAATACCAGGTGTCCAGAGTAGGGAGAGAGTCCAAGTAGAGGGAACACCCTAAGAGGAATGCAAATGTGAGAAGTGTTGAAGGATGAAGTGCACAATGAAGAGCATCAGAAGATGTGGCAGGAAGGCTCCTACTGACTTTCAAAGGAGCTTTGTCTTACAAGCCAGTGTAGCCATGTGTGTTCAGTAAGAATCACTTGGTGGACTTCTGAAAGTATGATGCCCAATGCCTCCACTTAAAATAATGATTTAGTAGGTATAGAATGAGACCTGGGATCTTGGAATTTTAAACAAGCACTCCAAAGGGTCAAACTTCGAATAATGATAGCAAAATAATCCAATTTCAGTCTGAGTACGGGGGGGGGGAGATGTGGGAGATCAGGGGTTCAGTTCTAAACATGTTTAGTTAGGGTATGCGTAAGGTACAGTTACAGGAAGACAATCCCTGCTCTAAAAGAACTTAT
This sequence comes from Canis lupus baileyi, assembly GCF_048164855.1. Taxonomy (NCBI): domain Eukaryota; kingdom Metazoa; phylum Chordata; class Mammalia; order Carnivora; family Canidae; genus Canis; species Canis lupus. The sequence goes on along the minus strand of NC_132841.1, from coordinate 9,043,815 downwards.
ATTCCAGTGGAACAGAAAGGAAAACTAATCATTTTAACACAACCAACAACTAAAATGATGCCTGTCAAAGGGGCACCTGTGTGGCTCAGTTGGTTAAGTTTCTAATCTTTGGCTCAGGTCATGATCTCAGAGTTCTGGGATCAAGCCCTGTGTCAGGGTCCCTGCTCAGCAGAGAGTCTGCTTCTCCCTCTCCTTCCCTATCCAGCTTGTGTTCTCTGCTCTCTCTCAAACAAATAAATCTTAAAAAAATAAATGACCAGGTCAGGCACTGAATATTATTACACTGCAGGGGCAGTTGGGGTCAGAGAAAGCTTCTTGAAAAATGGGTCTTGAAAGAAGACTGTGAATTAGCCAGGCAAAAGAGAGAGAGGAGAATGTTCCAGGAAAAGAAAAAAGTCACAAAGACAACAGACAGCACGGTGTGTGTGCATGTGCATGTCCTGCATGTAAATTGCAAGCAAGGGGGAGCCCAAAGCACCAGGCCAGTGGTGTGACAGATGAGGCAGGATGTATCCAAGGCCACGCCCTGGAAGGTTAGTGTGCTCCTTGATAGTTAACTTGCACTTCATCTTACAGGTTAACAGGGAGCCACTGAAGAGTTCTCAGCAGGGAAGTGATATTATCAACTCTAGGTTTTCATTTACTTGAGCAGGTGACTTGCGAGGCACATTTCTGAAGCACAGCTATGAAGTAATGAGTCTGCTTTTCTTACTGGAGCTGGTAAACCACAGCTATTTCCTTTTGTGGGTTATTCTCTACAGGAATGCTTGTGTTTTGTTCTTGATTTGATATTCTTGATGCAGAATTAATGCAATAACAAAAAGCTGTTTTTTAAAAAATTTCCCCAAATGAATGCAACTCATATGAAGTACTTAAAAGTGTCAAGATAGCCCCAGGCTTACTGCTTGGACAGATATTCAATAATTGCTAAAATGCTCTTTTTGGTTTAAGACTTAAATGCATAGACTCAGGACTCCTTAGCTGAAAAGACTGGTCATAAAAACATACAAATCAGACTCTTAAGAAATCAGTAACTCCAATAATGAGCCGACTTTTTCAATAATAATAGCAATAGCACAACCCCCTTTGTAGGTAGAAAAGCAAACTCTTCTAGAAAGCATTTGTGGTGTGAATGACAGAGATTCAAGTCACATGCAGCCTTTGCAAATTTATTTTACAGAGCTTCCATATGATGCATCTCATATTCATCTCATTCCTGCAACGACTCCATGAGTTCTGTGGGAAAGTCGAGGTCTCCATTTTACTAATAAATCTATCTGGGCCTTGTTGGCAGTGCTGAAGCGCTTCTTCTGCCAGCCATATTTTTGCACAGGAGTGTAATCACTGCAAGGACCAGATCTGGTCCCAGAAAATAATGATGGCCCCGTTTCAAATAACACTAACCTCTACTCTGCTTTTATCACTTTGAAGGAGTTTAATGTTCTTTGCTTTCTGCATCATTCTTAGAAAAGTTGCTGGATTACTTATAAATAACCATACCCAGACACCCTTGTAATATTTCTCTTCTGGGTTTCTTCCATCAATTTTGGACTCCTATGAGGCAGATCTTATTAATCTGTGCTAAATACAAGTGCTCAAATCTCTGTTGAGTAAATCAATTAATGATGAAGGGTAGAGAGAAAGGGGAGAATAACTTCAACAACTTTAATACGATTTATTGATTATTTTTTCTTCTGGCATCAGCTGTGCCAAGTGGCTTTCTCAGCAGTGCCCAGGGTGAGCACCTGAAGACCACTGTGAGAAGACATCATCTATACTTTAAAACCGAATACAAGTTGAGTTTTATCATCTTATGCTAAAAGTTGACAGAGGTATTTACCAGGTTATGAGTAATAAATCAGAAGTTCAACAACCATCCATTTGCACAGGAAACAACCATCCGTTTGCACAGGATGACACACATATATTATATACACTATGTATATGTGTGTGTGTGCATGCACGTGTACATAAAGAAGGATAGTTATTAAATTATGCCAAAAGACCGATTTTCATTCAGTACCATATAGCTTTATTCTGGGTGTAGGCACAGCTTATTTTTAAGAATGTTCAAGTAGGAGAATGCTTGGCTGGCTCAGTGAGAGAAACACAGGACTCTTGATCTTGGGGTCATAAGTTCGAGCCGCATGTGGGGTATAGAGATTACTCAAATTAATTTTTAAAAAACACCAAAAATCTTAAAAAAAAAAAAAAAAAAAAAAAAAGGATGTTCAAGTAGGGGTGGCCTGGCTGGCTGGCTTAGTCCATAGAGCATTCTACTCTTAATCTCAGGATTGTGAGTTCAAGCCCCACGTTGTGTGTAGTGGCTACTTGAAAAAAAGAATATTCAAATGTACCTAGTGAGTGGTTTAGGAAAAGAATTCAAATAGAATATGAGATTTCCATAACAACCATTAAGAAGTGAAGTTCTCTAAGCCTTTATATCTAGTAATTTTCAGGTATATTGACAATAACTAGCAACCTCCAGTATTTCTCTCAAACCCTTGTTCCCAGCCTTGTTCTGATGCCACCAGAACAATCATCTATGCTACCCTGCTTTTTAGAGCCACCTGCTTCTTTGATCCATAGTTTTCTGCTGGCCCAGGCTCAGTCTTTATGTCACAATGTTTACTGAATCCTACTGATGACTGATTTCTACCCTGCTCCTCTGATCAACATTATATGTCAGTCTACTGTACCTGAAGTTCTATAGACTACGATCCAATATTATGTCCAAATGTGCTGTTGATACAAGAGGAAGTTTTGTTTTGGTTCTGGGTGGGGCCCAGTGACTCTAACCAAAGGGACCATAAGATAAAAACTGAGGACCCGTGCTCTAAGGATAGGAATTTGAAGAGAATGTTGCAAGAAGTCTTAAGGTGAAGTATTAAACGTGAGGCTCCGGGGCAGCCCAGGTGGCTCAGCGGTTTAGCGCCGCCTTCGGCCCAGGGCCTGATCCTGGAGACCCGGGACTGAGTCCCATGTCAGGCTCCCTGCATGGAGCCTGCTTCTCCCTCTGCCTGTGCCTCTGCCTTTCTCTCTCTCTCTCCCTGCCATCCCTGTGTCTCTCATGAATAAATAAATAAAATCTTTAAAAAAAAAGTGAGGCTTCCCTTTTGCATAAAATTTGAGAGAATTTTTAATAAATTAATTATGAAGAACCAACTTGGTTGATAAAATGGTGAGATGTGAGTTGAGTAAACTAATAGTTTGCTTCTCTTTGAATCTGCATCTAGGCCTGTGTCAACCTGGGAGGAGAGTCTATTGTCTTTAGTCTCTAACCAATTAATCTACATTTTTATCAATGATTTTGAATGAAAAAAAAAAAAAAGGGATTTCTCAGTATAACTTTTCTGAATAGGGAAAGTTTAGATAAGTGCACTTTACAGGAAAACCACCACCAATGGCTGAGGTATTACTATGTGTCAGTCACTGCATGAGGAACTTTATATTAGTTCTTTCATTTAATTCTCAGAATCCCTGTGAGATAAGTATTATGCTCATCATGTGGAGTAAACTATACAAAGGGATAAGACGATTTGGCAGAACAGATATCCTAAAAACAAAACAAAAAATCCAGGAGTTCTGGTTGACCATAAATTTAAACTAGCCACTATGTTGCTAAAAAGCTATGGCTACCTTAAATAGTTCTACTAGATTCTATACTACTTAGGCCCTATTCATTTCTGGGGATACATTAGAGTATTTTTTTTTAAATGGCTAAAATCGTGAGGGCAGTGTCCAGTAAGGAACAGTGGCAGGATGTGAATAGGTTTAGCCTGGAGAAGACACATTCCCGGTGGACTGTAATCTCCGGAATACAGGGACTGAGTCAGATAAAAATAGCACCACATTTTACGTAGTGCTTTCCAGTTTGCAAAATGGCTTTTACCTTACACACAAAATAAAGGAAGCACACTGAGATTAAGAAGACTGGGACCTGAAGCCAGAGTGCCTGTACTCAAACTCCAATTTTGCCCCTTCCTGCCTGGGGTCACTCTGGACAAATTATTTAACTTTTCTGTGCCTGACTTTGTCTGTAAAGTGAAAATAACAACTGTATACCTGCATGGTAAATGAACTAGTACATAAAAAAGTGTTTAACAACACTGCCTGGTGCAAAGGCAGTGTTAATGTTGGACAGCTATGGGGTGCTGGATAAATCCCAAGCCTCCAGAGCTATGACCTCATTCTAAAAATTAGGATTATCACTATCTACTCATAAGACTAGGAGTTAAACAAGACAACAAAGGAAAGTGTTCTATAAATCTTAATTCTTTTTTTGTTTCATAAACACCTTCATCAGAATGCCTGGGTGGCTCAGTGGTTGAGTGTCTGTCTGCCTTTGGCTCTGCGCATGATCCTGGGTCTGGGGATCGAGTCCCACATCAGGCTCCCAGGGAGGAGCCTGCTTCTCCCTCTCTATGTCTCTCTCTCTCTCTCTCTCATAAATAAATAAATAAATAAATAAATAAATAAATAAATAAATAAATAAATAAATAAATACACACCTTCATCATAATCTCTAAGAGAGCCTATTATGCTCCAGGCACTATGCTAAGTATAATTATCTCGTTTAATCCTCACCAACTATATAAAATGCCTACTTCTATGATCTTCACTTTTCAGACAAGGAAACAGGCCTAGAATGGTTAATTTATATGAGGCTGCAGAGCTAAGCTGTCAGCGAGATTGAGAACTCAGGTGTGCTAGACTCTGTAGCCCAGCTTAGAGCCTCCATATGTATATAGGCTTTTCACTTACACATCTCAGCAGCTAACAACATGCCTACTAGTAAAATGCCTCATATGTATAAGATGTTTGATAAATGTTTCCTTAATTAAATTAATGAATGTTAGCAGTCTTCAATTTGGTGCAACTGTTGTAAGGAAACAGGATATGTAGAAAAGCCTCCATTCCTGCTCCATGTGCCAGTACGTGGGGGGGTTGATCTTGGATCACATCATCTGAGCCCAGGTTTCTTTACTTCTAAGATAAGGAACCTGGACTATACAATCTTCCAATCTGGTTCAAAGACTACATGGTTCCATCTGGCAACACTTCTGATATAGCAAAGATTTAAAATAAAAATTCTAGAATTTCAAAACTGGAAGAGACCACAAAGGTCTGGCCCAAACCCTTTAGACAGGGGAATCCCAAAAGACAAAAATCTGGGTTTCCGAATCAATTTCCAAATCTACATTGCTTCTTCTGTAATGACACAGAGTAGACATTTTAAACTAGATTAAAAGAAATATATAAATGGTATCACAAAGTCCAAAAATAATGGGTACCAAAGTCAAATGGTATTTAGTAACTTTTATATTCTAAAATCTCTTTATTAGTCACTATAAAATATCAATGTTTATTGCTTAAAATAGCATTAAAGATTAAGATATTAAAACACTAAGATATTTATTATCTTTTAATTTTGTTAATACCCAATTCTAATAAATAACAAGGGTAGCCTCAGAATAAATTATTTGGTAATAAAAGACTTGCAGTAGCACAAATTAACTTAAAAAAAAGTTGTTTTTTTTTTTTTTTTTTTTTGAGAAAGAGTGCGAGTTGGGGGTAGGGTGGCCAGGAGGGGCACGGGGAAAGGAAGAGAATCTCAAGCCGACTTCCTGCTGAGCATGGAGCTCGAGGCAGGGATCAATCCCACACCCTTGAGATGATGAACTGAGCCTAAATCAAGAGTTGGATGCTTAAATGACTGAGCCATCTAGGCATCCTAGCTTCTTTACTTTTTTTCTTAAGATTTTTTTATTTTTTTTATTTATGATAGTCACACACAGAGAGAGAGAGAGGCCCAGACACAGGCAGAGGGAGAAGCAGGCTACATGCAGGGAGCCCAATGTGGGACTCGATCCTGCATCTCCAGGATCAGGTCCTGGGCTGAAGGCAGTGCTAAACCGCTGAGCTACCCGGGCTGCCCAGCTTCTTTATTTTTAAAAGCATTTATAGAAATACTGGGTAAGATTTTGAAACTATTGTTACAAAGGCTAAACAAATAACAGAAAAATTTTCATAATCTCGAGACACACTAAACTACAAAAATTCAACTACAATTTTATATTTTCAAGGATATATAAAGTCTTAAAAAAACGAGTACTGGGGCTAAATATAAAAAAACACTAGGACATGAAACTATAAAACACAAAACATTTTAAGAGAAAAAAATAAGAGTTTAATTTTAAAAAAGCAATCTCCACTATAACACTTAAGGTAAATGTTATTTAAGACATATTATAAATTATTTATTAAGCATATTATATAGAACAAATGGCCTAGATCTGTCTGATTCACTATGCTCTCACTCACCATAAATCCATTAATTTTAATGCACAAGATGTGAAAATACAGTGAGAAAACTACAAAGAAAATGTTACAGTGGTATGGACAGGGTAACCGACATATAGTATAATGGTCAAGTATAGTAAGGTCTAGAATTGGCAAGTCTGGATTCAAATCTCAGCTCTACTACTTACTATCTCTATGTGGGCATAACAACAATGTACACCCCCAAAGGGACATTATAAGGATTAAAAATAGAATGCAGGGGATCCCTGGGTGGCTCAGCGGTTTAGCGCTTGCCTTCAGCCCAGGATGTTATCCTGGAGACCCAGGATCGAGTTCCGCATCAGGTTCCCTGTATGGAGCCTGCTTCTCCCTCTGCCTGGGTCTCTGCCTCTCTCTCTCTCTCTGTCTCTCATGAATAAATAAAATCTTAAAAAAAAATAGAATGCATATTGCACCTGGTATCCAGTAAACACCCAATAAATGTGCGCTATTAGCATCACTGCCAGTTATGCTTCTCAAACGCTGACACAGGAGGATGTCATCCCTGCCCATGTGCTAACATCTACTTTTGTCTTCCCGGTACCCATTCCTCCTCATCCTTGGGCAAAATGGACTTGTGGTCCTCAATCCTATTTGGGTGAGCTTCACTCTCTACCCTCTGGTGTGAGCATGTCAAGCCTGATCAGAAACCAGTTCAGAAATGGGCACATGACCCAAACCAATTGGAACCAGTGGGACTCAACTCCAGGATTTTATTTGGAGCTTTCTTCTTATGTACATCCTAGGATATAAAGCTAAAACTACTGGGGCCAACTTGCTATCACATGAAGAAAGCTTGCAAGAGAATAATGAACAGGAAAGAAGAGCTGAGAAAGCAAGTTTTGATGGTATTATTTGTGCCCTTGGTTTCAACTGTGACAGAAGGTTGATCACTAGGATTTATAGTTATGGGGACCAATAAATATCTTTTTTGGTCTGCTCAAGTCCCTTTAAGGGATTTTTCATTTTGTTTTTGACATTTGCATCTGAGATCTAACACATCTGGTATCAGTCACCTCCCAGAAGCTGGTGGCCAAGGATGCAGTAAAGCTGACATAAAGGGCATGGGTTTGAAATCAGCAACATCTGGTTTCTAATCCTGATTCTACCACTCATTAAACACTTGAACCATGGGCAATCTGTTTAAGCCTACCTCCTCATCTGTGAAGTGGTTTGATACCTGCCTCAAAGAGTTCGTAAGAGAGGCACCTGGCTGGCTCAGTAAAAAGAGCATACGACCTTTTTTTTTTTTTTTTTTTTTTTAAAGATTTTATTTCTTTATTCATGAGAAACACAGAGAGGAGAGAGAGAGAGGCAGAGACACAGGGAGAGGGAGAAGTAGGCTCCATGCAGGGAGCCTGACATGGGACTTGATCCTGGAACTCCAGAATCACGCCCTGGGCTGAAGGCGGGGCTAAACCGCTGAGCCACCTGGGCTGCCCGAACATACGACTTTGATTTCTAAGTTGTGGGTCCAAGCCCCGTGTTGGATGTAGAGATTACTTAAAAATAAATAAATAGGGATGCCTAAGGTGGCTCAGGTGGTTGAGTGGCTCTTGGTTTCAGCTCAGGTCATGACCTCAGGATCCTAGGATCAAGCCTGGTGTGGGGCTCTACGCTCAGTGAGGACTATGCTTGAAAATTCTCTCCCTCTTCCTCTGTCCCTCTCCCTGCTCTCTCTGAAATAAATGAATAAATCTTTAAAAATAAATTAAAAAAAAAAAAAACCTGGGTTGATGAGAGGATAAATGTGACAATGCCTATAAACTGGTTGGCCTCCACCTAAAAAGGAGTAACACTCAATTAGTAGAAGCTATTACTATATTATTGATCTCAAATTGATCTTCATATCTGATGTAAATCCAATGTCTGTATTTCCAGAGGTTTAGCCATCTTCACCTACATAGTCTTCATCCTTAAATTTAACATTGCCAAATCTCATATTAACTTATCTTCTCCACACACACCCCCATCACTCCCTCTGCCCCTCCAAAAAAAAAAAAAAAAACCCTCATTAAGGATCAATTCTTCACCAATTAATAAGATGTGTTCCAAGTGGTCTCTAATTTCTAATTCTAGGATCCTAGGAATCATTCTAGACTGACCCTTCTTGCCTGTTAGCCAATCCATCACTGAGTCCCACTAAATCTTTGTAGCCTGACAGCAAAGAATGTTCCTCTTCCTGGTGGATAAGAACAAGGGCAGGACCCCTCCAACTCCAGGATGTGCGACCTTCTCACTGGCTTTTCAAGGAGACCTTCGATCCTCTTATCCTGCCTTCTCATCTTTTTCCTTGTGGCTTCATCTCTTTCCAAATCCAGGATGGATTTCTTGCCAGCTCTCTTTATTTTTTCCCTAACCTCACTCTGCAAACTAGCAAATGTAAATGAATCCAATCTTTGTAACTTTTACACCCAAGCTACCTACCAAGCACTACTGTAGGCTGTCTCAGCCCCGACTTTTTAATTCACTAGGTGGAGAGGTTTCCCATTTATCTGAGGTAATTAAGGCAATGAGGTAGAAACTTCTCAGCTTCTTACTCCCATGTTTCTCAATGCATCCTGATGTAAAAGCCCCACCACCTCATTTCCCTTAATCAGAAAGCTGATGTGTACACAGGGCTAATCCTGCCTCCTACAGTGCTTCTGCAATGTTAACACGCATACACATCACCCGGGGACCATATTAAAAATCCATATTCTGATTCAGAAGGTCTGAAGCTGGGGCCTGAAAATTCTGCATTTCTCACAAAACAATACTGCTTATTTGAAGCAACATTTAGAAAAATAGGATCTAGACTCTATCTTGTTTCATCTCCTCAGTGACCTTTTACTCCAAGTCAACAATTTTATCCCTATGTCTTCACATACGCTTCTCTATCAGCTGCTCCTTCCCCCAGCATTGAACAAACCTGTCTCTTCTACTTTAAAATAATCCCTCCTTTGCTCCTCCTCTATTAGCCACCATCCAATGTTTTTAACTGCTTGGCTCCACAGTTTCTATGAAGAACACTTTATGTCAGTGGTTCTCAAACTGTCTTTGTTCACAGAGTAATTAATATCTCAGCAATTTTTTCATGGAACTTCTAAGCTAAAAGAAATACCTATTAGTTCTCTTTATTAAGCAGAATGGGCCAAACCACTTGGCTGGTATAAAAGTCCTAACAATTTTGCACCTTGGGGGCCCTGTGTAACTTTTCCAACCTTGGAATCAAGTTGGACACAACAGCCTCATTTCCTGTTTCACTGTTATTTTTAGGCAGTACTTACTTTTTTAAATCAGAATTAGCACTGAAACCTAGCTTCCAAAGGTATGACATCAAGGAAAGGAATACAGTGATTTAATAACTGTACCATCTGAGAGATGTTGCCGTATTTCCTTTGAAATTTAAAAATATTCCACAGCATCCCTGTGAGTCTGCTGCAGTGCCCTGCGGAGCCTCAATGCACAATTAGGGAACTGTGGGTGTAGGCAGTCCTCAGAATCGCAGCATTCCCACTGCTTAAGAGGTGGCTGGAAATGCAGAACCTGGAGACTTACTCCAGACTCAATGACTCAGACTACTTTCACAAAATCTCCAAATGACTAAGACAGCACTAAAGTTTGAGAAGGCTGGTTTAGAGTCCCTGCCTGCCATCTTACTTTTACCATTCTGACTTAACTCACTGCTTTCCAAGGACGTGCCTCAGGACTCCAATGAAACTGCCATGGGCAAAGTCCTCCCCCTTTTCAATGAAAGCAAAACATATCTTTCAGTTCCAATCCTAATGAAACCTCTCTGCTGTGTTTGATACTACTGATCTTCTTCTTGTACCTCTATTCTTCCTTGATTTCTAAAACAGTCTTCTAGTTTTCTTCTTTTTCTTCTAATACTGCCAAATTCCCTTCCACCCCTTTCTCCACCAATGAAGTTTGTTCCCCCTAAGGCTTCTGTAATTAGCATTACTCCTTGCTCTGTAAACCTCTTCCCTCAGGGGACTGCATTCAATCCTGTCTGTGGTTTTAGTCACTATCTATAGACTAACCACCACAGTCCAGAGGGCTCTCTGGAGTCTTAGACATCTAAACCAATTTCTACTTCTATGCAGAACACAGGCATAGTAAGCTCAGCTATGCCAAAACCCCTTACTTGCCGGTCTTCCTTGGCCTTCAGGTAGCTCGGCTTCATATACCCTTTCCTTTACCAAATGGTATCCTTGTTCAACCACTTCTCCATGTACCTTCCCCTCCACAATCAGTTAAACCAAACATCCTTGCTTGGTCTCGAATCTGTCTGAATCTCTCCATCCTCATTACCCCTCTCTTAAAAGAGGTCTTTATCTTTTGCTTGGAGTCCTGTAACAGCCTCCTAACTCACCTCCCTGCCTCCAGGATGGCCACGTCCTGCTCCAAACCCTTCTCTGCGCCCCACCCAAGTAAGTTTTCTAAAATTAAAATCTGGTGTCACTGCCTTCCTCTAAATCTTTCAATGGCTCCAATGCCTAGCAACACTTTTCAAACTTTTCCAACTGCTTTAGAAAAGTTTGTAAATACAGATCTAAGAAGCTCACCACAAACAAGAAACTTCTTGCAAGGCTCAGTTTCATCTTAAATAGTCATTTCAACTTTACTTCTAGTCTGTAAGTAGCTATCTATGTTATTAAAATAATCTTTTAAATTACTTATCAGTTAAAACTACTTAACTTTTTCCAAATGATAACTGAGTAAAACTGACACTCAAGGAAGATACACCTGTTATCTGTGGTTTCAAATATCCTTTGGCACAATGCCACTAGGCCAGGGGTTGGCAAACTACAGTCTCAAGCCAAATCTGGCCCCTCACCTATTTTTTTAAAAATTTTTATTTATTTATGATAGGCACACAGTGAGAGAGAGAGAGAGGCAGAGACACAGGTAGAGGGAGAAGCAGGCTCCATGCACCGGGAGTCCGACGTGGGATTCGATCCCGGATCTCCAGGATTGCACCCTGGGCCGAAGGCAGGCGCCAAACCACTGTGCCACCCAGGGATCCCTCACCTATTTTTATAAATAAAATTCACTTGGTATAGCCAAAGTTCAGTCATTTATGCATCATCTATAGCTCTTTTCAATTATGACAGCAGAGCTGAGAGGTGCAACAAGTATGACAACAGAACTGAGAGGTGCAACAAAGACCAAGTAGCCCACAAAGCCAAAAATACTATCTGGCCCTTTGGGAAAGTCTACAGACCCCTGCATTTGACCTTGAGTACTGTTAAGGCTGGAACTGTGCTTTACTTATCTTTATATCCGAGCACAGGTCTAGAGAAAGTACTAAAAAATATTTAACTTAAGGAATTAGAATACAGCCAGGAAGACTTCTAAGGCCCCATAAGGGATGTGCCCATAAAGTTGCAGCAGAATGCCTCCAAGCCCTAAGGAAGACATATAGGGCCAGAGATGGTCCTTCATCCCCCAGTGAACTCTGAAAGGCTGAGATGAAGTAGGGAAAATAGTATCCTACTCTACAGAGGTCAAAACACATTCTGAAGTAACTGACAGGCCCATCAGACCTAAAGCCACCTCCCCGAAGAACTTCTGTATAGCACCATATCACTCACACATGCGTCTGGTGGCATCTAAGAGTTAGGAGCTATATTATTCAGAGTAGCTGCTATAAAAACTAGTCTTTCTGGAGTCTGTGCAATTGCATCACATTTTTCTTCTCCAAATAGTGGGAAACAAAACACTTAAAACCAAAATATTTTATTGAAGGGTAAGAAAGATTGAAGGCCACTAAGAAGATTGCCCTACTTTGCAATCAATATTAAAAAAAGAGAATCATTTGAAGAAATATGTAGAGTGTCGGGAGGAAGGGAGAGAGAGAGGGAGGGAAGAGAAGAACATTAAGGAAGATACAGAGTGCTTATTACTCTAGGATCTTAACCAGCAAAAGAACCATGAGATGCCCTAATTAAAGCATGGCATATCCTAGGGACAGGAGGTAGTTCCACTTGCTAAAATAAAGAATTTTATTAAGAGAAAAATAAAGTGAAGGGCACCTGGGTGGCTCAGTGGTTGAGCACCTGCCTTAAGCTCAGGTTGTGATCCCGGGGTCCTGGGATTGAGTCCCACATCAGGCTCCCCATGGGAAGCCTGCTTCTTCCTCTGTCTTTGCCTCTCTCTCTATCTCCCTTGAATAAATAAGTTAAGAGAGAGAGAGAAATGAAGTGAAACTTAGGCCACATAATAGCAGGTCTTACATTCTCTGCTAAGGAATTTGGGCTCCATTTTTCAAGCTACTGAATGCCCGAAGTCTTGTAAGCAAGCACAGATAACAATCTGAGCTGTCATTTAGGACAGGAGTCAGCAAACTCTGGCCTGTGGGCCAAATCTAACCCATCACCTGATTTCTAAAATAAAGTATTACTGAAATAAAGCCACATTCATTCATTTACATATTGTCTAAGGCTGCTTTCTCATTACAATAGCAGAGCTGAGTAGGCTTTAGGAACACAAAGCCTAAAATAACTATTTATTTAGCCTTTTGGGGAAAATCTGCTGATCTCTCACTTTGGGAATATGACTCTGGTAAGGGAAAATGAATGTAAAAAATAGATTAGAAGGACAAGGGATAATGGAAGTGGGGAGATGACATTTGTGGCTACCAGGAAAAAACACAAACAAGGTAATGAAGATCTAAATACAGTAGTGTGAATTGTAGGCCAAACCCAGGTTGAGCCTCCATGTCAGTGAGAACGGAAACTACACTGAGAGGAACCAGAGACACACTGAACAGGAGCACGAATCAACTCAAGGTTTAGTAGCACCACGGCTGGGAGGATGTCAAGAACATGAACTTTAAAATGGAACACAAGATAAGGATTCAGAGGGAAGATGATGGAGGATTAGTTGCGATCAGATATGAACACTCTAAAATATGAATAAGACCTACAGAAAGCACACCTTCATGGTGCAAGAAGAAAATCCAACAGAAAAACAGCAGTAAGGGGCCATCATCACAGTGATGTTACCCGAAGATACAAAACTGGGTGAAAGCGAGGGGATGAGCCATGTTGGGGATGGCAGTGGGAGCAGCAGAGCCCATTTACTCTGCGACCACACGGGCAGACCCTGTCCTGGGCCCCGGGTTCACTCGCATCCTCCCAACAATCCTGTGGTACAGGAATCACCCCAGTTTGACAGATCAGAAACATGAGCTTGGAAAGGATTCAGGTTAAGTTCCAAGCTCACACAGGAATGTGGCAGGGGTGTAACTGAAACCGGGGTCTACTTGATACCAAAGCCAGTGGCCAATCTCCATATTACACGTGAAGAGAAAGCGCTGACGCCAGATCGGAGGGAAACACCTACATTTAGTGAGAAGAAAGGAAGCCAGCAGACAGGGTTCCAGAGATGACAGAAAGCCAGGGCAGTGCAATAGCAGGTCACCCAAGGTAGGAGAAAAGGAAACTGCACAGCAGTTGTGGGAACTCTGACAGCTCACTATGTGCCAGGTACAACCCACTACACACACCGGCTCATTTAGTTCCCTCCACCACTGTGACAGAAGTGCTATTGTTTCCCACAAAACAAATGTGAAAACAAACCAGATAACCCGCTGGCTTCACACAACTAGCCAATGGCAGAGCAAGGCTGTGAATCCAGGCATTCTGATTCTGAATGCTACACTAACCAATATACCACACTACCTCTGGGTTCAAGTGCTACAGAGCAGCTAAGGAGAGAAAAGATGCGAGAGAGAAAAGGACAAGTCCTCTGACAAAATTAACATTTTATGTTAATTAATTGAACAGCTTTCAAAAGATTAGTTTCAGAACAGCACTTGAAGGCACACATCATATTATCAGGGAATTTAAGGAAGAAATATGTGATAAATGAGTAAAGGCAGATGGTATCACCTACTTGTAGAAGTCATGGGGAGAAAGGCAGAGAGAGTATCAATTTATGGGATTAATACAATCAAGAAAATATAAACCAGTTGTTTTCATTAATAACAGATCTTTTTTCTTTGCCAATTGTTAAGAGGTATTTAGAATAATTATTCAATAAATGCCCTTTGGGTATCTGATACATCAGACATCACATTTTTAAGATCCCTTACTGATTAAGAGTATGACCTATACCAGTTTTCTCAGATCCAAATGGGAATTAGAAGCTCCATGAAGTTCTAAGAACTTGTCTGGCTTTCACCCTGGGTCAAAATCTCTGATTCAGAAGCTCTACAGAGGGCCCCTGACACTAGTGTGACACTAGTGTGATTCTCATGCTAAGCTTACACACCTGGAGGACCCTCTGCACACACTGCCTATGTGAAGACAGGACCTTGGTAAGTGTCTGAGGTTAATATGAACTTACTATTTGATTGATACTCTTTAGTATTTATGTGAAAAAAACAGCTCCACGTAGAGTACGCTGTACTTATATACTATCAAAAGAATGTTCCTTTAACTGAGTGGTTGGTATTTTTCTTGAGTATGAGTTTGTCTATGTTGAAATTAAACAACATTCCAATGGTGCATTTCTGAAATTATTTCAGTTAGGAAGGAGAAAAACTCATTGGATAAATACTTGGCTTCTCCTCAATTTTTTAAAATTAAAAAATTTCTGTCATGCATGGAGCAAGATCAAGTAGGAGACCTGAAAATAAATACAGCACCCTCAAAACATGCATAAATAAAACCCTTCTTCACATGTCTTACCAGATAAAGCTCTCCAATCACATTATCCTGATTTGGGCTCTGGCTCCGTAACTTCCTAGTTCTGTGATTTGAAACAAGTTTAAAACAAAAACAAAAACTTTCTGTGTCTCAGTTTCCTTAACTAAAAAATGAGGAAAATAAGTACCTACACACTAATATGGTTGTTGGGAGAATTAAGCAAGATAATCTGGGCAGAAAGAGTACTTATAATTGTGGGTGGTACATAAGCATTCAGTAATGTTGGCCATATAAGAATATAAAAATCTTCTCTAACTCAGCAATTTTATTCTTGGAAATTTTTCTTATAAAAACTGGGCTAGTATCCAAAATATAAAAAGAACTTATCAAACAAACCCAAAGAACAAATAATCCAATCAAGAAATGGGCAGAAGACATGAACAGACATTCTTCCAAAGCAGACATACAAATGGCCAACAGACACATGAAAAAATACTCAACATCACTTGGCATCACGGCTATACAAATCAAAACCATAGTAAGATACCACCTCTCATAGAATGGCTAGAGTGACAGATGTTGGTGAGGTATGGAGATAGGAGAACCCTCTTGCATTGTTGGTGAGAATGCAAGCTGGTGCAGCCAGTCTGGAAAGCAGTATGGAGGTTCCTCAAAAAGTTGAAAAGAGAGCTAGCCTGTGACCCAGGAATTGCACTACTGGGTATTTACCCCAAAGATACAAATGTAGTGATGTGAAAGGGGACCTGCACCCTAGATGTGCATCAACATATGAATGGATAAAGATGTGGTTCCATTCCACACAATGGAATACTACTCAGCCATCAAAAAAGAATCTTGCCATTTGCAATGACATTGAACTACAGAATATTATACTAAGCAAAATAAGTCAATCTGATAAAGACATTATTGTATTATTTCACTCATATGTGGAATTTAAGAAACAAAACAGAGGATCATAGGGTAATAAAGGAAAAAAATAAAACAAGACAAAATCAGAGAGGGAACTAAACCATAAGAGACTCAATTATAGGAAACAAACTGAGGGGCACTGGTGGGGGGACATGGTAACTGATGAACATTAAGGAGGGCATGTGATGTAATGAGCACTGAGTGTTATAGAAGACTGATGAATTACTGACCTCTACCTCTGAAACCAATAATACATTTTATGTTAATTAATTGAATTTAAATAAAATTTTTTTAAGATTACTCAAAAACAAGACACCTATAGATATCTTCAAAGATCTACTGAAGAACTACTGCTGAAGTCACAGCAAAAACCTAGAAAGAACACAAACTTCCACCACAAGGAGCTAGTTAAATAATTTATGGTACAATCTTTTCCTCAGTACAATGTTTCTGAGATTCATCCATGTTGTTGCCCCAGAGAGTACAGTTCATTTCATTCAATGGCTGAATAGGATCCCACTGCATCATGTCCCACATCTTATTTATCTAGTCACTAGATAATGGAACCTTGGTTATTTCCTATTTTTAACTACAATGAATAATAATACTCAAGTCTTTTGTGGATAGGTTTTTACTTCTCTTTACAGATATAGAGGAGTGAATACTTGGATACTTAGGGCCATATGATGAGTCTATATTTAGCTTTCTGAGAAATGGCTGACCTATTTTCCAAAGAGACCATGTCATTTTATATTCTACAAGTAATGAATGTATCAATATACGAGGATTCTAGTTGTACTACATCCTTACCAAAATCTGGTATTACCAATATTTTAAATTTTAGCCATGTTAGTGTATGTACAGTGCTATCTCATTGCTTTTAATTTTCATATCCCTAACAACCAATGACGCGGAGAATCTTTTCACATATTTGGTCATTATATATCTTCTGCTGTGAAGTATCTGTTCAAATTTTTTGTCTCTTTTAGGTTGTTTTCCTTATTATTTTGTTATAAGAAATATTTATACCTCTCTCCCTCACCCACTCTGAAGAAAGCCAGCTGCCATATTGTGAAATTTTGTCATGTTTCCTACCCTATAAAAGGTCAAGGAAAGAAGAAAGTCCTCCAGCCAAGAGCCAGTGAGGAACTATAGCTTTCAGTCCAACAGTCTGCAAGGAACTAGATCCGACCTACCAGCAAGGAGGAAAAAGGAGAGAGGGCCACATTTACAGGAGAATGGAAAACACAGTGGGATTTTCTCCACCAGTTCTTGGTTGTTACACAAGTGAGCCATCACTGACCTATTTCCATGATTCCAACATCCAGTGAATCACCCTGACCACTGAACTTTGCCTTTAAAAATATTTTCTAATAAAAGAAAACAGAAGCTAAGTGATAAACACTTAAGAGTAAATTATAAAGAATAAAAAATTAGAATAGCACAATGCAGAGAGAACAGTGTTATTTTCCACTGTTACTTCTTTCCTCTTTTATCTCTGTATACGTAGATTATAACATAGGTTTATATCTAGAAGAATTTATATATTCCAGATACAAGTTTTTTGTCAGATACAGGTTTTGTAAACATTTTGTCCCCAAAGGTAATAAAATATTTTAAGTGGTGTTTTTCTTTTAAGCAAAAAGCTTTAATATTAAAGTCCAATTTTTCAGTTTTTTTTCTTTTATGATTCATCTTTTTGTTTTGTCCTGAAAAATCTCTGCCCATCTAAAGGTCACAAAGATTCTCCCAAATTTTCTTTAAAAATTTTTATGGCTTTAGGTCTTATATTTAGGTCAATAATACATTCTGAGCTTAGTTTTGTGTATGGAGTGAGATAAGGGTCATGTTCATTTTTCCAGATACATATCCACATATTCTGACACTATTAAAACAAACAAAACAAAAACTATCCTGCATTGAATTACCTTAGTATCTTTGTAAAAAAAAAAAAAAAGAAAAAAAAAGCAACAAAAAATCTGATATTTTGTGGGTCTATTTCTGGACTCTTAATCCTGTCCATTGACCTAGATGTCTACATCTATTTCTTATTTGACTCAGAGGTGATTTAGGAATGTGTTGTTAAATTGCCACAGATGTGGGATTTGCAAGATTTCTATTCTATTTACAATTTAATGCCACTGTGGTCCAAAAATATACTGTGAATTATTTCAATCCTTTCAAGTTTATTGAGACTTGTTTTATGGCTATGCATATGGTCGATTCCAGTGATGTCCCGGGTATGCTTATTCGGTCATTCTGAGGAGTGTTCAACAGATGTCAATTAGGTAAGTTGGGTGACAGTGTTCAAGTCTTCTACACCCTCACTTATTTTTTTCTACTTGGTTATAACAATATTGAAATCTTCACCTGTAATTTTTAATTTGCTACTGCTATTCTATTGTCAGTTTTTGCTTCATGTATTTTGAAGCACTGTATTATTTTTATAATCAGAAACGTATAAAGTTTCTGATTTTATACAAAGGAGCAAATGCTTTTCTATATGTAAGATTTTTACAGTTCAGATATATACACAATTCCCAAATTGGAAAAGATAGCAGCAACTGGGGTGGCTGGATGGCTCAGTCAGTTAATAGACTCCTGATTTCAGCTCAGGTCAGGATCTCAGGGTTGTGACATCAAGCCCTGCATTGGGCTCCACGCTCAACAGGGACTCTGCTTAAAATTTTCTCTCCTTCTCCCCTGCTGCCATACACTCTTGTACGTGCCAGCATACTCTCTCTGTCCCTCCCAAGTTAAAAAAAAAAAAAAAAAAAGATAGCAATCATAAAAATTACCAAGCATTTAAGCTATATTAAATTATTAAACTATTCAAAGTATTGTATAATTCAAAGGAATCACTCTTCTATATAATACCTGGATAGATACAGTATGTATGTATGTATTTAGTCAGTTGGTGGGCCAGAGCCCAGGTCTGGCGGCCAGTGCCAAGCCCATGTCCCAGTCCACTGATAGATACATTTCTATAAGAAAAATTTGGTTATGAACACAAGAAGTTTAACTTCACTTGCCTTTCCATTCCTTTTTTTTATTTTTCAAGTAGGCTTATGTCCAATGTGAAGCTCAATGTTGGGCTTGAACTCAACCCTGAGATCAAGACCTGACCTGAGATCAAGAGATTGATGCTTAACTGACTGAGCCACCCAGATGCCCTTCCATTCCTTATTTTCAAATAAGCTTTATTTTCTTTGTAAATGACTAAAATGATCTTATCCAGCGTCAATATTGAAAAGCTACCTACTGGGGTGCCTCGGTGGCTCAGCTGGGTAAGTATCTGCCCTCAGTTCAGGTCATGATCTCAGGTCCTTGAATGGAGCCCAGCATCGGGCTCTTGGCTTAGCAGGAAGCCTGCTTCTCCCTCTGCCTCTGCCCCTTCCCCCCTCCTCATGCTTGATCTCTCAAATAAATAAATAAAAGCTACATACTACAATATATAGAGTTTGTATCTCAATGGTTTCTTGTTTCCACTGTTAACAATGTTAAGAACAATCAATTTTAGAAAAAAAAGTGTGGAACCTACAAGCAATTTCTTAAAACAAGGGCAACATAAGCTTCTTAAAATGCATTTTTCACTATGAACCCAATTATCACAAGTCAAATTCAATAGCACAGACACCAAACTAATTCTATGAATTGGAGATAACTACAAGATGATAATATATTAAAGATAAAGGTAAAATTTCAGCCACAACACATGGCTGAAACATAGCTAACCCCAAATACTCCTCTTTATTTTAGGGAAACAAGAATTAACTTTTAGGATTTTGCTCTAAAAGCTTTCTATTAAGTTACAGACTATATGGTAAATAAAAAGAAATAGTAATACCAATAAATCATGAAACTATGTATGTATCAATAAAAGCTAAAAATAAGTATAAACTCATTTGTGAGATCTAATCCAATCATTTTAAGCACTAGCTTATTTATATGCATGACTAGCTTTTAAAATTAACACCTAAGAGTTTCCATTTTTAAAATGTACCTTAAATAATTAAATTAATAATAAATAAAATATTCACTGCCATCTGGCTTCACTTTGCTAAGATATAGGGGTGCTGAAGGAGGGTGAAGGGAGTGTTGATATGGGGAAGAAGGGGCAAGAGAGAAATCCTTTGATCAAGGTGTCCCCCGTCTGTTATTTCATGACCCATGGTGTAACACAACAATCTGAAATTTAGCACAAGATGCCCTTATCAACTGACCATTTGTTTTTCCACAGAGCCAAGGCACTGTGTGCCAACTACCTAATCAAGAACTGATTCATTTTAATTAAAAATAAGGTTCTGCAAATGTTGGGAAAACTGGACAGATGCAAAAGAGTAAAACTGGACCACTTTCTTATACCATTCATAAAAATAAATTCAAAATGGATTAAGGTTCTAAATGTGAGCCCTAAAACCATAAAAATCCTAGAAGAGAGAACAGGCAGTAATTTCTCTGACATTGGCCATATCAACATTTTTCTACAGATGTCTGCTGAGGCAAGAGAAATAAAGCAAAAACAAACTACTGGACTATATAAAAATAAAAAGCTTCTGCGTAGCAAAGGAAACAAGCAACAAAACTAAAAGACAACCTACTGAAAGGGAGAAGGTATTTGCAAATGATGCATCTGATAAAGCGTTAGTGCCTAAAATATATAAAGAACTCATATGACTCAACACCAAACCCCCCAAATAATCCAATTAAAAAATTGACAGAAGATGTGAACAGACATTTCTCCAAAGAAGATGTACAAATGACTGACACATGAAAAGATGCCCATCATCAGGGAAATGCAAATCAAAACTGAGATATCATCTCACACCTGTCAGAATGGCTAAAATCAAAAACACAAGAAACATCAAAAGTGTTGGTGATGAGGTGCAGAAACAGGAATCCTCATACACTGCTGGATAAATATGCAAACTGGTGCAGTCACTATGGATAACAGTATGGAGGTTCCTCAAAAATTAAAAATAGAGTTACCATACCATCTGTTAATTCTACCACTGGATATTTATCCAAAGAACACAAAAAAAATTAACTCAAAAAGATATATGCACCCCTATGTTTATTGTAGCATTATTTACATTAGCCAAATTATGAAAGCAGCCCAAGTGCCCATGAGTAGATTATGGGAAAAAAGACATAATATATATATATTCACACACACACACAGGAATATTACTCAGCCATAAAAAATGAAACCTTATCATTTGCAAGGACTTGGATGGAGCTAGAGTATAATGCTAAGTGATGTAAATCACTCAGAGAAAAGACAAATATCATATAATTTCACTCATATGTAGAATTGAACAAACAAAACAAATGAATAAAAAATGAGACCAAAAAACTGTAACTATAGGGAACTGGTAATCACTAAAGGGGAGGTGAGTGGAGTGGGGGGCTGGGTGAAATAGGTGAAAAGAATTTAAGAGTACATTTATCATGATGAGCACTGAGTAATGCATAGAATTGTTGAATCAGGGACGCCTGGGTGGCTCACTGGTTGAGCGACACCTTTGGCTCAGTTTGTGATCCCAGGGTCCTGAGAAGAGTCCAGCATCAGGCTCACTGCAGGGAGCCTGCTCTTCCCTCTGCCTATGTCTCTGCTTCTCTCTCTGTGTCTCTCGTAAATAAATAAATAAATAAATAAAATCTTAAAAAAAAAAAAAGAATTATTAAATTACTATATTATATACCCAAAGCGAATATAACACCATTATGTTAACTATACTGGAATTGAAATTAAAACAAAACAAAAAACAAAATAAAGTTCTGATATGCCATTAAAAACAAGTCAAGAATTCTGAATCTAAAACTGAACTTTAACTTGTGATGCTAATGTTAACCAGTACAATGCACAGGAACAAAGGTCTAGAGTTAAGAGCAGTTAAGCCAAGGCTCAACAATTTGATACGGTGCTGCCGAAAGCTAAAAGTATAATCGCTTTTTTAAAAAAAGCTTCTCTCACAGGGATGCCTGGCTGGCTTAGTCAGTGGAGCATGCAATTCTTGATCTCAGGGTTGTGGGTTTGAACACCATGTTAGGTATGGAGATTACTTAAAAATAAAATCTTTTTTTTAATTTTTTTTAAATTTTTATTTATTTATGATAGTCACAGAGAGAGAGAGAGAGAGAGAGGCGCAGAGACACAGGCAGAGGGAGAAGCAGGCTCCATGCACCAGGAACCTGATGTGGGATTCGATCCCGGGTCTCCAGGATCGCGCCCTGGGCCAAAGGCAGGCGCCAAACCGCTGCGCCACCCAGGGATCCCTTAAAAATAAAATCTTAAAAAAATGTATTAAAAAAAATAAATGAAAAGCTTCTTACCACAATCAATTATTCAGTATTTCTCCTCTTAATTAGGTCAACATGATTCCCATTTCATAGATGAAGAGACTGGGAGAGCAGGACGCCTGGGTGGCTCAGTGATTGAGCATCTGCCTTCGTCTCAGGGCATGCTCTGGGGTCCTAGGATTGAGTCCCATATCGGGCTCCCTACATGGAACCTGCTGCTCCTCCTCCTTCCTATGTCCCTGCCTCTCTCTCTCTCTGTTTCTCTCAAGAATAAACAAATAAAATTTTTTTAAAAAAAGAAGAGGAGACTGGGAGAGGTTCTGATCAGTGCTCAAAGCGAGCCAGAGAACAAGAATCCAGAGCAGATCAGGGCTGGCAGGACTATTTTCATTTCTGGCTTTTGTCAATAATCACCTCTTTTCCCTACTGTCCTCCCTTTCCCTGGACAACTCTAAGAGAAAGAAATACCTCCAAGAGTCTTTAGGGTAAATATATATATATATATATATTAGAGAAATACTTTACTGTTATTTGCCACATCAAAACACAGTTCTTGAAAACTAGCAGTATGAACAAATTATTCTTACATATTTATTTTTTTTTAATTTTTATTTATTTATGATAGTCATAGTCACAGAGAGAGAGAGAGAGGCAGAGACACAGGCAGAGGGAGAAGCAGGCTCCATGCACCGGGAGCCCGACGTGGGATTCGATCCCGGGTCTCCAGGATCGCGCCCTGGGCCAAAGGCAGGCGCCAAACCGCTGCGCCACCCAGGGATCCCTATTCTTACATATTTAAAGATACTTTCTACCAAAACTATCAAGAGATGCTTCAGATCTAACAACTATAGGAACTATTTTTAATATAAATAGAATCAACCAATATGAATTCTAGTTTCATTTTTGTAAGAGTGTCCTTAATCCCGGGCACTGGGTGTACTGTTACTAAGGGTTTTTTGTTTTGTTTTGTTTGAGAGGGAGCGCACAGGTGTGCATACACATGCAGGGGGAGGAGCAAAGGAAGAGGGAGGGAGAGAATCACAAGGAGACTCCTTGCTGAGCAAGGAGCTGGACCTGGGGCTTGATGTCACAACCCTGAGATCATAACCTGAACCGAAATCAACAGTTGGGATGCTTAACCAACTGAGCCACCAAAGTGCCCCAAGAATTTTATTTTTTAAAAATTCAAATTAATCTTACAGAAATGCCAACTACAAGTAAAAAACCAAAGCAGAAGCAAAACACATACGAACATATACAATGGGAATAGGGAATAAGACCGTATAATGGGAAGCGAAAAAAGAGAAAGAATCACAATCCAGTGTTAATCATTAGTGATAAAGGTTCTCAGTCTTTCGTGGTAGAACTGCACACCTAGAATTCTAAAGCAAGTTTTAACCTAGCAAGATGTGCTTGAAGAGGTACTAAGGTCATCTACTAAGGTTTCTACCTTGGTACATACCAGTTAACTTTTTGTTTTGTTTTATATCCAGACTGTATGAGGCAAACATCTTTCAGAAGTCTGTACATATAATAAGTTATAATATATCCCTGTATCTGGGTCTTGAGAAGTTAAATTGACTACTACCATAGGGATAAAAATCCAAAGCATAGTTTTATAGACACAGGAGAAGAAGAGCAACTGAATAACGAAATCTTACTCTACCATAACCAGATATTAAATGCTTAAAAATGTTTTTTTGTTTTATTCTTTAGAACTCTTCTTATAACGTGTTCTTAATGTAGGGTCTATGGATGGGCCTTATTATAAGCAAAACATTATGTGCTTGTTCTTTATTAGGATGGGAAGGTACACAGCTTCCATTAGATTCCTAAAGGGAGGGAATGCCTGGGTGGCTCAGTGGTCGAGCATCTGCCTTTGGCTCAAGTCGTGATCCCAGGGTCCTGGGATGGAGTCCCTCATCAGGCTCCCTATGGAGAGCCTGCTTCTCCCTCTGCCTATATCTCTGCCTCTGTGTCTCTCATGAATAAATCAATAAAATCTTAAAAAAAAAAAAAAAAAAAAAAAAAGATTCTTAAAGGGGTCCAGAAGCAAAACAAAGTCATGAGCCACTTACATAACTACCTTGGAAAAAACTTCTAAGCTCTTGGTGAGGATGCTATTATCATATATGATTTTTAGCGAAAATTTTCTTATATGAAATACTCTGGGTTGCATGCACCCCAAACTACCACCATTCTTTTGCACATAAATTATCTGCAGTAAATATGAAATCTCTGGCTACTTTCCTTACCAACCCAAAAACCGTATTCAGAGAATGAAAATACATTTTAAGTTCCAAACTTCAGCATAATTAGGAAGTGCAACTCTTTTTAAGCATGCAAACGTCTGAGTGCATTTCAAGATCAAATCCAAATTGCACTGTCCAGTTACTGTCATCTGCACTACCCTCTTTGAACAGTTAAATCAACTGTTTCCCCCCAAGCTGATTAAATGCCTGAATACAGCTGAAGGTTTTCTGATCATGAAGGAATATTTCTCACCTTGCTTAACCCATGCCTTCTTTTGTTAAATATTACTCTTAAACTTCCTTTCATGTTATTTGAAATTCTGAATAAATTACAGTCCTAAAACCAAATCGGAACTATGATCATTTTAGAAGTTTAAAAATCTGTTCTTGAAAATTTTTACTCTGTACATGAATAATGCAATATCCATGTTGAACTTTGTGTCAGCTTGCTAGCCGCAAGCTTCTCTTCTTTCTTGAGGTCATGCAAAAGAGGATACAAGAGGTCACTGTCAACATGTCTATTATGTTGCTTTGTTTTGAAGTGACATGTGTTCCCTGGGGAGTCTCATGCCCCTGGTTGGGGGGAGGGAGGGAAGATATGCAGGCCCTTCCCCCTTGAGATTCATGGATGTGCAGGGTTCTACCACAATCTGTAACCTGATCGACTGACTCTAAGCTAGGCAGGGCATGAAACTTCATTCCACCTTCACAGTAGACCTTTCTTCCCAAACTTGCAGTTAAAAATAGTTTAGGCCATATTGGCCTTGGTTATTTTTATCTAGAAAATAGACTAGAAACAGCACAGTAAACACAGAAAGGAGATGGTCACAACAGGACAAAAATCCTCAAAGACTTTCAAAAAGTGTAGTTCTAGAAATTAGATGGAAATAAGGGGAAGCAGGGTAAGGTACTGGGCGGGGCAGGTGAGTACAATTCACCAAGTGTTAATATACAAACAATAAAAAATATGAATGACAACTAAAGGTGCTATGCCTTAGGACAGAATACTAAAGAACAGTCCTGTGTCCTTACATCTTTCTGGAGAAGATTCCTCAGGAATAAAGGTATACAAAGTTTTCGAGAAAAAAAGAGATTGGTGGAGGTACAGAGTTCAAGGCTATATTTGGGAATGAGATTTAAGCTAGATCTTAGAGAAGGTAAAAGACTTAAATTGCTGGAGCAGGGGTGTTGGAGTCATAAACCAAAGAATTCATAGATATGCTGGTCTCGAGAAGGGCAGCAATGGGGAAGAACATAATCTGGCAGAAATAGTGGTTTTCTTCAAAGAGGAGTAGCAAATCAGAATGGGCAGGTGGTGTGGGCCTAAGCAGTTGCTGAGCATTAGATGCATGAGAATCAACTGCACCCTTACAAATAAAACTCAGAAATATTTTTGAGTAAGATTTTTATAAATGTTAATAAATTTATGTGAGGTGGATATAAGTGGTACACAGAAAAGAGTGAATTAAGAAAAAAAATAACACTGTGAAACAATCCAGGTATAAAGTGATCAAAAACCTCAATTGGAATAGCGCAGTAGAAATTCAAATATAATACTTACTGGATGCCCGATGCAAGGAGCATCGCACATAAGATGGGTCCTATCCTCAAGAAGTTCACAATTAGTAGAGGAAACCCACCAGCGTGGACAATGTTCTATCAATGCTACGAAGTGTCACAGCAACAGATAGAATAGCACTGTAATTCTGCTTAGAGGCACTGAGTCAAGAATCAATCAACTTAGAAAAACTTCCCTATCACCTTTTCACACAGAAAGCAAATGCAGGTTCAAAGAACCTGCAAGAAGGCTCCAGTGCCTAGAAGAGAAAGTATATGATGAGAAATGAAAAACATTTTTTTTAAAGTTTGTATAGCGTATGAAGACTTTGGAGGAAACAAATATTTTCAAGCAGGATAATGATATGATCTGTATTTTGGAAACGTATCACCAGGATAGAAGGGATTGGAAAGGAAAGATACAAAAAGGAAACCGGCTTTTGTAATAATTGAGACAGAGAAGATGGATCTCACCAGCAAATCATAAGTGGGAACAGAAACCAGACACAGATAGGAAATAATTTTTAAATGAGCACAATTTCCATGTTGATAAAGAAGGTATGCTCTTCTAAAACATGGTTCTCTTTTCAGACTTAGAGACTTTCAGTGGATTTCCTCCACTTCCTCCGGACTGAACTGCTTCCAGGAGACCTTTCCTGGCTTGCAGACCAATTCAGGGCCCCTCTGACCTGTTCCCATGGGATCCTGTCCATCTCAGCAACATCTACCACACAGAGGACTCAAGGCTATCTTCCCCTCCAGAATGGCAGACAGAATTACCTTGGCTCAAGTGCTGTAGAACTCCCAGTGCCCAGCACTGGTCCTGGCATATACTGGGCACTCTGTAAACAGTTGTTGAAAAAAATAAATGCAGTCCACAGACAGGATCAATTTTAAACCTGTTCCCTCCTCTCCCCATCAGAAAGCCCTATACCCTCCAGCAGGAAACTTAGAGTCTTGATCATGTTGAGTTTGCAGTACTTCCAGAACATGCAGGTGGAGACATCCATCAGTCCATCAGATCAAGGAGCTCCGACAAACCCTGCCTGATCATCTGCTGAGCACTTCTCATGCATTATCCGTCTCTCTTCAAACTTTATTGAATTAGGTGCCATTAACTCCTATTATACCAATGAGGAAGCTGATGCTTTAATTGTTAGAAAATGTGCCTAAAATCAGAATGCAATTCAGTAGCTAAACAAGGGTCTGAACACAGGCAAACTAACTTAAGAACCTGTGCTTCCCAAGCACGTCATTGACATCAGCCAGGAAGAAAAAGTGATGACTAGAGCAAAGAGAGAAGACAAAGCACAGACCATTAGAAACAATAACATTTAAGGGGCAGACACTGCAGAGGAGGAAACAACTTAAGAAATGGCCTTCAGATCCTTGTGTAATTCCTTCCCCTGGAGTGTGGAATCAATCTAGTGATTTGCTGCAAACAAAAGAATACAGTATAGGTGATGGGTGTCTCTTCTGTGGTTAGGGTACAAAAGCCTGGGACTTCAGTCTTGCTAGGGCGTTTCTGGCTTGCACACTTTGATGGAGTGAGCTCCTGTGTTGGAGGCCCACATGGCAAGGAATTGAGGTCCTCAGTCCAACAACCCACGAGAAAATGAATGCTGCCAACGGCCACAGAGTGAGCCTGGAAGCAGACACACCCCATTCAAGCCTTGGGAGGAGACCACAAACCCTGGCCAGCAGGGTAAGGGAGAGTGAAAGAGAGTATGAAGCTTGGCTGTGCCCAGATTTTGTTTAAAGTCACTAGGGTTTGGGGTAGTTTGTTATGTAGCAATAGGTAACTAATACAAGTGGATGTTTCAAGTTGTTCCCGCCTGTGGCTTCTGACAATGATGAGGAGAAAGTTAAGAAATGAGCTTCAGGAAGAAAACTACAGGGACACCTGGGTGGCTCAGAGGTTGAGCATCTGATTTTGGCTGGGGTCGTGATCCTGTGATCCCCGGATTGAGTCCCACATGGGGCTCCCTGCATGGAGCCTGCTTCTCCCTCTGCCTGTCTCTCTCTGTGTCTTTCATGAATAAATAAATAAAATCTTTAAAAAAAGGAAGAAAACTACAATTAGAAGTTGCGAAAAGAAGGAAAACTGAAACAGAGGTCTGCAAAATTCAGTCTTAAATTGAAGTTATTTGAATTGAAAGTATTGATTCCTGGATTCTATAGCTCATGTTGACTTTTCAGGTTTAAAATTTTAAGAACCATTTCATACATGATAACCTAATGTCTATCCATATTTCCATGCTGCTCCTTTACTCTGGCGTCAAAAGTGAGGCTTCCTATCTCCTCAGAGTCCTCGATACAATATTCTAATTTTTACACAATCAAGTTCCCGTTTGATAGTTGGTACTTTTATTTCTAATTCCAGTGTCAGACTCCAAAGCAAGGGGATGAGAACTCCTATACCTCTGGCATTTTTCAGATCATTGAATATGGAGCCTAAGCTATCCTAAATTTATCCCCTCTTTACTTACTACTATAGGTCTCTATAAGCCATCTTAAGTGAGCAATTCATGTAAGACAGAACGGCCACACTGGCTGACAGCACCCAAAATGCTGCAAGATTTCCTGCAGTAATTCCTGCAGGCAGCCCCCATGGCAGGGCTGAGAGCACAGTGTGCAAAGAAGCCATGAAGCCTCTGGACAAAGGATGGGCTCTAAGGTCAACAACAGTAGCAGCAAGCACAGCCAAATTGAAGGAATGTGCAAAGGAAGAGCAGAGAACTTTTTTCTGTAGCTCTGGCTGCAAAATAAGTGTCAACCACCTGCTATAAATGGAAACTGAAAAAGTGGGGCAAGAGAAGAAAAGGCAGAAGAGTTAGGGCAAGACAAAATAATCATTATTTCCTTCCAATTGTCCAAGCCAAAAACCTATTCTTGACTCCTTCCTGTCTTTCAGACCTCACATTAAATCCATCAGCAAATCTCACTGACTCTATATATACCCAGAACCCATGTCTGCAGTTACTCCCCATTGCCTAGGGTAAAACCCACAGTTCTTGCCATGCCTTACAAGGCAAAATCCTACATGATGTGATCTTACTTCCTAACCCACCACTTCATGGATCGAAGCTCTTACCATGATCCTCCCTTACTCTTGTAACCACAGCGGCCTCCTTCTTGTTTTCTGACATATCTGGCATATTCCATGTCAGGGCCACTGTATTTGTTATGTAATGACTTCACTAGAAATGTTCTTCTTGCAGGTATCCACATAACCCAGGTCCTCACTTCATTCAAGTGCCTACTTAAATACCATCTTATAACTTTATTGGTCCTAAGAGAAGAGTACCCCCTTATCACCCTGTTCTTGTTTATTTTTTGCCTTAATATTTGCCACCTAACATGTGACATATTTACTTATACACTTATTTAGTGACTATCTTTCCCACTTCTTGCCTACCTCAAGCAGAATTTAAGCCCAATGAGAATGAGGGTTTTTTGGTGGTGTCATTGTTCAGATTGCTAGCTCCTAGAGAAGGCAAGTACTCACTTCATATTTGGTGAATGAACAAATGAATGAAAAGACTATCAAAGAGGACTCAGAGAACACAACAAGGTGAACCAAGAGTATGTACATTTTGCCTTGGCAATGAAATGGGGTTTGGGACATTGAATGAGGAAAATGAGGATTCCAAACTCATGAAAATTTTATAGCAGTCTCAATGAGCAAATAGAGGCTACAGATACTATCCGAGATCTTTGGAAACAGAACTATGGATCGGTTCTGGGAAAATGTGATAATGATGTATGAAACATTCCAATAAAGGTGGCAGAACAGTTCAGCATTTGGACTAGGAAATACAAGTGTGAAAAAAAAGTATTTTAAGGAAGGACTTAGGTTAACCATCTGTCAGTTTTCTGTTTGTTGTTTTGTTTAGTCTTTTAGAACAGAAAGGTTCTAGCTGCAATAACCATCAAAGACAAGCTATGAATATGGTTCATAAATGATATGAATGCCATCCTGTAATTATAAACAGCATTTCAGGTACAGAACAAGGGCATAGTGGGAAAGGAGGTAGAATACAAGCACAGCAGAAAAAGGCAGGCATAGTAGTAAACTGCATCTATGAAAACCATCTAAGCATCTGTTCAAGTGAAAGGGAGACTGAAACATTTAGTGTCACTTTAAAGGCCTAAAGCAAAAAATTGAATAAAAACTAAGCTGATAACATCAATCCAATGGCATGCCAGAAAGGCACAGGCTTCAGAAAATATTGGAGAAGATAAACAAAGGTAGATTTGCAGCCTGATAGGAAAAAAAGAAAAAAGAAAAGGAAAAGAGAGAATGAATGTGTAAATCAGAAATGCAGAGTGGAAAGACAGTTCCTACTAAGCAAAAAGAGAGGGAAGGCCAGCTTTAGGAAAATAGCTTTAATGTTGGAGGAAAGAGAAGGTGAATAAAGAACTCTAGGGAAATTAGGGAGGAATTAATTAAAGGAGGAAAATTTAAACTACAATGGCAGATAAGCCAAAGTATATAATGAGAGGAGTAAGAGGGAGAAGAAAAAAGAAGTTATAAATGTTCAAGCAATTCTCAAAAATGGCATAGTACCACAATTAGTTAAGTAGGAATATGTTATTTTTACATGCAGTGCAGCATAAAGTTGCAGATATAAGAATCTATTGCATCAAATGCCAGTCAGTTTTGTTAGTAAGTAGCTCTATGTTGTTGAACAAGTCACTTAACCCCTCTGGGACTTATTTTCTCTGTTTAAAAAGAAATGTATCCGGATGCCTGGGTGGCTCAGCAGTTGGGCATCTGCCTTTGGCTCAGGGGGTGATCCTGGGATCTGGGATCCAGTCCTGCACTGGACTCCTTGTAGGGAGCCTGCTTCTCCCTCTGCCTGTGTCTTTCTCTGTGTGTACATCTCTCAAGAATAAATAAATAAAATCTAAAATTAACAAAAAAAAAAAAAAATAATAAATGTATGTGTTGGAGGAGGGAGTGGTCAGATCAAAAACGGGTGGGTGATCATGCTCCGTCTTTTTTCCCCTCTAGCTTATAAGGGGGAAAGACAGGAATAGCACAGAACTCTTAGAGAAAGAATCAGAAAAACAGGAAAATTTTAAGATAAGTAAATAGTTAACGACAGTTTCACAATGGGCTTTACAATTTAAAGTGCTTTTACATGCATAATTACATGTACTCCTCATAGCAAGTCTGCAAGGCAGAAAAGGCAAGTATGATTTAACACCACTGTACACATGGAGTCACTGAAGCTCAGAGTTATTAGGCAATTGGCTCAAGGACACAGGAGTAGGGGTAGATCCAGGATCCCAGCCAGATGGAATAGCAGCACAAAGTCCACCATCCTTCCATGTTCAGATGTCATCCTCCCATGTGACTAAGTCCTTGCAGGGTATTTTTGCAGCTTACTAAGCAACAGATGAGTGAAGACTTGTAAACATGCAAAAAAAAAAAAAAAAAAAAAAAAAAACAGAATCCCTTTCCATTTAAAATAAAATTCCTTTACAGCTAAAGGAGTTACCTTATATTGTGAACTACATGGAAATGAATTCACTATACCAAATGTTTTCCTACAAAGTTGATCTTGGTTCAGTCACAACCTATGAAGACTGCTGTTGCAGTACACACATAGCTCTTTTAAAAATGGTAAAGCACTCTGAGAAACCGTTATTACTGCACTTGCAATGTTTTCTACCTTTTCACATATGGAATAACAGACTTTGATCCTTAAGACTGATAGAGCTATTAAAACATTAAACAAGCCACTCCTTTTTGTACGTTGTGGATGCCAAGAGTATAGAGAAAGTGGCAGAACTAGAGTGAGAAGGAAGTTTTGTTTATAACATCTGAAAGGACTGTCACCACATCTCTCCAGTAGTGATATAAAAGCAACAGGATTTTCCTCATCCTACTCTTTGCTCTGAAAGCTATCATCAGCCAGAGCTGACCAACTGCCACACTAATGAAAAATCATAGGATTATAATCTGCTTATTAGACTCAACCCATTTTATCACTTCTTTTCTTTTTGTACATTTTAACTGAACAGAGTAAATTTTGGATGAATTCCAAAAATACATATATGATTCTGGTATCTATATTCTAACAGGCCAATCTTTTCCTTTGGAGTAGCTGAGAAGCTCCAACTGAATAGTTCTGCATTTTCCCATGATCCCTGGTCGTCTGCATTCCTTTTCTTCCTCTACCCAAGTAAAGCCACCTAGGATTTCTCTGAGCCCACACGACACTACTCTTCACCAATCATCAGACCATGATCTCTTCCTACTGAACACCACCGCCAGCTAAAGGGTGTGAGAAAGGAAAAAGGATCAAAGGTCAGTTTAAGGTCAAAATAGGGAAAATCCCGAGAAAGGGGCCAGAGAAAGTGGAAACTGAAGCTCAGTTACATCAGTGTTCTCGTGTATTACTTCATCCTTCGCCTGTGGTTCCTCTTTTCAAGGAGCTGGACAAACAAGGGGCCAGATAAGCATTCTAAAGTAGAAGCCTGGGGGAAATCAAAGCCGAACACTGAGCAAGCCACAGCCAAATTATACATCATCTGATTATCAGGCCCTCATACACACAAAGACTACTCAGAGTAGATAATATAAATAAAAAAGGACAACCGAATTTTGGTCAGAAAACTTCAACACAAGTCCTGGTACGCTGCATGATTTTCTGAGGCTCATCTTTCTAAATCACACACAGGAATAGTGTATCAACAATTCTTACCTATTTTACAGTGTTGCTATGAAAATCTAAGTGAGAAAAACTACATATTTGAGGCAAGTGACTTTTTAAATTACTATAGCGTTGTAAAGAATAACAAAATTCTTAACGGAAGACCCTCTCTTCAATCCCATACATAATACCCATATTCTGCCTCTCTTAAAAGTTACACTGAAATGAGCATGATTCAAATGGGTTAACAATTAAGTGGCTTTTCAGATACTGAAGTAAACACTGTGTAGTCATCTATTAAAAAGTTTATAGAAGCCAACCATAAAGTACAGTTATTCCTATACAAGGCTAATGCTATCGCCATTAATAAAATATATCAAATTTTAGTCCCAGTAGCATACTAAGTAATCTCCAGCTCATCTAATATCCTACCTATGTGGAGTGTAGTAGAAAAAGCCTGAGGCTTGATAAATGACCTAAATTTGAATCCCAATGAAGTCGGCATAAGTGGTAGGCCTGAGCCAAGTCTGACCTGAAATATCCTCAAACGTGAATTAGGAATATTACTACCTACTGCATAGGAGTAAGATTATTGTGATCATGTCTGTATTGGGCCTGCTCTGGTGTCTAGCACATTATGGTGGCTCAATACATGGTGGCTAATAATCCTACTGCCTTCCCATTCCCCCAAAGCAAGATCTTTGGGTTTCTCAGGAATACTAAAATCACACGATTAAACACGATTAACAGAAACTCTCTCCATCAGATACAATGAAAGGGATTCCCTAAAATCATTCATAGATTCTCAAATTGTGTGCCAAAAATTAATGTAAGCATAAGATCAATCTAAAGAGTTTAAAACCTGTCCTTTTGGGGCACCTGTGTGGCTCAGTTAAGCGATGACTCTTGGTTTGGGCTCAGGTCACAATCTCAGGGTCATGGGATCCAGCCCTGCGTCAGGCTCCACACTTAGCCAGAGAGTCCGCTTAAGATTCTTCCTCCACTCTCCCTCCTCCCCTCTGCATGCACACACGCTCTCAAATAAATAAATCCCTTTCAAAAAACTAAATAAAATACATGCACTCAAGTGGCTTACCACCCCGAATACTGTTCCCTTCAGCCACTGGGTTGCCTGACGAATAAGGTGGTATTTTCCAACAACCTCCCCATGAGAAGCAACTCCTCTAAGAGCTAGGCTGACTACTGTCCCCTCCCTGAGGACAGATGAAAACAGTGGGGACAGGAGAGGACTTAACTTGGAAAGCTAAATTAACCAAGGAAAGCAGATCAAAGAAGATTTAGGACATTAACTTCTACGGGTCTTCGCCTTAAGTTTATACCTCAACTAATGACTCTGGTCAGTGTGCAGAGAGCTATATTGATATTCCC
Source organism: Canis lupus baileyi (assembly GCF_048164855.1). NCBI lineage: Eukaryota > Metazoa > Chordata > Mammalia > Carnivora > Canidae > Canis > Canis lupus. The sequence goes on along the minus strand of NC_132841.1, from coordinate 9,009,738 downwards.
TCAAGCTATATTGATATTCCCATGAACTGCTCTAGAGTTCATGACTATACTCAGATTTGATCCATGAAAAAAGTTGTTTTTCTTTTTTTTTTTAAAAAACATAAATGAAACTCTCATTGAAGACTGAGAATGAGATCTAAACAAGCTCCTCTTGTTTTCTTTCAGCTTAATGTTAAACGCCTATTGATTTTTTTTTTAAACTGCATATTAAGACGTGTGCCTTCATCCAGTAATGAATGGCAATATATTAATTAGGCTTTTTCTTCCCCCCACAAAACGTTCATGTTTAGAACTTTCCTCATTGCCTTATGCTCAGCCTTTCAGGCAGCCTGAGAGTCACCCGTAAGGACTGCCAAAAGAGATGCCCTGACAACACACAAAAGAACTAGTGGGAAGAGTCAGTGTGTGTGCACAAACACACACACGTGATGATCTCCTAAGACAAGCTCTTAAAACTCAAAATATCAGACAGAGATTGATGGTGGAGGAGGGTGGAGCGGGGCGGCCTGGGGAGGAGCTGGATACAAAGAAAAGATTAAGACCTGGCAAGCAAGCAAAATGAAAAAGAACTGGGAGAGTATTAAGGAGAGAAGAGTCTCCTGCTTACCACAGAGAGAAGGGAAGGGGGATCAGACTAGGTACCAGCAGAAGAATGTGTTGGGGGAAAAAACTTACAACAGTAAAGAGAAAACAAAGAGATTCCACCAAATTGAGACTTTAGAATGAGCCCTCCCTCCTGCTCCAATTCCATGGGTTTAGTTTTTTGTTTTTTTGTTTTTTTCCAGGAAGCTACCACACAGTTGTTTCAACAGAAGGATTATATTAACAAAGCAAATAAAGGAAACCTCTGCTAAAAATGTAACCTACCTACACTGCAAGGTCTAAAAACGGAAATACTTCTTTCCCCGTTTTGTGGTGGGTTTCAGAACAGTAGAGACAGGGAGGGGGAGAAGAGCAATGAGAGGGAGGGGAGCAGCCAAGCTCTTCCAGAATGCGAGGAGTCTTTCGACTACATACTTGTGTTAAATTTACCTTTTCGCGGTCAGGCTGGCAGAGTCTTAAACCAAACAGCATTCCACTCTGTAAACCAGATCTGGTGAGCACCTCCAACACCATACAGAGAATTTAGGGGTACATGCAAACACAAGGCACATGCAGAACCAGCACTTGCTTTGGGTTCTACTAGCCTAATAGCCCCCACCGGGAGGCTAACGCTCCGATAATGTCTGAATTGACGAACAGTGCACTGGAAAAGGAAAAATTGGAAAAGGGGAGGGGGGGGGAAGCAAAGTGCAAGGAAGGGTCCTAGGTCTAGCTACAAAACCATGCAATTAGAGACGCTTGTAGACGGGCAGGACGTGACAAATAGCGGGCGCGGATAAAGGGGCTGCCCAGAGGAACACTTATCTGTGGATTCTATCCGTTCTCCCGAAGGGGTGCTACACCAGAGGAAAACCACTTTTACAAAGAGAAACCACGCTCCCGGCCCCGGGCGGCCCCGGGCGGCCCCGGGCGGCCGGCGGGGAGGGCCCCCCGGCGAGGGATGTCCAGCGCGGCCCCCTAGCACGCACTTACTTTCGTCCGGCCATTGATTTTGTAGTTGCCCAGCTTCCCGTTGCAGTGGCGGATCAGGTCGTCCATGCTGCTCATGAGCAGCCCGATGGTTTCGCAGCCGGGCTCCTTGCCCTCGATCCAGGTGATCTTGTCGCCCCGGATGTCCTTGGACGAGTCGCTCTTCTGGCTGACCAGCTGGCCGTCCGTGAACTTGCCGGTGTCGTGCAGGGCGCGCACCTCGTCGCCGATCTGCTGGCCGGTCTCCTTGCCCAGGAAGTCGTCCACCACACAGATGCCGTGCTTGTTCATGCACGGCACGATGTACTCCAGCGCCAGCTTCAGCGCGGGCAGCGGCTTCGTCTGCCCGTTGGGCCGCAGGCCGCCGCCGGGGCTCAGCCCCTCGCCCGGCGTGCCGCTCGGCGGGTACAGGTTCGTCTTCTCCGGGTCCTCCTCCTTCGCGGGCTCCGCCTCGGCCGCCGCACACGCCGCCGCCGCCGCCGCCGCCGCCGCCGCCGCCGCCGCCGGGCCCTGGCCGCCCGCAGCCGCGCGAGGCGGGGACGCGGCCGCCGCGGGGTCGGCCGCGGGCTTGGCCTTTGCCTTGGCCGCGTCCCCGGCGGCCCGCGGGCCCGCACTCTCGGCGGCGGCGGCGGCGGCGGCGGCGCTGTCCCGGCGCGGCGCTGCCTTCCTGGCCTCCCTGGGCTCCCGGGCCTCCCTGGCCTCCCCGGGCGGCGGCGCGGAGGCGGCGGGCGCGGGGCCGGGGTGCCGCTGCTGGCCCGCTCCGGGGCCGGGGGCGCCTTCGCCGCCCTGGCACACCAGCTTGTGCTTCTTCCAGTCCTGGCGCTGGTGCTCCTTGCTGCAGTAGAAGGAGCTGCGGCAGCGGCTGCAGCGCAGCAGGTTCTCCATCTTCCCGCACAGCTCGCAGTACTGCCGGTCTCGCTCGCTCGGGCTCGGCCCGCCGGGCCCGCCGCTGTCATTAGCCATGGCGGCGGAGGCCGAGCGGGGCGGGTGGCGGCCGGAGGGCCTCGCCCGGGGCCGGGGAGCGGGCGCCGCGGCCGAGGCCGTCACTGCGTCATGCACCCGCCGCTCCCGCCTGACGGAGGCCGGCGCCCCGCGCCCTCGGCCCGGCCGCTTCCTCGTCCTCGGGGCCGGCCGCGCGGCGCCGGCGGCCGCCTCAGCGCCTCATCGCTGCCGCCAGCCGAGGGACCGCGGCCCGCGCCGCGCACGGCGACCTCCGCTCGCGCACGCGGGCCCCGGCGCGCGAGCCCCGCCGCCCCGCCGCCCCGCCGCCCCGGCCGCCGCCGCCTCCACGCCCGCGGCCGCCGCGCCGGGCCTGTGGAGGAGCGCAGGGCGTGCGGGCGCCACTCGCTCTGCGCGCTCTGCACGTACACCACGGCCCCGCGGCGACCCGGGCGGGCGGCGCGCGAGGGCGGAGGGGCCGAGGGGAGGGGAGGGGAGGGGAGGGGAGGGGAGGGGAGGGGACGGCCCGGAGGAGGGCCGAGGGGGCGGTGGCCGCGCACACACGCTCCGGCGCGGGCGGCGCCGGGGCCGCCTCCGCTCGCCCGCACTCGGCGGGGCTGGGCCTGGGAGCCGGGGGCGGCGGCGCCCTGCCCCTGCCCCTGCCCCTGCCCCCGCCCGTGCCCCCGCCCGTGCCCCCGCCCCCGCCCCCGCCCCTCTGCGGGCTCCGCCCGGGGCGGGCCCGGGACCCGGAGGCCGTGCGCCGCCGCCGCCGCCCGCCGCCGCCCGCGCGGGGACGCCGAGGGGCAGGCCCGCGAGCACGGAAGGGCGGGGCGGCCGGCGCCTACACCTGCTGGCGGAGAGCGGCAGCGGCAGCGGGCCGGGAAGATGGCTGCTGCTTGCGGCGGACCCGCCGCCGTGCTCGGGCGCGCCCCCGCCTGCGCTGCGAGGTGGCTCCCGCAGCCCTGGCCCTGCACGGGAGGAAACGGAAATTCAGAGAAGTCAAGTCACTTGCCCAGGGTCGCGCAGGACTGGGACTGAAGCCAGGAATTAGGCTCCGTCAGATTCCACGGCTGCTTTTTCCATGACACCAGCACGGCCTCTGTGTCGAGGCCTGAAGTGGTTAAGAACAAAAACAAGTATTGCTGCAGTGCTCGTCCACGCCCCTATGCCCCGTTTGAGCCACGGTTACGGGCACTGAAATTTCATCTGGAACAACAGCAACACAACGTCTTCTAAGCCCCATGAAATCTTGCGGACTGTCAAACCCTCCGAAGAAACGTTTGGCTACCAAGGTCAAGTTAATCAGCGGTGGCTCCGATACCCGCATTCAAGCGCTTAAATTCAAACAGATGGGTTTAACTTCTGAGAATTGCATTTTGCTGTCCGCGAGAACCACTACATTAACGACTTTCTGAATTAAAAAAGTCTCGGTAGAATCTTCTACGCTGATGAATACAATTCATTGTTTTGTAAGACATAAAAACCTTATCAGAAGTAAGCCAAAGATTTTATTCCGAGAACAAAAAGAGCTGCAATTTAGGTTTGCACGATTTTTATTGAACACCTGCTAATGTGGAAAATGCTGTGCTAGGCTTGCGTATCTGAATAGGTGGAAAGTAACTTCATTGGCCCTTGAGATGATAGCCTTTAAGCCTAACACATAAGAGTTGAAAGGTGTGGGTCCAAGGCAGAAGAATATAAGGAATAATTATAAACGACTTTATAGATTTTTTTTCTTAAAAAAAAAAAAAAAACTGGCCTGAATCAAAAACATCACAGCTTTTCATCAACTATGCAGGAAAGTGTCACAGAATTCTTCTACATAAACAAACAGTAACCCCCCGGGGATCCAGTCTGGTGAAACAGGACAGTAATTCCAATTAGCTTGGACTTTGGGAGACTGAGGTAAACGTTATGCTGACAGCTTCAAATTCCAAACCAAACTTAAAGTCCAACTTTCTGGAAAGAATCAAGATCTGGATCAATCTCAGTTGTGTATCCAACTTTCCCAGAGCCTCATTAAATACGGTAAAATATTGTTTCAGATACTGCTAATTAGGCTCTTCAACAAAGGTGTTAGAAACATGCCGCATGCCACACTGTCCTTGGCACACAAATGAACTAGTTATACTATGTACACTTGGCAGGTATATATATAGTCCAGTGTGTGTGTGTTGGGGGGGCAGGTAGACCTATAAACAAATAATGACAACCTAGAATTTGGACAGAGTTTCCTAAGAGAGTGATGGATAGGATTGGATGGGAACAAAGAAAATGGAATGGCCAGGTCTCTGCCTTTTGCGCCAAGCAAGATTCCAAGCAAATTAGTTAAATTCTTAAAAACTGTAAAGAAGCTATTCAATGGCTTAAAAAGGCAAACTTTAAAACATTTTTGATATACGTAAATTACGTAAGTATAATTCCAATACAAGTAAAATCGAATATTTCTTAGCCTCCTTTTGCTCTAGTAATTATAAATGATTCTTAACTATTCTCAGGGGCAGGAACATTACTGGGGAATACTCATTCCACAAACACTTGATTCTTCTTAGTTATTTGTAGGTACTAAAAGTAGTCCAACAATTTTGTTAAAAATTGCTATTTAGGGGATCCCTGGGTGGCTCAGCGGTTTGGCGCCTGCCTTTGGCCCAGGGCACGATCCTGCATCGGGCTCCGGGCATGGCGCCTGCTTCTCCCTCTGCCTGTACCTCTGCCTCTCTCTCTCTCTCCCTCTCTCTGTGTCTATCACGAATAAATAAATACATAAATACATAAATAAATAAATAAATAAATCTTTTAAAAAAATTGCTATTAAGGTCTATGGGTGTGCAAACAAGTGTGTTTACATCTCTGTATGCTCTTTTCATTGATATCTAGTTTTTGTTTTTTTTGTTTTTTTTTGTTTTTATTCATTCACGAGACACACAGAGAGAGAGGCAGAGAAGAGGGTTCTCTGCAGGGAGCCTCACGCAAGACTCCTCCCAGGATTCCAGGATCACCACTTGAGCTGAAGAGAGACCCTCAACCACTGAGCCACCCAGGCGTCCCTCATTGATACCTAGTTAAAAGAACAGATGTCCATATGAAAATCTTCATTAGCTTTCTTTTCCAATTAAGTATACAAAATCACAAACTGAACACGTATGCCTCGAAAATACTTAATCAGTCAAATACAACACTTCCAAAATTGTCATGAACAGAGCAAATATCAAATATTATTTCGACTATTTCAAAAGATTCACAGTTTCTGAATTTTCATTTATTCAGGCTCAGTAATCTGTGTACTAATTACAAGTCCGTGAGGTTTCACTAACCATCTGCTGGCAATGCAGAAGTCACTGATAAAGTTCACCAACAAGATTCTGGAACTCTACCAGCATTGTAGCAGTTACTAGTTATTCAGATATTACAAAGAAGATTTACATTGTCATGTAGGAGTTTATCTTATAAATATTTATATAGTGCTTACTATTACATCAGTCTCTGTTCTAAGCATCTTACAAATATTCCTTTAATCCTCATAAAAACACTATGAGGTGGGTACTCTTATTATGCTCATTTACAGAGGATGAAACAAGAATAAGGCAATGAATGAATGTCCCTCCCAATTCTCAGGATTATATGATTAGTAGCATTAGGAGTGTTACCTAATACTCTGGGGAGAACAAAGGCTTGTGTCTCCCAAAGCTGGGAATTATAACAAGTTTTTTCCTGCACCCAACCTAATCCAGATCAACTGTTCTAGAAACCCAAGGATGAATTAAAGTAAAAGTGCTGCCATCTCCATACTACACTGGCTTGAGCCAAAGCTAACCAACCACCTATCTGGCTTCCCTTCAATCTTCCGGCAATGTTTATTAGGTAGACTATAAAGCAGTAACCACCACAAACTGACAAGAGACTTACTAAGACTGAGACAAAGCTGAGAGTGAATGCCCAGGACAGAGTTAAGTGAGGAAATGATTTAAAAATGGCTGTGTTGACTCTTGAGGAAAGCCCAAGGAACAACTTTCCTTCTGGGGACTAGCCCCATTTCTCCTCTAAAAATCTGTTAAAAATTCACAAGAGAGTATCTTTGCTGTTCAGGAAATAAAAATCAAACATCTGATTGTTAACTAATGACCTCTTGTTTCCCCATCTGTGACGATCTTGTTTTAATATGTCACAGAGAACAGAAAAATCACAAGTATAACATAGGCATCCCACCAAGATAAACAGGAAGACGATCTTTGAGTTCTGGGAAAGCGACTAAAAATCTGAGCCATTTTCTAACTATAGTTTTGGGACGCGCACAAATAGGTGTCGTTGGGAAATAGCACCTGCTCTTCTCTGTACTGGGGTTTCTGCCAGATGCACACATAAGCTGTGTGCTTCCCCACGTGCGCAGAGCCAGCTCTGCTGTCTACTAAGGATTCTTTAGAAAGTGACGTATTTCAAAGACTTTTTATATATATTCAGGAAAATTTATCTATTGCCCAACTTTATCAGCTTATGATTTTCTTAAAGGATTTTATTTATTTATTCATGGGACACACACACACACACAGAGAGAGAGAGAGAGAGAGGCAGAGACACAGGCAGAGGGAGAAGCAGGCACCATGCAGGGAGCCCGACGTGGGACTCGATCCCAGGTCTCCAGGATCACGCCCTCAACCAAAGGCAGACACTCAAATGCTGAGCCACCCAGGCGTCCCTATCAGCTTTTATTCACCAATCCAGTTAAAAATTGATCACCTCATCTCAAGAATTATAACATAAAACTTTAAACCATTTCTCACTCTCGTGAGTTTTTGAAATTATTTATTTGAGATAGAGTGAGAGAGAGAGGGAGCACAAGCTGGGGTTGGAGGTGGAGGGAGAGGGAGAAGCAGGCTCCCTGCTGAGCAGACAGCCCCATGTGAAGCTCAATCCCAGGACCCTGGGATCATGAGCTGAGCCAAAGTCAGATGCTTAACCGACTAAGCCACCCAGGCACACCCTCACTATTGTGAATTTTTTTTATTACTCACAGAAATGGAATAGTATATCTTATGTGTTAATGTAATTACACAATGAGGGCATTTTTCCCTCCCAACAAGCATTACTTAACGTTGAACTGACATTTAGTGTATTCCCAGTAAGTAACTTATACCAACACAGGCCAGAGACAGCTAAATAATTTCTTCTGTAACATTGTTTTGTGTGAAAAAAATGTAAACATACATAAAAATAGAGATAATCGTATAATCAACCTCAACCTCGATTAGTTCAATAATTATCAACATTTTCGTAGCTTAGTCCTGCCCCCATTTTGCCTTATTTAAAATTTATTTTTTATTGAGATATAATTGACATAGAACCTTGTGAACAACATAATGACTTAACACATGTATATATCGTGAAATAATCACTACAATAAGTTTAAAACATCTATCACCTCATATAGTTAAATTTTTTTTCTTGTGATAAAAGCTTTTAAGATCTACTCTTTTAGCAACTTTCCAATATATAACAGAGTATTAACTACAGTCACCACACAGTGCATTACACCCCAAGACTTATTTATCTTTCAACTGGAAGCTTGTACCTTTTGACCACCTTCACCCATTTTGCGCACCCCACCAACCCCCACCTCTAGGAATAACCAATCAATTCTCTGCATCTATGAGCTTAGCGGGTTTTTTAAAACTTAAATTCTACATATAAGTGATAACATACACTATTTGTCTTTCTGTCTGACTTATTTCACTTAGAATAATGCATTGAAGATCCAACCATTATTGTCACACATGGCACAATTTCCTTCTTTTGTATGGATGAATAATATTCTGCTATATATAGTCACAATATCTATTTTTCATGATTCAGTCTTAGTAAGTGGTCTGTTACTAGGAATTTATTCATTTCTTCTAGGTTGTCCAACTTGTTGGCGTATAATTCATAGTAGTCTCCAAATTTGTCCCTTTTTTTTGGCTGAAATACCATAAAGCATATCCCAACTTCAATATGCATGTCTTATAAGGACTTAAAATAAAACCATATCCACAATGCCATTATCACATATACAAAATTAAGAAAATCTCAACACTGTCCATCATCCATCAAGTGCTAAAACTTTTCTGATTGTCTTAGAGATTCTCTTTACAGTTACTTAATTCTACTCAAGATCAGGGATCCCTGGGTGGCTCAGCAGTTTGGCGCCTGCCTTTGGCCCAGGGTGCAATCCTGGAGACCTGGGATTGAGTTCTGCGTTGGGCTCCTGGCATGGAGCCTGCTTCTCCCTCTGCCTGTGTCTCTGCCACTCTCTCTCTCTCTCTCTCTCTCTCTATCATAAATAAATAAATAAATAAATAAATCTTTAAAAAAAATCTAAACAAGGTTCATACCTAGCATTGGTTACTCAATTTTACTAGTACCCCACTCTTGTTTTTATAGCATTGGTTTACTGGAAAAATGATATATTACATTTTCTGTATTTAGCCGATTCCTTTCTGAAGATATTCCTCTTATTTCTGTAGATAGGTAATTAGATCTAAAATTTTTAAATTCAGTTCTATGTTTTGCATAAGAGAATTTCATAGGACTTGCTGTATACTTCTTAATGCATCACATCTTGAGGCACAAAATGTTATAGTTTCATATTTCATGATGACATATTGCTCATGGGGTCAAGTGGTATCAGCTTGATTCCTGTATTATAATGTTTTTCATCAACATTTCACCTGATTGTTTTAGCATCAACTGATGATTGTGATCCATATTTTATTAGAAGTTGCACAATAAAGAGTTTTATCATTTTTTTTTAATTTACCAGCTGGAATGCTACCATAGAGAACTTATCATCAACTGTTTTGTTACCTTGAAACACAATTTGTAGATGAAAGATAGCACTTGTTTCTTTTTATTTATCAATTTTTAGAATGTGAACTGGTGCTCTTGCTACTTTAGTTGTGACTATAAGGCCTTCTAAAAAATTGTGGATGTATGGATTTTCATATATTTGAATCATCTTAATCATCTTAGTTGTTATTTTTGATGCTTAAATATTTTGGCCAGTAGAAATTATTCAGGTTGGTTCCTGTGTACTTTAGATATGTTCACATTAATCCTTGACAATTTTCTTGCCTTCTGGTATTAGATATACCAGACTCATCCTGCTTTTTTTCCAAGAGAAAAAAATTCTTGAATTCATGCTACATTCCAGTTCAAATCTAACATAGGGTTTTCTCTTAATTTGATTTTGTATTTGTGTTTTATTTTCTCACATGAAAGGTTTTTTTTTTTCCCCGATGACATTTACAAATGACTTATCTGCTTTATCCTACTTAAGACTTTATTGTATTCTCTTTGTCTAGTAATATATCCCATTAGGGGCAGATAGTCAAAACAGTGTGATTTAAAGTCACTTGGTCGGGATCCCTGGGTGGCACAGCGGTTTAGTGCCTGTCTTTGGCCCAGGGCGCCATCCTGGAGACCGGGGATCGAATCCCACATTGGGCTCCCGGTGCATGGAGCCTGCTCCTCCCTCTGCCTGTGTCTCTGCCTCTCTCTCTCTGTGTGACTATCATAAATAAATAAATAAAAAATTAAAAAAAAAAAAAAAGTAAAGTCACTTGGTCTAATTATTTTCTCTATATGACTGTGCTATCAACTTGAGATGTAGTTAGTTTAGTTTCAATTCTGTTTTCAATTTTTAGGGGATTGATTTTTTTCTGTTTGGAATAATTGCCTTTAATTATGTAGTATATAGCATATAGCCAGACATTGTTCTAGATTCTTTTCATGCCTCATCTAATTTACCCTTTACAGTAAACCTCTGTGGTAGGTATTACCATCTCTGCTTTACATTTATATAGTTTCCAAGATCACCAGGGACAGGATATGGACTTAAAGTAAAGGATCTGATTTATAATCCCCTGGCAAAGTATAAGTTCCTTAAGAGAGATAAATGCAAATTAATATGGGGGAATCAAAGAAGGGAAAATTGCATTTTTTAAATGACAGCTATCCTAACAGGTATGAAGTGATAACTCATTGTGGCTTTGCTTTTTCATTTCCCTGATGATTCGGGATGTTGTACTCTTTTCATGTACCTGTTGGCCATTTTTATATCTTCTTTGGAGAAATGTTTCAAGTCCTTTGTCCATTTTTAAATTGGATTATTTGGGGTTTTTGCTCTTAAGTTGTAGAAGTTCCTTTTATATTGTGGATATTAATATTATCTCTGATATTAACTTATCAGAGATATAGTTTGCACATATTTTCTTCCATTCCATAGGTTGCCTTTTCACTCTGTTTTTTTTTTTTTTAAGATTTTATTTATTTACTCATGAGGCAGTGGTAGAAGGCAGTGGTAGAAGTGGTAGAAGTGGTAGAAGTGGTAGAAGGCAGTGGTAGAAGCAGGCTTCCTGCAGGACTCAATCCCAGGACCCCAGGATCAAAACCTGAGCTGAAGGCAGATGCTCAACCGCTGAGCCATCCAGGCATCCTGGCTTTTCACTCTGTTGTTTCTTTTGCCGTGCAGAAGCTTTTTAGGTGATGTCTATTTTTGCATTTGATGCTTGTGCTTTACATGTGATATCCAGGAAATTGCTTTTTTCCTATGTTTTTTTCTAGGAGCTTTGTGATTTCAGGTCTTACATTGACATCTTTGATCCATTTGAGTTAATTTTTGTGAGTGTCGTAAGATAGAGGTCTGATTTCATTATTTTGTTTTTGGCTGTCAGTTTTCCCAACATCATTTATTCAAGAGGCTGTCCTTTCCCCATTGTGTATTTTTGGCTCCCTTATTAAAAATGTGTAGGGGTTTATTTCTGGACTCTATTTCATTTCACTGATAAATGTGCCTGTTTTTATGCCAGTACCATACTGTTTTGATTGCTAAAGCTTTATAATATAGCATGAAATCAGGTATTGTAATGCCTCCAGCTTTGTTCTTTCTCTGGATTGCTTTGGCTATTTGGGGTCTTTTGTGATTACATATACATTTTAGAGTTGTTTGTTTTATTTCGTGAAAATAAATGCTACTGGAATTTTGATTGAGATTTCTTGAATCTGAGGATTGCTTTGGGTAGTATGGACATTTTCACCATATGAATTCTTCCAATCCAAGAATGTGGGATATCTGTCTATTTATTTGTGTCGTCTTTGATCTCTTTCATCAGTGTCTTATGTCTTATAGTTTTCAGTGTACAGGCCTTTCATTTCTGTGGTTAAATTTATTCCTAAGTATTATTTTTCATGCAATTTTAAATGGAATTGTTTTCTTAATTTCTTTCATATAGTTCATTGTTAATGTAAAGAAATACAGCTGATTTCTGTATGTTGATTTTTTATTCTTATTGTACAACTTCACTTGATTTCATTTATTAGTTCTGACAGTTTTTAGTGGGGGCCTTAAGGTTTCTATACATAAGACCACACCATCTGTGAACAGAGATAACTAATTGTTTCTTTCCGATATGGATGACTTTTCTTTTCCTTGCCTACTTGCTCAGGCTAGGACATCTAATACTGTTTTGGATAAGTGGTAAAAGTGGGCATCCTTGTCTTGTTCTTCATTTTAGAGGAAAAGATTTAAACTTTCACTATTGAGTTTCACCGTGGGCCTGTTATATATGGTCTTTATTATGCTGAGGAACATTTATTTCTTCTAAATCCAATTTGTTCAGTGTTTTTATCATGAAAGAATGTATTTTGCCAAATGCTTTTTCTGCATTTATTGAGATGATCATATGGTTTTTATCATTCATTTTATTAATGCCATATCACATTGATTTGCAGGTATTGAAATAGCCTGCATCTCAGGAATAAATCTCACATGCTCATGGTGAAATAATCCTTTTAATGTGCTGTTGAATTCAGTTTGCTGTAATTTTGTTGAGAATTTTTACATCTACATTCATCAAGCCTCTAATTTTTTTTCTTGCGGTGTCTTGAATTTGGTATCAGGGTAATGGTATCCTCATAAAATGAGTTTGGGAGTGTTCCTCTTCTTCAATATTTTGGAAGAGTGTGAGAAGCATTGACATTAATTCTTCTTGGTAGAATTCGCCTGGTCCTAGGCTTCTGTGTTGAGAAGTTTTTTGATTGCAGATTCAACCCTCTTACACCTCTTGGTCGATTTATTTATTTTTAATTTATTTTTAAAATTTAAATTCAACTAGCCAATGTATAGTACATCATTAGTTTCAGATGTAGAGTTCAGTAATTCATCAGATGCATATAATACCCAGTGCTCATCACATCATATGCCCTCCTTAATGCCCATCATCCAGTTACCCCATCCCCCCACTCCTCTCCCCTCCAGTAACCATCAGTTTGTTTCCTAGAGTTAAGAGTCTTTCATAGTTTGTCTCCCTCTCTGGTTACTTCCCATTCAGTTTTCCCTCCCTTCCCCTATGATCCTTTGCACTGTTTCTTATATTCCACATGTGAGTGAAACATTGGTCGGTTTAGATTTTCTATTTCATCGTGATTCATTGTTGTTAGACTCTATGTTTCTAGGAATTTATGCATTTCTTCTAGTTTATCCAGTTTGTTGGCATATATTTATTTATTGTAGTGTCTCATAATCCTTTGTATTTTTGTGATATCAGTTGTAATTTCTCTTGTATTTCTTTCAATAGAGAAATCGATAGGGACACCTGGGTAGCTCAGTGGTAGTCTGTGTGATCCCAGGATCCTGGGATCAAGTTCCAAATTGGGCTCCCTGCAGGAAGCCTGCTTCTCCCTCTGCCTATGTTTCTGCTTCTCTCTCTGTGTTTCTCATAAAAAAAATAAATAACATATTTAAAGAAAAAAGAAATTATAAATATAATAAATTTACAAATTTATAAGTTTCTTTATAAGCAGATTTACGTATATTTTTAAACTTCCTCTTCTCTTATATAAAAGGTAGCATATTACATGTGCTGATTTGCATTTCATTTATTTTACTTAATATATTCTGGAAACCACTGCACATTTCTTCCCCAGAGACCATCCTCATTTTTTTGCTTTCAACAGCACAGATACTCATCATGTGAATATACTATCGTGTATTCAACCAGTCTTCTGTGTTTGAATATTTAGGTAGTTTCTTTACATTGATAATTTTATTTTCTCTCTTTTTCTCCTGACTCATTTAGCTAATTAATGGTTTGTCAAATTTGTTGATCTTAAGAAAACAATTTTGGTTTCATTGATTTTTCTTTATTGTTTATTTTCTATTCACTGATTCTGCTATTATCTGAATAGTTTACTTTTTCAATTCATTCTGGATTTAACTGTCTTTTTCTGGTCTGTTAAGGTGGAAACTTGGGAACATGTTTAGACTTACTTCTTTTGTGATATGAACACTCTAAAGGTATAAATTCCCCTATAAACATTATATTTGTTGCAATCCATATACATTGATACCTTGTATTTTCATTTTCATTCAATAAGATGTATTTTGAGATAATATCCCTTGTGATTTCTTTTTTGACTCATGGCTACTTAGAAATGGGTTATTTTTTAAAGTTTTCTGTGTGTGTGTGTGTGTGTGTGTGTGTGTATGAATTTTTAAATGTTTGGCATTTCCAGGTATCTTTCTGCCATTGATTTCTAATTTAATCCTGTTTTGGATGGAAACATATTCTTTATTATTTCAATTGTTTTTCAATTTATCGAGATTTATTTTATGACCCAGCAAATGGTTTGTTCTGGTAAATGGTCGATGGTGCTTGAAAAGAAACTATCTTCCACTGTGGCTGAGTGGTGTGTTCTATACAAGCTAGTTAGGTCAAGTTGGTTGACAGGGTTCAAGTTTTCTAAATTCTTACTTATTTTCTGAGTATTATCAGTTGTTGAGAAAGGAGTGTTGAAATCGCCAGCTATAGTTACATGTTTTTTTTTCTTCTCTTTGGTCTAAGACATTTTGCTTTTATAATTTGATGTTCTGTGATTAAATACACAATTGAAATAGTTATTTCTTAGTGAGTTGATCCCTTTATCTTTAGGAAATACCCCTCTTTATTCATGTTAATTTTACCTATTCCAATGTTTACTTCACTATTAATATAGTCACTTTATCTTACAATTAATGTTTGCATGATATATCATTTTCATCCTTTTACTTATGTCTCTGTGTTTTAAGCATATTTCCTGGGGATAGTATATAGTTGAATCTTGCTTTTATATCCAGTCTGATAATCTCTATCTGAGACATATAAACAAGAGTTTAGCAAACATTTTCTGTAGAGCCAGTTAGTAAACTGGTCTCTGTCACAACCACTCAGCTCTGCTATTGTGGAGTCAAACTATCTGTAGGAAATACATAAAAATATGCACATGGCCCATTCATTTACAAAAAGAGAGGCTCTCTCTGCTTTTGCTTGTTTTGCTTCTCTACCTGCTTATTCTGCTCTTGGTGCTGCTTCTCCCGCCTTCCTTTCTTTCTCCTCTACCTCCTATTTTCTACTATTCCTCTCCTTTCCTGTGCCCCTTTACTTCCTCTGTCTTTTTGTTTTTCTTCTTTTGATAGAGTGATGTTTTCGTGGTATAATTTTTCTTAAGCACAATAAGCTTCCATAAATATTTCCTCTGTGTAAGTCTGGGACAAAAAAAAATGTGCGGTGGAGGGGGGCAGAAATTTTCTCAGTGTTTGTCTGGAAAGTTTTTATGTTACTTAAAAAAAATTTTTTTTTTATTCGGGAGAGACACACAGAGAGAGGCAGAGACACAGGCAGAGGGAGAAGCAGGCTCCCTGCACGGAGACTGATGTGGAACTCTATCCCAGACCCTTGGATCATAACCTGAGCAGAAGGCAGACACTCAACCACTGAGCCATCCAGGTGCCCTGAAGTTTTAAAGTTCTGTATGTTGCTCTTGAGAAGTCTAATGCCAGCCTAATTTCCTTACCTTTAAAGTAATTATATTTTTATGCCTGAAGGCTCTGAGGCTTTTTCCTTTGTCTTTAAGGTTGTTGATTTTTCTAAGACATGTCTCAGGGTTCATTATAACAGGTCATTTTCCCCATGTATGTGGTGGGTCCTTTTAATATTTATATTGAAATATATTTAAATTCACTTCTGGAAGGTTTAAAAAAATTTTTTAAACACTAGTTTTATTCCATTGTTTCATTTCTCCTCTTCAGAAATTCCAACTATGTGTACCTTGATTTTTTGTGTTTGTCTGTTTTCCATTCCCTCACATTCTCTTGATTTCTTTTGAAATATCTTTATCTCCATTTCATTTTCTTGTTGTTTTACTCATTTTCTTTAATGTTTCTTTGTTTTTCTTTGTGATGAGAGCTCTTAGAATTTACTTTTAACAAATGTCCTTTATATCATACAGCAGTTAGCTATCCTCATCATGTTGTACATTACAGCCCTAGTACTGATTTATAACTCAAAGTTTGTACCTTCTGACCACCTTCCTGCAATTCCTCTTCCTTTACCCTCCACTTCTGGTAACCATACGTCTGATCTCTTTTGTATGAGTTTGGTTGTTCTGTGTGTGCGTATGTGTTTTAGAATGCACATGTAAGTAAGATTATTCAGTATTTGTCGTTCTCTGTCTGACTAATTTTATTTAGCATAATGCCTTCAAGGACCATCCATGGTATTGCAAATGGTAGAATTTTCTCGATTTTTTATTGGTGAATAATATTCTATTCATCCATCAATGAATTCAATGTTTCTTTTAATTTTTTGTTTGAATTTCTTCTTCTTTGGGCACATTATAGTTTATGTTTTATATTTTAGACACTTATGCCTTTATCATCCAGTACTTTCCTGAGTTTGATCAATTCTTATTGCATTTCATCCTGGATTTGTTTGTTTGCTTATATCCTTAGTGTTGAACTTTATCATTCTAAGTAGTTTTTTAAAAAATTGTCTTTAATGCTTGTTTGAGAATATATAATTCAATATAGAGGTTTTTTTGTTACAGTATACTACTTTGTGGTTGGTTTGGGGAGGAGAATTTTCATCAGCTAAAAGGTTTGTTGTTCTTTTTTTTGTATTCATGTTTTTAAACTTGCTTTGTATAGAGTTGATTTAATATTTCACTATTCCTGGGATATGGAGTTCAGCCAAGATACGGAAGTACATTTTTTCTATATTTTAAAATTTTTCTATTTTTTATTTTTTATAAAGATTTCTATTTATTTCAGAGAGAGAGTGAAAGCAGTGGGAGGGAGAGAATTATAGACAGATTGTCTCTGCTGAGGGGAGAGCCCCACACAGGGCTCAATCTCATGACCTGAACCAAAGGAAGAGTTGGAAGACCGAGCCACCACGTAGGCTCCCTCAGAAGTATAGTTTTTTAAAAAAATGATTTTGTGGTAGTGTTGGAGGGTGAAAGTGTTGGTGTAACCTGTTTTTTAGACCCTTAATTTAACTTTCTCCTTTCCTTTCACTATGGTGAAAAGGCTTTTGTATTCATCTGGACAAGAGGTGGTGGAGACCTGGACCATGGTGATAATAATAGGGTTGGTGAGAAGTGGTCTTATTATTTTGAAGGTGGAAGTGACAGCCTTTACTAACAGATCAGCTGTAGGATGAGAGGGAGAGGGAAATGAATCCAAGTCAAATGACACCAATGTTTCTATTTTTTTACTGAGCAACGGTAGAATGGAGTTGCCATTCACTGAAATGGAAGGAACTGATGGAGATGCCCTTGAGAAAGGCAGCTATCAAAAAATCAGTTCTTTTAAAAAAAGATTTTATTTATTTATTCTGAGAGACACAGGCAGAGGGAGAAGCAGGCTCCAGGTAGGAAGCCCAATGCAGGACTTTATCCCAGAATTCCAGGATCACGCCCTGAGCCGAAGGCAGATGCTCAACCGCTGAGCCACCCATGTGTCCCAAAAAATCAGTTTTAAGGGCACCTGCCTGACTCAGTAGAACATGTGACTCATGAGTTTGAGCCCCTCATTGGGAGTAGAGATTACATTAAAAAAAGAAACAAAGAAAAAGAAAAATCAGTTTTAGATCTGCAAAATTTGAAATGTGTGTTACTGCTCTGAATGGTGATTCAAGCAGTCGGTTGGAAACACAGGTCTGGAATTTGGGGGAGAGGTCCAGGCTGGAGACACATACTTGGGAGTCACTTGCACATAGATGATATATAAAGCCATGACATTCAACAAGGGTCACCAAGTGAATGGGTATAGATAGGAAAGAGAAGAATACCAAGGACTGTGGTAGGGGAACTAACATTTACAAGTTAGAGATAAGGAGGAATATGGAAAAAAAGAAGACTAAAGAAGGGCAGGCAGAAACATGGGAAAGGGATCAGGACAGATAGTGCCCTGCAGGCTAAGAAATGCAAGTGATTCAAGGAGGAGAAAGCAACCAACTATGACAAATGCTGCTAATATGATGAGTAAGATGAGCCTTCAGAAGTGGCCAGTGGCTCTGAAAAAGTGGAGATGATGGATGACTCCAGGTGAGCAGTTTAGGAGTGGAGTGGGTCCACACCTGATTGTAGCCAGTTCAGGAGAGAATGGAACTGCTGATTATGAATATAGGACCTTTATTCTAGAAAGGGCAGAAATGGGGCAGTAATTGAAAGGGGTAGTAGAGAGGTGCTTGGGTGGCTCAGTTGGTTAAGCATCTGCCTTTGGCTTAGGGCATGATCTCAAAGTCCTGGTCCCATGTCAGGCTCCTACTCAGTGGGGAGTCTGCTTGTTCCTCTTCCTCTCTCCCTCAGTTGCATGTTCTCTCTCTCTCTGTCAAATAAATAAATAAAATCTATAAAAAATAAAAAAAAGAAAGGGGTAGTGGAATGGAGCAAGAGATTTATTTATTTTTTTTGAAAGATGAGAGAAAAAAAAGTATTTTCTGATAGGAATGGTGTAAGGAATCCTTATAAAAAGAATGTCTCAGAGTGACCTGTGAATTTCCTTGAAATGTTAGGATGACAGTAGAGGCAGGGGAGGGAGTTAAAGTGCAAGTCATCTCCTGAGGGTAGCCACAATGTGTATTGCAAAGAAGCTGTGGTTGTGGTTGTGGCTGGTGATTAAGATTTCCCTCACAATTAATCATGGTGCATTTGTTAAAGAACCTCATACACTGTGTAACACTTAACCTTTGGTTATTACCTCTATAGTTGCATCTATGACAAAGTGGAGATGCTTGCATTGGAGGTCATTATACATTGCTGTAGTGCATGATACACACATATGCTGTGTGTCTGGGCATATATATAGTAAATGTAGCAGTGTACAATATTATATAACTATCTGTACATACTATTTCTCTCTACATACATACATATATATATATATATCAAATATATAAAAATAGGATTGCCATAGCCATACACACATACTCACACACAGATATATGGGTGCTATATATTGCTGTGGTGGGTGCTAAATATTGTACATTGCTATATGTCTGATACAAATAGTTAAAAACCCAAAATTCCTTTCCAGTTCTTTTTTTTCCTTTCCAGTTCTAATAGTCTTTGAGCTTATCACACATAAAACACATAGGTTTCTTTTAAAGTGACAAATAGAAAATATACAAATGTGGGAAAGGAATAGAAAATGGATCAGAGATGTAGGCAAGGGCAAGTGCACATGTGGCCAACAAATGGTCACAGTATAGATAAGGAATGTTAAAATAAAACGGTGCGTACAGTGCCAGGAGTTTGCAGATGAGGCACATCCAATCTACTTTGCAATGGCCAGGGAAAGTTTCCTGGAATCGGTGAAAACAGAAGCATAGTATGGTACTCTCTGTCCTCTGGGAATGACCTCTCCTCAGTGAGTTTCAATTATGTCTTTCCCATCAGGGCTGATAATTATCTCTCCTCTACTCATGTTCTTTATTGACTTTCAGCATGTTGGTCCTGGCACCATGAGTTCATGGGTTCATGGAGCCATATTTGAATTATTGAGGCAGAGTGTAAATAAATGCAAATAAAATATATAGTCACATCACTTCATTTATATAGCATTGCACAGAAACGCAGTAATTCAATATTATGCTGAAGGCATTATGATTTAAGACAAACTTCTAGGGCAGCTCGGGTAGCTCAGTGGTTTAGCGCTGCCTTTGGCCCAGGGCATGATCCTGGAGTCCTGGGACCCAGTGCCACGTCAGGCTTCCTGTGTGGAGCCTGCTTCTCTCTCTGCCTGTGTCTCTGCCTCTCTCTCTCTCTCTTTCCGTCTCTTATGAATAAATAAATAAAAATAAAAAAGACAAACTTCTAAAAGATCATTACCTTGTATTAAAAATTCATGCAGTTATTTATGATGTGAAGCATACAGTTAAAGCAATTTTCAACTACTTAGGTCTACTTCTCACAATAATTGCTTTGAGGCAAATAAGACAGGCATTATTTAATCACCACCATTTTTAGAGACAGATCATAAATTTGGCAACTAAACAGGGTAGTCTGTAAATTAGGGAAGGCAGTACAAACTGGTTGGTCAAACAAGTGCCCAAAGGGGATACCAAGAGCTGGAGTGGGAAGCTAAAAGGTTGAAATGCTGGAAAGCCCCTAACAGAAAACAGAAGATGTGACACATTCAGTCAGTATTTTAGACAGGAGGCCTCTGGCTAGGCCTTTACATACTGTCTGACATGACATGTGTATTTGGTTCCAGATTAAGTGTTCCAAGTGGAGAAGACAATATCAGTACTTCCAGCTATCTACTAGGGATCTGTACCTTGATAGGCTACAAGCACATTAAACTCTGGAAGTTTGAAAAGGCTCATTTTCAGGGCACCTGGCTGGCTCAGTTTCTGGAGTGTGCAACTCTTGATCTTGGGGTTGTAAGTTCAAGCCTTGCATTGTGTGTAGAGATTACTGAAGATAAAATAAAATCTCTTTTTAAAAAAGGCTCATTTGGGCACCAGGGTGGCTCACTTGGTTAAGCATCTGCCTTCAGCTCAAGTTATGACCTCAGGGTCCTGGAATCCAGCTCCACATTGGGCTCCCTGTTCAATGGGGAATCTGTTTCCCCCCTCTCTCTGCTGCTCCCCCTGCTTATGTTCTCTCTCTGGCAAATAAATAAATAAAAACTTATTTTTAAAAAAAGGCTCATTTTCCCCACAGGCTCCTCTTTCATTTCAAGTCTTTGCTAATCATGCCATTGTCTGAGATGGAAATGTTAAAGATTGATTGATTGATATTTGAGAGAGAGAGAGAGAGAGAGAGAATGCACATACACAGGGGGAGGGGCAGAGGGGGAGGGAGAGAATCTCCAGCAGACTCCCAGCTGAGTGCAGAGCCTGATGTGGGGCTCGATCCCACGACTCTGAGGTCATGAACCTGAGCCAAAACCAAGAGTTAGATATGAGCCACCCAGGCACTCCTGAAATGGACATGTTAGAATAACTTTGGCCTCTTTTTTTTTTTTTTTTTTTTTTAACTTTGGCTTCTTGATGTTTATCTCTCACATCTGTTTAGGTGGGTAAGCTCTACCAGTCATAGTGATGAAAGGGCTCTGCAGTCTTCCAGTGGTTTCATTACCACTTTTTTTACCTGGTGCAGTGTATGGGCTGCACTGACAGATATTGGGAAGGCATTTGTAGTCAGATCCAGTTAATCCACAAGGGGTATATGAATGTAAGCACGACTTACTAAATAATGCACGAGAGCAGCAATGGTTGGTAACAAGAGTTAGGAAAGTCAGAAAGATCTAATTCAGTCAGGATTGTGTCTTTTTTTTTCTTAAGATTTTATTTTTTAAAGTAATCTCTATACCCAGTGTGGGACTTGAACTTACAACACTGAGATCAAGAGTCATATGCTGGACTGACTGAGCCGGCCAGGCGCCCCCAGTCGGAACAGTGTCTTGAAGAGCAGTCAGGCACTAGTCAGGCTACCAAGAATTCAGTCTACATCCAATTCTTTCCAATGACTTCTCCCTCCTCCTCACTGGCATTTTAGGTCGGGCCTCTCATATGGGAATCACTGGAGCTTTATACCCTTCAGTATTTCAAAGATGCTGCTTGAGCTGGAACACAACTGGCCTTACTCAACAATCCCTAAATTATTGTAGCTATCTCCTGACTGGTATCCATCCTTCCAATACCTGTCTTCCACTATCTACCGACATCCCAAAACTACTAGTTCAGAATTAGTTTTCTCAACACAGAAATTACATACTGCTCCTGTGAAAAAACAGACTTAGATGGTTGTCCATACAGCAAGACAAGTTAGACTCCGTAAGGTTGGACCATTTTTGACCCTCCCCACCCTGGCTCCACTCTGATTTTCCAACCTCAGCTCCTGCCACATCTCCCATTATGCTCATGTGGATTCTTCCACAAATAAGTGCAGTTTCCTCATTTCTATGTCTGGTTATGCTCTTTCTTCTGCCTGAGACTCCCTTCATTTTTTTTCCTGTCTGGAAGAGAGAGAAGGAGAAGGAGAAGGAGAGGGAGAGGGAGAGGGAGAGGGAGAGGGAGAGGGAGAGGGAGAGGGAGAGGGAGAGAGAGGTTGATTTGTTAACTAAATAGGAATTTTGCTAGACTAAAAAATAACTCCATGGAAATAAAAATCTTCAGCCTTACTAAGAAGCCTAACATAGAATTCTGTTAAGTATGTCATGAGAACTTGAAGAAATTCATAGAGAAAATCAATCAATTTAAAGGAACTTAGATATAACCTGATTATCTGCCTCTATAGGGTAAAGAAAAAGTAATTCCATGAAACCATTGCCTATAATAAAGATACCTCATCTTGACAAGTGGACTATATGATAGTTCCGAAGTGCATTGGTTCTCAACATTCCTCCTAATTAAAGTCCTGCTACATTCCTCCTAATTAAAGTCCTAATTAAGCCAAAGTTAAAATTGGTCCAGGAAGAATGTCTAGCCAATAATGTGGGAAATAATCTGGACAAAAACTTCAGTTCTTTAAAGAAATACATTCTGATGTAGTGAGAAAATTTGAAACTTCCAAATATTTGAAAATCAAGATCTGGGGGTTTGATTAAAATTCTGGAGGGCAAACACATTTTTTTAAAAAGATGTAATATTAAGAGTAAATATTTGAAGAAACCAATAAAGAAAGACACAGGTATCTCTGATGGAGGGACTGGGATTAAAGATAAAATCCTTGGGTAGACACCTGAATGGCTCAGTCAGTCAAGCATCTGACTATTGATTTTGGCTCAGGTCATGATCTCCTGGTTCTAAGATTAAGCTGGGTGTCAGGCTCTGTGCTCAGCAGAGTCTGCTTGAGATTCTTTACCCCCCTTCCTTCCTCCCCTCCCACTCCCCTGACTTATGCTCTCTCTATCTCTCTAAAATAAAATAAAATAAAATAAAATAAAATAAAATAAACAAGTAAAATCTTTAAAAAACAAAACAAAAAAAGATATGTGGTGCCTGGATGGCATAGTCAGTTAAGCTTCTGACTCTTGGTTTCAGCTCAGGTCGTGATTTCAGAGTCCTAAGGTCAAGTCCCATGTCAGGCTCTGAACTCCTTGCAGAGTCTGCTTGAAATGCTTTCTCCCTTGTCCTGTGCCCCTCCCCCACCACATACTCTCTCCAGCTGTCTCTGAAACAAATAAATCTTTTTAAAAAAGATACAATCCTTGGGCTTGATGAAGATGGCCAAAACATGTTGAAATATGTGCTTGTCATCTTGGAACCAAGAAAGAATACTTTGTAAAGAATTGGGATAAAATATTGAAAAGACAGAAATCCATACACATGTTACAGGAATTCCACAACATTTTCAAAAATCTAAAAATATCCCTCATGAGGTAGGGGCAATGAAGGCAATGTGAAAGGACTTCCTACTGAGGAAGAAAAGTGCAAGACTGAAGAGCATGTAGAAGGAAGTAGCAGCCTGTAATTCAGAACTTACTGAGAAGACATGCAATTAATTCAGAAGTCTCAGAAAGACATAAAAGAACTCTTGTTTATAAGGAAAATGAAGCTGAACATTTTAATCATTGCATTGTGCAATAAAATAGCTAGATCTTCATTCTGAATCAGGTGGCAAATATATAATGAAAGGTGGAAATTGACAACTGGAAGATCATCGGAATGAGGTACTAAACAACCAGAAAAAGGAGATGATTTACATCCTATGTGCAGAAACTATATGAATATTATAGATATTATAGTTGAAAATAATAGATTAAAATAACAATTCAAATCACAGTCCAAAATGGGTGATAAGGTATGAGTTATACACATGAACGGGCAGAACAAGAACAAGGAGTTGACAATTTTTTTTTTGAGTTGACAATTAATTAAAGCACAACTGGAAAAGAAATACAAAGCCCTCTAGCTGAAAATAAAAGCTCTTAAAGAACTCCTTGAGCAGATAGACATTCTTTATAAAGAAAAAACTAATTTATGAAGCATATGAAGAATGAACAGAAATGGTCAATATAGAAGAAACAAAAATTTACAGGCAGAAGAATTCAAGACATGATGATTTCAGAAAACAAAGAGTTTCCATGAATAGCAGTTTGCTCTTATTAAGAGAGCGTGGACAACTGACTCCCTGTTTATGCTATGGAAAGAGCCTTCTCTGAAGAGAAGAAAAAAGTAATCAGCATAAAATACAAAGAACCCTGCCACCCCCCTCCCAACACCCCCAATCACTAAGCTTCTAAAAGCAATGGAAGGTCAGGAAGACCTGATCCTCCAGTCCCTCCACAGAGAAGTCCTCTGAGTCGATTCTTTTGACTCATTCTTGTGAGTCATTAAAAACCCTCATTAAAAACTGTTTCATGGACTCTGCCCTCTCTCTCTCCTTCTCTCTCTCTTTTTTTAAGTAGACTCCACACCCGTGGAGGGCTTGATATCATGACCCTGAGATGAAGACCAAGAATTGGGTGCTTAACCCACTGAGCCACCCAGGCATCCCTGTCATCATCGACTCATAGTTAAATAGATGTGACAAGAAGTGATTTGGAGACTGTGAATAGGACTCTACCTACTCTGACATCTTCTTAAGAAAGGTCTATATAAACATCTACCTCTGTTTCATGGTCTGTTTAGCTTCATCAATGGAGTTGGTGGCCAAGATGTCCACCATCCTCCCACCTCTTAGTGATAAAGTATCCCTCCCCTCATGCACCTTAATCAAAATGATGAGACCAAAAGAGAGGGTGCAAATCTTTCCAATCCTGAGATCCTGAGACTGGGAAAGTACATCCACCATCTGCTCCTATGATGAGATATGAGTAATTTGTCTCAGATATCAGCAAACTTTTTCTGTAAAAGGCCATATAGAAAATACTGTAGGCTCTGAGGGCCCTGTGATCTTTTTTTTTTTTTTTTTTTTTTTAATGATAGTCACAGAGAGAGAAAGAGAGAGAGAGAGAGAGAGAGAGAGAGGGAGAAGCCGCCTCCATGCACCGGGAGCCCGACGTGGGATTCGATCCCGGGTCTCCAGGATCGCGCCCTGGGCCAAAGGCAGGCGCCAAACCGCTGCACCACCCAGGGATCCCAGCCCTGTGATCTTTAATGCAAACACTCAACTCTACCATTGTAGGCAACAATGTGAATGGGTATGGCTGTGCTCCAATAAAACTGTATTTATGAAAACGTGTGGTGGGCTGAATTTGGTCCTAAGTAATAGTTTGCCAAGCACTGATCTTTCTGACAAAAACTTGGCCTCATATCCAGGCCTTTGTATTACTTCATTTAGAAAGAGTTATCACAATATCCCCTTTAGCCCACCCTCTATGAATGTTAGAGAATCCTATCCTCTTCTGATTGTGAAGGTAACTGTGACCATGTTGTCTGCTTATAATTGAAGAGAGGTGGCTAGTAATGGCTTAGAATTTGAAAACTGACCAAGTCACCACCTCATCAAATGAGATCCGAGGCAGATTTATGCTGTTTTCTGAAAACAACAACAACAACAACAAAACTGCAAAAATATATCCAGTCTTACATGCTCTTCCAGATACTTGCCTCTCATCCAATTAATTGATGGAAAGTCTTTTACCCTTGAGTGTGGTGATTCTTTGTGATGACCTCAGAAATAAGACCTTAAAGTTAAGTCATAAAAGGCAATACAGCTCCCATCCAGCTCTTTCTATTTAGGAAGTATACCTTTAAATTTCAGTGCCAAGAGGAAGGAACCCCAAGCCACACAAAGAGGCCACATGTAAGTGTTCCAGCTAATAGTCCAAGAGTGGTCCAGATGACAGCTAACATTAACCACCGGAAATGTGAAGGAGGAAGGCTTTGAGGTTATGCTAGTCCCCGTCTGACTATATGAGAGATCTTAAGCAAGAACCCCTATGCTCATTCAACATGCCCCCCAATTATGAGAAATAATAATATAATAATTATTGTTTTAAGACATTAAGAATAGGATGATCATTATACAGGATATATAACTGGGACAGATTTTGCTAACTGAAAGTAGGGTGCTGCTATAATAAAATATGTAGTGGCAGTGGGATGAAGGTAGGGTCTTAAAGATATGGTTAGCTGAATCCTGATGGCACCTTGAGGAGGCTTCTGGAGAAGGCTTCAAGGAAGTGAAGAAAATGTTATTGGAAGCTGGATGAAAGAAGACATTTTCTATGTAGTGGTGGAAAGGTTAGCAGTGTTGCTACCTGTAATAACATGGAAAATAGATGGAGTAGCTAGTGAAGTGATGGATCCAACTAAGGAGATTTGTGGTCAGATGTCAAAAGTGTTAATCTAGTTTCTTTAAGCTGTTTGTCATAAGGTATGGATGGAGATAAACAAGAGAAAGAATTGTTAAATAGTAAGGATCAAGCAAAATTAAAAAAAAAAAACCCACCATATGACCCAGAAATTCCACTTCTGGGTATATATCCTAAAGAACTGATGTGGACCTTGATCCCAAGACCCCAGGATCCTGACCCGAACCAAAAGCAGATGCTTAACTGACTGAGCCATCCAGGTCCCCCTAAAACATCAATAATTTTTTAAAAGATTTTATTTATATATTTGAGAGAGAGAGAGCATGAGCAAGGAGGGGCAAAGGGAGAGGAGAGAGAGAATCTGAAGCAGACTCCCCACTGACTGTGAAGCCTGACTTGGGGCTTGATCCCACTACCTCGAGATCATGACCTGAGCTGAAACCAAGAATTGGATGCTTAACTGACTGAGCCACCCAGGTGCCCCAAACATCAATAATTTTTAAAAGGAAAATTAAAATATATTTAAGGGATGAAGATTGAAACAGTTTTTAAAACCACATGTTTACCTTTTCTGCTCACTATTCTCTCCTGCATATATTGTTTCATCTGGCATCATTTTCCTTCATCCTGAAAAACTCATAATACAGGTTTGCTGGAGATAAATTCTCTCCATTGTGGTCTGTTCAAAAATACCTATTTTTCAAATTGAATTGGTATTGGTTTGAATGAAGAATGGACAAATAATGAACCAATATTAAATAGTTGGTACTTAATTTTGAAATGTTGGCAGACATCTGCCCAACCCCCTTCCTCCACCATGCAAACTGAATTTTCTTTGTGTAGGATTAAAACCATAGTCTTGGCTTTGTCTAACTCTCAGTAGTAGTTCAGAGTTGGAGACTATAATCTCATAATGGCCTGCTAATAGCCTAGATGGGGAGAAAGTCAAAATAAGGGAAAATGCCCCTGGGTTTACTCAGACCACCCACCACGTGAAAATCTGCTTGCAAGAAAGTGAGAATTAATTGCATATTGTTAGTATTTTTTACTGAACTCTGTAGTTTCTTATTTTGCATTTTTTGGCCTTAGTGTTTTGTTGTTGTGTGTGTATGTGTGTGTGTGTTTTTATAACTGATAGCCCATATTATGGACTATTTAAAAGAACTGATCTGGGATCCCTGGGTGGCGCAGCGGTTTGGCGCCTGCCTTTGGCCCAGGGCGCGATCCTGGAGACCCGGGATCGAGTCCCACGTCGGGCTCCCGGTGCGTGGAGCCTGCTTCTCCCTCTGCCTGTGTCTCTGCCTCTTTCTCTCTCTCTGTGTGACTATCATAAAAAAAAAAAAAAGAACAAAAAAAAAAAAAACAAAACCACAACACTGATCTAGGCGTGCATGATTGGCTCAGTTGGAAGAGCAAGCCGCTCTTGATCTCAGAGTCATAAGTTTGAGCCTTATGTTGGGTGTAGAGATTAATTAAACAAAACAACAACTGATCTACTATAACACCATTGGGACTGTCAGGATTCATAGTTTTATCTCTTAACTCTCCAGAGTGGTGTTTATCCCAGGTTGGATCCCTTCATGTGGAACTCCATAGTATGCATTGATTAGCAGGTAGAATGTTTTCTGAGGTCTGTGTCTCCCACACCTGACTTAGAACTCTAGCCTACTTTACAATAAAATATTTATATTTTACAATATGGTTTCTAGTATTTATACTATCTTAACCTCAAAGTTAATATAATCATTAACAGGGATAATAGCATGTAATATATTTTTCTTTTTTATATTTCTGCATTCATGTGTCTCTCCTCAGCTGAAAATGGTAATCTGCAGGAAATCAGGGAATGCCAGTTAGGACAGAAGCATGTGTCAGAAGCATGTAAAAAGAAAGTAGAGTTCATATTCGGCTTGTGATATTTAAGATGAAATTTGACACAAAGACAATAATGTTGCAAGAGAGGCTTTGTTAAGATAGAGGATTTTTCAAATTCTTTCATTTCCCCCTTAGCACATCTATTTTTTTTTTAATGTAAACTCTACACTCAACGTGGGGTTTAAGCCCACATCCCCAAGACCAAGAGTGTCGCATCTCTACCAACTAACAAGCCTGGTGTCTTGTTTCCCCTTCAACCCTCTACCCCAGCATTTCTAGGTCCAGGCTAGTAGGAAAGACACCACAGAGTTTAGGGAAGGAGAAAATGTAAGTGAGGGAAAGCTTGCTGTAGGTCTTGGAGTGTTGGGGTGAAAAGGAGAGACCTGGAAGGAGAGGCTGATGGGTCCTGATTGGTGTCCATTTTTGCCAACCACAACGGGTCAAGACCATATCACATTAACCCTGGTGGAGGAGTTTGGTAAGGTGGATGAAGGGCAGCTCCTTAACTTTCCTTAGCTAGCCTCAGTGTCTGGATAATCTGAGAAGGATTTAGGGGTTCCTAGAAGCCCCTAATAAAGCATATGGCAGGTAGCTGCACTGGGGGCAATGGGGGCCTAATATATGGAAAACAGTCATAGCTGAGTGGTGGTTCCCTGAGTCAAAACATAAAGGAAGACAAAGTAAAATGCAGAAGGGTCTTCATTATCAGTGAGGCACAATTATACAGGGAGTTCCACTGGCATTACAAGGCTAAGAGCCCCAACTATAAATTACACTGACTACAGACCTCACCCCAGGGTACTGGGCAGACAAAATACGATCAGGAGGATGCTGTCATCACTGCAGAGGCCAGAGAAAAGAGCACATTTCCAAGGAAGCTTATCCCTTGTGGCCACAAGGCCACAGTAAGCAACATCTTTTCCTTTGTAGAGAAGCAAGGGAGAGGTAGAAAGGAAATCTGAGACTGATGATTTTTATCTTACACAGATAAAGAAAAAGGCCTTATGAAAAAGGCCTCTTTAAGGTATGGCACCAGGCAAAGATTATCATATAATAAAATAATAAAAATTAAATGTCATTTCATACTACTCAAACAATAGGGGCTTGTCAGGAAGTCCAAATCAGTTATAAAGGAAAATATACTTTTTTTTCTGTTCATGCAAGTTGCAATATGAATGAAATTTACAGACCCCCTGTTAAATATATATAGAAATACTTTCAAAGTTTTACAACATATTTGTCTTCTAAGCAACAAAGTATATTCTGAAAATAAATAAACCAAACTCATTTTTAGCATGACTTATAGAGTACAGGGCTCACAAAACATGAGGCAATATGTAATACTGGAACAATGTATGGTAGGCACTAAAATCCTAAGCTTAACGGACTTCAGACTGGCCACTGTAAGAAAAAAGATAGACTTTTCACCCTGCAGAAAGCATTGTTCACTTTGAGAAAAGAACAGATACGTTATTTCCATAGACATTACAAATAATCTCCCATGAAATGTCAAAACAAGACAGAGATATATCATAATATTCTTTAATTTGGGAAGTTTAAATCCTTTCATTAAATTTTTAATGAGTTTATAGACATTCACTGGGTAAGGGAAGTTTAAATCCTTTCATTAAATTTTTAATGAGTTTATAGACATTCACTGGGTAAGATTAAATAGGATCAGAATTTCTATTTCACATCAAGTCAATAATTATTTAAGAATTTATTACACAGGAGCCATCTTTCCAGGTGCTGTGGGGGATCCAATAATAAGAACTCAATTTCTATTTTAAAATAAAACAACAAAATAGATGCCATAAGACAGCAGATAATTATTGTTAAAAGAATGTGATGGAGGGACACTGGGGTGGCACAGTCAGCTGTGTCTGACTCTTGGTTTTAGCTCATGTCGTGATCTCAGGGTTGTGAGATAGAGCTCCACTTCAGGCTTATACTCAGCAGAAAGTCTGCTTGATGATTTCTC
Source organism: Canis lupus baileyi (assembly GCF_048164855.1). NCBI lineage: Eukaryota > Metazoa > Chordata > Mammalia > Carnivora > Canidae > Canis > Canis lupus. The sequence continues at coordinate 8,979,814 of NC_132841.1, read as the reverse complement.
TCCCTCTCCCTTGGCCCCTCCCCATGCTCTGAAATAAATAAATATATGAGAGAGAGAGAACACATGAGAGAGCAAAAGTAGGGGGCGGGGGGCAGAGAGAGTGGGAGAAATAGACTCCACTGAGCAAGGAGCCCAACACAGGGCTTGATCACAGGACTCAGAGATCACGACCTGAGCAGAAGGTAGATGCTTAACCGACTGAGCCACCCATGTGTCCCAATAAATAAACAAACCAATAAACATATAAGAATGTGATGGCTTAAAAAAAATTAATGAAAGTACAGCGAGAAGAATGGATCTCTAGCATTGAGTATATTCTTTGTACCCAGTGAAGACTCAATATGTCTTGTCGAATGAATTAATGAGCGTCAACTATGAGGTAAAAACAAGACTCTATCGGTAAGGTTTAATTTGAACAGGATTTTGGAATGTAGAAAGGATCTGGATATGAAAAATGAATGTGAAGAGCATTTGTAGGGAAAGAAATGTATTTCAAAGGGGTAGAAAAGTAGCATGAGACATATTTAATAAACAGTGATAACTTTAGAATGGATGGAATAGGCATTTTATACAGTAGAGTTATATGAAACACCAAGGAGCTTCAAAGACGAATTGGCCTGGAGTAATCTGACTTCTGTTGGTCTGAGGAGCTTGGACTATATGTTATCAATACAGGAGTAGCACTGAGATAAATGGGTGGGGAATGTGATCAAAGGGGTATTTCAGGATGATGAAACTAGCACATTCAGAATGGGTTGCAGTAGGAAGAGACCAAAGAAATTAAGACCAATTATGAGGCTATTGCCATAGTAGATTCATATATTTTCATAGACCCTAAACTCTTTGAGGAAAGGAACTTCCACTTTTGTCTTTTTAACTCAATACATGCCTGAACACCATAGTTACTAAAGATATGTTCATTTATGCCTGATCTTGGTTAGTGTTGGTGGGAATGGAAAGAAAGAGATCCATTAATTTTTTTTAATTAAACAAGCAATATTAGGGGCCAACTATATTCTTGGCATTATATTTAAGAGATATTATAAAAGATGACCAACAAGACAAAAATATTGAAGGTGAGGAGAAAGGACACTCATGTTCTTTGCACATGTGGACATCAAATGTGGTATACCTGGGGGAAAAATTGTCATTTATCCCTCCTTGAATTGTTATGACCTTTGTTTTCCTAAACCACCCACCCTGGGAGAACAAATAAGAGAGTAGATAACAAAAGCAATGCTTGGTTCAGACTCCATATTCATCAGAGTCATGGAGACCTAGTGACCGGTCTAGATACTGTATTTTGGCCAAGTAACCTATAAGTTCTGATTGGCTCCATTTGAGTTTTCTTGGTGTTTTACTACTAGATTTGTTGCTCTGTGTTCCATCTTAGACTTACCTAAGTCTGCCCAGTCCGGTGATCTGTGTGTGACTCCTTCCACAACTTCCATCAAGCTCTCTCTGCACCTGGATTATGACTTTATCAGCCTCTGAGAAAGCATTACCACATTCTTAAATTCCCTTGTAATTTCTCTGGGTTTTTTTTCGGAAGGTGTTTGAGTGGCATGGTAAAGTCATACCCAAAACACCCCTTGCTTCAGTAATCAATTTGTGCCCTAAGTATGTAAATTCCATTCTTCTCAGAATAGATTTCCTACTTTCCATATGTTACATTTGTTGGCTTTTTAGTTTTTGATGAGTCTTACACTTTATGCAAATTGACCTGATGTGCCAGGCAAGTATATAGATTAGGCTCCTTTGGACCCTGGCTTAAAGTAACAAGTTACTTTAATACAATATTCCTGGAGATAAGGGTATTTTGTTGTTGTTTTACATCTGAGAAAACAAATATAACAAGTATAATAAGAATAAGTGATTTGCTTTAGGGGTGCCTGTGTGGCTTAGTTGGTTAAATGTCTGCCTTTGGCTCAGGTCATGATCCTGGGGTCCTGGGATAGAGCCCTGCATTGGGCTTCCTGCTCCATGAGGAGTCTGCTTCTCCCTCTCTCTCTCCCCCTGCTTGTGCTCTCTCTCTCAAATAATTTAAAAAAATAAAATCTTTAAAAAAAAAAAGAATAAATGATTTGCTTTATATAACCAAATGACTAAGGTTTATCAATTATAAGCTTGGCTATACAACACTGTCTCTCCCTACCCCCACTCCATAACTCTGAGCATAATCTCTTGCACTGTAGTGTGCCGATAAATGCTTAACAATCAGTTCTTGGTGAGAATATGGGTGTGATTTGTAGCATTTCGCAGTTTTTGTGGTGGAAATACTTCCAACATGGCTGATTTCAAGCTACCAAAGTGATGTCACTGAGCTAGGAACCAGAGATAGATGGGTACAATTAGCTCCTGCAAACTCCAGCACACCTTTGCCTAGCATCTAGTGTGAGCTTAGAATTTCCTTTTTCCTCCTTGAGCATTTGTCATGACAAATAACCAGTTACAAAGATGTTTCTTGTTAGTGTATCTGCTTTTGAGAGTCTTGCTTTTGACGCTAAAAGCCTATGTTGGGGAGGCATATACATTGCTAGTTTTGGGTTAATTATCTCCCAGAGACAAAAATTATTAATTTAGGTACAGGAAGTAAAACTTTGCCCAGTTTTTCAAATATCTAGTAAGACAATAGGTGGAAGAATATGACTGCCTTTGACAACGTTTAGATTCAAGCAGGAGAGGGGATAGATATTACTATCAGGTGGCCACAGGCCAAGCCTATATGATAGCTCACTCTCTGGATTAGGAGTTCAGAGGCTTGGGTTCTAGTCTCAGTTCTGCTGTCAATTATCTGTGAGACTTTATATGCTAAAGTCTGCTGAGTGTTAGTGTCTTCATCTGAAAGATGAGACAGTTGGGCCAGATGTGTAAAGTCCCTTACAACTCTATAATTCAAATTATACAAAATAACATAGAAAATAATAATGAGGGATGCCTGGGTGGCTCAGCGGTTGAGCGTCTGCCTTCGGCTCAGGATGTGATCCTGGGATCGAGTTCCACATCAGGCTCCTTGCATGGAGCCTGCTTCTCCCTCTGCCTACGTCTCTGCCTTTCTCTGTGTCTCTCATGAATAAATATATAAAAATAAAAATAAAATAATAATGAGATGAGGTTAAAATTTAGAACCATAAAAATTATATCAAAATTATAATTAAGGTATATATCCAAAATGATTGATAACAGGAACACAAAGAGCTATTTGCACACCCATGTTCATAGAAACATTATTCATAATAGCCAAAAGGTAGAGGCAAGCCAAGTGTCCACAGACAGATGAATGGATCAACAAAATGTGGTCTATACATACAAATAATATTATTCAGATTTAAGAAAGAAAGAAGGAAATTCTGATATATGCTACACACAGATGTATCTTAAGGACATCATGATAAATGTAGTAAACCAGTCACAAAAGGACAAATACTGTATGATCTTACTTACAGTATTATGATCTAATGCACCTAGAGTAGTCAAATTCATAGAAAGTAGAAGATACTGGCTGTCAGGGGCTGGAGGAGGGAAAAATGGGGAGTTGTGGTGTAATGGGCCTGAAAAAATTCTGGAGATAGGTTGCATAACAATGAACTGTATACTTAAAGATGGATAATTGGTAAATTTTGTTATGTACACTTTGCCACAATTTAAACATAGAAGTAACAGAAATATCATGAGGAAAGTTTGCAAAAGTTTGGCAGTGATCCTGGGGCGTTGCCAAATCTGGTTCCAGAAATAGCTCTTGGTAGGTGATGGTAGGGCTTCATAACAAAGTCATGAGGATAAATTAACTTCCTGGGGATTTCCAGTGAAGTTGTTAGGAGACTCTATTTATATGTGACGACTAAACATAATATTCTGAATTTTAAACACTGTAGACGTGCTGAGGTGAAGATCAACTAAAATTTAAACATTAATTTTCTTTGATTAGACTATACTGAAGAATGACTCAGAGGCAAGCTAAAGTAAAAGACAGAAATCCAGCTGTAATTGGTGGAGCCAGTGGCTCCCTCCGTGTCCTATAATCTGTCTTTTGCCAAATGCTCAAGTGTAGGTATTTAAGCCTCCCTACTGCTCACAAATTCCCTATGCCAGGCAGCCTGGGGTCAGAAAGGATTGGTGCTGGGAGAGGAAGTACTGAACATCTGGCTTTGTCCCTCCCATGCTGCATTCCTCGGTCACCTCTGCTGTAAGAAAATGCTGGATTTTTAAGTAGCATGACATTGTCCTGCATTTTGCTCTTCACTATCTTACAAACTGAAGCATGCAGGTAAGGGGGGGATGTGGGTGACAATTCCCAGTAGTTTGCTATTAGCCTCCTTTGCCATCCAGAAAGGCAAGGATACACTACCGTTTATGGTGATGCAAGGTCAAGACCCTTCCTTTGAATTAAACCTCACTGACTGGAGTTTCACGGTATCTTTTGTGCACAAAGTACATAGTTTTTATTTCCAGTTTTAGTTCTTGAAACTACAGCTAAAGGCAGAAAAAAAAAAAAAAAAGCAACAACACTGTGAAGAGAAGCATTTTTGAACACAGGATTCATCCAGATTTTCATCTTTTCTTAATCTCTTACAGTTGTCCTACTCACACTTAAGTCTACAGCATTTTTTTATTAATAAATTTTTTTTAGCCATTTGCCATTGTTGAATATATCTGAAACTTTCAAAGAAACAGATCTTTTTTTTTCCTTTTCTTTCTTCAAATTTTTATTTAAATTCTAGTGAGTTAACATACAGTGCAATATTGATTTCAGGAGTAGAGTTCAGTGATTCATCACATATATGCAATACCGAGGGCTCATCATAACAAGTGCCCTCCTTAATGCCCATCCCCCATCTAGCCCACCCCCATCCATCTCCCTGCATCAATCAACCCTCCCTTTGTTCTCTATAGTCAAGAGTTTCCTATAGTAAAGAAATAGGTCTTACTTTGGATGAGTATTAATTACTTTTTCTAATGTTCACTTGTATGGTGTAATTATGGAAACAGATCAACTGACATAATAGGTTTGGGAACAAATTCAGCTGAATGATTTACAAAATTCACAATATTTACAAGAATTCAATATTCACAATATTTACAAAATCCACACAATATTCTGTCTGTGGCTGTAACAGAAAGTTGCCTATTAGCCCAGCAGCGAGCAGCCAGCCTGCCTGTCTCTTCTCTTTCATACCTGTACTCATGGCCCTGATGACCTGTAATTGTCCCATGGCTTTATTTATTTATTATTATTATTTTAAAATTTTTTTATTTATTTTTTATTTTTTTGTCCCACGGCTTTAAATGCCATTTATACACTGATACCTTCCAGAAATCTATTTTTAGCCTGTATATCTCCCTTGAACTTCAGTCTCCTATATCCAGTGCCCTATTCTACATTTCCTAGATACCCGTTTAGTAGGCACTTCAAATTGAACGTGTTCAAAGTTAAACTCTTCATTCTGTGCCCCTCTCCCTTCTTTCCCATCTTATAAAATGCAACTCCATTCTTCTAGTTGCTTAGGCTAATAACCTGGCTGTCACACAGCACACTCAACCTGCAAGTATATTCTGTTAACTTTACTTTGGAATTATATCTCAAACCTAACACTTCTCTCGACTCCTGAGAGAATAGTGCAAAGTGCATTTTACCTCTTGTTGAGACCATTACAATAGCGTCCTCATTGGTCTTCCTGCTTCTACCCTCACCCCCTATTGTATATGCTCTCTAGAGTAGACAAAAAGATCCATTCTAAAATGTTGTTAGATCTTGTTATTCTTTTGCTTGAAACCCTTCCGTGAACTTCCTTGTCATTAAAAAAAAAAAAAAAATCTAAGTAACTAATCGTGATCTCTGCGGCTCACTGTGATTTACCTCCCAACCCCCTCCTCTGGATCACATTCCTAATGCTTTTATCCTCCCTGGTATCACTGGGCCACACAGACTCCTTGCTGGTCCTTGAATGCTTAAGCATGCTCTCCCAACTCCAACCCTCTGTCTCAGTACCCCCCCCCACCCTTTTAAAGATTTTATTTATTTATTTGAGGGAGGGAGTGAGAGCATGAGCTGAGGGAAGGAATAGAGGGGGAGGGAGAAGCAGATTCCCCACTGAGCAGGGATCCTGCCTTGGGACTCAATCCTAGGACTTTGGGATCAAGACCTGAGCTGAAAGCAGACTCTTAACTGACTAAGCCACCCAGGCACCCCACCACAAGGGCCTTTTCACTTTAGGATCTGCCTAGAATGGTATTCCATAGGTATCCATATGGCTTCCTTCTTTATCTCCTTTAGGTCTTTGCTCAAATATCACCCTCTCACCAGCCTGTGGATTTAATTGAGATGATAATGATATTAATACCCACATTTACTGATTCATTAGCTCCCTACCTCTAAAGGCTGAGTCCCAGGTATTTCTGAGTGTGTTCAGAGGCAAGCCTAGTTGTTTTTCTTTCCACTCCAGCTGCCTCTTGGAGGTTAATTTCAGCAATGCACTTGAGAATATTGGTCAACCCTGCTGACCAGCTAGCTCTCTGCTCTCAAGATACCCAAGCCACCCTTTCCCAAACCTTATCTTGGCTTTGAGTTTCCACCCTAGGTACCTAAGCACAAAAAATGCTTCCTACGTCCATCAGTCCAAAAGGAAAAGTCCGTCTGCGGAGCACCTTTCAAATATATCAGGCACGGAGGCTGAGGAGTGTGGATGAATATTCCATGAATATTCACAAATTATTTCAGTATAAGAGAGCTACAGAATTATTGAACTTGGAGCTGGAAAAGTACCTAAAGACCATCTAAAAATAAATTAAAACATTGTGAATGCTTTTAATAAAGTTGTGTCAGATTGTCAATGAACTTACTGTAAAATATCAAGTCACTTCCATGCACAATAATGCAATGCCTCCCTGCTATTTCTAGGACAGATGTAAAATCCTCAGCTAATCAGTAAAGCCATCCATCAAGTAGTTCCCTTTATGTATGTCTGTACTTACCACTATCTCCTTCTTCCATTTTCTCTTCCTTTGCTCATATTTCAAGTGTTTTCTTCTGCATTCCACAGTCTTTTTTTTTTTTTTTAATTTATTCATGAGAGACACACAGAGAGAGGCAGAGACACAGGCAGAGGGAGAAGCAGGCTCCATGCAGGGAGCCTGACTTGGGATTCGATCCAGGGTCTCCAGGATCAGGCCCTGGGCTGAAGGCGGCGCTAAACCCGGGCTGCCCTGCATTCCACAGTCTTAAGTGAAGTTTAAGCTAATTCATTTTTGAAGAATGCCTTGTGCATTGTCTTATTTTACTTAGCTAGAATGTTTTTTAAGTGTGTGTACCATGCTTATTTCTTCTATTAGCTCCCCTAACAGTTCTATGCACAGTAGATGGTTAAAATAAATTTTTTACATGAGTAAATTATCAAAAAATGTCACCAATAAACCCACTATGAAATGTGTTCCTTTCCAACAAATCCTTCGTTAGTTCATTTCATTCATTCATCAGCGAAATGTTTGCTGTTGTGGGAGATTGAATAAGGGGTTGAAGAGAAAACCTGAAGGTATTTCCTTTGTTTCTTTTTATTATTATTATTATTTATTTCCTTTGCTTCTGTTGACCAACTGGGTGAATGTTTGTACCATTTAGTGAGAGGGGATGACTAAGAGAGGGTGAAGCTGGAGGGCACTTGCGAATTCAGATTCATTAGAGGTATTTCAAGCATCTCATGACAAGTAAGGTACACAATCTTTAGACTGTTGGTATTAAGGAATAAAGACAAAAACAGTATTGATAAGAGAGAGGAGAGGAAGGGAAAATGATGAAAAAAAATATTGACAGTCTGAGTACATTTTGTTTTCCTTTTTTGTTTGTTTGTTTGGTTTTTTTGTAAAATGATTATGTGGCAGCTAGAAAATACTTGGTCTGAGTATTTTGTTATAGAGCATCCTACAGGTACCAGAGATTCTCTAGTACTCCCTGAGAGCCTAGCTCTGGAGCAGAGCTGACTTGCTGTCCCAGTAATGTCCATAAGTATCCTTCCATTTGTACATCACATCCATACCATTTCCGTCTCAGAATTTCTCAGTGGAATTGAAAGCCGTGGAATAGATGCAATCACCTAGGGAGGGAGTACATACAGAGAGGCCCATGGTAGAGTCTAAATTTACTAGAAATGTTAGAGATCAAGTAGAGGTCGAAGACTAGCAAAGGTAAAAAAATAATTATCAATAAGTAGAAGGAAAACCAAAATACTGTCATACCTTGAAAGTTGAGAGTGGAGAGTCTTTCCAGAAGTGAGTGATCAGCTGTATCTAAAGTTGTTGTTTGGGACTTAATTAGTTCTCTTGTGCAGTGTATTAAGTAGAATCGAGTTCCAACCCAAGGCCACAATACAGAAAAGGAATAAATAGGTTTACGTACAAAAGGGTTTAGATTAATGAGATATGGAGACCATTGCAATGAACATTAATAAGCTGTTATAATAAGAGTTATATGTTCCTTTATTTTAAAAATTCTGGTAAAATATACTAAGAACATAAAATTCACCATCTTCACCATTTTTAAGTGTACAATTCCCTTGTATTAAGTACATTCCCATCATTGTGCAACCATTACCACCATCCACTTCCAGAACTCTTTATTTTGCAAAACTGGAACTCTGTACCCATTAACCAATGACTCTCTCATTCCCTCTCCCCTACTTCCAGCCCCACTCTATGTATCTTTTTATAAATGGAGCCATACAATATTTGTCCTTCTGTGACTGGCATATTTCACTTAGCATGATGCCCTCAAGGTTTATCCATGTTGCAGCATGTCTGAATTTCCTTCATTTTTAAGCCTGAATAATTATCTATTTTGTGTACAAAACATGTTTTCTTTATCCCTATATCAGTCAACAGACATTTGGATTGCTTCCACCTTTTCTGAATAATGGTGTCATGGACATGGGTGTACAAATATTTCTTTGAGACTTTTCTTTTTCTTTTTTTAAAAAAATATTTTATTTATTCATGAGAGACACAGAGAGAGAGAGGCAGAGACATAGGCAGAGGCAGAGGGAGAAGCAGGCTCCATGCAGGAAGCCCAATGCAGGGCTTGATCCCTGGTCTCCAGGATCACGCCCTGGGCTGAAGGTAACAACCACTGAGCCACCCAGGTGTCCCAAGACTTTGCTTTTCATTCTTTTGGGCATATACCCAGGAGTGGATTGCTGGATCATATATTCTAATTTTTAATTTTTTGAGCAACTGTTTTCTACAGTGGTTGCACAATTTTACATTTCTATCAACAATACACAAAGACTTCAATTTCCCCACATTTTTGCCAGTACTTGCTTTCCATTTTTTGATAGTAGCCATCCTAATGGGCATGAAGTAGTATCTCATTGTGGTTTTGATTTGCATATCCCCAATGATTAGTGATATTAAGCATCTTTTCATGTGTTTACAGCCTTTTTTATATCTTCCCTGAAGAAATGTCTCTTCAAGTCTATTGCCTACTTTTTAATTGGTTGTTTGGGTTTTTTATTGGTGAATTATAGAAGATTTTATATATCCTGGATATTAACCCCTTATTAGATGTAGATTTATGAATATTTTCTTCTATGCCATAGGTTGTTGTCTTTCCACTCTGTTACTTATGTCCTGTGATGCACAGAGTTTTTTTGGGTTTTTTACCATGTACCACATGGAACTCTCCATTCCCCCTGACCAGATATATTGATAAATAATTTAGCAGTTTTTAAATTTTGATATAGAAGAGTCATATATTCTTAAAATTGATTAATCCCATCTCAGTTCAGTGAGATTGGATTATGAATGGATTATGAATCAAACAACCAAAAAAAAAAAAAGAATATTAGGTTCTTTTTCACATTTTACTCAGAATGAATTTGATGATAGCTCTGAACACAATAGTTTATTGATCATCTCTAATTCTTTTTTTTAAAGCAGATTTTTAAATATTTATTTATTTATTTATTTATTTATTTATTTATTTATGATAGTCACAGATAGAGAGAGAGAGAGAGAGAAGCAGAGACACAGGCAGAGAGAGAAGCAGGCTCCATGCAGGGAGACAGACGTGGGACTCGATCCCAGGTCTCCAGGATCAGGCCCTGGGCTGCAGGCGGCGCTAAACCGCTGAGCCACCCGGGCTGCCCATACTAGTCATATATTAAGATGGATTCACTTTGGTGTCTCAGATTCTAATACACAGTATTGTCTACATTGCTTTGATAAAGAAAGCTATTAACCACATCTACCGACAACCCCCATTAGAACTTAGTGGCTTGCTGATGGCTACCAATGTCGAGTTTTCTATTAAAAGTAGTCCTACACAGGACTTCTGGGGAAGATGGCAGAGTAGGGGTATTATAAACTCACTTTGTCCCATACAGACACCTAGATAACACCCATATAAGTGTGAGTGAGCCAGAACATAGAGAAGAAGCCACATCAAAAACAGAAGGAAGGGTGGAAACACGGATGGGAACAAAGCTGACCTACAAGAATGTCTGTGGGAGGGAGGAACACTGCAAACAGGGAGAAGAAAGAGGAGTGGACCCCACACTGGGCATCCTAGGCACAAGAGATCTGCACTGGAAAGATAAATCCCCATAACATTGGCTTTCAAAACCAGAGGGGCTTATTGTTATGAGTTTTTACAATCAGTGGGACTTAATATCTGGAATTTAAAAAATCAGTGGCTTGGCACTAGGATAGGTGGAGGTTAATAAGAAACTGAGTCCCGGCCCTTAAAGAGATAGCACAACAAGTAGTCCTGCTGAGATACCGCATAGAAGCAGTGGTAAATTGCCTGGTGTATACAGTAAGATTTATCTACTAATCTCAGAACATGTGCTGTAGGGTTAGAGATCTTTAGGAGATTTTGTCAAGAACAAAAGAGCTGGGAAGCACCATTTCCTTCTTCCACCCTCCAGGATAGATGCAGACCAGCACCAACATTCTCCACCTGGCTTGCTAACACCATGCACCCCACCCTTTCTAATGTGTCCTTAGCAGGAATCCACCTAAGACTGGAATCGTGCAAGCATCCCTGATAGGGGCCAGCACCATCTTAAAGTGACTCTTGCCCTGTAAAGAAGGGAAGGTAACCATATACACCATTTCCACTGTGACCAAGCCGTTTGCAGGGGGCAGACATCTGGTCTGATTACAGGCCTTGCCCACCAACAAAGCTTCTCAGGGGATGACACAGGGAAAATACCCTGCATTCTGGTGCTACCCCAGCTCTGGCAAATGCCTAGTCTGACTCAACTCAAGCCCAAGGCAAACCCAGACTGGCCTACTAGCAACACATGGACCAAATCCTGCCCACAACAGGCAAAGAGAGCCATTGCAGATAACTGGACTGAAGGCAAATGAGGCTCAGCCAGAACAGTAGGGTGCATGCAACACATATAAGAGATACCCATGAAATACCAAGTTCTCTTGAACAGACAACACTGAATTACAGGGCACCACAGGACCTCTATTCATAGGGCCCCTTCTTTCTTCCTTCCTCTCTTTCTTTATTTCTCTTTCTCTCTTTTTTCTTGGCCACTACTTTCAAGATCAGGAGATATCGCTGATTTTCCTGACACATAGAAACAGACACAGAGAGTTAGACAAAATGAAGACACAGAGGAATATGTCACAAATGAAAAAAACAGGACAAAATCACTGCAAGAGAGCTAAATGAAACAGAACTGAGTAATATGTCTGATAGCGAATTTAAAGTAATCATCATAAAGTTACTTACTGAACTTGAGAAAGAGTGGAGGATCTCAGTAAAACCTCCCAAAAAGAGACAGAAAGCCTAAAAAAGAACCAATCAGAGATGAAGAATTCAATACCTGAAACTAAAAATATACTAGAGAGAATAAATAGTAGAGTAAATGAAGCAGAAGAATGGATCAGCAGCCTGGAAAATAGAATAATAGAAAGCAGTCAAGTGGAAAAAAAGAAGAAGAAGAAGAAGAAGAAGAAGAAGAAGAAGAAGAAGAAGAAGAAGAAGAAATAGAAGAAGAAGAAGAAGAAGAAGAAGAAGAAGAAGAAGAAGAAGAAGAAATAATCAAGCAGAATAGGGAAAAGAGAAAAGATTAATAAAGAATGAGAATAGGAACATTAAGGGAACTCAGTGACACCATCAAGCATAACAACATTCGCATTATAGGAATCCTAGAAGAAGGGAGAGAAAAGGGGGCAGAAAATTTATTTAAAGAAATAATAGTTGAAAACTTCTCTAATCTGGAGTAAGAAACAGAAATTGAGATCCACACCAAGGAGGTCCACACCAAGACACATAGTAATTAAAATGGCAAAAAGTAGTGACCAAGGGAGAATTTTAAAAATAGCAATAGATAAGAAAACAGTTACATACAAGGGAAACCCCCATAAGACTATCAGCTAATCTAATAGCAGAATCTTTGCAGGCCAGAAGGGAGTGGCATGATGTATTCAAACTGCTGTAAGAAAAAGACCTGCAGCTAGAAAATTCTCTATCCAGTATGGCTATCATTCAGGATAGAAGGAGAGATAAGAGTTTCCCACAGAAACAAAAGTTAAAGGAATTCATCACCACTAAACTAGCCTTGTAAGAAATGTTAAAGGGGATTATTTGAATGGAAAGGAAAGACTATAATCTGGAGTAAGAAAAGTATGGAACACAAAAGCAATAAAATTAAGTACATCATAAAAATCAGTAAAGGGATTCACAAATAAAAGGATGCGAAGTTTAACTCTATATACCTAAAACATAAGGAGTGGGAGAAAAGCAAAAATCTAGTGCTCTCAGGATGAGTTCAAACTTAAGCAACCACCAACTTATTAGAGACTGTTAATATACATAAGATGTTATATATAAGCTTAACTTAATATAAACAAATTAAAACACTAGTAATAGATATGTAAAAAGTAAAGAAAAAGATTCTAAGCATATCACCAAGGAAGGCCACCAAACCACAAAAGAAGAGAGGAACAGATAACTACAAAAACAACCATAAAACAAGTAACAAAATGGCAATATGTACATATCTATCAATAATTACTTTGAACGTAAACAGATATATGCTGCAATCAAAAGACATAGGGTGGTGACAGAATGGATAAGAAAGCAAGACCCATCTATATGCTACCTACAAGAGATTCATTTTAAACTTAAAGACAAATGCAGATTGAGGGCCACCTGGGAGGCTCAGTCAGTTAAGTGCCTTCAGCTCAGGTCATGATCCCAGGGTCCTGGGATTGAATCCTACATTGGCTTCCTGCTCAGCGAGGAGCCTGTTCTCCCTCTCCTCCCCACTCATGCTCTCTCTCTTGCTATCTCTGTTACTATTTATAAATAAATAAATAATAAAATCCCTAAAAAATGTAGATTGAGAGTAAAGAGATGGAAGAACATTTATCATGCAAATAGGAGCAAAAAGAAAGCTGAAGTAGCAATACTTATATTGAACAAAATAGACTTTAAAACAAAGACTGTAACAAGAGACAAAGAAGAACACTACACAGTCATAAAGGAAACCATTCAACAAGAAGATATAACAATTTTAAATATTTATGTACTCAACATGGGAGTACCCAAATACACAGAGCAGTTAATAACAAACATAAAGGAAGTAATCTATAGTAAATACAATAATAGTAGAAGACTTTAACATCCCAGTTACAACAAAGAATAGGGCAGCCTGGATGGCTCAGCAGTTTAGTGCTGCCTTCAGCCCAGGGCATGGTCCTGGAGATCCGGGATGGAGTCCCACGTTGGGCTCCCTGCATGGAGCCTGCTTCTCCCTCTGCTTGTGTCTCCGCCTCTCTCTCTCTCTGTGTCTCTCATGAATAAATAAATAAAATCTTAAAAAAAAAAAAAAAACAATGAATAGGTTATCCAAGCTGAAAATCAACAAGGAAACAGTAGCTTTAAATGACACATTGGACCAGATGGATCTAACAGATGTAATCAGAAGGTTCCATCCTAAAACAGCAAAATACATTCTTTTAAAGTGCACATGGAACTTTCTCCAGAATAGAACACGTTAGACCACAAAACAAGTCTTAACCAATTCTGAAAGACTGAAGTCATGCCATGCATCTTTTCTGACCACAATGTTATGAAACTAGATATTAACCACATGAAAAAATCTGGAAAGAGCACAAATACATGGAGGTTAAATAATATTCTACTAAACAATGTCTCGAACAAGACATCAAAGGGGAAAATTTAAAAAATATATGGAAACAACTGAAAGTGAAAACAGTGGTCTAAAATCTTTGGGATAAAAAAAAAATCTTTGGGATGCAGCAAAAGCAGTTATAAGAGGGAAGTTTATAGCAATATAGGCCTTCCTCAAGAAGCAAGAAAAATCTCAAATAAACAACCTAAACTTGCACCTAAAGGAACTAGAAAAAAAATAAAAAGATCAAAACCTAAAGCCAGTAGAAGGAAATAAATAGAGAATATTAGAAATAAATGAAATAGATACTTAAAAACAATAGAGCAGATTAATGAAACCAGGAGCTGCTTCTTTGAGAGATTAACAAAATTGATGAATCTTAGGACAGACTCACCAAAAATAAAATAAAATAAATAAAAATAAAGAAGAGAAAGAGAGGATACAAATAAAATTAGAAATGAAAGGGGAGAGAGCAATAGACACCACAGAAATACAAAGAATTATAAGAGAATATTATGAAAAATTATATGCCAACAAATTAGACAACCTGAAAGAAATGGATGAATTCCTAGGAACATATAACATGACAAAAATGAAGCAGGAAGAAACATAAAATTTGAACAGACCAATTACCAGCATGAAATTGAATCAGTAATCAAAAAACTCCCAACAAACAAAAGTCCAGGACCAGATGGCTCACAGGTGAATTCTACCAAACATTAAGGAAGAGTTAATATCTATTCTTCTCAATCTATTCCAAAAAATAGAAAAGGAAGGAAAACTTCCAAATTCATCCTGTGAGGCCAGCATTACCCTGATACTCAAACCAAATAAAGACACTACAAAAACAGAAGATTACAGGGCAATATCTCTGATGAATATAGATGCAAAAATCCTTGACAAAATATTAGCAGACCAAATCCAACAACACATTAAAAATACCATTCACCATGATCAGGTGGGATTTATTCTCAAGATGCAAGGGTGGTTCAATATTTGCAAATCAATCAACATGATGCATCTTGTCAATAAGAGTATAAAAACCATACAATCATTTCAATAGATGCAGAAAAACCATCTGACAAAGTACAACATCCATTCATGATAAAAATCTTCAACAAAGTAGGTTTAGAGGGACAATACCTCAACATAATAGGCTTATATGAAAAACCCACAGCTAAAAAACTGAAAGCTTTTCTCCTTAGATCAAGAATAAGACAAGGATGTCCTGTCTCACCACTTTTATTCAACATAGTACTGGAATTCCTAGCCACAGCAATCAGACAAGAAAAAGAAATAAAAGGCATCCAAATTGGCAAGGAAGTAGTAAAACTTTCACTATTTGCAGGTCACATGTGGAAAACCATATGGTATGTGGAAAACCATAAAGACTCCATCAGAAAACTACTAGAACTCATAAATGAATTCAGTAAGGTAACAGGATTCAAAATCAATATACAGAAGTCTCTTGCATTTCTAAATAATCCTATTTACAATTCTACCAAAAAAACCCTCCAACAACCTAGGAATAAACCTAACCAAGGAGGTGAGAGATCTGTACTCTGAAAACTATTAAAACATTGATGAATGAAATTGAAGTTGACAGAAGCAAATAGAAAGATATTCCATGCTTATGAATTGGGAAAACAAATATTGTTAAAATCTCTGTATTATGCAAATAAATCTAGAGATTCAATGCAATCCCAATAAAAATATCAACAGCATTTTTCACAGAGCTAGAACAAATAATCCTAAAATGTGTATGGAACCACAAAAAACCCCCAAGTAGCCAAAGCAATCTTGAGAAAGAAGAACAAAACTGGAAGTATCACAATTCCAGATTTTAAGTTATATTACAAAGCTGTAGTAATCAAAACAGTTTTTGTGCCATATAGAATTGGCACAAAAATAGACACATACATCAATGGAACTGAACAGAAAGCCCAGAAATAAACCCACAATTATATGGTCAATTAATCTTTGACAAAGGAGGCAAGAATATGCAATGGGAAAAAGTTTCTTCAACAAATAATGTTGAGAAAAGTGGACAGCTACATGAAAAAGAATGAGCCACTTTCCTACACCATATACAAAATAAATTTATTATTTTATTTTATTATTATTATTTTTTAAGTAGTCTCAATGCCCAACATGGGGCTTGAACTCAAGACCCTGAGATCAAGAGTCACATGCTCTACCGACTGAGCCAGCCAGGCGCCCCACAAAAATAAATTCAAAGTACATTAAAGACCAAATATGAGGGATGCCTGGGTGGCTCAGTGGTTGAGTGCCTGCCTTCAGCCCAGGACATGATCCTGGGGTCCCAGGATCGAGTCCCACATCAGGCTCCCTGCATGGAGCCTGTTTCTCTCTCTGCCTGTGTCTCTGCCTCTCTCTGTGTGTCTCTCATGAATAAGTAAATAAAATCTTTAAAAAAAAAAAAAAAGACCAAATGTGAGACCTGAAACCATAAAAATCCTAAAAGAGAGCAGAGGTAGTGATTTTTCTGACATTGGCTGTTGCAACATTTTTCTAGATATGTCTCCTAAGTGAAGGGAAACAAAAGCAAATATAAATGATTGGGACTACAAAATAGAAAACTTCTGCACAGCAAAAGAAACAATCAAGAAAACAGACAACCTATTGAATGAGAGAAGATATTTCCAAATTATATATCTAATAAAGACTTAGTACCCAAACTATATAAAGAACTCATACAACTCAACACTAAAAAACACAAATAATCTAATTAAAAATGGGTAGAAGACATGAACACACATTTCTCCAGAGAAGACAAACAGATGGCCAATAGACACATGTAAAGATGTTCAACATCATTAATCACAGGGAAATGCGAATCAAAACCACAATAAGATATCACCTCACAACTGTCAAAATGAGTTAAATAAAAACACAGGAAACAACAAGTGTTGGCAAAGATGTGCAGAAAAAAAAAAGGTATCTTTGTGTACTGTTGGTGGGAATGCAAACTGGTTCAGCTACTGTGGAAAACAATATGGAAATTCTTCAAAAAATTAAAAATAGAATTACCATATGATCCAGTAATTCCACTACTAGGTATTTATCCAAGGAATATGAAAACAGTAATTCAAAAAGCTATGTGCACCCCAATGTTTATTGCAGGATTATTTACAATAGTCAAATTATGGAAACAGTCCAAGTATCCATTGATACATGAATGGATGAAGAAGTAGTATAGACATATATACAATGGAATATTAGCCATAAAGAACAAAATCTTGCTCTTTGCAAACAACATGGATTGATCTAGAGAGTATAATGCTAAGTGTTATACTACTTTCAGGTATATAGTTGTCAGTCAGAGAAAGACAAATACCATATGATTTCAGTCATATGTGGAATTTAAGAAGCAAAACAAACAATTAAAAAAAAAAAGACAAAAAACCTCCTCAGACTCTTAACAATAGAGGACAAATTGGTGGTCACCAGAGGCAAAGTGGGTGGGGAGATGGGTAAAATAGGTGGAAGGGATTAAGAGTACATTTATTGTGATGAGCACTGAGTAACGTATAGAATTGCTGAATTGTTGAATCATTAAACTATATACCTGAAAGTAGTATAACACTATGTTAACGATACCGGAATTAAGAAAATAAAAAAATAAATAATTCTTAGAGTAGTCCAACACAGGAATAATTTTATAGATTAATAATATAAATTAATGTAATATAAAATAATAATATAGATCAATAAATTTAATAATTTAGGGCGAATTTTCTAATCCTGTCAAATTTTATCACACTGGAGATGGCTGGGTTGCTCAGTGGTTAAGTGTCTGCCTTCGCTCAGGGCGTGATCCTGGAGCCCCGGGATTGAGTCCCACGTTGGGCTCCCTACAGGGAGTCTTCTTCTCTCTCTGCCTATGTCTCTGCGTCTCTCATGAATAAATAAATTTTTAAAATCTTTAAAAAATTTTATCACACTAGTAAAATCAAGAAACTAGACACTCTGATATTCCTTCTACTTATAAAACTAGTGAGAAGTGTCACAGCAGAAATCAAACTCTATAAATTCCATGTAGCTATTATGCTACATTGGTAACTCTATGGACAAAGCTATGGGAGCTGCCATCTCTGTTACAGGGTCAGAGAAGTTTCCAGAACACGCACTCTATAAATAAAGTGGAAATGGATCTTTTCCAGTGGAAAAATTGCACTAGGATTATGACTTACACACATTGTGCTAGCTCTTTCCAAAACTATGATTTGATTCCTTATCAAGGTGGCTAGTTTAAAATGGTTAAATATTTGTATCAAATAGTTAGATTCAGTTACTCCAGCAATTGAGCTGTTCAAACAAGAGCAAGCAGTAAGTGTTCTTGATTTTTTTTTAACCACATTCCAAAATTAGTATCTACATTCTGTAACTGCTCATAGTCTGATATAGCTAAATGTGGTGGAGGTGGAAAAGAGACAGGCTAGAAACTGGACTTAACTTCATGCCCTGAGCTATGCATTTGCTACAGTTCAACAAGCTC
This sequence comes from Canis lupus baileyi, assembly GCF_048164855.1. Taxonomy (NCBI): domain Eukaryota; kingdom Metazoa; phylum Chordata; class Mammalia; order Carnivora; family Canidae; genus Canis; species Canis lupus. The sequence continues at coordinate 8,961,151 of NC_132841.1, read as the reverse complement.
CCAGCCTGGCGAAGCAACAGAGTGGGGGACAACGTGTTTGGGAGGCCATATAACAGGGTAGGAAGACTATAATAAACCCTGAAACATCCAAGTTCAAATCCTGACTTGATCAATTGCTTGGAATATGAACTTGGGCAAGTTACTGAGCCTTTCTAAACATAGTTTCTCATAAGTAAAATGAGGATTCGTTGTTTCCTTAGCCAACACAACAGAGGTTTACTGTGAACAGGAAGATCTTGGGTAAATTCACTTTTCCTCAGACAAATTTGTGTCTAGAGTCCCACTCCCAGGATGGATACCTGGCCAATCTGTATTTTAAATCTTCCAAGGACAGTACATTTAAGTTAAATATGAAACCTGGTGCTATATAATCTTTCTGTTTAAGTGATTCATGGACATTTTTTCCAAACCTTTTACTGTGGGTTTTTAATGTTGAAAAGAGTGTAGAATATTAGCTTCTCTAATGGACTTTTGAGTCCATCTGACACAGCTTCAAGTACCAATACCAGTGTATTAAATAAAGTGAGTTGCCTTCACCTGATTTGAGAACAATTTTAATTTCTAGTGCCTTAATGCAATAAAAGCACCAGCATCTTTGCTGGGCCCTGGGTACATGTAATACCAAGATACATATGGCCCCTAGTCTCCTGTGGAATAATAATAACACTTACCACACAGGCCTCACTACAAAAATGAAAATAATGGTAATAATTGTTACCAGTATTGAGTGCTCTCTGATTTTGTTTTATTTTTGTATATTTTTTATTGGAGTTTGATTTGCCAACATATAGCATAACACCCAGTGCTCATTCTGTCAAGTGTCCCCCTCAGTGCCCATCACCCAGTCACCCCAACCCCTCGCCCACCTCCCCTTCCACCACCCCTTGTTCGTTTCTCAGAGTTAGGAGTCTCTCATGTTCTGTCACCCTCACTGATATTTTCCACTCATTTTCTCTCCTTTCCCCTTTATTCCCTTTCACTATTTTTTATATTCCCCAAATGAATGAGACCATATAATGTTTGTCCTTCTCCGATTGACTTACTTCACTCACCATAATACCCTCCAGTTCTGTCCACGTTGAAGCAAATGGTGGGTATTTGTTGTTTCTAATGGCTGAGTAATATTCCATTGTATGCATAGACCACATCTTCTTTATCCACTCATCTTTCGATGGACACCGAGGCTCCTTCCACAGTTTGGCTATTGTGGACATTGCCACTATAAACATTGGGGTGCAGGTGTCCTGCCGTTTTCAATGTGCTGATTTTAATAATTTTATGAAAATAATTCATTTAACCTCACAATAACCTTATGAATTGGATATTCTAATTACCTTCCTTTAGCAGATGGGGAAACTGAGGCAGCGTGTGGTTAAGTCACTTGTATAAGATGTTTCTAAAAAGCAGGAGAGCTAGGATTTGAACCCGAGAAATCTAACTTCAGAGTCTGTTCTTTTGATTACCTTTAGAGCCCCCTCCAGAGGCCTGGAATCTTTTCAGCTACCCCAGTGCCACACTTAGAAGCATCATCACTTAGTTACGTGTGCTGCTGTTGCCGTCTTAAAAAAAAAAGTTTTTTTTAAGAATTTACTTATATATTCATGAGAGACACAGATTGAGGCAGAGACATAGGCAGAGGGAGAAGCAGGCTTCCTATGGGGAGCCCGATGCGGTACTCGATCCCAGAACCATGGGATCTCACGCCCTGAGTCAAAGGCACAGCTCAACCACTGAGCCACTCAGGTGCCCCGCCATCTTAAAATTTTTAATAATTTTTGAACAAGGGACCCTGCCTGCATTTCCATTTTGCACCAGGCTTTACAAATCACTTAGCTGGTTCCTTACTACCTTATATTATCACAGTCAGAGAAGCTAGGCATTTAAACAAGTTAGATCACACCAGTCATCAACTCCGAAAACACTCTGTAAATTGATATTTTTATTTAGTCAAATGTTTTCTAATCTGCCCTGTGCCGTGAATAATGATGGGCATGGCAACCAAATGAGATTTACCTACCCTTGTGTAGGCCCCAGGTCAACGTGGTGTGCTTTATGACTTCTCAGAATCTCTCATTTCATCTTCCATACAACATTAAAGAGAACTCATTTAGTATCCTTTTACAGATGACAAATTTGCAGCTTAAATGATTTTCCCAAGGTTACCTCACTGTTGAAGCAAAAGCAGGATTAGGTTGCAGGTTTGACTCCCGGATGATGCCTTTCCCAGAACTTTGTATGGCTTCCAATTCTTGGAATGTCAGAGTTAATGCAAATTTCTGAACAAGAGAACTATGGGGAAAATGGATTTGCTGGAAATTATATGTTATACTAATTCTCGTTATCAAGATCCAGGTTTTACTTTTAACTCAGTAACTAGGTCAAAGCCAGAGAGGTTTTTAATGTTGTAAGATATCTACACAAGGAAAATCTCTTATAGTTTATTGAGTAAAATGCATTGAACAGGCTTATTTTCTTAATGAAACAGTCCCTGTTATAGCATCTGAAAGAGCAGATTTGTAGAGAATGGTTCCTAAGTGTGTCTCAAGAAATATCATTATCCTGGAATTGGTAAACAATTATTACCTGGGTGGTTGCTTGTAGGAGTTGGGTGAAAAGGGAGCAGGAGCTTGAGTGTCTCAGAGCACCTTCTCCATGGATTCTTGTCCAGAATGTCTGAAGATGGTGTGAAACGGGAGTCTTGGAGTTAAATTGGAGCCTGTGTCCAAGGACCAAATGTAAGCAGCAGGGTCTTGGGTGAAGTCACTGTTCAGGCAAACTAAGGGACCTATAGTTCCCACTCCAGGATATAGAAAATGGTGGGCAATACATACATGTGCAGAGTACAGGTAACAGCATATAGGTAAATGCAGAACCTGTTGCTCCATAATCTTATCACCTACGAATCAGATAAGGTTTTTTTTTTTTTTTTTCTCACAAACTTTTCTTGGGGTTTTTATTGTGGGAAACAGCACAATAGCTCGAGGTATGGACCTTGGCATCAGTCTGACACAGCCTCAAGGACCAGTAGCAGGATTTAATTAAGGTGATGTTAGTGGTCATTGCAGATAAATCTCAATTTCTGATTCTCAACTTACAATAATAAAACTCGTTGGTTACTCATTCCCTGGTCTGACCTTCCTGGTTAGGCAGGTTTCCATGTATGCGGTCATCAGGCCTCATACTCCTCCTGTGTCCCGGTCTCACCCTCCTCTCTAGAGGAGGAGGAAGTCTCTCCACTCAGCCAGCAGATTACAAAAGACAGAGTACGTGGAGGATCATGAGGGAGTTTTTTATGGGTTAGTTCTGGCAGAAGTGTGCATCACTATTCCATAACGTTAGGCAGAACTTTGTTACAAGGCTCCACTGACACACAGAGGAACCTGGCTGAGGCAGTTTCCAGAGAGGCAGCCACTTCCCAGCAGCAGCTCCACACTGTGGACAGGAAGCATGGGTCTTTGGTGAACAGCTTGGCATCTTGGCCACAATTATCTTGGCTACTTAACAGCTATGCAGCCTAAGCTAAGTTTATCATTTTCCCTAAGCCTGTTTTCGATCTATGAAATGGGAATAAAAATCCAACCTTTTCTGCTACATGTCTGTTTCTGTAAGGAAAATTAGCCCATATGTAATTGGTAAACCAGGTAATGTTACCCCTGAGAGCAGAAGTACCATTGGTAACATTGTGTGCCACCACATGATAGCAACTGAATGCAAAATCCACAAGTGCAGTTTGTGGTCAGCCACATATCTTCAGCCCACATTCTTTCTCCAGGCTCATCCCAACACATGCACTGTCTTGGAATTACTTACTGCAGAATTTTCCCTGATTTCTGTGCATTTTTACCTTGTCTCCATAAATCAGCAAACTCAACTTTTCTTTACATCCCCTTCCATAAAGCTGCCTTCATTCTTTCAAATTCTTATTTTGAAATAATTTCAGACTGACAGAGAAGTTTCAATAATAATACAGAAGTTCCTATATATCCTTTACCCAAATTCCCTAAATGTTAACATTCACCACCTTTGTTTCATCCATCCATCCATCCATCCATCCAACCATTCATCCTGTTTTTTTTTTCTGAGTTGTACACATACTACTCCAGGAATCTCTAAATCCTAACTGTGTATTTCCTAAAAACAAGGACATTCTCTTACACAACTAACTCAATGATCAAAATCAGGAACTGTACATTCGAGACAATCATTTTTTTCCCTAAGTTTTTATTTAAATTCCAGTTAGTTAACATACAGTGTAAGTTTAGTTTCAGGTGTAGAATTTAGTGATTCAACACATACAACATTTGGTTCATCACAAGTGTCCTCATTAATCCCCATCACTTATTTAATCCATCCCCTACCCACCTCCCCTCTGGTGACCATCAGTGTGTTCTCTATAGTTGAGTCTATTTCTTAGTTTCCCTCTTTATTTCCCCCCTTTATGTTGTTTGTTTTGTTTCTTAAATTCCACATATGAGTGAAATCATATGATATTTGTCTTTCTCAGACTGACTTATTTTGCTCAACATAATATTCCCTAGTTCCAACCACATCAGTGTGGCAAGATTTCGTTCTTCTTTGTGGCTGGGTAATATTTTTTTACATTATATGTACATGTATATATTATATACATTATATATAATATATATTATATATGTATATACACAAACACCACATTTTTTTCAGACAGAGAGACAGCATGTGAGGAGGGACTTGCTCATTCTTTCTGGCTGAGTAATATTACATTACATATATATGTTATATACACATTATATATATTATATACTACATATATATTTTTATACTATATGTATACTATATATATATATATATATATATATATATATATATATACACGCATGCACACACATACCATATTTTTTTCAGACAGAGAGAGTATGTGAGGAGGCGCAGAGGGAGAGGAGGGGAGAGAAAATCCTAAGCAGGCTCCATGCTCAGTGCAGAGCCTGATGCAGTGCTTGAACTCAAATCCCCAAGATCATGATCTGAGCCAAATCAAGAGTTAGATGCTCAACTGACTGAGCCACCCAGGCACCCCACTATACCACATCTTCTTTATCCAATCAACAGTCGATGGACATTTTGATTCTTTCCGTAAGTTGGCTATTGCTGATAATGCTGCTATAGACATAAGGGTGCATGTATCCCTTTGAGTCAGTTTTCTGTATCTTTTGGGTAAATAGCTAGTAGTAAAATTTCTGGATCATAGGGTAGTTCTAATTTAACTTTTTGAGGAACCTCCATACTGTTTTCCACAGTGGCTGCACCAGTTTGCATTCCCACCAACAGTATAAGAGGGTTCTCCTTTCTCTGCATCTTTGCCTACATTTGCTGTTTCCTGTGCTATTAATTTTAGGCATTCTGACTGGTGTGAGGTGATATCTCATTGTAGTTTTGATTCACATTTCCCTGAGGATGAGTAATGTTGAACATATTTTCACGTATCTGTTGTCTATCTGAATGTTGTCTTTGGAAAATATTTATGTCTTCTGCCCATTTTTAAACTGGATTATTTGTTTTCTGGATGTTGAGTTTTATGAGTTCTTTATATATTTTGGATACTAACCCTTTATCAGATGTGTCGTTTGCAAATATCTTCTCCCTTTCTGTAGGCTGCCTTTCAGTTTTGTTGATTTTTTTCTTCACTGTGCAGAAGATTTTTATTTTGATGAAGTCCTAAAAGTTTATTTTTGCTTTTGTTTCCCTTGCCTCAGGAGACATATCTAGTTAAGAAGTTACTATGACCAGTGTCAAGACATTACTGCCTGTGTTGTCCTCTAGGATTTTGATGGTTTCCTGTCTCACATTTAGGTCTTTTATCCATTTGGAATTTATTTTTGTGCACGGTATAAGAAAGTCGTCCAGTTTCATTCTCTTGCATGTTGCTGTCCACTTTTCCCAACACTATTTATTGAAGAGACTGTCTTTTTTCCATTGGATATTCTTTCCTGCTTTGTCAAAGATTAATTGTTCATATAGTTGTGGGTTCATTTCTGGGTTTTTCTATCCTGTTCCACTGAATGATGTGTCTATTTTTGTGCCAGTACCATATTGTCTTGATCACTACAGCTTTGTAATATAATGTGAAGTTCAGAATTGGGATGCCTCTGGCTTTGGTTTTCATTTTTGACATTTCTTTGGCTATTTGGGGTCTTTTGTGGTTCCACTCAAATTTTACGATTGTTTGTTCTAGCTCTGTGAAAGATGCTGTTGGTATTTTGACAGGGATTACATTCAACGTGTAGATTGCTTTGGGTAATATAGACTTCTTCCAGTCCATCAGCATGGAATGTTTTTCTATTTTTTTGTGTCATCTTCAATTTCTTTCATAAGTGTTTTATCATTTTCAGCGTATAGATCTTTCATTTCTTTGGTTAGGTTTATTCTTAGATATCTTATGGGCTTTGGTGCTATTATAAGAGGGATTGATTCCTTTCTTTCTCTTTCTGCTACTTCGTTATTGGCATTTAGGAATGTAACAGATTTCTGTTGGTTAATTTTGTATCCCGTGACTTTATTGAATTCATGTATCAGTTCTAGCAATTTTTGGTGGAATCTTTTGGGTTTTCTATATAGAGTATCATGTGATCTGCAAACAGTGAAAGTTTGACTTCTTCCTTGCTGATTTGGATGCCTTTTATTTCTTTTTGTTGTCTAATTGCTGTGGCTAGGACTTCCAGTACTGTGCTAAATAACAGTGGGGAGAGTGTACATCCCTGTGTTATTCCTGACTGTACAGGAAAAGCTCTCAATTTTTCCTCAGTGAACATGATATTAGCTGTTGGTTTTTTATACATGGCCTTTATTATGTTGAGATATGTTCCCTCTAACCCTACTCTCTTGAAGGTTTTTTATCATGAATGAATTCTGCACTTTGTCAAATGCTTTTTCTTCATCTATTGAAAGGATTACATGTTTTTTTTATCCTTTCTTTTATTAATGTGGTATATTACATTGATTCACTTGCAAATATTGAACCACCCCTGCAGCCCAGAAATAAATTCCACTTGATCATGATGAATGACTCTTTTAATATACTATCGGTTTCAATTTGCTAGTATTTTATTGATAATTATTCATCAAATTATTTCTGCTACTTCATTATTGGTATTTAGGAATGTAATAGATTTATATTGGTTAATTTTTGTATCCTCTGACTTTATTGAATTAATGTATCATGAATATAGTATGATCTCGATTAAATTAAAATTTTCTCTTTTCAGTGGAATCTTTGTCTGGATTTGGTATCAGGGTAATGTTGGCCTTGTTGAATGAATTTGGAAATTTTCCTTCTTTTTCTACTTTTTGGAATAGTTTGAGAAGAATAGGTATTAATTCTTCTTTAAATATTTGGTAGGATTCACCGGTGAAGCCATCTGGCCCTGGACTTTTGTTTTTTTGGGAGATTTTTAAATTTTATTTTATTTTTTTTTAAAGATTTATTTATTTATTCATTCAGAGAGAGCACGCTAGAGAGGCAGAGACACAGGCAGAGGGAGAAGCAGGCTCCACGCAAAGAGCCCGACATGGGACTCGATACAGGGTCTCCAGGATCACGCCCTGGGCTGCAGGCGGCGCTAAACCGCTGCGCCACCGGGGCTGCCCTAAATTTTATTTTAAAGATTTTATTTATTTATTCATGAAAGACACAGAGAAGAGGCAGAGATATAGGCAGAGAGAGAAACAGGCTCCCTGCGGGGAGCCCAATGTGGGACTTGATTCCAGGACCCTGGGAAAACGCCCTGAGCCGAAGGCAGACGCTCAATCGCTGAAGTGCACTGTTGGGAGATTTTTGATTACCGATTCAATTTCTTTGCTGGTTATTGGTCTGTTCAAGTTTTCTAATTTTTCCTGTTTCAGTTTTGGTAGTTTATATATTTCTAGGAATTTACTCATTTCTTCCAGGTTGTCCAATTTGTTGGCATATAATTTTTCATAATATTCTCTTATCATTGTTTTTATTTCTCTGGTATTGGTTGTTATTTCTCCTCTCTCATTTGTGATTTGATTAATTTGGGTCCTTTCTCGTCTCTTTTTAATAAGTCCGGCTAGGGGTTTATCAATTTTATTAAGTTTTTCAAAGCAGCAGCTCCTGGTTTCATTGATCTATTCTAATTTTTTTTAAGTTGTTATATCATTTATTTTTGCTTGCTCTAATCTTTATCATTTCCCTTCTTCTGCTGGCTTTAGGTTTCATTTGTTGTTGTTGTTGTTGTTGTTGTTGTTGTTGTTTTTTAAGTAATCTCTACACCCAGTGTGGGACTTGAACCCACAAACCTGACATCAAGACTTGCATGCTCCATCAAATGATCCAGCCAGGTGCCCATATTTTTCTTTTTCTAGCTGCTTTAGGTATACGTTTAGATTGTTTTTTGAGATTTTTCTTGCTTCTTGAGGTAGGCCTGTGTTGCTATGTACTTCCCTCTTCTGACCCTTTTTGCTGCATCCCAAAGGTTTTGGACCATTGTGTTTTCATATTCATTTGTTTCCATGTATTTTTTAATCTCTTCTTTGATTTCCTGGTTGAACCATTCATTGTTTAGTAGCATATTGTTTAACTTCCATGTATTTGTAGTCTTCCCCAATTTTTTCTTGTGGTTGACTTCAAGTTTCATAATGTTGTGGTCAGAAAACATGCATGGTATGATCTCAATCTCTTTGTACTTGTCGAGAGCTGATGTGTGACCTAGTTTAGTACGTGATCTGTTCCGGAGAATGTCCCATGTGCACATGAAAAGAATGTATATTCTGCTGCTTTAGGATGTATGCACCCTCCCAAGGGTGTTGGGTAGCTCTGTTACATCCATCTGGTCCAGGTGTCATTCAAAGCCATTGTTTCCTTGTGATTTTCTGCCTAAATGATCTGGCCATTGCTGTGAGTGGAGTGTTAAAAATCCCCTAGTATTATTCTATTATTTCCTATTAGTTTCTTTGTGTTTGTTATTAATTGTTTTATATATTTGGGGGCTCCTATGTTGAGGGCATAAATATTTACAATGGTGAGATCTTGTTGGATAGTCTCCTTCATTGTGTTATAGTGCTCTTCTCCATCCTTGTTACAGTCTTTGGTTCAAAATCTAGTTTATCTGGGGTGCCTGGGTGGCTCAGTCGGTTAAGTATCTGCCTTTGGATCAGGACATGATCCCAGGATCCTGGGAGCAGGGAGCCCTCTTCTCCCTTTCTCTCTGCCCCTCCCCTTGCTTATGCTCTCTTGCTGTCTCTCAAATATGTAAATAAAAAACCTTTAAAAAATAAATAAAATCTAGTTTGTCTGATATAAGTATTGCTACTCCAGCTTTCTTTTGACAACAATTTGCATGATAAATGTTTCTCCATTCCCTCACTTTCAATCTGCAGGTGTCTTTATGTCTAAAATGAGTCTCTTGGAGGCAGCATTTAGATGGGTCTTGTTTTTCTATCCATTCTGACACTCTATGTTTTTTGATTGCTGCATTTAGTCCATTTACATTCAGAAAAATTTTTCAAACATATCTATTTAGTGACATTTTATTACTTGTTTTGTTGTTATTTCTGGAGATTTTCTCTGTTCTTGTCTTTGTCACTTTTGGTCTTCCCTTTTCACTCAAAGAATCCCCTTCAATATTTCTTGCAGGGCAAGTTTAGTGGTTATGAACTCCTTTAGTTTTTATTTGTCTGGAAAACTCTTTATCTCTCCTATTCTGAATGACAGCCTCAGTGAATAGAGCATTCTTGGTTGCAGATTTTTCTCATTCAGCATGTTGAATGTATCATGCCACTCTCTGCTGACTTGCCAAGTTTCTTTGGAGAGATCTGCAGCTAGCCTTATGGGTCTTCCCTTGTATGTTAGGGACTTGTCTTTCTGCTTTTAGTATTTTTTTCATCACTGCTATATTGTGCAAACTTAATTACAACATATCTTGGTATTGGCTTGCTTTTTTTTACTTTGATGGGAGTTCTCTGTGCCTTCTGGACCTGGATGTCTCTTTCTTCTCCAGATTAGGGAAGTTTTCAGCTATAATTTCCTCAAATAAAATTTTCTGCCTCCTTTTCTCTTCTTCTGGGACTTGTACAATATAAATGTTACTATGTTTGGTGGATTTACTGAATTCCTTAAGTCTATTCTCATATTTCATAATTGTTCTTTATCTTTTTTGTACAGCTTCATTATTTTCCATTATTTTATCTTCTTTTTTTAAAAAAAAGATTTTATTTATTTATTTAGAGAGAAAGCAAGCATGTGCACATTCATGTGTGCAGGGTGAAGGGAAGAGAGAGAGAGGGAGAAAGAGAATCTCAAGCAGACTCTGCACTGAGTGTGGAGCCCAACACAGGGCTTGATTTCAGGATGCTGAGATCATGACCTGAGCTGAAATCAAGAATCAGATGCTTAACTTACTGAGCCACCCAGGAGCCCTCCATTATTTCATCTTTTTTTTTTAAAGATTTTTATTTATTTGTGAGAGACAGAGACAGAGACAGAGAAAGAAGCAGAGACATAGGCAGAGAAACAGGCTCCATGCAGGGAGCCTGATGCAGGACCCCAGGATCACACCCTGGGCTGAAGACAGATGCTCAACCTCTGAGCCATCAAGGTGTCCCTATTTTATCTTATATAGCACTTATTCATTCCTCTGCTTCCTCTCTACTTGTGTTCATTGCATCTAGTCTGTTTCAAATCTCAATTATTAATTTTTCATTTCTGATTATTTTTTAAACCCTTTTATCTGTACAGTAAGGGCCTCCCTGAAGTCTTCCATTCTGTTTTCAAGCCCAGTGAATTTCCTTATATTGTTGCTTTAAATTCTCCATCAGGCAAGGGTGTTGGGTAGCTCAGTCAGTTGAACATCCCATTCGTGATTTGGTCATGATCTCAGGGGTTGTGGGATTGAGCCCCACTTTGGGCTCCCTGCTTAGTGAAAGTCTGCTTGAGATTCTCTCTCTCCCTCTGTCCCTCCTCCTGCTCTCTCTCTCTCAAATAAATAAACAAATCTTTAAAAAAATTCTCCATCAGGCATATTGCTTACATGTTTCAATTATGATACTTAATATAAAGTTTTTATTCAAATTTAACAAATTATCTCAGTAATTTCTTCTATAGCAAAGGGAGAAAAATGTTTATCCTGGTTCAGGATCATGTGTTCCATTTAGCTGCCATGTCCATTTAAAAAAATTATTATTGATAGACTTTATTTTTAGCATAGTTTCAGGTTTAATGGGAGTTCCCATATACCTTGTCTTTCCTCCTCTTGTTCAGTTTCCCCCTTTATTAGCATCTTACATTGGTGTGGTACATTTGCTACAATTGATGAGCCAATACTGACATGTTACCCTTAATCAACATCCATAGTTTACATTAAGGTTTATGTTTTGTGTTATACATTCTACAGGTTTTGACAAATATACAATGACAGGTATCTGCCACTATAGTATCAGGCAGAAGAGTTCCACTCCCTAAAAATCCATTATGTTCCATTTATTCATCCCTTTATCCCACATAGCATGTAACCTTTCCAGACTTAGCAAAGGTTTGTACTTTATTGTTAAAATTTACACTTAGCAATATGTGTTAAAGGTTCACCCACATCTTTTGTGATTTCTTTTGTCATGTCTTTTTTGTCTCCCCTAATCTGGATCAGTTCCTCAGCCTTCCTTTGTCTTTCATTAACCAAATATTTTTCAAGACTAGATGCCAGCAATTTCATAAAATATCCTCCTCTCCCTATCTTCACTTTTCTTCGTTTAAGGTAGTGTCCTATGTTTATTGAATTATTTACTTTAAGGAATTCAAAATGTCTTTTAAATTGTGGTAATATTTTTATTATAATTATTTATTATAATTACCAGTTCTTTTTTTTTAATTTATTTTTTATTGGTGTTCAATTTACTAACATACAGAATAACCCCCAGTGCCCGTCACCCATTCACTCCCACCCCCCGCCCTCCTCCCCTTCTACCACCCCTAGTTCGTTTCCCAGAGTTAGCAGTCTTTACGTTCTGTCTCCCTTTCTGATATTTCCCACACATTTCTTCCCCCTTCCCTTATATTCCCTTTCACTATTATTTATATTCCCCAAATGAATGAGAACATATAATGTTTGTCCTTCTCCGACTGACTTACTTCACTCAGCATAATACCCTCCAGTTCCATCCACGTTGAAGCAAATGGTGGGTATTTGTCATTTCTAATAGCTGAGTAATATTCCATTGTATACATAAACCACATCTTCTTTATCCATTCATCTTTCGTTGGACACCGAGGCTCCTTCCACAGTTTGGCTATCGTGGCCATTGCTGCTATAAACATCGGGGTGCAGGTGTCCCGGCGTTTCATTGCATTTGTATCTTTGGGGTAAATCCCCAACAGTGCAATTGCTGGGTCGTAGGGCAGGTCTATTTTTAACTGTTTGAGGAACCTCCACACAGTTTTCCAGAGTGGCTGCACCAGTTCACATTCCCACCAACAGTGTAAGAGGGTTCCCTTTTCTCCGCATCCTCTCCAACATTTGTTGTTTCCTGCCTTGTTAATTTTCCCCATTCTCACTGGTGTGAGGTGGTATCTCATTGTGGTTTTGATTTGTATTTCCCTGATGGCAAGTGATGCAGAGCATTTTCTCATGTGCATGTTGGCCATGTCTATGTCTTCCTCTGTGAGATTTCTGTTCATGTCTTTTGCCCATTTCATGATTGGATTGTTTGTTTCTTTGGTGTTGAGTTTGATAAGTTCTTTATAGATCTTGGAAACTAGCCCTTTATCTGATATGTCATTTGCAAATATCTTCTCCCATTCTGTAGGTTGTCTTTGAGTTTTGTTGACTGTATCCTTTGCTGTGCAAAAGCTTCTTATCTTGATGAAGTCCCAATAGTTCATTTTTGCTTTTGTTTCTTTTGCCTTCGTGGATGTATCTTGCAAGAAGTTACTGTGGCCGAGCTCAAAAAGGGTGTTGCCTGTGTTCTTCTCTAGGATTTTGATGGAATCTTGTCTCACATTTAGATCTTTCATCCATTTTGAGTTTATCTTTGTGTATGGTGAAAGAGAGTGGTCTAGTTTTAATTACCAGTTCTAATTGATAAGGTTGCATTGGTTTTAAGTGATTTTACTTAATCCAATTTTCCCTGTAAATCTATTACTTTTAGTGTGCAATTATACAGAAGGCAAATTTTTCTGTAAAAAGGATCAAAGACAAAGTAGAGAACTGGAACTGGAAGACATGCAGAAAAGTTTTAATATTTGTATTATCAGAGTCCCCGAGGGAGAAACAAAATGATGGAAAGAGCTAGTATTTAAATCCATAATCCAAGAAAATTTTGTGGAAATACAAACACAACGGACTCTACACTGAAAGTGCTCACTGGATTCCTAAGAAAATGAACCCAGAATGATTAACTCTGAGACATATCCTAATAAAGTAATTAGATTCAAAGATAAAGTAAAATTTTTAATTTTAATTTTTAGTTTTACTACTTTTTCACTTTGCTATGCACTGATAACTGATATTAGAGTGTTTTTAATGTTTTTTTTTTAATTTTTTTATTTATTTATGATAGTTACAGAGAGAGAGAGAGAGAGGGAGGCAGAGACACAGGCAGAGGGAGAAGCAGGCTCCATGCACCGGAAGCCCGATGTGGGATTCGATCCCGGGTCTCCGGGATCACGCCCTGGGCCAAAGGCAGGCGCCAAACCGCTGCGCCACCCAGGGATCCCTGTTTTTAATGTTTTGACAAAAAATTTTGATGGTCATGGAACAACTGTAACTTTTCCTATACATTATTAAGAATGTTTTGCCTGAGGGTGCCTATGTGGCTCAGTTGGTTAAGCAACTGCCTCTTGATTTTGGCTCAAGTCATGATCTCAGGGTCGTGAGATTGAGCCCTGCATTGGGTTCCACACTCAGCATGAAGTCTGCTTGTTTCTCTCCCTCTGCTCCTCCCTCTGCTTGCACATGCATGGGATCTCTCTCTCTCAAATAAATAAGTAAATAAAATGTTTACCCCCCACCAAAAAAAGCAGTAGGGGGTACCTGGGTGGCTCAGTTGGTTAAGCAGCTGCCTTTGGCTTGGATCATAATCCCATTTCTCTGACTTCGGCTGTAGCAACATTTTTCTAGATATGTCTCCTGAGGCAAGGGAAACAAAAGCAAAAATAAGCTATTGGGACTACAGCAAAAATAAAAAGCTTCTGCATAGCAACGGAAACAACCAACAAAACAGGGTCTGAAGGACTGAATAATGTACAGAATTGTTAGATCACTATATTTACCCCTGAAACTAATACAACACTGTAAATTAATTATACTGGATTGTTTTTTAATTCTGAAAGTTAAAAAAGAAAGAAGGGTTCAGTTCTGTGGAGATATTGAGAGATAAAAGTATAAACCCAAATACCAGTATATTAACTTATGAAAACTATAATTGGCAAAGTGACCAGATCTCATGCCCTATAGACAGTGAATTTTTAAATTTTGATTTCCGGTCAGAAGGTTGCTCAAGGAGTACAAGCAACATAATCTGCTAGCTGTGCACCTGGCATCCATTCTCCATCCAGCTCCCAAGATATCCTTCCTAACAGAGTGCCAATTTTGTTCATATGCAGCTTGTGTGATTACAGGGAATCTGATTCCATCCTCAGATTGGGAGAAAGGCTCTGTCTGGTCCACGCCCATAACATTAATTCTATATCCTCTTGTCAAATAAGTGACTGAGGGATGAAGTAAGCCAATCAATGAATGGCATGTCCATGTTAATAAGAACCAATGCAGTAGTGAGCATATGACCTTTATTAGCTTAATCAGACTGATGGGTCTGGTTCTCTCTCCACTCCTCTTCTCTTCTCTCTTTCCTTCCCCTCCTTTCCCCTCCTCTAGTAATAATAGTAGGAGATATCCAGAGGACAAAACTCATTCCCAAAGGTCAGAGCAGGGCAGCCCCGGTGGTGCAGCGGTTTAGCACTGCCTGCAGCCTGGGGTGTGATCCTGGAGACCCGGGATTGAGTCCCGAGTTGGGCTCCCTGCATGGAGCCTGCTTCTCCCTCTGCCTGTGTTTCTACCTCTCTCTCTCTCTAAATAAATAAATCTTAAAAAATAAAATAAAAACAAAAGTCAGAATAATAAAATTAAACACAGCCAGAGCCTTTGTTATGCTGTATCTGGAGCCTATCTTACACTTAGACTTACTGTTTGGTGAAAGAATACCTTTCCTTTTTTTTTTTAATAAAAGATTTTATTTATTTATTCATGAGAGACACACAGAGAAAGGCAGAGACATAGCCAGAGGGAGAAACAGGGAGCCTGATGTGGGACTCGATTCCAGGACCCCAGGATCATGACCTGAGCTAAAGGCAGATGCTCAACCACTAAGCCACCCAGGTGCCCTACAGTACCTTTCCTTCGACAGTTTGAGTTCTATTACTTGCAGCCAAGAGCATCTTCCAAATACAACATACAATCAGTGCAAAAGATGTTTGTTTATGGCCCTTCAATTACTCTAGACAGTGTTGGATGCGCCCCCTCTCATGCCAATGTTCCTCCATTCAGGTATATTAATATCATTTTTTCTTTTTTTTTAACATCATTTTTTCCAGAGCAGTTTTTGTTTTATTAACTCAGCAATAATTAACTTTCTCTTTCTGCCTGAAGCCTAGAAGATGTTCTATAATTAAGATGACTTCATAGGGACGCCTGGGTGGCTCAGTGGTTGGGCGTCTGCCTTCAGCTCAGGGTGTGATCCCAGGGTCCTGGGATCGAGTCCTGCATTGGGCTCCCTGCAGGGAGCCTGCTTCTCCCTCTGCCTGTGTCTGCTTCTATCTCTCTGTGTCTCTCATGAGTAGATAAATAAAATCTTTAAAAAAAAGATGACTTCATATAATTAATACAATATATGTGTCTATAATTTAGGTCTCACTCACCCCATAATAGGACATACTCACATATCAGTTGATATGGACACATTCCAGGGTAAACATCATTTCATGTTCAACTATTTGGCTCAAATTAAGGTCTTCATACAGTCCATTCAAATATCCACTCTTTATATCTGAATCCGGCCCTGGTATGTCAGGTTCTCTTATTTCAAAGCAAGATACAACTACATTTTGAATAAATAAAACTTCACTGTAGTTGATTTTGACCTGGAGTTTTTCCAAGTCCAAAAAAATTGTAAGTGACTTTTTCTCAGATAATCTCCCAAACACAAATGTAATGTCACCCACGGGACTGTTATGAATAGATGCTACTAGAGTTCCAAGTACAGATTCCAATACCAGCAAATTTTAACATTCCTTGGGATTAGCTGTCCCTTCTGTCAACTTGGCTCCTACAAAGCAGTTGAACCACCATGAAATGCAGGATATTTTTGCATATGGCTGCCCTGACCTAAAGTTATCGTCAGACAACAGAGGCCTGGAACATTACCTGAATTTTTTTTTCAAAGATTTAATTTATTTATTCATAAGAGGCACAGAGAGAAAAGCAGAGTCATTGCCAGAGGGAGAAGCAGGCTCCCTGTGGGGAGTCCGATGCGGGACTCAATTCCAGGACCCAGGGATCATGACTTGAGCCGAAGGCAGATGGTCAACCACTGAGCCACCCAGGCGTCCCAGTACCTGAGTGTTGACTAAAGATATGAGGTGAGTACTTTATGGCAAGAATTGAAACAAAAACAACAAATGGCAGGCACATGGATGTCTACAACAAGAAAGGCATAATAGATGAAGCACTGAATTCCAATGCCTTCATTTTATCCAGAACCCTATTAAATTAAGCAGAAGAAAAGCATTTTAAATGAATCAACAGCCAAGATTGTGAGGTAATAATAAAATAATGGTATTTATTGTGTACATACTGTGTATTAGGTGACATCATAGAAAGCTTAGATGTGTTATCTCATTCTATCCTCACCACAATTTTGTGAAATAGATATTGTTTTTCCTACTTTCCAAGTCTTAATGAAAATGTCCTAACCAAGTCCCACAGCAAGTAAATGCTAGAAATGAGAGCTGCTCCAAGGTCTGTCTGGCTCCAAGCTCTGTGGTGTCTCCACATTTCCAAGCAGCATTTATAGGCACTGCTTTTCATGGCAGGCAGAACCCCGTATGTAAGGACTTACATGGAGTTATGAATAGAAATTTTAAAAACCCTGAAGTATATAGATTTATAGTAACCTGCAACCCCAGCTTTTTAATTCTCTACAACAAATCCCAAGGCCTAGATGTTGTCTAGATTAATTTCATTACAAAAACATGATTGGGTGCCTGGATGGCTCAGTCAGTTAAGAGTCTGCCTTCAGGTCAGGTCATGATCCCAGGGTCCTGGGATCAAGTCCCACATTTGGCTACTTGCTGACAGCAAGTCTGCTTCTCCCTCTCCCTGCCACTACCCCCCTACTTGTGCTCTCTCTCTCTGTCAAATAAATAAAATCTAAAACAAAACACACACACATAATTGACAAATTTGAATTTAAGTGTTCTCTTTTAGAGGATTTTATAAATTATTAACATCAATTAATTTCTATAAAACTGAGAACACATTTTATTTTATTTAAATTCAATTAATTTGAGAACACATTTTAAAATTTGACATACCATAACAATTTGTCTCAAAAAAAGATGTGCCATTTATACTTCCACCAATAACACTGTACGAATATTTGCTTCCTCCTTACCCTTAGCTATGCTTTATCATACTTGAAAATTTTTGACAATCTGATAAGTATAAATAGTATTTTGTTTTAATTTGCATTTCTATAATTAAGGGTGAAGCTGAGTACACTGTCATTGACTTATTGTCCATTCATATCTGTTTTGCAGAGATCTGGTTATGTCTTTTGCTCATTATTCTTCAATATCAATCATTTTATTGTTAGTTATAAGCATTCTTTTTATAGAAAGGTAATGAACCTTTTGTAATGTTTCCCCCTTGTTATGTTTTTAAAATAACTGTTCCAAAACAATTTTTTTCTGACTTGTCATTTGTCTTATGTCCTATGTTTTCATTTTGTTAAAGAGAAATGTTTTAGGATTGTCAAATATATTAATTGTAATGAATAATCCCATCTTTTCCTCAACAATTTGAAATGTCATATGCAATATTTCATTAATTATTAAATGCAGGTCTTTTTGACATTTAAAAACCTCTAAAATCAGAATATGTCTTAAAATTGGTAACCTCTTATTACTGCCGTGATCAGGTGAAGGTATTGTCATTGCTTGTGTATGCACAAATTATTCATGGTTGTTAATATTGCCATCATCTCAACTGACTTGCTTTATAATTAAGGGAAGAGAATTCAGTGGAACTTGGGTAGGCCTAGCCACGTCGACACATTACAAAGCCACCACCAGACCATACACTTTTTATATACATTAATAGAGTGAGCTGCGTTTATAGAATTCTTTTTTTTAAAAAAAATATTTTATTTATTTATTCATGAGAGAGAGAGAGAGAGAGAGGCAGAGACACAGGCAGAGGGAGAAGCAGGCTCCATGCAGGGAGCCCGACGTGGGACTCTATCCCGGGACTCTATCCCGCTGAGCCACCTGGGCTGCCCCTAGAATTCTTAATATTGCACTGTTCTCACGTTTCTCTAATGAATTCTACCTGATATTTACTGAGTTCCACTGAACATGATTTTATCTACAATTTTTGCAGTGACATTTATTGGTGAGATTGGGCTGTGTTTTTTTTTTTCTTTTTGGTGCTATCTTTATAAAATTTTGATGTAACAATATTGTGCTAATTTTATTAAAATACTGAAAGTACTCTTTCTTATGCAAAAACTTAAAAACAAGTGTAAAGGAATTTATTTCATTTATCTCTAAAATTTGTAATAAGAAGTGCTGAAACTAAGATCATGAATAAAAGTAATGAAATAAGATGTTATAACATTTACTGTGTTCCCAAACATGTGAATATAATAAATGATTATACTTCAATTTATATTCAGTTGGTATTGTGGTCATTTCAAAGATCTGGGACAATTTAAAGTCTGATGAAAAGAAGTGGCAATTTTCTTTGACCCTCCAATTTTAGTTTTTATTTTTCAATTTTTTAAAAAAGATTTTATTTACTTATTTGAGAGACCCAGGGTGAGAGAGAGAGAGCGAATGAGCAGGGTGAGGGACGGAGGGAGAAGCAGACTCCCACTGAGCAGAGAGCCCAATGAGGGATTTGATCCTGGAACTCCGGATCATGACCTGAGCCAAAGGCAGACGCTTAATCAAGTGAGCCACCCAGGCACTTGACTCTCCAATTTTTAATTTTCAGAGTTATATGGGAAGTATGCAATATTTTCTTATATGTATGAATCTAGTATACATATATGTAACATAAATTTCAAAATATTGAAAAATCCATGTTTGAAAACCAGAATATTTGTGTTTTACCCTTTCCTGGAAGTTGGCACGCAATATTAATAAATAAGTGAATGTTATAATTGTAATGGCTCTTAAATGCTGGAGCATCTCTTATGTATCACTTTGTATACATCATCTCACTTATTTACCATCGTATACAGATGAGGAGACTGAGACCCAGAGATATGAAGTGACATGCCTAAAAGCATGAAGCTTTAGCTCAGAGTTGGGAGAGCCAAGCTCAAACCAACGTTCATCTAATCCTCAAAACTATGTTATTTGGCTCCACTCTGCTACTTGTCAATATGAATCCTACTGCAATCCAAGAACATACTTTGGCTGCCAGTTCTTATCTCAAATATCTATAAATGAGTAGGGAATGTCTGAGGCTGAATGTGAACTGTGAAGAGCCACGCATTTTCTTGTTATATAGGTACCTACTCATCACTGAGAAGCAAGACAATTCATTATGAAATACTAAGTGTGAGAAACTATATTTTTACTAGACTTGAAAGCAACATGTGTATGGCAGAAACTCCTACTTTTATGGACTCATTTATGCCTTTCAAAGAGTGCTGTTGAAAATTAAATGTACACAGTTCATTTATCTCTCACGTGCCAGATAAGAGAGCATTTCTGTTTTCTCAGAGTTCTTAACAGTCTCACCAAAACCAGAGGCAGATTTGAGATTAAGACTGGATATTCTCCAGGTAGCATTAATCTGTCCATCACCTAGTTCTCAGTCAAAGCAACAGCATGACACACACTTGTAAAGTTGTGTAAACTTCAATGTGCTCTGAGGCAGGTACGACTCGGCTCCCTGCAATAGTGGGCGAAACCCTTAGACACCAAACATGTGTCATATTCATAGGGAAGTTGCAGAGGAAGTTTCTGCTTGGCTCATGTCATAATAGATTTGCTTATGTTGCCCAAACAGGCTGATTTATTCAGGGATTTACTAATTTACCCTTGCTAAACATGTTGATCAAACTTGATCTGAGCCAAGGAGAAGTAGGCCAAGTGGTTTACCACTAATATAGATAAAAATAAAATTTGTTTGAAGTCAGCTTGACTAATCACATAAGGAATTTGTTTTACACTTGTACACACCCTTCAACAGAATTTTCAGTTACTCAGACTTAAAATTAAGAAAGGCAGATACTTTCTATTGTAGATGGTTTAATGCATTTGAAAACATTGCATGACAAGAGTTAGATATAGATCCAAATCAAGTCAACATAGATTTATCACGTGGCCATTATATGCAAGGTACTGTGCTTGAAGAAGAAGAAGAGAAGGGGGAGGAGGGGATAAGTGAAAGAGAAGGAGAAGAAGCAAAAAGTAAAGAAAGAAAAAAATTATCTCCTTTGGGGTGGGGAGTGCCAAGTGTTTGATCTTTCTTAAACCTCTATTTCAAAGAGCCCAAGTCAGTGGTGCCCTTGTAAGAGTGAGTGAAGTTGGCCTGAGCTTCCAAATGACTGCATCTTTTAAAGTACCTTTCATCCAAGAAACTCACAATGTTTGACAGTCAAGTATATGTTTGAAACTGAGGGAAATGAGACAATTTCTTCGAAGAGGAGACTCTTGGCTCCTGATATGGAGTATTGATTGCTGACTCTATCTCCTCAAAGCAGAAGTGACAGTGAAGCAAAGCTCTGATGATCCCACCTAAAAATTGTAAGAAACTCCAGTAGAGGTAGGTGTATTCATAAACTGGTGTTGAGTGTGGAGATGGCGAGCAGGGGCTGCAGCCTGGGGAGAACAGCCTCGGCCCAGAAAGCCAGACCAGAACTTTTCTTTTCTTTTCTTTTTTTAAAGATTTATTTATTTATTTATTTATTTATTTATGATAGACAGAGAGAGGCAGAGATACAGGAGGAGGGAGAAGCAGGCTCCATGCCAGGAGCCCGACGTGGGACTTGATCCCAGGACTCCAGGATCGCGCCCTGGGCCAAAGGCAGGCGCTAAACTGCTGAGCCACCCAGGGATCCCCCAGACCAGAACTTTTCGATTCTATGCTTGCTTCTCCTCCAGTCTGCCTTGGGAAGATCACAGGGAAGTGACAGTTAGGCCCTCTGGTGTCTCAGAATACCATCAGGGCAGCCTAAAAGTTTGCTGGGGTGAGATGAGGTGCTGCAGAAGACAGGTCCTGTCTGACCAGACTTCCCTAAATGCTCACACCTGCACCCATTCCCACTCGAAACACTGGGATTGGTATGTCAAATTCCAAGAAGATTGTTTCTTCCCAGCACAGGAGTGTATCGCTGTGACTTAAGAGCAAATGCCTGACTAACCAGGAGTTTCCAGTGTGGTGGCAGAAGACAGGGTTGCAAACTGTTGCTTCTTGGTACCTGGGCTTCTCTGCCCTGAGGCTCATTTCCTCTATTATCTTAAAGTCACCCAGAGGAAGATAGACTGGGCCTGGGCATTGGCTCTTCTTTAATATATAGTCACCTAGAAAAAAAACAAAACTGGATAGCACATACCACATGAATTCGGAAAGCAGAATTATTGGTACAGATAGATCATGAATTTCAAATAAAGAACAAATATTCTCACAGAAGATATTAGTAATATGAAGCTGGTACAAGAAGTAAAAAAAGAAAGAACAAGTAGAAATAACAGTGATGAAAATATAACAGGGCACACAATAATGATAATAATAATAGTAACAGATAGACTGTAGGTATTTTTTTACTTTGTACCAGGCAATACTCTATGCTCACATATTAAGTTCTCACAACAACTCTATGAGGTAGGTACTACTGTTATTTCTACTTTACAGATGAAGAAACAGGCACCAAGAGGTTAAGAAAATTGCTCAGGTTGGGGCTAGGATTTAAATACAGATACTCTGTGGGTGCTTGGCTGGCTCAATCGATAGTGCATTCAACTTTTGATTTCAGGATTGTATGTTTGAGTCCCATGCTGGGTGTAGAGATTGCTTAAAAATAAAATCTTAAAAAAAATAAACACAGATATTCTGCCTCCAATAAAACAAATATCAGATGGATATAGCCCAAGCAAGAATTTATGAACAAGATCAATGGATGTGGTAGAGATGAAGTTTCATTCTTGCGTGGACAAGATTTAAGAATGGAGAATGGAAGTGATTCATAGCAAGTGGTAGACTGCTGAGCCGGGTGGTACTCAACCTCTGCTGTTTCCCTCTGCACAGACATTGCTACATGGAGGAACGCACTCCACCAGCCACTGCTAAGATCCTAAATGAAAGTTCAATGAGATGTGTGAAACAACAGGAAATACAATTAAAGCTGAAGTTAATCAAATGCTAGTGGAAATTTGAGAACCTAAGAAAGAACAGAATGTTAAGATATAGCTATTCAAGACAAAGTTGGGACAATTTGTGAACTAAGATAACTGGAAGAGATTGAAACACGCAAAGTATATTTAGATCTACAGACTCATAATTATACTCTTCCCTCCCCCCCCAATTAAGCTCCTCATAGGTCACTGTTAGAGGACATAGTAAGGCAATTCATCATTTAGAAAACTGGTAAATAAAGGGAAAGAATCAGGCATTTATTCTGCCTTTCCTAAACACACTCTGAACTAGTAGATGAGAGAAAGTTGTTTTTTAGAGAAGTATTCCACCTAATAAGCAGAGGAAACAACTGAATTGAACATTATTCATTTGCAGTAAATTAAAGGATCTTACCATTGCTCATCAATAGCTGTTAACATTACACAAAAAGAAAAAAACTTTATGTGCTTCCTCATAGAAGATAATACCATCTTTGAAATAGTTTTGCCAAAAAATTTAATCTGAAGCTCAGAAATTACCAATACACAGAACATTGCGTATGAAGAGAGGGGAGCATGTTAAACCACACCATGGAAGTGCAATCAGCAAAATCTACTGCATATGTAATCTAGTTTTTCAATAAACAATTCTACAGTGCATTTTGTGGTTAAAAAAATAAGATGCACAAATAAAACTTGTCATAGCTCTTCAGTCACGACAAGTAGAGATATTTCGGCTTGACTAGTTTTACTGATTGTATATAATTTGAAGATGATTTCAAATAACAAGAAATAAGCAGTACATTTAAATATCAGCTCTTAACAGTTTAAAAAAGTGTTTTCCTTGCCTCCTTTTCTAAAAGTCTATTATTAGCATAGACCAGTGGCTTACATAGGGACCGGTAAATAAGTAAACATGCTTGTTGTTCTATATTTCTATCACCTGTTCCAAAAGATCAAAACAAAAGTAAAAATACTCTAAAAATATTTATTAATAAAAGTAATAAAGAGCCACAATTTGATTGGCCTACAACTAGCCTAAAAGCAATGCAAGTCAGAATGTAAAGCAGTGATATTTTAAGTAGCTGAAAAAAATAACTACCAGCTTAGAATTCTATATTCAGAGAAAAAATACTTCAACAAGAGCAAAAAAAATTTTTTTAGACCAACAAAAATTGATAGAATTGGCCACGAACAGATCTGTACTCAACACCAAAAAGCCATATAATCTGATTAAAAGATGGGCCAATGGGGGTGCCTGGGTAGCTCAGACAGTTAAGCATTCAACTATGGATTTCAGCTCAGGTGTTGATCTCAGGGTTGTGAGTTGGGATCCACAATGGGCATGGAGCCTACTTAAAAAAAAAAAAATGAAAAAAAGAAAAAAAGCTGAGCAGAGGACCTGAATAGATGTTTCTCCAAAAAAAGACAAAAAGGTGACCAACAGATACATGAAAAGATGCTCAATATCACTAATCATCAGGAAAATGCAAATGAGATATCATTTTACACCTGTCAGAATGGCTAGAATCAAAAAGACAAAATACAACAAGTGTTGGTAAGGATATAGACCCACACTAAAGGAAATACTAAATGTTATTATTCAGGCAAGAGAAAATATAATCCCAGATAGAAAACTGGAAGTGCAAGAAGAAATAAGAGCAGTGAATATGGTAAATATTTGAGCTAATCCAATCAATACTAATTACCTAAACTAATAATAATAATATTAATCAATACGAATTACCTAAACTAATAATAATATTAACATTATATAATTAATAATTATGGAATTTAA
This sequence comes from Canis lupus baileyi, assembly GCF_048164855.1. Taxonomy (NCBI): domain Eukaryota; kingdom Metazoa; phylum Chordata; class Mammalia; order Carnivora; family Canidae; genus Canis; species Canis lupus. The sequence continues at coordinate 8,936,744 of NC_132841.1, read as the reverse complement.
AATATATAAAGCAATTATGGTATGACAGCAGCATATAAATCAAAAGGAGGAAAATGGTACTTGGTCAAGAAGATGATAAAAATAACAACAGTAGGTTTTGATAAATCTAAGGTTTATGCTGCAATCTTTTTTTTTTTTTTAAGATTTTATTTATTTATTTGAGAGAGAGAGAGGGAGAGCAAGCATGAGTGGCAAGGAGGACCAGAGAGAGAGGGAGAAACAGACTCTCTGCTGAATAGGGAACCTGACACAGGGCTCCATCCCAGGATCCTGAGATCCTGACCTGAGCGGAAGGCAGCCGTGTAACTGACTGAGCCACCCAGGCACCCCTATGCTACAATCTTTAGGGAACCACTAACAGAAGAGTAAAATATATAACTTCAAGACTAAGGAATGGAAGAGGGCTGGGGGAAAATAATTTTTTAAAATTAAGTCATTCCAAAAGAACGCACCAATTAGATGACACGGATTAGATGAAACTAATAAAGAGCAAACAGAGAGGAGGTAGATTTAAAGTGAATGTGTCAGGGGTGCCTGGATGGCTCAGTCAGTGGAGCACGAAACTGTATCTTGGGTCGTGAGTTTGAGCCCCATGATGGGCGTAGAGATTATTTTAAAAAAAAAGTTAATTCAAAGTGAATATGTCAAGGGGTGCCTGGGTGGCTCAGTCAGTTAAGCAACTGACTCTTGATTTCAGCTCAGGTCATGATCTCGAGGTCCTGGGATGAGCCCCATGTCAGGCTCCCTGCTCACCAGGGAGTCTTCTTAAGGATGCTCCCTTTCCCTCTCTCTCTGCCCCTCCCACCGCTTGTTCTCTCTCTCTCTCTCTCTCTATCTCTCTCTCTCTCCCTCTCTCCCTCTCTCTCCTTGTCTCTATAAAATAAATAAATATTAAAAATATAAAGTATGTTAGTAACTACATTAAATGCAATTATATTAACTTGTCCAATTAAAATACAAGGATATATGCATGAATAAAAGAAGAAAACCCAGCTATATGCTGTTTATAAGTAAAATAAAATAAAATATTAGGGTACAGAAAAGCTAAGAGATGGAAAGAGATAATGCAAACCCTGATCCGAAGAAAACTTGTTTACTGCTATATTAATATATAAAGTTGATTTTATAGCTAAAACTGCTACTGAAGATGAAGATGTTCACTTCTTGATGAAAAATCGTTCAATTTAATAGGAATACACACATACATCTATGTGTGTGTATAATCCGCATATAAATATATATACTTTGTATGGAACTAACTTGAATATGTAGATTGTTTCATTGCTCATTGGGTGATCAGGCTTTGCTGCAATAACCAATATAAGGAACAAAAGAGGAGACACTACTAAATATCCTACAGACATGAAAAAAGACAATCAGGAAGAATTTTGTGCTAAAGAGTTGGAAATTTGGATAAATGGGCAAACTGCTGGCAAAAAGTTACAAAAACAGACACAAGATAAAGCACAAATATGAATAGTACCATAATTATCAAAGAAATTCATAATATAAAAACCTTCACACACACTCACAAACACACACAACTAACAGACTATTTATTTTAGTGATAAAGCAAAGCCCACTGACATTTAAGGAACCAATAATGCCAGTATTACAGAAATTCTTCCAGAAAAATAAGAAAAAAAGAACCATCCCCCAATTTTGTTTTATGAGGCTAGCATCATTTTGATTCCAAAACCCAGTAAGCAAAAATAAAGGACAATCTCTCTCATAAAAGTAGATACAAAAATCCTAAACAAGGGATGCCCGGGTGGCTCAGTGATTGCGTGCCTGTCTTTGGCTTGGGGCATAATCCCGGAGTCCTGGGATCGAGTCCCACACTGGGCTCCCTGCATGGAGCCTACTTTTCCTCCCTCTCCCTATGTCTTTGCCTCTTTTTGTGTCTCTCATGAGTAAATAAAAAAAATCTTAAAAAAAAAAAAACCCTAAACAAAACAATAGTAATGCAAATTCAGCTTTGTTTAAAAGGTTAATGGATCTCAACAAATGAGTTTGTTCCTGTAGTGAAAGCCTGGTTTAACATTTGCTATACTGAATACTGAGACTTAATACAAAATTATGATAAGTTTAACAGTGTAGTATATGGAGACAATTTATGACAAACTATATACAATAATCAATTCCAAGTGGATTGTAGCTTTAGGTGTGAAAGACAAAACAGCAAGGCTTCTAGAAATTGATACAGGAAAATATCTTCATTACTTTGACATAGGGAAACACTTTTTAAAAAAGATTATTTATTTAGGAGAGAGAGCATGCATGCAAGTGTGTACAGGGAAGAGGGACAGAGGGAGAGAGAGAAGCAGACTCCACACTGAGCAGGGAGCCTGAGGTGGGGCTCGATCCCAGGACTCTGAGATCATGACTTGAGATGAAGACGTTTAACTGACTGAGCCACCCAGGTGCCCTGGGAATCACTTCTTAAAAGAGAAATAAAAAACCCTAGGCATAAAGGAATAGATCATTAAATTTACCTATAATAAAAAATAAAGACTTCTATTCCTCAAAAAGACACCAGTGGAAGAGTAAAAAATATCCCAAAGAGTTGAAGAAGATACTTTCAATACATATAACTGGCAAAGAACTTGTGTGCAGAATAAGCAAAACAAAAATCTACAGAGCAATTTTTTTTTAAATATCGAGCATGATTTAAAAATGGTCAAGAGACTTCAATAGGTCTTTCATATGAGAAAGACCAAATGACCACTGAACATATGAAAATACACTTCATCAGTAGTCATCCAAAAGATGCAGGTTGAAGTCACAATGAAATTTAAGATATATTAATTATAAAATAAATCTCAACAAATTTTAGAGTTGGTCTCATAAAACAGGAAATTAAAAATGCTGCCTCCAGAATTCAAAGACCCAGCAGGTATTGTACCAACCTCTCTGATATTGTAGGCAAAAGGTAAAATATTTTTTTTTGTGACATGGGTGAAAATACCATGACCTAGTCTCTATCTACTAAAGGCATAATTTCTGGGATGTGGTAGGGTCTTGTATCTTCACAGATTTTTATTTTCATGCAGTAAATATGTGTCATACATGGCATCTGTGGGCCTGCTGTTTCTGGATCCCACTGGCATGCCATCATCAAGGTAGTAAATTAATGTGCTGTCCTGAAGAATAACAAGCCAGGCAATCATGTGTGGCTAAGAACAAAAGCTAAGTATCCTGAGCCAGGATCATAAATGTGTACTGCTGTCCCTATCAAATGCAAGCAAATGCTTCTGCTATTTTCTTAAATGATTTATATCTATTAAAAACAACAATATTACCCTTTATAACTCACATTATCTACATTTCCTTTAAAATGGCTTGTTGTAGGGCGTCTGGCTGGCTCCGTCAATAGACCATGCAACTCTTGATCTTGGGGTCATGAGTTTGAGGCCCGTGTTGGGCATAGAGATTATTTTAAAAAATGAAAAAATAAAATGGCTTGTTGCACTACCTACTTGTTTCCTCTAGAACAACTCTCAGAGCACTCATGGTCCCAGATGGCCATATGTAATAACATTTTGCCATTATGTATTGTGGGCTGCTCTCTTCCCATCCTGGATTATAAAATGATTCCCTTTTGTTTCTTTTACTTATAACCAATACTGTATTCTCTACAAATCCTGCAATCCACTCTGTGGTTATGATTTCTAAATCAAAGTTGTTATGTGGCAAGCAATAGACACTAATTTAAACAAAATTAAAGAATTTATTTGAGGGATGCCTGGATGGCTCAGCAGTTGAGCAGGGTGTGATCTCACAGTCCCAGGATTTGAGTCCCACATCGGGTTCCCTGCGGGGAGTCTGCTTCTCCCTCTGCCTATGTCTCTTGCCTTCTCTCTATGTCTCTCATGAATAAATAAATAAAAATGTTTTAAAAAGGAATTTATTTGAGATTCTGATAAGCAGCCAGCATCAAAATAAGAAATGAACAATGGGGCACCCGGCTGGCTCAGTGGGTTGAGGGTTCAAGCCCCACATTGGGCAAAGAGTTTACTTTAAAAAAAATAAATAGGGGATCCCTGGGTGGCTCAGCGGTTTAGTGCCTGCCTTTGGCCCAGGGCGTGATCCTAGAGACCTGGGATCGAGTCCTGCGTCGGGCTCCCTGCATGGAGCCTGCTTCTTCCTCTGCCTGTGTCTCTGCCTCTCTGTGTGTGTGTCTCTCATGAATAAATAAATACAATCTTAAAAACAAACAAACAAATAAATAAATAAATAAATAAATAAATAAATAAATAAATAAATAAATAAATACAGGATGAACAATGAATCCTTGGGGAGGATAGGAACCAGTGCAGTTTCAGGGAAGTCATGGGCCTGCAAATGACTCATCTAAAACTACCTTTCCTCCCAGGGTGTGTCTGTTTCAGAGTTAATTCTAGAAAAGAGAAAAGATTAATTTAGGATTATATGGCGTAAGAACAGGTGCCTAAAGGAAGTGATATTAGTAGGTAGGGCAAAACAACATATTATGTAACACAATAATATAATAACATAATAATACATTCAATTACAAGCCAATTTTTGGACATATGAAAAATTAAAAGTTTGTGTGTGTGAGAGAGTGAGCTAGTGAGTGCATATGCATGCCAGGGAGCAGCAGAGGGAGTGAGAATCTTAGGATCCAGGTCCAGTGCAGAGCCATGGGTCTCCATCTCAAGAACCTGAGATCATGACTTGAGCTGAAATCAAGAGTCGGATGCTTAACTGACTGAGCCACCCAGGCACCCCTTAACATATGAAAAATTTAGAAAATGTAGGGATGGGAACACACCATGCTCCACTAACCAAAGATATTCACTGTTATTCTTTCTCTAAGTAATATTTTTCTCAGTAGATTAGGAAAAATTTTGTAGATAAATTGAAACAATCCAAATGTATATGCAGATTAAAATTACCAATAAACATGCAAATAGACATAAAAAACCTGATATTTTAGCAGTATTCATGCTTTCATTAAAATTTTTAAAGTGAAAATGTTTTTTTTCTGATTACAAACATATACATGTGGGTTACAGTGCAGAAATATATGCAACATAAGCCAAATGTTTCCTATAATTCTGACTGGAATCTGATCTAGATACTCAACTGAAGCTTGTATTTGCTAGGAACTTAGTGGGCAGTCTGGTCCTCAAGTCTATGTGATCTAGAACCATTCTGATTATTACTCCTATTCTATGGTTTGTCATAATAATTATGCTTAGTTTGGTCTTTAGATGTTTCTTCTGGCTATTACCTAGGATCCTATTAACCTAATTTCAACGGCAGAATCACCTACCTGCATCCTTTGATTACCGAACACAGTCACTATAACACTTTGAAAATTCTGATCCATCTCTCACCATTGTACTTTACTTTTATTTTAATATTTTATTTTTATTTACTTATTTACTTACTTATTTAGAGTGAGCAGGGGAGGGGCTGAAAGAGAGAGAGAGAGAGAATCTTAAGCAGGCTCCATGCCCAGTGCAGAGCCTGACACTGGGCTCCATCCCATGACCCATGAGATCAAGACCTGAGCCAAAACCAAGGGCTGGACACTCAACTGACGGAGCCACCCAGGTGCCCCCATTGTACTTTCCAATGCTGTAATGGGGAAAATGTATTTAGAGTTCTCTTACTGAACATTAAAGGATGAGTGAGTAGATGGATTTGATAAATCCAATCTAGCATTCCCATCTCCCTCTCTTTATTTTATAAAAAGGAATTATTGCAACTTCATTCCATTTAGTGTTGGTTGCCACTGGGTCAGGTTTCAGATAACTGAGTAAGCAAACTATTAAAATCACTCCCATCTGCTTGAGCACCTATTAGCAAATTTGATTCTATCTAAAATTCTTCCCTATTCCCTAGTTTAACACTCTCACAATGCATTACTTGGCTATTCTTCAGAGGTTAGGCATAGAAATAACAAGTCTTTTGTTTTATGAGCTTTCTCTATTAGGGAGTCTTCTCCCATTAGGGTTTGACTTTGTAATTGACTCCAGGTGCCTGCTAGGATGTGATCATAATAGTAGACACAGAGGCAAAGGGAAGTGATGGGAAGGAGGCATAAAGCAATTTGGCCACCTCTTATGAGGTAATCATCTGAGGCAAGGTCATTCATTATAAGATCTCCAAGCCATGCAGGAACATCTTTATCAGATGTGTGGATGAGAGATTACATTTCTGCTTGCAAGGAATGCTGAGTGGAATGCGGTGCAATCTAAATCATCTAAATTCTTCTCTATGCCAATTCTTGGGATCTTCCATTGTATTCCATTTAGCGTCCTAATTTTGCATGAGGTCTGGTGATTCTGTAAAAATCATCTTTTTTTGTTTTAAAGATTTATTTATTCATTTTAGAGAGAGAGTGTGTGTGTGCACATGGTGGGGAGAGGCAGAGAGAGAGAGACTCTCAAGCAGACTCCCTACTATACTGAGCACAGAGTCTGACATCAGGCTTAATCTCAGGACCATGAGATCACGACCTGAGCCAAATTTAAGAGTCGGATGCTTAACCAACTGAGCCACCCATGTGCCCCTGTAAAAAGCAACTTAACCTTGAAATTTGCAATCCACAGGATCAGAATTTGAGTTTGAATATTTGTGACCTCAGTTCCGAGGTGGTTAATCTAAAAGTTCTTTTAGCACAGTTAAAGATAGCTCCCGATTCTCTACGCTGAGCCAAGAATTTTTGTCTCAAGTCTGTTACTAGCTTTCTTTAAAGTTCTTCAGAACTGAAAGAAGGAACAATACACCTGTCACCCAGTCTTCCTTCAGCAGGCACTTCATTACAGTTGGCCTAGGTAGTAATTTGAGCAACTCTTGACTCTGTGTGCCAGAGACTACCCATGAAACACTAATCCTCATGCCTTCAGATCCCTCTAAGATCAATAACCATTTCCTTGAGGATCTGTGCCCTGAAACTGTTCCTTGTAGCAATTTCTGTGCCAATCATAGTTTTTCTTTGTAACTATACAACCCTTTTTAACTAGTTTATCAGAAAAGGAATTTGTTCAGGGATTTTGGACTGGTCTCCTAAATTGAAGGAGTAATTTTAATAAGAAGGTACTTTAAATTCAAGCACAACCCTTGAAATCTAGTCATATGATTTCATACTTAGAGATTATCCTAAGAGTGCAGTTGTTAGCCCCACCTGCTCCCTCAAACACTGGAAAACACATTTAAAAAGTAAACTCTGGTCTTCACTAATAATTTCCTAAAAGGGCAGCATACTCCCACCTGACTCTGATTATGTTCACATTTACAATAAAATAAAAGTATTTTATAAATATATATATTTGAGTATAGGTGACATACAATGTTACATTAGTTTCAGGTGTACAACATAACGATTCAACAAGTTTATATATTATGCTGTGCTCACCATTTGTGTAGCTACCATCTGTCACCATACAAGGCTATTACAATATTATTGACTATGTTCCTTACACTGTGCCTTTATTCCCATGACTTATTCATTCCAAAACTAGAAGCCTGTATCACTCACTCGCATTCATCTGTTTTGGTTACACTAGCGTTTAAAAAATGCTTTCTGTGATAGCAATCAGTGAGATTCGTTTTCTTTTTTAGAGAGGGAGAGAAAAGGAGGTGAGGGGCAGAGAGAAAGGGAGAGAATCTTATGTGGGCTCCATGCTCAGTGTGGAGCCCAATGTGAGGCTCCATCTCATGTCCCTGAGATCATGACCTGAGACAAACAAGAGTCTGACGCTTACCCTACTGAGCCACCCAATTACCTTCATCCATGAGATTCTTAATTCTCTGGGTAAATTAGTTATCTACATGCAGATATCCTTTTTTTGGGTCTTCTGTGCTATCCAAAGTTTGAGATTTCAAGTGACTTAAATAATTTATATGTAAGATCTTACTCTAAATATTGTTTTGCAACTTGCCTTTTTCTTCCAATGATATATCTTGGATATCTTTTAACATAAATGCATTAATCTTATTCTTTTAAAAGTCAATACAGTATTTCAATGTATGAATACAACCAAATTTAGTTAACTCAATATGGAAGACGTTAAAATAACAAATAATTTCTAAATTTTAAATATGATAAACAGAGATAGCAGTAGTGTGTGTGTGTGTGTGTGGTACATACATTTGCACAAATCGCAATGTTTTTAAACCATTCTTTATAATTATACAAATACGTATTACATCAGTGGTCCATTTCTCAAGATTGTGAGAAGAGAGGTACATCTCTCTAAGAAAAAGCAAGCTTGCTTACTGCTTATCTATAAAAGCAGCAGCTTCTCCAATTCACTGTTCCTCTGCTATGATACAAACTCCACTATGTGCATAGAATCCATCTGGGCTGCTCTGCATTGCTCTTGTGGAACTCTGGGAGCAAGAGAAAGAAATACAACATGATCTATTGCTTGCTGTAATAAAGTTCTTTATCTCTGACCCAGGAGTCTCACATCCTCTGCCAGCATCCATGACATAGTAACAGGCTAACTTACTAGCTTCTGAATAGGGTAAACTTTCAGACCTTGACAAAAGTAGTATATGCTACTCTGTGAGATAAACACTAAAATATTTTTGTAAAACATGTTTATAATGGTTATACAATTATCCTTTGGATGGGTGAATCATAATTTACACAACCTAACTTTACCTATTAATATACATTAAATTGTTTCCAAATTTTGCTAGTCTTCTGTTGAATTTGTACCTAAGTCTTGGCCTACATTTTTAAATAGCTTCCTAGAATAAATTTCAAAAAGTACAATTGCTACTAGGTCAACTGGTATAAACATTTTTAAATCTTAATACAAACTGCCAAACTGCTGTCTAGAAGAGTAGCTGCATTAGCTTTACAGTCCCCAATTCACTGCACACATCAACAATATGTTAAAAATGTTTTTGTTTATTCTTCTATATCTATTTGTGATCAAACTACATTCACCTTTTTTCACTTAAATGGTGATACACTGGGACGCCTGGGTGGCTCAGCAGTTGAGCGTCTGCCCTCGGCTCAGGGCATGATCCTGGAGTCCTGGGATCGAGTCCCACATAGGGCTCCCTGCATGGAACCTGCTTCTCCCTCTTCCTGTGTCTCTGCCTCTCTCTGTGTCTCTCATGAATAAATAAATAAAATCTTAAAAAAATAGTCATACACTTCTTTGTATGACTATATCTTAATATCATTTCCAAATACCTTAGTCATTTATTGTTCAAATAAAATTCATATTTTCCCTGTTATAATGCAGCTCTAAATATCTTAAATATCTTAAAAGTGAATCTTTTGTACATAATGCTATCCTTGACACAGACTTAGTAGGCAGGCTTTTCTGGCTCAAATAATATTATCTATCTACTAGTTAGATAGCTAATTGGATACATAAAAAATAAAGATCCCACCCACACTATTTACAAAAAGTGTAAAATTCATAGCATAAAGCTAACAAAAACTATAAGGAACCTAGGAATGAATCTAACCAAAGTTAACAAAATTCTATTCATGGAAAGCACAATAAAAGTAATAAATCAAGAGATACAGTATATCCATAGTTTATAGAATGCATAGAAAACTCATTGCTGGGCAGCCTGGGTGGCTCAGTGGTTGAGCACTGCCTTCGGCCCAGGGCATGATCCTGGAGACCTGGGATCGAGTCCCACCTCAGGCTCCCTGCATGGAGACTGCTTCTCCCTCTGCCTGTGTCTCTGCCTCTCTCTGTCTCAAATACATACATACATACATACATACATACATACATACATAAATAAATAAAATCTTAAAAAAACCCTCATTGCCATACATTTTCCGCAATTAATATATATATAATTCAGTGCTTTTTAAAAACAAGGTTTTTCATAGAACTTAGTAAGCCAATTAAAAATGGAGACGAACCCTATGACCTATATACATTCTGCTCCTAGGAGTATGTTCAAGAAAGCTGAAAGCATATATTCACAGAGACTTGTAGGCAAATGTTCATTGTTCATAATAGCCAAAAGTAGAAACTCAGATATTCATCAACTGATGGCTATACAAAATGTATTATACCTTTACAATGGAATATTATTCAGACATGTGAAGGAATGAAGAACTGATACGTGCTATGAGGTAGGTGAATCATGAAAACATTATGCTATGTGAAAGAAGCTAGACACAAAAGGCCACACACTGCATGATTCCATGTTTAAGAAATATCTAGAATCCACAGAGGCATAAAATAGATCAGTGGTTGCCAAGGGCTGAGGAAGGAGGATGGGAAGTGGCTGCTAAGGCATGGGTTTCTTTTTTGGGGTGATGAAAATGTGGAATTAGGTGGTGATGATGGTTGTACCATCTTGTGAATACACGAAAAAATCACAGAATTAACACTTTTTTAAAAAAAGATTTTATTTATTCATGAGAGACACAGGGAGAGAGGCAGAGATATAGGCAGAGGGAGAAGCAGGTTCCCCGTGGGGAACCTGATGCGGGACTCGATTCCAGGACCCCAGGATCATGACCTGAGCCAAAAGCAGATGCTCAACCACTGTCCCACTCAGGTGTCCCTACAGATAGATTCTATTACTGATATAACAAATGATCACAAACTCATGGCTTAAAGCAACACAAATTTATTATCTTACAGTTCTAGATGTCAGATGTCAGAAATGGGTCAAACATTTTATTGGATTAAAATATAGTGTTTGCAATGCTTTATTCCTTTCTGGAACTCTAGGGAAGAATCTGCTTCCTTGCCACTTTTCAGTTTCTTGACCTTTTTTTCACATTTGTTGGCTCATGGCCTCCAGCCAACAATCTTATCATTGTTACTTCTTCTATGGTCAATATCTCCTTTTCTGACTCTCCTGCCTCCACCATTCACTTATAAGTACACTTGTGATTACATTGGGCCCACTTGGATAATCCAGGATAATTTCCCTATTTCAAGACTCTTCATTTTAACTACATTTGCAAAGTCACTTTTGCCATTAAGGTAACATATTTACCAGTTCCAGTGATTAGGATGTGGACTTTTTTTTTAATTTAAATTTTAGTTAGTTAACATACAGTTCAATATTGGTTTGAATTCAGCAATTCATCACTTAATACAACACCCAGTGCTCATTGCACCAAGTGTCCTCTTTAATACCCATCCCCCACCCACCTTTTTCCATCAACCCTCAGTTTGTTCTCTATTGTTAAGAGTCTGTTATGCTTTATTTCCCTCTCTCCTTTTCTCCCCTTCCCATATGTTCATCTGTTTTCTTTCCTAAATTCCACATAGGAGTGAGGATTATATGGTATTTGTCTTTCCCTGGCTGACTTATTCCACTTAGCATAATACACTAGCTACACCTATGTCTTTGTGAAGGGCAAGATTTCATTCATTTTGATGGCTGAGTAATATTCAATTGTATATGTATATAGCACATCTTTTTTCATTTACCAGTTGAACATTTGGGCTCTTTCCATAGTTTGGCTATTGTTGATAATGCTGCCATAAACATTGAGGTGCATATACCCTTTCAAATATGTATTTTTCTATCCTTTGGGTAAATATCTAATAGTTCAGTTGCTAGGTCATAGGGTAGTTCTATTTTTAACTTTTTGAGGAACCTCCAGATTGTTCTCTAGATTGGGTACACCAGCTTGCATTCCTACCAACAATGCAAGAGGTTTCCCCTTTCTAGGATATGGACATCTTTGGAAGGCCATTATTTGGGCTACCACAGAAGGCTTCAATGAGAAGGTGCCATTTTCAGTGGGGACATGAAATGAGAAAAGAAAAAGTCTTAAAGAAATCTGTGGAAAAAGCCATCCATTCTAAAAGAATAGTAGGTGCTAAGGCTTTGAGGCAGAACCATGTCTAGCTTGTTTGAGAACAGAAGGTCAAAGAGGAAGGTCAAACAGAGTTAGCAAACAGTAGATGAGGACAAGGTAATGAGGTGGCGGTTGGGGCCAATTATATAGGGTCTTGTAATAATTTTGATTTTTACTCTGAGGAAGAGGAGTATACTTGCAATTTTAAGTAGAGGAGTAACACCATCTCTATATTTTTTAAATGGAATCATTGACTGCTATGTGGAAAAATGACTGAAAGTTGGGCAAAATTGAAAACAGGACACCAGTGTCTATCAGTTAGCTGCACAACAAACTACCCTGAAACTAAAGGGATTTAAAATGACTGATTGTTTCTCATGATTTTGTGGTTTGTATGGCTGGTTCTTTTGCTCCATGGAGGTGATGGCTGGTGTCATCATTCTGTTGCATTCAGAAAGGAGTTCAGCTGGGACTGCAATGTCAAGGTAGAGTCACTCACGTGGCTGGCAGCTCAGCTGGGTTGGTTGTAAGGAACATGGGTTGGTCAGGCCTCTCTCTCCAATAGAATAGTCAGACATCTTACACCGTGGCTAATGGTTCCGAGAGAGCTAAAAGGGAAGCTGTTGGGTCTTTTAAGGTCTAGGCTCGCAATTGATGCAACACTGCTTCCTCCACATTCTGTTAGTAAAAACAAGCCAAAGGCTAAATCAACTTTAAGGGGAGAGAAAACTGACTCCACTTCTTGATGAGAAGGACTGACATCTATATTCAGTTAGGAGATTATTGGAGTATTTCAGATGAGAGATGATGGTAGCTTGGGTAAGCGGAAGATAGTAGAATTTGGAGAGACTGGTTGTAATCTAAGTATATGGTGAAGGTAGAACAAATAGGATTTGGTAATGAATAGTGGCATAGTCTGCTTGGGGTGTCATAAGAAAAGTACCATAACCTGGGTTGCTTAAACAACAGAAATTTATTTTTTCACACTCTGGGGAATGGAAGTCTAAGATCAGTGTTCTAAGACGGTAGGTTCTAGTCCTCTCTTCCTGGCTTGCAGATGGTGTCTGGCGGTATCCTCATATGGCTTTTCCTTGATGAATGCATATGGGGAAAGAGATTGTTCTCTCCCTCTTTTTGTAAGGCCACCACCAGTCCTACCAGATTAGTACCCCACCACATGACCTTACTTAATCTCACTTATCTCCTAAAAGCCCTATATCCAAAGATAGTCACATTGAGTGTTAGGGCTTCCACATAGTAATTTTGGGGGATGCAGTTCAGTCCAGAGTAAATAGGATGTAGAATGTGAAAGAGGGAGGAGTTAACGATGACTCTAGTTTTTTAGTCTGATCAATTGGAAAAAGATTATTTACATGAACTTAAATAGGGAATAATGCTGAAGAGATGGGTTTTGGGGGACTGGTGTGTTCAATTTTGGATATGTTAATTTTGAGATAAATATTAAACACTCAAGAAATAGGTGAATAAGGTACTGGGATATGGGTTTGGACTGGATATGAATTTTTTGGAGCAGAAGCATAATGTGGGGTTTTATTAGATTACTAACGACATTTAAAATCATCCGAATGAGATCAACATGAGACTAAGTGTAACAGAGAGGAAGTCTTTTGAGCAATTGATTGTTGAGTTTGGGGAGATGAGGAGGAACAACAAAGGTTTGAGAATTGGCTAGTAAGGGAGAAGTAAGGTCTCACCGAAAATGTTTACCTTCCGCTTCCCAACTTGGGTGGTAGCTTTCCCTTAAAAACAAACGAAAATATGTTTTGCCAAATAGTAAAACTCTGTGTATGCATATGAAGCAACAAACAAAGAGACAACGTGGAGATGACTTCTGCAGGTTACCAGAGGTGGTATTTCCTGACAAAGGAGCAGTTACAGATGGGACACCTGGTGAAACTGCATATGCAAATAAGTTCTGGAGAAGTGTTCCCGGGATTCACCTTTCAGTACTTTGAGAAGTCATTACAAGTTATGAAACTTTGCATTCTAATTGTAACAATTATGGGAAGCCTGAAAAACTGTTCAAGCAACATAGCTGTAGTTAAACAGCTGAACAGGAGTGGTGGCTGGGGAAAGAAAATAAACATGGCTGATCTAAATTTTGGGTAGTTGAGGTCTTCAGAGCTGCTATTCCAGTAGAATTAGGAAAAAATACTCTTCTTCTAAGACTGTGCTAAATAAATATTGACTCTAAAAATGTTCATAAGTTATTGGCTTCCTTATATCGAAGGGAGTCACATCTAAATTACTATATTTATAGCAGAAGGTTTTTTTTTTTTTTTCCTCCATGGTCAATTATTCTCTCATTAAAAAAGGGGAGATACTGGTGAACATCACCAGGGTCAGATCTCCTACAAACTCAGAATTAATTTGCCCCAAATCTACAAAGCAAGAGTCATGAGCAGCCTATTTTATCTGCAAGGAATTTGGTTGATTAATTCATGTAGTCCAAGAGCTGCAAAGGTATGGACAGGAGGTACCTTTTTGCTTCAGAGTGGGGAGAGACTCTAGAGATTAGCTAGAGCAGGAAACCTTCCTACCACACACCCCTGTCCTGGGCTTGAAAATTCGGCCATACTCTAGTCAAGTCGTTTCATTTACTATTCTTTCGTATTAGGAGGAATTAAGGACTGTGTGTGCAGCACGTGCCCACAACATGGAGATATTCAGAGAAAGTGTAATAAAACATACTTGTGTTTTCCCCACTCGGCCTACGCCACCCAATCTGCCAAAGCCCTACCCTGAGTTTATACCTAGAAGATGCTGGATTGCTACTTCGTTACCCATCTTGGCGATGGGAACCTCATTCTTGAACAAACACTTATAGCGGCTTTACAAGAGCTGTGGATCCCGGAGGCGCGGGTGGGAGGTTATAAAAGGTTGGAAGGCCTACACCTGGGTGGCTCAGTGGTTGAGCGCCTGCCTTTGGCTCAGGTCACCTCTCTCTCTCTCTCACGAATAAATAAAATCATATATATATGTATATATATAAATATATAATCTAATAAGATATGGCAGTACCTGCCCCAAATAAAAAGCTCACAACTTAGTTGTGCGCACCTGTTAGCCTGTTATTACCAACCTCTCTCTCTTTTTTGGAGCGTGAGGTTGGGAGAAGGGTATGAAAGCTAATATTCTCTTTTTTAAAAAAAGATTTTATTTATTCACGAAAGACACAGGGAGAGAGGCAGAGACAGGCAGAGGGAGAAGCAGCTCCCTGCGGGAAGCTGGATGCGGGACTCCATCCCAGGACTCTGGGATCCCAACCTGAGCCGAAGACAGACGCTGAACCGCTGCCCCACCCAGGTGCCCCTGAAAGCTAACATTTAATCGAGCAGGTACTATGCGAAAGGACACTCTTCTATGAGCTTTAGTATTAACTCATTTGGCCCTCGACTAAGCGTATGACGCAGGTAGTATTCCATCCCTGTTTCACAGGTAAAGAAACTGAGGACAGTGGCTAACTGCCCTCGAGGTCACCCAGCCCCGCGGGGCCAGGGGACGCCGAGCGCAGCGAGCGCGCGGAGGCCGCGGTGCAGAAGGCGATGACAGGCGAGGGCCCGGGGCGGAGCACAGAGGGCGGGCTTTACCTTCGTCCGAACGCCAAGGCCGCCTGCTCACTGATTCGTGTCTCCCCATCACTTTGCCTGCTGGCCCCACAGCCAGGAATGGAAAGTTTAAACTCCCAGCTCCGTAAGATTCGGCCTGGATCCGGAGAAGACCCTCCCGTAGGCGATGGACGGCTCGCTCCCTCCTCACAGCCAGGTCGGGAGAGCAGCAAGGGGCTGACTCCGGCGGGCGAACTACAACCCCCATCACTCCCCGCGCGGAAGGCTGGGTCCACGCGAAGGGAACGCGGGGGTGTTCCCAAAGTGCCTTGAGGAAAAAAAAAAAAAATCACGAACACCTCCCGCCGTTTTTCCATCTTCACACAGGCCTCGCTTCCATCATCCGTTTTGATGGAAGCGCAGTGAGGCCTGTAGAGTTCGCTTTGTCTTCAGGCACAGCAGAGGGCAGCCGGGACGACGGCGCGCGGGCGCGAGAGCCCCGGGGCGCGCGGGGCGGAGCCTGCGGCGGCGGGGCCGGGGCGCAGGCCGGAAGTGTGCGAGGACGGAGGGAGAGGCGTGAGTGGCTGCGGGCGTGCGCTTCCGGCCAGTGCGTCGACGTCGGCCGGCCGCGGAGGGCTCCTCGGCAGGCTCTTCGGCCAGCACCTTACGCACCCCGCTGGCTCGCAGGCCTTGGGTCTCCGCTCATCTCGCCGTAGGCCGTGACGACATGAGCAGCAAAGAAGGTGGCGTCCTCGGCGGCCCTGGGCGTTCTTTATTCAAAGGGGGAGGATCTCCCTCCTTTTTGTCGGATTTTCCACTTCGCTTCCCGCTTGAGGGATTGCCCTCTCCCCATGCAGGCTCGGGGGCGGGGTGGGGGGGAGGGGCGGCCCCGGAGATTTCCTGGCCACCTCGGGCCTATGCACACCTGGCCATTTCTTAAATCCTCGAGCTGTGTTTTTGATTTTAGTTTGGTCATTGCTCCACCTTGTGCCAGATCAGGAAAGCCACTGGTGGAGGCCCCGGGTGAGGTGAGCTTAGGATTGGGGGGTGGGGGCGGGGGTGGGGGTGGGGGGAATAAAAAGGCAGGGCTGCTGCTGCGTGAGTCGGCCGAGCAAGCGAGCAAGCGAGCAAGCGTCTCGGGCCAGGGCCCCTGGGCGCGGGTGTGAGAGCGAGGCAGGGGCCAGCTCTGGTGCAAAAGCCCTACCCAACTGTTTTCTCCTTCTCTACGTAAGGATCAGGAGGGTTCAGGAAAAGGAAGCACGACAATTTCCCACATAACCAGAGAAGAGAAGGGAAGGATGTTAATTCATCTTCACCTGTGATGTTGGCCTTCAAATGTAAGTTTTCTGTCATGGAGGTTGGCGAAGGGAAGAGAGCGAGAGAGGTGGTAGCAAGGAGCGTTTAGGCATGTTGTGCTGCACACACCGTTAGAACGTGAGCTGTGCCGGTGTGACCCTTGTACCTTCTTCCCCCAGAGGTTAGCTGTGGTGCTGGGTCTGCCATTAAAGTCGAGGGTACTCAGGTGTTGGCTTTTTTTTTTTTTTTCCTGTAAGGGTTCTACAGGTAAATATTAGCATCAGAAATGCCACATCACTAAAAATTACTGCGTCCCCGACATACAAATATGTATCAGCGATATAGATCTGTCAGCTGTATGTATACATATAGATTTAATTAGTTCACTTTGTGTTTTTTTTTTTAATTATTTATTTATTTATGATAGTCACAGAGAGAGAGAGAGAGAGAGAGAGAGAGAGAGAGAGGCAGAGACACAGGCAGAGGGAGAAGCAGGCTCCATGCACCGGGAGCCCGACGTGGGATTCGATCCCGGGTCTCCAGGATCCCGCCCTGGGCCAAAGGCAGGCGCCAAACCGCTGCGCCACCCAGGGATCCCTAATTAGTTCACTTTGAAGCGTATATTTTGGTTTTGGCTCCTAAGCTAGAATCTTGAAGACCAGGATTAAGTTTTTTGTTGTGACTGTCACACCTCGCACAGAGCGGGACCTTTTCTATTAATAAGTCATATACATGCCACAGATATACGGCACATACATAATGTCTGTGTGTGTATGTGTTATTCACAGGCCGCCTTTTATTTTTTTATTTTATTTTATTTTTTAAAGATTTTATTTGTTTATTCAAGAGAGAGAGGCAGAGACATAGAGGGGGAAGCAGGCTCTCTGTGGGGAGTCTGATGTGGAACTCCATCCCAGGACCCCGGGATCATGACCCGAGCTGAAGCATATGGGATGCTCAATCACTGGGCCACCCAGGTGTCCCTCACAATCCTCTTATTAACTTGGTTGAGTTGCTCCTCATTTCAAAAGAAAGCATAAAACAAAAATCTCCTTCCTGTCATCCTGTATCCACCCTCCTACACCTTACAGTTAGAGCCTGAGAGTGCCTGAGCTGTTGATTCTCACTCTCGGTCATCTGAAGACCTGAGTGGGCCTGGAGGATCCACCTCAGTTGACCAGTCGGGCCTTCTGCCAACAACCAGCTCTCCGTCCTCACAGGAAGCTACTTGAGTGGCCTAATGTTATGGCAGCTGGCTTCCTCGATCAAAGCAAGGAGGAAACCAGTCTTCTTAGGTCCTGATCTCAGACACAATACGCTGTTGCTTTTGCTACATTCTGTTTGTTAGAGATGAGGCAGTTTAAATAACTCTGCTTCATTTTTATTTTTTTATTTAAAAAATTTTTTTTTTAAGATTTTATTTATTTATGAGAGACAGAGAGAGAGAGAGGCAGAGACACAGGCAGAGGGAGATGCAGGCTCCATGAAGGAAGCCCGACATTGGACTCGATCCCGGGTCTCCAGGATCATAACCTGGACTGAAGGCGGCGCTAAACTGCTTAGCCATCCAGGCTGCCCTCTGCTTCATTTTTAAAGGGAACAAATTAGGTTCCACCTTTTGAAGGGAGTCCTAAATAATTTGTGGGTATATTTTAAAATCATGGCACCTACATTGATCTTTAGATGTATAAAACAACTTGTAATTGCTTAGTGTATTGATACAATGAATGGTATACACAGTGCAAAAACTGCAGTGGGCCAGGGTTTCCCCATCATTGTACTCTGACACACCATATACAGAGCTGCTTGTTTCCAAGCATATGTTGCTTTTGTATGTTTCTGTCTGCGTTTTCACACATAGTTCTTTAAGCTCAAAATTTCTTCTAATTTGCTAGTTCCATTGTCCATCTGGTGAACCATGGTTTCCTTCATAACCTAGTTCACATATCTTCTTGGAAGTCTTTCTGACTTTTTTTGTCAAGCAAATTTATTGACAGACATTGCATTTATTCATTATCCATTCATCCATTTGGTCATTAAATATTTATTGAGCATCTACTGTGTTCTAGCATATGTTAGCAGGAACAAGAAAAATGTGGTTCCTGCTTTCCTGAACCTTTACACATGGTTATTATTAATTTTAATTGTTTACATTTTTGTCTTTAACTGGACTAAACTTCTTGAGGATAAGAATTGTCTTGTTTAACTTTGTATTCATAGTATCTGATTCACAGTTGTCATTAATATTTATAATAATGAAAGCTTTTCATTGTCTTGAAATACTAGGCAAAATCCCTTCTTAGTTGTTATCTCAATAATAGAAGCAAATGTATTTGGTCCTTGTCAACCTGTTAATTTGGTTAATAGTTTATTCAAGTTCTGGGGTTTTTTAAATCATGCAAAATACATCCCTGTGCTCCCTGTGGGACAGGATATTTGCTAGGTCTTTGTTGTGACAATGCTTCTGAAATAAAGTGGTGATTAAGAGTTAAGTGGCTTATGGGTATTTCAGTGACTAGGGCTTGGAAATTCAGAAAGTTGTCCTTAAAAGTTATGAACTTTTTTTTTTTTTTTGAACTTTTAATAAAAAAAAAAAAAGTCCAGGTTTTTGTGGGGGGAGATAACATTGCATGTGATACGATTTAAAAAACATTATGAAAGGTAGTTGAAGTAATTTTTATAAAAGTCTCATGTGATAATTCTGCGATAATTCATGTTTACTAGATGAGGTTTGTTTTTTTAAATTCTATATAAATATATATGTTTATATACATTTATATAAATATATATATATATATATATATACACACACACACACACACATTTTACTATGAGGCTATGAGTGGTAAAATCCAGTTAAAGCATACCTGTTTAAAGAAAGAATATTTTGGTTACTACCAGTCTTTGATTTCCATCATTTAAATGAGATGATGTGTTCCTCATTTTTATAGAGTAAATAATAGTTCCTTTATAGTGCATAATAACAGTGTTGTTTGATAGGCTTGAAGCATGGAATATGCATGCTTATGGTTGTAATAATGTGTTAGCATTTCAGCAGGAACTTGATGCAAGACATGATAAATATGAGAGACTTGTGAAACTTAGTCGGGATATAACTGTTGAAAGTAAAAGGACAATTTTTCTTCTCCATAGGATTACAAGGTGAGTAAATATCTTTAAAATTTGTTATAGTTGCATACAGTTTGATATGTATTATATATATTTTGTAATGTTTTATACCTCAATGAACAGTAACTAGCTGTTAGAATATTCTGTGATTTGTTATATGAACATTGGGATCAGAAGACATTAGCAGCAAGTAGTTTTTTTT
Organism: Canis lupus baileyi; assembly: GCF_048164855.1. Taxonomy (NCBI): domain Eukaryota; kingdom Metazoa; phylum Chordata; class Mammalia; order Carnivora; family Canidae; genus Canis; species Canis lupus. The sequence continues at coordinate 8,916,760 of NC_132841.1, read as the reverse complement.
AGTTAATTTTTTTTAGAGTGAGCAAGCATGAGGGGAGGGGAGGGGAGAAGGCAGAGGGAGAGAGAGAATCTTAAGCAGGCTCCATGCCCACTCTGAAGCTAATGTGGGGCTCTGTCCCACAACCCTGAGATCATGACCTCAGCCAAACTCAAAGAGACAGATACTCAACAGACTGAGCCATCCAGGCACCCCAGTAGCAAGTAGATTTTAAGAACAAATGTTTTAATCAACACAGGAAGGGAAAGTTCTTATTTTCAGAGCAGCTAGGGATTTGTGTTAAGATCACTCAGTGAAAAGCTGTTGTTTGTGAAAATATTAAATTTCTAATGGCTTCATTAGAGCCTGTTGCATAAAAGCTTTACTTGGATGATACATGTAAAATTTTAATGGTAGATCAATGTTGAAATCTAGTTATTTATCTTCCCATTCATTGATCAACTCATTGCAATCTGCTTTTCTGCCTCATAACTATTGAAATTGTCCTATTACCTTCATAATTGCTAAATCTAGTGCATACTCTTCTTATTTTACATTTTTGTAGCATATGATAGTATTGACTGCTTAATTCTCCTTTGGAAGTTCCCTTTTCTTCAGCTCTGAGGCATCTTTTCTTTGAAATTTCTTTCTGTAAGAATATTTTATTTTTCTAGATATATCCTAGATTCCTCAGTTGCAAATAAAAGAAACCAGATTATGAGGCGCCTAGGGCTCAGGTTGGTTAAGCGTCCAACTCCTAGTTTCAGCTCAGGTCATGATCTCAGGGTCAAGAGATTGAACCCCATGTGCAGCTCCACACTGAATGAGGAGTCTGCTTGAGATCCTCTCCCTCTCCTTCTTTACCCCCCTACCACCTGCCCACCCTGCTCACGTACGCATGTGCTCACTCTCAAATACGTACGTACATACATACATACATATAAACCAGCTTAAACTACCCTAAGCAGAACAGGGAAATGAATTATAAAGATTCAGGAGTATTCTATGAAAGCAGCTAGGTATCTCTATCTTCCATCTTTGCTTCTTTGTTTGCTTCCTATTTCATTTAATTGGCTCTTTGCCTCTCTGTTGTACATGAGGTTTAAAAGTGCCCACCTGTAACTAATTCCGATAGAGAAATTCTTGTTACAAAGTACAAATACCTCTAGAAGGACTTACAGTGTATATATCTTTTTAAGGGTTTAAGTTAATTATATCTTCCAGATACAATTTTTTTTTTTTAAGATTTTTTTATTTGAGAGAAAGCAAGCACACAGAGGGAGAAGCAGAAGCAGACTCCCTGCTGAGCAGGAAGCCCAACACAGGGCTTGATCCCACAACCCTGAGATCATGACCTGAGTCAAAGGCAGACACTCTTGACTGAGCCATCCAGGCACCCCAAAAGTCCAGATATAATTTATCATCTTTTCAGTATTCTCTCATTTACAACTTTCTTTCATTTACACTTTTAAGGTAACTTATTAATAGTTTAATTTTTACTCTATTAAGTGGAAGTGAATTTGCCATATATAGGTTTATTGGAATGTGACACTGTTAATTTTTATCTTCCCTGACCCTAAAATTAGTTTTTGTTTATTTTTTAAATGAGTTCTCAGCTTGTATTATGGAAAGATTTTTAAGCTATTCTTGAACTTGACGTTCTATTATGGAAAGAAGAAACACTGTTTTGACTAATTATGAATACTTCCAGTACAGATTGCAATTTTAAAAGGACTGACATCAGTATTTAGCAGTTTAGAGAAATAATAGAATTGTGACGGGGGCGGGGGGCCTTAATATTTTAGAAAAAGCCATGTTGTTGTGTCAAGTCATCTTGTGTGTGTTTCTCCACTAAAAATAATTAATGCATTGTTATTATAGTAAACTTAGAAAGTAGTAATCTTTAGAAAAATAATACATTGTAGCAAAGTAAAGATACTCAATGAAAGAATTCAGTCACAGTACCCAAAGATAGCTATTGTTTTTGAGCAGATTTCATATTTTAAGGCTTTTTCTTTTCTTTTTAAGCTTCGTGCCTAATGTGGGGCTTGAACTCATGACTCTGAGATCAAGAGTCACATGCTCTTGGTAGAGCCAGCCAGGCACCCCCCCCCCGATTTTATGTATTTTTAATAAAATATAATTGTAGTTTTCATTAGAAGCATCCAGATACAATATTTAGCCCTGTGTTCATTGATACTTAGATTATTTTAGTTTTTCACTAACAAAGCATCTGGCTGATACTGTAAAAGTTCCCAATATCTTGATTATAGTGCTCCTGATATGGAAGAGATATTGACTGAATCAGAAATTAAGTTGGATGGTGTTAGACAAAAGATATTGCAAGTAGCCCAAGAGCTCTCAGGAGAAGACATGCATCAGTTTCATAGAGCCATTACTACAGGTAAGTGTAGGTTCACTTCAGTGGTAACATTAAAAAAAAACAACAGTGTGTTACGTGATTTATATGTGAGTTGCATGAATTTTAATTGACACAGTGAAATTTTATTGGCTTTAAGAATTGGGACTTCTGAATAGTAATATAAAGATAATCCAAAAACATTTAATTTGTATTATTTTTCCAATTATGTAGAATAGTCATTGATAGATTTTAATAAAGTTACTGAAAAAAAAACAGGCCTTACAGAATGAACTTTTATTCTTTGAGTGTATAGGGTGTATTCAGACAAGGCACATCTCATTTCCCAGTACAGGTATATCTTACTGATGGCCCTAAGTTTCAGGTTAGTGGGTTCATAAAAGAGAATGTATCGCCTAGCCAGATAGACTCAACATCTCATCGTGTGACTCCATACTGGAATTTTAAGATTATACTGGGCTTTATATAAACACAAATCACTTTATATATACACACAAATCAGTCATGTAAATATTTGAAGCCCTCGGTTCTTTTATCTTCATGCTTTTCTTAATGTGAATTCACTGACAGGAGAGATGCTATATAATTGAGGAAGACAAAGTCAGAGGTTGATTCATATGTATGAGAGTTCTCTGTTTCTTTTAAATAGCTGATTCCACTGAACTCAGGGCATTTCATAATGAAAAATGAGCTGCTCAGTGGGTCTAGCTTAGTGTGAACATTTATAATTTCAGCTTGTTCTTCAGAAATGTCAACCTGTAGTATGTATGTTCATGTGTCTTTTGTTGTTGTTGCTCAATAATTATACATACAGTTGATCCTTGAACAATGGGTCAGGATTAGGGGTGCCAACTCCTTGTACAGCCAAAAATCTACATAAAACTTTTGACTCCCCCAAAACTACCAATAGCCTACTATTGACTGGAAGTCATACCGATAACATAAGTTTGTTAACAGGTATTTTGTATATTATGTGTATTGGCTGTATTCTTAGAATAAAGTAGAAAAGAAAATCATGAGGAGAAGAAAATACATTTATAGTACTGTACTATATTTATTGAAAAAATCCACATAGGCATGTACTATTGCAGTGTTCAAGGGTTACCTGTTATTTTGTGTATTTTTTTTTACTGAGGTATAACTGACATATAACATATTAGTTATATAATATATTAGTTCTAGGTGTACATTGTATATGTTGTGAAATGATCAGAAGTAGTCTAGTTAATATCCATAACTATATGTAGTTAACAATTATGTTTTCATATGACGAACTTTTAAGGTCTATTATTATTGGGCAGCCCTGGTGGCGCAGCGGTTTAGCGCCGCCTGCAGCCCGGGGTGTGATCCTGGAGACTTGGGATGGAGTCTCATGTCAGGCTCCCTGCATGGAGCCTGCTTCTCCCTCTTCCTGTGTCTCTGCCTCTCTCTCTCTCTCTCTCATAAATAAATAAATAAATAAAATCTTTAAAAAACAAAAAAAGGTCTATTATTATTAACTGTAGTTATCATGCTGTACATTTCCATTTTGCCCACCTCCCACCTCTGGCAACTACTTAAAATGTCTTTTTATACGAATAAAGAAAGTACCTGCTTATCTCACTTAAAGATGAGTTTTGTTACTCAAAATTGAAGTGATAACTCAAACAGTTGTATGAAGAGTCATTCTAGTACATTCCCAAAGGAGATCCATTCCCGTTGTCATTTATTATTTATCAGAGATTTGTTTTTTTAAGTAATAGCACACATAATAAAAAGATTTGATGAACTCAGTTTGTGCTGTCATGTGGCAAAACCTTGAATGTGACAGGTTTGGCAGGGTTGGGAGAGAAGATCTAATTACTGGTGAGGAGAAGGGTGAAGTGAAAGCTAAAACAAGTCTCTTGAAGACATGAGAATATCTTCATGATCTTATGGTAGAAAAGATTTTTTTTGAAATAACACGAGCATTAACTACTAAAGGAAAAATGGATCAGTTGGATTTCATTAAAATTAAGACATTTATTAGAAGACATCATTAACAAAGTGAAAAGGCAAGCTGAAGTCTGAGAGGAGACATACATACCCTGGATAAAGGACTCACATAGGGAATATATGAAGAATTCCTACAAATCAAGAAGACAGGCAATTTTAAAAATTGGACAAGGGTGCGTGGCTGGCTCAGTGAGTGGGTAGAGCTTCCTGATCTCTGGGTCATGACTTCAAGCCCCATGTTGGGTGTAGAGATTACTTTAGAAAAAATGAACAAAAAACTTCAGGGGTTTCAAAATGAATATTCACATGGCTAATAAGCATATGAAAAGGTGCTGAACATTATTCACTAGAGTCATGCAAACTAAAGCCAAATGGTACTGTTTACTTACCTGCATGATTAAATTATAAAGACTGACAATACACTTTAAGAAACTTTGGCTAAAAATATGTGCCTACTGTATGATCCCTTTTGGATATGTACCCAATAAAAGTAAGGCTCTTGTCACCAAAAGACATATGCAAGAAAGCTCATAACAGCTGTAGTGATAATATCCTAAAACTGAAAAATGACCCAAGATGTTCATTAGCAGGAGGATGGATAAATGAATTACGGTGTAGTTGTACAGCATAACAAATACATAGCAAAAATGATAAACATGCATACTAGTGAATATGAATCTCACAATCTATTGGGCAAAATAAGCAGACTCAAAGCAATACTGTTGTGTAGTTCCATTTAAGTGAAGTTCAAAAAGAGGCAAAATTAATCTAGGGAGTTAAAAGGCAGGATAGTGGTTACTTGGTAAAGGTTAGGGGCAGAGATTACTGACTAGAGGCATGAGGGAACCCTCTGGAGTGATAGAAATGTTTTGTATTTATAGCTGGGTGGTGGTAGGTACATAGTGTGCACAAATTAAAAATTGAGTTGTACACAATATAAATTATAAGTCTTTTTTTTTTTTTCAATGTCACTATTGACAAATTTTTAGTTCCTTTTTCCAGAGCAGTTCTTTGTATCAGGAGATCATATCAATAATCTCTTTGTGGTGGAGGGGTGCCTGTCTGGCTTAGAAGAGAGTGTGACTCTTTTTTTTTAAGATTTTATTTATCATGAGAGACACAGAGAGGCAGAGACACAGGGAGAGGGAGAAGCAGGCTCCATGCAGGGAGCCTGATGTGGGACTTGATCGTGGGACTTGATCACTGGTCGTCCAGAATCAGGCCCTGGGCCGAAAGGAGCGCTAAACTGCTGAGCCTCCCAGGCGTCCCAAGTGTGTGACTCTTGATCTTGGGGTCATGAGTTTGAGCCCCAGGTTGGGTGTAGAGATGACTTAAATTTAAAAACAAAAATGTCTTCATGGCAGTCTTTGGTGAAAATATGTGCCAAAGTTTAGTAAAAACAGCTATGCGATTCATATTGATGATATTCTTCATCAAAATCCCTTTGGTGAGGTTTTTCTCGTGTACCCTGACATTTCTAGTTGTTAGGCAGGGCAGATGATGTTTGTGGCAATGTTTGCCTTGTTCTATTTGATCTCCTGAAATTTTTATCTCAGTTTCCAGAAAGTCCTTGATCTGAAGAAGCAGTTACAGTCTAAATGTCTTACTGTAGCAAAGTGAACAAATCACATTCTACAGCTTCTAAGTATCCTGTTAGCTTGGATAACTAAAGGCAAGAGTTTGAATAACTTCCATAAGTGCAATCATTTTTCTGTCACTTCATGCAGTAAGTTTATCTTATATAAAAATTCGTGGCAATATAATGCATATAATAAAAGCTGGCTGCAGTAGTCTTCACTTTTGAATTCAGTCCATGCTTAGAACTTTAATACTTCTGCAAAAACTGGTATATTTTCCTCACAATGTTGATTCTTCATCATATAATGATGTGTTAGGTTAAACTTCTCAATTCTGTATTAGTTCAAGGTTAAGCCTACTAATCTTAGGACATCGTAGATTTGTTTTATTTGTCCCAGTAATCTATTTTTGTATATTCTTTAATTGTCAGTGAATAAAGTGTAAGGAAAGACTTTAAATAAAAGTGAGGATCATATGGATAGTGACATGAAAAGAAACCTAATTTGGCTTTTAGAACGAAATAGATAAATGGAGAAGAAAAGACAAAATGGACATTTCATGGAGTCAGTAGAATGTTTCTTAAGTCAGGAAGGAAGCACTGCATTCTTGAAAAGAGTTAGGGCATTAATAAAATGGAAGCAATCTTCAGGTTTTCTCCCTTCAGTGTATCATTGAGGATTATTTGAAGCACCAAGTCCATTTTAGGCCTTTATCTTTTCTTTGTAAATTTTTTTGTAGACTACCTACTCTTGGTTTAAAAATGTAAGGTTTCCCTATATCTCACTTTTCTGTAGCTAAGTCCTTAAAATAAAATGAGATTCTTTTAAGTCAAAGCAATAAAGTTTTTTTCTTAAAGTTAAGGAATAAAGCAGTTAAATAAAGAGCTATCTGGGACTTAAAATTTTGCTGACAGATACTTTATTTGATAAAATAAGGTTATTTATAATTAGAGTAGCATTAACAATATGATGCTTATGAATAGCTTGCTGCTTGTAATTGTTAAATGCTTGTTTTGGTGTTACTCCAAATAGTTGTTCTTTTGACTTGAAGATAAAACAATTCTGGCATTGAACTAAAGGAGTTCTGTGCTTTTCCTCATTAAGAATAGTGCTAATGGCACGCAGAGCATTTCCCTAAGGGATACTTGTGTGAGCTCAAACATTGAGTATCCTCCTAATAATTGAACAACAACAAAAAGTTAGGTCTGTTTTCTACACATTTCTTATCAGAGTAGATTACAGATTGTCCCAAGGGATGGTTAAACAAATGAACGAATACTTAGTTGCTTGAAATAAGTCACATAAAAAAATGTTGGGCTCTATTATGTTTTTATTTTGTGTTTTTCTTTTGTTGAAAAATTAACAGTTGGGGGAAAATGTTCTCCATCTCAAAAAAAATTTTTTTTTTAGCTTCTATCACTCTGATAATGATAAAGATTGTCATTTAATTTTAAGACATTTTGGTGCACGTAACTAAGTTTAGACCACAACTAATATTTTAATTCTCTTATTCAGGAATGTTAATGATGAGTTAAGTGGGTGTTTTAGGCCAGTTAGAGATTGTTTTTTAAGCTGTTGTTCTCTATGACCTTTGCAATATCCCTAAGTTATAGATGTTATCCTTACTGCTAAGTAAGTGGGAAAATTGAGTTATACAGAAGTTAAGCAACTTGCCCAATATAAGTTAGTAAATGGTATCATTGGTTTCTTACCATATGGATTTAATTTATCTTTTGACTTAAGAACCTGACTCCTACCTAGTAAAGGCTTAATCTTGCTTTAAGTCCCCTTCCCTCAAATATTAGGGTTTTCCTTAACCCAGCACATGTTATAGCTTTTATGTTGCTCTTTTGTTCATAGCACTTAAAACCTTCACATTTATGTACCATGTAGTTTCTTTCTATTGTCTCTTTTTCCTGTATTAGAATGTAGATTCCACAAGTCTCTGCAGATTTTGTTGTTGTTTCCTCATATATCCCAGACACTTAACAGGTGTTTGATAAGTGTTGACAGAATGAAGAACAAACTATTTTAAAAGGGTTATTCTCTTTTTGTTCAACCAAATCCTTTATCTGATAGTTTGCTTTGCAAATTTTTTTGACTTTTTTTTTTCCTTCCAAAAAAGGAATGTGTTTCCAGAAGCTGTTACTTCAATGTGATAGTAGAAATAGGATCAGTATTAATATTTAAGAATTTTTAAGTGTCATTTTATCAGTACAGAGAAATTTGATACAGTTTCAGTATATTAGCAAAATTCCAAAGGCTCACTGAAAAAAGTGAACTAAGATAGAAAGAGTTTGGAATAATAGAAAAATTTAGTGAAGGGAAAGATACAGCTGAAAATTGAAGTTATCTGTTTATGCATGAGATTCAGTATATCAGAGATGTTAGTTAAGCTAAAGCTAAGGACTAAAACAGATGAAAAAACCATGACATTTTGGTGGCTTAACAAAACAGGAATTGTTTCTTTCTCACTTTAAAGTCCAGGCTTTCTAATGGTAGTTTGCATGTGCTTTACCAGCTTAGTCATTCAGGGACCCAGGATCTTGGGGTTCTGGTATAATCAATACATGGTTTCCAAGATGAGCTAGGGCATCAAAATAAAACCAGTGGATTTTGGGAAAGAATAGTATGCAGTGATACCCGAGGTTTTAATGGTCCAGCCCTGCAAAAGATAGATCATGTCTGCCCAGATTTTATTGGCCAGTCACACGGCCACATCTAACAGCAAGGGAGAATGAGAAATGCAGTCTCTTCCTGTGCCAAGGATAATGAAATATATTTGGTAAATAGTCAGTTTTTCTCTGCCCAATATGATAATTTGATGTCCATTTGATTTAGTGGAAAATCCAGATATATACATGATGATTTTAAATTTTTTCATGAATATATTTTAATTTTGTTTGAAATCATTCATTTACCTAATTTGAGAATAATTTTATAACTGAAAGAATGATTAGAGGATAACTAGTTCTGCTACCCCATTTTCTAAATGAGCTTAGTGATGGTAGTGGAATTGAAATCTGTTTTATCTGTTCTGATAGATCTTCTAGTAGACTACCTTCTCTCTGATAGCTAGTATTTAGTGCTTTATCCTCCTTTAAGTGTTTTTTCCAAAGCCAAAAGCTTTTTACTTGACAGTATCAGATCCTCAGATCATGTATCTTGTTAAAGACACTCGTCCTTCCTTTAATTTTACTTATACATGCAAGTAAAATAGGTATAGTTTAAATTTCCATTTAAATGTGAGATGGTTCGATAACCATTTTTCCTATTTTAATCACAATTTAATATGTGTATGTATCATAGTGCAAAAACCCTGTGGTGAGTAGTAGGACCATGAGTTTTCTGGGTTACAAGAACTCAGTTTATAAACAATCTTTTAGATAAATGTCTGGTTCACATAACTTAGACTGTCCATGTATGAGATCTTTTAGCCCAGTTTCTCTTTTCACCTTTAAATACTCCTATTGCTTTTCTGAAATCCTATTTCAGAAAACTACTTTTTTGAGCTGAGGTCTGTTGGTTGGTAAGAATGGAGCTAAGTGGGGAACGTGGAAGAGACGGCTTCTTATTTAGTTTTGTACGTGACAAACTACTTCAAACTGAATACACCTTTGTAGGAATAAACATCAGTGTTCGTTAACATCATTTGCCATTACTTAGAATTACAGTGCATGTTGGGCTAGGGTAACATTTTAAAAGAACGGCCTCTTTTAAAGTGAGTTAGTATATTGCAAAGACAATAAAAAGTAAGAGAAAAACCACTGATTTCTTTGAAGAAGTTAGAAAATGTTGTCTGACAAAAATTAATCACCTTCATTCCTTTTCTTTAAAGACAAATGATGGAAAATGCATTGTGAGCTTCATTTTTCCAAAGATAGTACCCTTCATTCTTATTTTAATTATTCTCACTTCAGTTTAATTCAGCAGTTATAGAGGCTCCCTGTCCAGACACTGATAAATTATTCCATATAAATCCTGCAGTGTAGGTAGAGGTCTGCTTTTCACAAATGAGGAAATTGAAGTGCCATAAAGTTAGAAAATGACCTTAGTTCACACAGCTAATGAGACTGAGTTAGCTTTTGAACCTCATTTCAGGTCTGTGCCCATTCTCCTATTTGGAGGAAGGCTAGAGGCAGGGAGGTGAGGAGGCCATGGTTGTCATTATAGGTGTGAAGTGAATAGGGCCTCCAGGTTGGTGTTAGCAGTGGGGATGGAAGGCAAAGAGCATACTTTTAGGGTATGTTTTTTTAAAATGTGCAAGAGAAAGGAAATAGTCTCAGGACAACCTTTAGGTTTCTGGTTTGGCCAGCTGGTTGAATGGGGATATTATTTAAGAGAAGAAAACCAGAAGATGGAAGGGGTTTTAGATGATTAATTGGAAATTGTGGGGCATCCAAGTAACTGCCTAATAAGCAGTTGGATATATGGGTCTAGAGAACTGATAATACAATATAGGACTGATTTTCAGTTACAGGCTTAGAATTATCAGCTTATAAGTTGTTGTTGGGTTCATAGACATGAATAAAATTGTTCAGGGAGAGTATAGGGTGAGAAGAAAGTCAAAGACTGAGTCCTGTGGAACTAAAGGGAATAGAGTATTTGATGGAATAGACTCCCAGAAGAACCAGGAGAGAGTGGAACCCAGAGCTTATTAGATGGTTTGGACAAGCCTTATAGGAGAGGAGATGGGCAGTTAAGAATTGGTATGGAGGTAGTGGAGGAAGTTTGTACTCAATACCTCTTTTTCTGTTGTGTGCTAATAAGAGAGGATGGGAGGTGGGCAGTGGCTTGGAATTGATGGGAGACTGGAGATACAAGGATGGCTGTGAAGGGAATGGGGGTGAGAACTTAACCAGGGACATTTAATAGTTATGGTTTACTATTTTTAAAAGTTACCTGATCAATAAATTTGTTTTTTTCTACATAGGAATAGGAGTGAAGGAGGTAGAAAGTTAGAATAATTTGTGGTTAGGAATTTTTTTTTTAAAGATTTTATTTATTTATTCATGAGAGACACAGAGACATAGGCAGAGGGAGAAGAAGCAGGCTCCATGCAGGGAGCCCAATGTGGGACCCGATCCCGGGATTCCAGGATCACATCCTGAGCCAAAGGTAGGCGCTCAACTGCTGAGCCTCTGAGGCATCCCATGTGGTTAGGATTAGTTGCAGCAGGATGGCAGTGGGAGAAGTAGTACAAGATGCTCAGCTTAATAAACTACTGTGGTCATTTTGGTTAAAAGAATACTTCTGTATCTTTCGGTAAGTAGTGTATTAACTGATGAGTAGCAAAATTAGTAAATAATACGAATTTCGGCATGTCTAGTTTATCTCATAAGCCAAACAGGCTCTATGATTCCAAGATACTGTATTAGTTTGTTGGGGCTGCCATAGTAAAATACCACAGACTGGGTGGCTTAAACAACAGGAATTTATTTTTCCACAGTTCTCGAGCCTTAAAGTCCAATATCAAGGTGTTGGCAAGTTTGGTTTTTTTTCTGAGGCCTCTCTCTGGATTAAAGGTGGCCCCTTTCTTTCTGTGACATCACATGGTCTTTCCTCTTTGCACAGGCATCCCTAGTGTTTGTTCTGTGTGCCGATCTCCTCTTCTTACAAGAACACCAGTCACGTTGAATTAATCGTCTGAGTTACTTGGGTTAGAGCTTCCACATATAAATTTGGGGGAGGTGCATAGTTTAGCCCATAACCTACTTTATGGTTTTATGCAGTGCAGCTAGGGGATAAGCTGCAAAATTAATGTTACTTTGGGTTTGGGAGACCAGGGAGTTGCTTTAAGTCTAGAGGTATGGTTGGGGGGACTTGTGTTGTGCGGCTGAGTTGTGGCTCCCTTCTGTAAACCTTCAAAGAAATGCTCTAAGGAGACAAGCAGATAGCATTTGGGAAGTCTACCAGGAACCAGGGATATTAACAGGTGTTTCATGCACAGCATATTTCCTCAGGTTGCAGTAGTAGTCTTTGAGGTAGGTTCAGGGGAGCTTTGCTTTATTTGAGACATACTCCCTGATGGTGAGGGGAGCGGAGCGCCTCTGCACATAGGGGAGACGTCTTAGGGGAAGGGATCTGTCCTGCATCTTATCAAATGATCAAAGGATGCTCACCTCTCCTACCCAGTAAGTGCCAGCCAAACCTTGCTTTTTTTTTTTCTTCTACTCCCTTTATTTATATCTCAATGGTTAGAGCGAGGATGATGAGAAAGGAATAGAGATTTGATGAGTAGTGGAGAGAGTAGAGGTAGAGGCAGGCCTGTGAATCTCCACATAGGTAGGATCCCTAGTCACTGAATGACTGTCATTCTAATGGAGGAAGTCATGAGTTCAGTGATGTTCCGAATATCAAATCATGTCTCAGTGGCTTCATTTAGCTAGGGAAAGACAGACAAATTAAACAAAAGATCTTTCTACCAGCATCTAAAAATCAAGAAATGATTTGATAAATAGCTTATGCTTATATTTTACAGCACTTGATAAGCAATTTTTTAGTAAATATAGTTTAACATAGTAAGACAATGAAAGAATATATTTAGAGTTTGAAGTTTATATTGATTTATATAATAATTTATGTTCCTGTTAAAATATTTTGAATTTCATTGAAAGGGAAAAGGGAGTTGGAAAGGCTGACAGGAGATGTTTAAGGGATTAGTATAGTGACTAAATGAGATAGGAAGAGAGTGTGATCCTTTGGTATTTAGCAGTCATGTTGGAGGGATTTAGAAGATCCCCAGATTACTATTAACTTTTCTACTCATTCACGTTTGCTTTTTAAACATAAAATTTACTCACTGAGGTGAAGTAGAAAGAGAGCCTTTTCTGTCAGACAGACCTGGGTTTGTTTGCTCTGATAGTCCTTAGATCTGTAACCTTGGAACATAATATACAACCTGTTTGAATTTTAGCTTTCTCACCTGTTATGTGGGATTGGGAATAACTGCCTCATGGGTTGCTTTGAAAACTAGATGAAGTATGTTTATGAAAGGCATTTCTTACTTTGGCACATAACTGTTAACAAATGTTTGTCCTCTTCCCTTCTGGAATTTAGCAGAATTAATCTGTAGTAATGTGCTAAATTTTAAAATTTATTTTTATTTTGGGTTAAAAAATCAGTAATACTTATTTTCTCAGCATACACTCTTCAGTGCTAAAGTAAAAGCCCTGCTCAGTGGACAATTCAAATTAAACAAAATCCGAATTAGTGAAATTGTGTTTAAGTTTTACTATTGGTAGTATAATTGCATATCCTTTCAAAGCTAAGGCTCATGGATATATTTTCAATGTATAATTTATGTGTTTGCGTATAAGACTTTTTAGCAGAATGGCATGTGAATCAGACCTGGATCTGATTTTACTCTAATATTTTAGTGATCTAATAAAGCTAACTTGAAAAAATTCAGATAGTATTCTTAAAAATAGCTAAAAATGCAGTTTTAAAAATTTAGTTACAATTTATACACCATAAAATTAACCCTTTTAAATTGTCTAATTCAGTGGTTTTTACTGTAACAAGTCGTATAGCTGTCACCACTAATTCCAGAATGTTTTCATCATCCCAGAAGGACACCCCTTACACATTCGCAGTCATTCCTCATCTTCCTTCCCCCACGCCAATATACCCATAGCTAGGCAACCACTAATTTACTTTGTCTCCATTGGATTTGCCTCTTTTGGATATTTCATGTAGATAGAATCATATGATTTGTGGCCTTTTGTGTCTGGCTTTTGTCACTTAGCATAATGTTTTCAAGGCTCTTGTATGTGTCATAGCATGTATCAGAATTCTATCCTTTTTTTAGGGCTGAGTAATATTCCACACTATGTGTATGTATATACCACATTTTGTTTATCCATTCATCAATGATGGACATTTGGGTTGTTTCTACTCTTTGGTTATTGTGAACAGTACTGCTATGAACATTTGTAAGTTTGTGTGAACCTCTGCTTTTAGTTTCTTGTGTATATACCTAGGGGTGGAATTGCTGGGTCATAAGGCAAGCAATTTTTTAAAAACACTAAAAGCCTGGAGAGAGAGTTGAGAGATGCAAAATTTGAATTTAGAGTGAGACCTCTGTCTTGTTTGTTTACCTTTATATATGGTTTTTGATGGAGATTTGGATTGGATGTATATTGCTTAAGTATTATAAGAATAAGTAAAAATCAGGAGTCTTTAATTGGGTTTCCTTCTATATGTTCTAAAAGAGGAACAAGGAGAAAAATAACAAATTACATAAAAGCAACCTACAGACTTCTCTCTTACTGGCAGCTGATTCTGTAAATAATTCTAATTGGATTTCATCCAAGGTAAAAGCAGAAGGGGAAGGCATTGTTTGATGGAATATGGCAGTAGGTTGAAATTTTTCACCTTGGGGATTATTCACTGAAAATAACGGATGTCCTTTTCATCAAGTTGAAACATAACTTGTTTAAACATCCTTTTACCTAGATGTGACCAGAACTGCTTTTCAGTGTTTTGGGCCAGATGTCCTTGAACTTTCTTTGTGGTATATCATGAAACCTAACTACCATGGAGCAGAAATGGACACCTCATCTCAGGATTAACTTTAATCAAACACATTCCAAGGACAACTTAAGTAATGACTTTAGATATATTTGAAAATGCAGTGTTTGATGGCCATCCATGTTAACATAGATTGACACCACAGATAAATTTTGAAGGCTGTTGTTCTGTATCTTTTTTTTTTTCCTATAAAAAATAAATCAGGTAACTTTAAGACCTCTAATTCTGAACTTCCATCAGTTTGAACTTTTAATCTTGTAGGAATATTTCTTTCTTAATGGACTTAAATCCAAAGTACTATAAATTAAGTATAATTAGGTTATTTTTGAACGTTTGAATACTAGATTTTAAAATATTTTTGTCAAAGCACGTATCATCTCATAAAACTAGTGAGGAAGAACAGGGAGAGATTATTTTAAAGAATTTACTAGGGATCCCTGGGTGGCGCAGCGGTTTGGCGCCTGCCTTTGGCCCAGGGCGCGATCCTGGAGACCTGGGATCGAATCCCACGTCAGGCTCCCGGTGCATGGAGCCTGCTTCTCCCTCTGCCTATGTCTCTGCCTCTCTCTCTCTCTATGTGACTATCATAAATAAATAAAATTTAAAAAAAAAAAAAAAAAAAAAAAGAAACAAAAAAAAAAAAAAAGAATTTACTAAACATTTGAGTCTCTTCTCAAGGTCCCTTTGGGAGTGGGGAAAAGAGAAAGTTGTAAAGGCATTGTTCTTTCCCTCAAAACTCTGTAGTGAAAAAAATAGGTATTCATAAATCAGAGCTGGCTGAAACATTTAGCCGAAGTATAAGTTTTATGTAATGGGTATGGAGAAATGAGTGCTGCCTTGACTGGGCGTATCAGAACATTTAAACTTCTCCTACAGGTAGAAAAGGATTTAGAGAAGTCAGCTTAGGCACAGAATAGCATGGAATCATGAAAGTTTATGGTAGGAGAGACTAGAGAATAAAGTTAAACAAAAGCACAAAGCATAGAGAATAGCTGAACTGGATTTAGTAGGAGAAAAAGTGATTATGCTTTATATGGAATTGAATGTAAAGAAGCAGGTAAGGGGAAGGACATGAACTTTTGAATTAGAAATATTTTTTTATGGGACCCCTGGGTGACTCAGCAGTTGAGCATCTGCCTTTAGCTCAGGGCGTAATCCCAGTCCAAAGATTAAGTCCTGCATCGGGCTCCCTGTGAGGGGCCTGCTTCTCCCTCTGCCTGTGTCTCTGCCTCTCTCTCTGTGTCTCTTATGAATAAATGAAAATCTTAAAAAAAATTTTTTTTAGTTTGATATGGGTGAATTCTTTAACTTCTATGAGCCTCAGTTCATCTATAAAAGAAGGTCAGTAATACAGTCCATGTAAGCTTATAATGAATATGAAAAAGATGGATGTAAAGTACCAGATACATTATCTTAACATCTAACTGACACTCAGAACTTAGTAAGCTACTACTCATACTTTATATTTTTAAAATGTCTTGTTGGAGGCTTCTGGTGCATACACAAAAACAATTAAAAGCAGAGACGCTGGGATCCCTGGGTGGCGCAGCGGTTTGGCGCCTGCCTTTGGCTCAGGGCGGGATCCTGGAGACCCGGGATCGAATCCCACGTCGGGCTCCCGGTGCATGGAGCCTGCTTCTCTCTCTGCCTGTGTCTCTGCCTCTCTCTCTCTCTCTCTCTCTCTCTCTCTGTGTGTGTGTGACTATCGTAAATAAATAAATTAAAAAAAAAAAAAAAAAAAAAAGCAGAGACGCGCAGATATTTGTATACACATGTTCACGGCAGCATTATTCGCAATACCCAAAAGGTGGAAGCAACCTAAATGTCCGTTGATGGATGAATGGATAAGCAAAATGTCATATGTCTATACAGTGGAATACCAGCCCTAAGAAGGAGGGAAATTCTGCCACATGCTACAGCATGGATGAACCCTGAAGGCATTGTGCTAAAGTAAGCCGGTCACAAAAGGATAAATTCTGTACAAATTCTATTCTGTGAGGTATGTAGAATAGTCAAATCCAGAGACTGAAAATAGAATGCTGGTTGTTAGGGGCATGAGGGAAAGAGGAATGAGTGTGTATTTAGTAGAGTTTCAGTTTTGTAAGATAACAGTTCTGGAAATAGTTGGTGGTGATGGTTGTACCACAGGTGTGAATGAGTGCCACAGAACTATACACTTAAAATATCAGCTTAAAAAAATCAATTTAAAATGTTAAGTTTAAACCTTGTTTGGTGAGTTTAGTACTATTTCAAATGCATTTATTTGTAAGACTGCAAACATTTTAGCAACAGCATACTATTAATTTTTGTGTCATTTAGGAGTGCTTTGTTCAAAGTGAGAGATGTCCTCTTTAGTTGTCATACCGTTTAGTTTCATCAAGCGGATTTTTTTTGACATTTCAATAGGAAGAGAATAGTTCCTACCATTCTGAATTTGAAAATTACCATACAGATCATTGTGTTTAGCACTTCTTCAGCTGAGGGGCAGGCGTGAAAGTTGGTTGTACTTAGTTAATTTTATTAACTACAAATAATTTTAAGAATGTATTCATTGGAACTGTTTTCCATGTTTTGGATTGGCTCATGTGGATAAAACAACTGGCTAACTCATGAATTCAGCCAAATATTTTTTTCCACTCAAAGAATGTTGTTTTACCATATGTTCTCCTGTAGATAACATCTTGGTTAAGACACAGAGGCAGAGATGTAGGTGGAGGGAGAAGCAGGCTCCCTATGGGGAACCTGCTGTGGGACTCCATCCCAGAGCCCCCACATCACGACCTGAGCCAAAGGCAGATAGGTGCTCAACCTTTGAGCCACCCAGGTGCCCTGGAAACTTGCTTAAAGAATTTCTCCTGAGTCGTTTGGATGGCTCAGTTGGTTAAACATCTGCCTTCAGCTCAGGTCATAATCCTGGGTTCCTGGGATCAGGGCCCCCCATGTGAGACTCCCTACTCAGTGGGGAGTCTGCTTCACCCTCTTTCTCTGCCTCTCCCCCCTGCTCATAACATGTGTTCTGTCTCTGAAACAAATAAAATCTTAAAAACCCCAAAGAATTCCTCCTTTAAAGTGGTCAAAATTCTGACTACTGCCAAGATGGAAAATGAAAAAATGTCCCTTAACCTTGTTAAAGGTCATATTATATTATAATCTTCGTGAGAGCTGTTTTGGTGTAGAGAGGGGCTCAAGGTAGAATGAAGTAGGTTGAGAAGTATGCGGTGAGGTTATTAAGGAATGTTGTAGCCAGCTACTTCAATAAATTTAGTTCTGAAGGGGAGAAGAGAGATGGGGCAATAGTTGGGAAGAAAGAGGACCAATAGATGGGAGAGATCTGAGCATGTTTGAATATTGACCATTAGAATCCAATAGAGAGGGGATCCCTGGGTGGCGCAGCGGTTTAGCACCTGCCTTTGGCCCAGGGCGCGATCCTGGAGACCCGGGATCGAATCCCACGTCGGGCTCCCGGTGCATGGAGCCTGCTTCTCCCTCTGCCTATGTCTCTGCCTCTCTCTCTCTCTCTCTCTCTCTCACTGTGTGCCTATCATAAATAAATAAAATAAAATTAAAAAAAAAAAAAGAATCCAATAGAGAACATAAATAAGGTGGAACATTGAAGGGAAAATCTGTGTTAAGCTTCCTGCTCGGATTGCATCTTTATCCTGATCCTAGGTACAGTGTCTGGCCTCAGAAGATAGAATACCTCCTCTATGGTAATAGGGGTAAAGGAAAAATAATACCATTATTCATTTTCATAATTCCCTGTTGTATTCATCAGGGTCCAAATAGGAAAAAAAGCTGCATGGTAATTTGAACAGGGTAAGTTTAATATAAAGAATTAGCTGTGTAGGTGATTACCTGATAAGAGGAAAAGTATATTCTAAAAAGTATAGGAATCTCAGAGAGGGCAGCCACTACCCCAGGGCTAAAAAGAAGCAAATCCGGAAGAGTACATCCCTCATTCCCACCCTCCCTCACCTCCTTGAAGGCATGGCCCATTGGATGGCAGAGAAGTTTGCTGAGGTGCTGAGCTAATAGAATTCTATGGGAAGCTGTCCTTGGAGAGGTGCCATACAATCAAACTCCTTGCCCGAGGTGGTAGCTCACTGGGAAGTTATTCCCAAGGAAATGCTGTGTGCTACTGGCTACCTCGAGCAGCTGGTTTCCTCACATGGAGAAGGCTGCTGGAAGAGACACACTACAACAAGGAAGAGAGCTTTTTCCTCCTTGCTTTCCCTTACAGCGCTTTCTACCAACAAAGTTTAATACTGTACTAGCTGGCAAAGGAGAAATGTTTTAGAGTCCACCTCCGTTATCTGAAGTAGTGGAGCTAAATTGATCTTTTAAACTTTTTCTACTTCCTTGCTGTAATGATTATAATGACGAATACCCTTGCATGTAAATCTTTGTGCAATTATCTTCTGTCTGTTTAGCCCATTCATAAGAGTTGACCGCGGTAGAACATATTGAGAGATGTAATGAGTGGTCTTTAGGTTTTGTTCTTTCCTTTTGCGTGCATGAAGTTATTTCTGGAAGGGATTGAGACGTACAGATTGTCTTTGGGAAAGAGAACTTGGTGGTCACCTATTCATAAAACTAAAATTTTACACAAATGTTTTTTTTATAGTAAATGTAAAAGATGTTATCTGTTCTGTTAAACTTTGTTTCATTTCTCAGCATGTTATAATTTATGAAACAATGTCCTATTCTATCATGTCCTGTTCTGTCAACTGAAGGCACCAGTTTCTGACTTTGCTTTAACATCACTTGTGGCTTAAAATGAGTCAGGATATTTTCATTTAGTAGCTTCCTCTTACTGCTATCAAAACCAGGTCATCCACTTCCCTTTGTTTCTTTGACCCTTACGTGGCATTTGATGTGATGATCCCACAGTGGGGTGAGTCTCAACACTGTTGATGCCAAACCTGATTTTTAGTGTCAGCACTGGGAGGACTCTTCGCAAGATGCGTTAGCTTGAATATGATGATTCTATTCAGTTCTGAGTTTTCTTTAGTCAGAATTCATTCTTCTCTTGTGTTTATAACAAAGCCTTTACAAAGAATACTAAAATAGTTTCTTAACAGTTAATGACATTCATTTTAAGAAATACTTTTTCTCTGTAAATATCATCTTATAGATTATACCATTAATAACATTGAAAATTGTGGCTAGAGAATTTAGTTGTTTTAAAACACTTGAAAAAGTATATATAGTACTGCTTTTGATCTTTACCAAAATTTGTTTTTATTTCAGTGCTAATTTTGTGGAACTTAGATCTGGTATAAAAATGTATTGCTCATTAGGTTTTTTGTTTCTTTTTTTAAACTTAAATTACTAACGCAGAAAGGAGTTATCAATTCTTAGATCCATTTTGGAGTAGGAGCAGAAAGACCATATTGACACTTAATACTGTATTATTTAGTGTTTTCTACCTATTAAAATTTCAGGAAAGATCCAAATGTCATTTAATTTTATGTCTCATTTGATTAAATTATTACCTATTTGCTGCTTCAGGGAGCAAAAAATAATCCACTGTGTAGTTTCTGTTAAAGCCTAAAGAATTTTCATAATAGAATTTTCTTAAATTCTTTAAACCTTTTTTTCTATATGTCTTTGATGTTTCTCTGTAGAAAAGAAAGTAGATTTTTTAAGACCAATGACTCATGAAGTAGAAAGCTTGAATACATTTATATTTGAGTTGTCTATAAAGTTGAGTTGCAGAGATGTTTGCTGTGTTCAGTACTAATCCCCACCATCTATCCCCAAGTAATTCTTTGTAGTCTAAGTATTGAATCCAGTGCTACCATTATAGTCAGCATCCATTAAACTTTTTTTTAAAGATTTTATTTATTTATTTGAGAGAGAGTGCAAGTGGGAGGGAGAGGAAGAGAGAATCTAAAGCAGACTCTACACTGAGTGCAGAGCCTGACACGGGGCTCGATCTCACAACCCTGAGATCATGACCTTAGCTGAAACCAAGAGGTGGACAGGTAACTGAGCCACCCAGGTGCCCCTCCATTAAACTTTTGTTGAGCTAGGTGATGAGCAGTTTGAAGTTCTATATTAATGACAGTCTAATTCAGTAGTTGTTCCTTAGTAATTTTCTTGGTTGGTGTTGCAGGACTACAGGAATATGTGGAGGCTGTCTCTTTTCAACACTTCATCAAAACACGATCACTTATCAGTATGGATGAAATTAATAAACAATTGATATTTACAACAGAAGAATGTGGAAAAGAAAATAAGACCGTAAGAATTTGAAATCATTTCACATTTATTACATAATTCATATAACAGTATAGTGAAGATAGGAGATTTCTTGGCTTACAATGTTAAGAATATCGAGGTGGCAGTATTCTTTCTAAAGTGTGATTTCATAGATTCTCAACGAAGGAAATGGTCTTTTTAAAATATTTTTGTTAGTGGGTGGAACAAGAACAGCTGGTTATGTTGGGGGGATAGTAATACTATTTATCTAAAGCACTGCTAAG
This sequence comes from Canis lupus baileyi, assembly GCF_048164855.1. Taxonomy (NCBI): domain Eukaryota; kingdom Metazoa; phylum Chordata; class Mammalia; order Carnivora; family Canidae; genus Canis; species Canis lupus. The sequence continues at coordinate 8,895,833 of NC_132841.1, read as the reverse complement.
TGATTACTGTTAAGTCCACTTTTGGTTTTACTCTGTATTTACCATGTGCCTTTTGTAAGCACTATCTCATTTAAATTTTTTATTAACTGTATGAGGTAAGAATTCTCACCCTCATTTTACAAAGTAGGAAACAGGCTTTAGAGAGTTTAAATAACTTACCAGAAACTGCACAACAAATTAAGTGCGACAGAGCTAAATTTTGAAACCAGGTGTTTTGAAATCTAAGCCAGTGCCCCTCTGCACTCTGCCAGAATTTCTCAGAGTATGCACAGAAACCCCTGCACCAAGTATCTACCTCAAAGGAGTGTTTTACAGGATTTGATTTAAAGGTTTTAAATTAGCAGTGTGTAGTATATGACACGGAAGTGGTCCCTAGTTGTCATTAGAAAAGTTAATGTAAAATTGTTCCTATACAGGGAGAGCTGTTAATCACTTACTCAGTTCATAAAGCTTGTATCTGAAAATTATGCCGCTATTTCAGATTAAGAAAAAAGAAACTTTTGCAGTCTGACTTATAAATAAATATTGTTTTTTCCCTGGGTTTCAGTATATACAGGCAACGAAAGGTGAGATTTTCAATATTTGATACTTCCTGAGATACAAGTACACCTAAGGATAAAATTGGACAGTTTTTCCTGTCTTTAGTTTGGTAATTTTTTAATTATTTTTTAAAGCATTACTGAGATGATCAGGATGAGATTACTGATGATGATGATTACTGATGATTAGTACTGAGATTACTGGATGGTCAGGCAGAGGATGGAGGAAGATGTAGAAATAATGTTTTCTTGAATAGGAAGTAAAATGTTAACACTGAAAGGTCAGACTGAATTTGGCATGACAAATACAACTTTAAGGAAGCCATGTATATATTTTCTCAGTTTTTAAAACTGTAGGAAGTTCATTAAGGAGGGCATTCCATTTTTGAGAAGTAAAATTCCTTTATATTTTATTTATTTAGTGAAGATTGAATTATGGAAAGAAAGGAAGCCTCTTTGATATATATATTAGAGAAGTTGCTATACTCCCTTTCAAGTTCTTTCTGATTCAAAATTGGAAATATCAGGACATAAATATAAAGAAAAACTGAGAGTAAATGCACTGGATTTAGGTAGTAAATTATTCAGAGATTATAATATTAAAATAATTCATATACTTTTCAAATTAAGACCACATTCAGAAATAATTTTTCCTTCTAGTGCTGAAGATTCTTGGTGTGGAAAATTCTGGGAATTTGATAGGGAAGAAAGATATTTTGTTCTGACTTGCTTACTGAGAATATTGTCAAAACCACTTAAATTTTTAAAAATGTTTTAAAGTACAAACATGCAAGAAAGTAGAGAGAATACTAACATATGGACATCCATGTACTCATTACCTGGATAATTGTTAATATTTTGCCATATTTGCTTTATCGAAATACTTTTTGCTAAACCACTTTAAAGTCAATTACAGATGCCTTGATATTTCACCCCTAAATACTTCAGACGCATCTTGAAAAATTGCATTTCAAGTAATTTGCTTTTCTCTAGTTTCTAATACACATTACCAGTGAAGCAGGATTTATTTTCTTGACAATTTATTAGTTGAAATATGTTAAATTTTTAACATGCGTTATTCTCTAAAATCAACTTCTTAGTCATAATCAGGGAGCTCTTTCTCTCTAATGATAGAAACAAAGAACATTAATGTTTTCTTAAGCCAAAGTTATTTTTATAAACCACCTATAAAATGCAGTCCCCCTCCATTTCCCCCACAAGCTACCCTTTCTAAAAAGATGCCAATTCTACTAACAGTGAATAGAAACCAAACATAACAGGTAGTTTTATGTCATGATAATCAGGTATCAGAAAAATTGGGAAGTTGACTTTGGGTACTTACCTAGTTCTGTCATTAACTAGCTCTATTACCTACCACATTTCTTGGACCTCACTTTTTTATATCTATGTTGAAAGGATTGGACAATCTCTGAACAGTCCAACGATATTGAGTAGTATTAATAAAACTTAAATTTGACTTTTTCATTTCTTTAATTCTCAGTGACTATTGATTACCCATAGGTAAAGTTCACATTCCTTAATGTGACATTCTACCCCTGACCTCCTTTCTAGAATCATCCTATACTACTACTCACTTTAAACATTACCCAAGGAAATACCTCATGAGTTCCTCAAATACACAACATAATTTTGACCTGCACACCTTTGCAGTTCTGCCTAAAATGTCCTCCAGTATGATTATAGCCTCAGCCAGTTATATCTCATACAGACTTTTAATAACAGTGTAGGCCTGTCCGTCTTCCAGACAGGCTCCAATAGAGAGAGGGAAAAGTTGATGTGGAGAGAGGAGATGGACATGAGGGTGACGGTGATAGCAGCTAACATTTATTGAGTATTTACTTTGTGTTGGGCGTTATGCCAAGAACTTGGTAAATGTTAACTCATCCTTAAAATAAACCTCTGAGGTAGGTGCTGTTATCCCATTTTACAGATGAGGAAACTGAGGTTTAGAGAGATGAAATAACTTGCCCAAGGGCATACACCTTATGAAGCAAGGTCCTGGAAGAGGTGGGAGGAGATGGGTCAAGGTCATTTGGAAGAGTTAACCTCAAACAAGAGGAGGGGACAACCCATCATCTGAGACTGGAGGATAGAAGGTAAAGATGGATGTGGACATAAATAAGTTCTTTTTGTTTTGTTTTATTTTGTAGGATAAGGTCATTGAGAGAGCTTGTGCCAGTTAATCTGGCAAATGGCCAGGTCATTGTAAGTAGACAAGATTGTCTACTGAGAGTAGAGAGGTTTGGGATTGAGTAGGGGGCTGAGGAGAGTGGTAAGGGTTTGCAATAGTGTTTGAAGAGACAGGAAAGAGAACTATAGGAATAAGGAAGAAGGATTGGTGAGTAATTTGTAGCAGTACCAACTCTATAGTTGTGATTACTATTTTTTCAGCTTGGTACTCCGCTACTTGAATAAAACACTAGCATGAGTAGATTATAATATCGATTCAGGGTTTTGTCTTTGTTGGCCAGGTGCAGAAAAAGCAACAACAAAGGAGTCTGAGTCTAAGGGAACTGAAGAGAATGTAGCAAGAGAGTGAAAAATTATGATAGTGTTGCTGAGTGGGGCTAGAAAAGGCCAGAAAGGGACTAAGTGACTTAGGAAAACGTGTGGATCACAAACCCTGGAGGGCTTTATGATTTGTCATTTAAATAAGTAAGTGACTGTCATGCAATAGTCATTAGGTTTATTAAGAATGTTTTAATTTTACTTTATATGTCAAGTGAAGTTGGGAATAGTTGATTTTAAAATGATACCATATTAGATTACAAAATTATCTTGAAGTCCTTTACTTCAGCTTTCTACCCAGGGCATGAATTCTTCTTGTAACATCCCAAATGGTCATTAAACAAAAAGATCCTCTTATTTAGAGATTAGTATGACTGACCTGCTTTTGATTTTGTACCTTATAATAAATGGCATACATGCATATTCACTCTTTTTCACGTTGTATTTTCTTTGTGTGTGTGTGTTTTCTTTACCAGCCCTCCTCTGACGGACAGGATAAGCAGTTTGGTACTTGGAGACTGAAAATCACACCTGTTGATTACCTCCTGGGAGTGGCTGATTTAACTGGAGAGTTGATGCGGATGTGTATTAACAGTGTGGGGAATGGGGACATTGACACCCCCTTTGAAGTGAGCCAGTTTTTACGTCAGGTTTATGATGGATTTTCATTCATTGGCAATACTGGACCTTATGAGGTTTCTAAGAAGTTGTATACCTTGAAACAAAGTCTGGCCAAAGTGGAGAATGCTTGTTATGCCTTGAAAGTCAGAGGTTCAGAAATTCCAAAACATATGCTGGCAGATGTCTTTTCAGTTAAAACAGAAATGATTGATCAAGAAGAAGGCATTTCTTAGAATACCATACTCCATTGTTACTCTCTTGAGAGACCAGTTCGTAAGACTGTTATTTTGTTATTTAGTATTTCGTTTGACTTTATTGTGGCTTTTACATAGAAACGTTTTCAGTTGTACTTGTTTTAAATTGTAAACAATTTGTACATAAAATTATCAAGACGAATCATTTCTTACATCTTACTCATGAAAGTTTGCATACAGATGTTTGCATATATGCCTATTTGAATTTTTGCTGGCTAAATTTCATCGTTTATCTTTGTGATGTGAACATGCTTCAGAGTGCACTTTCTGCCATACCTATTTTAATTTACATTGTGTGAAGTTTGGAGTGATAATATTAAGTGAAAGCCGTTTATAATTTAAGTTGGTGATTTTGTTATATATAGAGAAGATTTCTTAGTTATACATCTGGACTTGAGCTTCCTTTTTAAATTTCTTGGTAATATTTTGCCGAGCCTCCGTTATAGGCTTATTCCATAGAACAAGAATTAAAAATTATTAAGTTATCAATATACTTAATTTTATGAGGTATAATAGAATTCACATTGTATTCTGGCCAATTTTTAGGCCATTTTGAATCCATTTGAAAGAGCCTTCCAGAAAAATTGACGGACACCCAGATTTTAGTTTTTACATTTAGTTTTTATTCTTTATCACAGAAAGTCTGATAGTGAATTGGAGCTAACATTATAATATTTTCACTGGTTTTTGAGTTCAACTGTGTACTTGTACATATATCTGAAAAGCTTTTAGTAATGATTATTTAGCAATTCTTTTCTTGTTATATTACATTAGGCATGTTTCTTATAGATGCATCTATAAGAAATTACATTTAAATAATTACAATGAAGTTTGCAATTTTGAAATACTAAGTTAATTCAAACCTTTATAGTTGTCCAGTTGTGTTACTTGATAGCATAAAAAGTTGCCAAAGAAAATTTATCATGTACAATTCAGCAATAAGACAATTGTCACCACAGTTGGGAATAACAATAGTAGTCTCTAGTAATATTTAGAATTGGAATTTGCCTATGAAATTAGTTATAGATTATTCCCTGTGATGTGAAACGGACTTGAGCATGACCCTATTGGCTGACAACCAGACATTTCCATTTGGTATTGTGAGTTTTGAGAATCTAGATACTGGGTTTTATTTGTGGAAAGACTAGCTGCTCTGTTTGCAAGGGCTGATTCTTTGAAAGTGAATTTTTTCCAAAAAATAATTATCCTGTAAAGGAAAATAAAACATAGACATGCCTAATAAATTAGATTGGTTGGTTTGTTTTGGTGGTAGTAAGTTTTTTTGGTTTCCCTATTTTGAAGACACTGCTAAAATATAGTCTGATTACATATTTTTGTTTTTTTTGCCACTTGAAGTTAAATTTATAATGTTAAAAGTAAAATAAATGGATTGATGAATGTCTTACAGATGTTTAAAACTGAAGTCTTTAAATAAAATATTGAAAGATAAAAGTTAAGCTTATTTTTTTGATCATACTGAGAAATAGTTAATCAAACGGTTGTAGAATTTTTGGCCTAAATACGAAACCTAATGTAAACTAGCTTAATGCGGAGATTTATTTTTTCGTAAAATTAGTCCAGAGGTAGGGAGAGTTTCTGAAAGGATGCTCTTCACATCAACCATTGACCCAAACTGGGTATCATTCTCATCTTTCTAAACCAGTTGGTGGAAAGGAGAAGATCACCTTGATAGATCAAGGTACCTTTTTTCTAGAGGTGAAGTGCAAGCACAAGAAACCAAGTTAGGGCATTGTCATCATAGGAGGAAGGGAAATGGCCTTTTGAAGGGTAGGGAGTCAACAGTTACTTATTACAGGTGGATTGGTGCCATTGCTATTTGACGCATTTCCATATTGCATATCATACTAATATGGTGGGTGCTATACAATGATAGAGGATCTCTGAGTATATCCTGAATGTTCCTCAGTTTTAAAATAGTGGGCTCTGATAGCATCATCTGTTGTAATGTTTTTCATCTTTATTATAAAAAGAAACTGGTTACATGGCAAGTTACTAACAGAATTCTGAAATAAAATTGGGTTATTTCCTTTACAAATAATTCCTGCATGTTATTAAATCAGTGGGTTTCAGAATCCACACTGCAGAACCTTAGGGGTTTTGAGGGTGCCTCAAAGAAAGATGCTACGTAAGTGGGTGATTGGCAGAATGTCCTTAAAAACTTGATTCAAACTCTTTGCTATCTAAAAGACTCAGATTCAAAGACACAAATAGATTTTAAAAGTAAAAGAACAGAATAAGATATTTCATGCAAACAGTAACCAAAAGAGGGCTGTATAACATAGACTTTAATGCTAATTTTTTGTTTTTGCTGGAGTCAAGAACAGCATGCAATGTTAAAAGGCTCATTCCACTGAGAATATATGACAGTTACAAACACACACACACACACATTAACCACAGAGCCCCAGAACATGAAGCAAAATCTGACAGAACTGACAAGGGAAATAGATAATTCAGTGCAACAATTGGAGACTTCTGTTCCTCACTTTAAATAATACATAGAAGAACAAGACAGATGAGTAAGGAAATCGACAAAATGTCAGGTTACAAAACAAGTTTTGATACATTTAAAAAGAATGAAACCATACAAAGTATATGACTACAAATGAAATGAAATTAGAATTAGTAACAGAATTAAAAGCAACATACTCCTGTATAAGCAGTGGATCAAAGATGTAATCACAGGGAAATTAGAAAATATTTCAAGAGGTGGGACGCCTGGGTGGCTCTGGTTGAGAGTCTGCCTTCGGCTCATGGCATGATCCTGGGATCCAGGATTGAGTCCCACATTAGGCTCCCTGTAGGGAACCTGCTTCTCCTTCTGCCTATGTCTCTGCCTCTCTTCTCTGTGTGTCTCTCATGAATAAATAAATTAATCTTTAAAAAATATATTTCAAGAGGAATGAAATGAAAGCAGTACTCAGAGGGAATTTATCGCTTCAAATCCCTACATTTAAAAAGAATGAAGTCAAATCAATAACCTAAACATCTGCTTTTAAGAAACTAGAAAACTAATAGTAAGCTAAACTACTAAATAATTAAAGGAAATAAATACTTGAGTAGAAATAAATGAAATAGGAAATAGTATCAAACAAAAAAATGGTTCTTTGAAACGATCAACCAAATTAACAATGGGGGTGGGGATTGGGAGTGACTGGTAGCAAGTATGGGATTGCATGTTGAAATGATAGAAATGTTCTAGAATTAGTGGGAATGGTTGCACAACCATGTGAATATACTGATAGCCACTGAATTGTACATAATATGTATGTGTTGTCTTTCTGTATATACGTTTTTCTTAGTTTTGCCAGATGCATCTCCATTATGTTAGTCTTTTCAGAATTACTTTTGCTTTTTAATTTTAATTTTTCTTTCTTTTTTCAATTTTAATTTCAGTATGGTTAACATACAGTTATATTAGTTTTGGGTATACAGTACAGTGATTCAACAATTCTATACAGTATTACTCAGTGCTCATCATGATAAATATACTCTTAATCCTCTTCACCTATTTTACCCATACCCCCTCCAACCTCTGCTCTGGTAACTATCTGTTCTCTACAGGTAAGAGGGGTTTTTTTGTTTCTATCTCTTCTCTTTGTACATTTGTTTCTTAAATTCTACATATGAGTGAAATCATATGGTATTTGTCTTTCTCTGACTTACTTCACTTAGCATTATATTCTCTAGATCCATTCATGTTATGTCAAATGGCAAGATTTCATTCTTTTTAATGGCTGAATAATATTTGTATATTCACACACACATTTGTGAATAAACAAATAATACTTGTATACACAGACACACACACACCACTTCTTTATCCATTCATTAAAGGACACTTGGGCCACTTCCATACTTTGGCTATTAAAATAATGCAGTAAACATAGGGGTGCACGTGGCTTTTTGAATTCGTGTTTTCATATTCCTTGGGTAAATACCCAGTAGTGGAATTACTGAATCAAATGGTAATTCTTTAATTTTTTGAGGAACCTACATACTGTCTTCCACAGTGGCTGCACCAGTTTGCATTCCTACCAACAGTGGATGACGATTCCTTTTTCTGTGCATCCTCGCTGATGTTTGTTTCTTGTTTTGATTTTAGCCATTCTGACAGGTGTGAGGTGATACCTCATTGTGGTTTTGATTTCTATTTCCCTGATGAGTGATGTTGAGCATATTTTCATATGTCTGTTAGCCATCTGGATGTCTTTGGAGAAGTGTCTGTTCATGTCTTCCCATTTTTAATTTTTTTTTTTATATTGAGTTGTAGGAGTTCTTTACATACTTTGGATACTGACCCTTTATCAGATATGTCCTTTGTAAATATGTTCTCCCATTCAGTAGTTTGCCTATTCTAGTTTTGTTGACTGTTTCTTTTGCCTTTTATTTTGATATAGTCAACAATTCTATACAGTATTACTCAGTGCTCATCATGATAGTTTATTTTTGCTTTTGTTTCCCCTGCCTCAGAGAAATTACTACCTGTACTCTCTTCTAGGATTTTTATGGCTTCAGGCTTCACATTTAAGTCCTTAATCTGTTTATTTTTGTGTATGGTGTAAGAAGGTGGTCCAGGGGATCCCTGGGTGGTTCAGTGGTTTAGCGCCTGCCTTCGGCCCAGGGTGTGATCCTGGAATCCTGGGCTCTAGTCCCGCATCAGGCTCCCTGCATGGAGCCTGCTTCTCCCTCTGCCTGTGTCTCTGCCTCCCTCTCTCTGTGTCTCTCATGAATAAATAAATAAAATCTTAAAAAAAAAAAAAATTTTGTAAGTGGTCCAGTTTCATTCTTTTGCCTGTAGCTGTTCAGCTTTCCCAGCACCATTTATTGAAGATTGTCTTTATTTTTGGTAGTTTGTTTTCTGTTTCTTCGATTTATAGTCTTACTATTTATTTTTTTCTGGTTTATGTTCTATTATCTCTATCATTATAATATTTTTGACATTTTAGTTTAGTTTTTTTTTCTTAGATTTTTTTTTTTCTCTGGGTCTTGAACATTGTTTTCTTTTTAAAATTCATTTCAATAAATGCTTCTGGGGTGCTTATTAGTATACTTTTTTTATAGCCCTGGATCCATCTTGATCTAGTTCTAGAGGTCTAAATGTCCCTTTCTCTCAGCCTCCCCTCCCCCAATTTGGGAATTAGTAGTCGCCTGATTAGCTTCTATTGGCTGATGTGTATTGTTTTTTTTCCCCCCAATTTTGCCTTTAATTCTATGGCTTCTCTTAGTATCCTCTATCTTTTGACAGTCTTTTCAAAAGCCTGATCAGAAAACTACAGCCACATCCAAGCCCTTGGGCCTGGAAGCCACACCACTTACACCTAATTCTGTAAAGCAGGCAAAAGGGGACGAAGGGAGGGAGTGGAAAAGGGACCTGTGAGGACAGGGAATTGGGGGAGCACATAACCGCGTGACCATGTATCCTCAGGTCTGCGCTCCCTCACTCGCTCGCTCCCTCACTCCCTCCCTCGCTTCTCGGATTCTTAGCCTCTGCCCTCTGCCTCTCCATGCCCTCATCCCCTGAGCCCCTAGCAACTCACTGGGCCACCCCCAGCGACCAAACCAATGGGCAAATCTGTCCCACCTTTTGCCTGGGTCAGCCTAGACCTTCTTTCTACCAGCCTTGGGCTGCTTAGGAAATAGTAGGATTTTCTTTTGGTCATTTGTTTTTATCTTTATTTTTTAATTTTTAAAAAAGATTTTATTTATTTGAGAGAGCAGAGCGAGCAAGAGACAGCGCAGGGTGCAGGAGGGACAGAGGGAAGAGAAGCAGACTCCCCACTGAGTAGGGAGTCTGATGCAGGGCTTGATCCCAGAATGCTGGGATCATGACCTGAGCTGAAGGCAGATGCTTAACCGACTAAGCCACCTAGATTCACTGGTCATTTGCTTTTAAACAGTAAATAAAGTTTTGTTGAATGAATTTCCTAAAGTCCCCTAATAAAAGTTCCTATTTGTAGAATCATGTTGATATTTTAATTCAAACGTTACCTATTGTGACTGTTCCTTATGTTCCTATAATTTGTGTCTTGAGAGAAGTTTTTTGCTTTTGTGGAATATACATAGTTAATTTTCAGTCATATGATTTTCAAATTTTAGGATAAAAGTGTTCCTTTTTTCTTTTACCTTTATTATCATTTGATATTTTTTCCCAGCTTTTAAGATATAATTGACAGGCAACACTGTAAGTTTAAGATGTACAAAGTTGATTTGATATATTTACTGCAAAATCATTACCACCATAGCATTAGCTACCACCTCCATCCCATCATAGTTGCCTTTTTATTTTTATATCTGTTACCATACACACTAGTCCTTTTTTGTGGTGACAACATTTAGGATCTACTCTTCTAGAAACATTTATGTATATGAAATAATGTTATCAGCAATAATTGCCATGATTTATAGTTAATTGTTCGTCTTTGTGTACTCCCTGAGCAATCTCCTTGTTTCTCCCACTTTTCAACCCCTGGCAATCACCACTTGATTCTCTTTGTCCTTTTTATACTCTGTATAAAGGTGATATCATATATTGTTTGTCTTTCTCTGTCTGACTTACTTCACGGAACATAATGCCTCTCAAGGTCTTTCCATGTAGTCGCAAATGGCAGGATTTCCTTTTTTCTCATGGCTGAATAATACTATATTGTATGTGTGTATGTGTGTACGTGCATGCATCGCATATGTGTATGTGTACATCACATCTTTTTCCATACACCCATTGATGGATACTTTGGTTGTTTCTGTATTTTGGCTATTGTGAATGCAGTGAGCACAGGAGTGCAGATATCTTCAATATCCAGTTTTCATTTCGTTTGGATACATACCTTGAAGTGGATCATATGGTAGTTCTTGTTTAATATTTTTGAGGAACCTCTGTATTGTTTTCCATAATGGCTGCACCAAATTACATTCCCATCAATAATGCACAAGGATTCCCTTTTCTCCACACCCTCACTAATACTTTTGGTGATAGCCATTCTAACAGATGTGAGATCATAACTCATTGTAGTTTTAATTTGCATTTCCCTTATGATTAGTGATGTTGAGCATCTTTTCCTGTGCCTGTTGGCCATCTGTATGTCTTCTTTAGAAAACTGTTCAGTTCTGCCCATTTTAAAAATTGTTAGTATTTTTGCTTTTGAGTTGTAGTTCTTTATATATTTAGGATATTAATTCCTTATCAAATATGTGATTTACAAATATTTTCTTCCATTTGGTAGGTTGCCTTCTCATTTTGTTGACTGTTTTCCTGTGCAGAAGTTTTTTGGTTTGCTGTAGTCCCACTTAACTTATTTTTGCTTTTGTTATATGTGCTTTTGCTGTCAAAAGTGTTTATTTCTAACTGGTCTACTTTTTCTGGAAAAAACATATTTGTAATCCATCTCAATGATCTTTTGAATAGTATATGTAGTTACATATGCCAAGTCACAAGTGTTGCTTCAGGAACAGTATCCAGGCAGCACAGGAACACAGGATTCAAAGTCTAGAACTTTTGTCCATATTCATAATGCAAATAAAAGCCTCCCAAACTGCCTATGTAATTGAACGCACACATGCAAACATTCCCACAGTAGATCCTGGAACATCTCCGTGCTTTTGTGTGGAGGTAAAATGGATAGAAGGCTACAGGAACATTAAATAGGCAGAACTCAAATGCCACAGGTTCTTGAGGAATGAAGATTTGGGTCACCCACCAGTTGAGAATCCCAATTAATTGAGGTTTTGGACAAAGACACAGGGAACATAGGATGAGTAGTGGAAGAAAATGACAAATATCAATGATCACTTCAACAGTAGCAGAAACCATGACTTCAGTGACTATGCATATTTTTTTACTTTTTTATTTTATATATTAATCAGTTGTATCCTTTTGTCTTCTTTTGCCTAGTTATTTTCTATAGGCTGTTTTGGTGGTTAACCTTTTAACTTAATTTTCAAGCTGTGGGATGGCAAAGGCAGGTTGTATTAAACTAAAAGAGGAGTGAACATCAGAGATGGTGAGGGATAGAACTTTGTTGGAGAGATTAAGGAATGTGGTGAAGACACCTTGATTGTATGGGGCTGGTTGCTTCATTATAGTTGCATGACGTAGTCTGGAAGTTGAAACCTAGCAAGCAGGGTGTCATGAGTGTCAGGTAACCAATGGAGAGGACTACGCCGGGCATTACTTGTTGGTACTGGACCTGCCTTCAGAACTCTGACTCTGTTGTAGGGGCTGAAGCCTGGAAACCACATTTCCTTGATTATCTTGCTAAGAGGGTTTCATTTGCAGTCTACCTAGGAGAGGCCCATGTAACATTTGAAGAACAAAAGAGAAACAGAAGGCCAGTATTGTTCCCTCAGCATCAGAAGGCAGGCCTACAGACTCATTCCGACTCATTCCAATGGCATACGTGAGGTTTTGCAGGAGCTTCTGCATTCTGTTAATCATCTGCTTCTGTGCTGCAGGCACTGAGATCATCAGCCCTGGCTTCCTGTAATTCCTGTGACTTGTGGATTTCCTGAATTTGCTGGCAGCTTTCCCTGACCTCCCTTTCACCCAGCCCTTCCAAGGTTTTGGAAGCACCTGTATTAAATCCTTTCCTGAGTGTAATACCTAGAGTGCTTTGTGTTCTTCTGGCCAGAGTGCTAATAGAGACAGTTTTCAGATAGGAAATACAGATGGTTCTTAAACACAGGAAGAGATGCCTAACCTCTGTCATAAGAGAAATGCAAATTAAAACTACAGTATATCACATTTCACTTATCATATCGGCTAAGATTTGAAATTGATAACACTGGATGTGAGGGGACTAGGCATTCCTGCTGCTGTGAAAAACAAATTGATATTGATCAGTGAAATTGATATTGTTCTCTGTGCGGGTATAAAGGCAGTGTCTATCAAGTTTATTCTTGCATTTATGAAATTATATGTTCAAAAAATACTCATTACTGCATTGTTTAACAGAAAAATGTTTGAAATAATGAGTGTTCTTTTATGGAGGAAAAGTTAAATTGTGTACAACCATACAATTAAGTCCCATAAAGCGATTAAGAAGTAGGCACTTTGGCATGTACTGTTATGGAAAGTTATACAAGTTATTTTAACTTGATAATAGCAAAATGTAAATATGCCACTATTGTGGGAAAAAGTTAAAAGAATATGTGTGTATGTTTTCGTTAATGTGTAGAATACTCCTAAAAAATACAACATGACAGCAGTGCTTGTTGGGTGCCCACCTTTCAGATCAGTGAGCAAGGCTGAAAAAGATAGATGGCACATTTATAGGTTTTATCACATAAAGAGATTAAAACCAAGGATAATATTGGTATTATTGTTTTTATTAATTTTGTTTCAGTCTTCACTAAGGAAGATTTGAGATGTAAAAAGATGTGGATTTGTGAAGGTACACCAGAGAAGCCAGAAACTCTGTTTTTAGTAAACTGAGAATAGCTGCTAGAATCACTTTGATCCCAAGTTTGATAGAATGCACATGAAGCCTTCTTTCCTGAGTTTTCACAGCTAGTTGACTCACACTTTTTATTTATTTTTTTAAAGTTGACTCCATGTCTAATATGGGACTTGAACTCATGGCCCTGAGATTGAGGGTCACATGTTCTACCCACTGAGCCAGCCAGGCACCCCTGATTTACAGTCTTTAAAACCATGCTTGGGGCAGCCCGGGTGGCTCAGCAGTTTGGTGCTGCCTTTATCCCAGGGCATGATCCTGGAGACCCAGGATCGAGTCCCACATCAGGCTCCCTGCATGGAGCCTGCTTCTCCCTCTGCCTGTGTCTCTGCCTCTCTCTCTCTCATGAATAAATAAATAATCTAAAACAACAACAACAACAACAACAACAAAAAAACGTGTTTGCTGGGGCACCTGGGCGGCTCAGCTAGTTTAGCATCCGACTCTTGATTTCAGCCCAGGTTATGATCTCAGGGGTATGGGATTGAGCTTCTTCGCCCCAGGCTCTGCACTGAGTGAAGTCTACTTAAGATTCTCTCTCTCCCTCTCCCTTTGCCCCCCCCTCCCAAAAAAAACCCCAAAACCAAAAACTGCATTTGCTCACTTAACTGAGCTATCCAGGTGCCCCTGCTCCAGGCTATTTTTAAAGAGTTAAAATGGGGGGATCCCTGGGTGGCTCAGCGGTTTAGCGCCTGCCTTTGGCCTGGGCGTGATCCTGGAGTCCCGGGATCAAGTCCCATATCAGGCTCCTGGCATGGAGCCTGCTTCTCCCTCCTCCTGTGTCTCTGCCTCTCTCTCTCTCTATGTCTATCATAAATAAATAAATAAATCTTTAAAAAAAAAAAGAGAGTTAAAATGTTACAGAGTTTTACTCCACCTCTCCATTCCCAGAATAACTGCCAACCACAAGATTGAAATATATATTCTTCTGATACATGTATTTATGTTTTGACTATATATGAATTGGTCCATAAACAGTTTGGTTTACTTTTAAAATTTATGTCAACAGTGTCATAGTGTATGTATCTTTTTTGCCCCCAGATTTAAAAAATTTAATATTAGAGTTTTGAAATTTATGTACAGAAGTACATGTAATTTTAGTTCATTCATTTAACTGCTACCTGGCATATTTTCTAGGATAAACCAGTTATCCATTTCCCTTCTGCTGTACTCTGCTGTAGCCCAGCCTGGTCCTCCTCATTTCCTAATGAGTTTAGCTCTTGGTTCACTCTCATTCTCTTTAATGTGAGGCCCATATTTTAATCCAATGGCAAGTTTAAGATACATGAAGATAGCCTTTTTATTTTAAAGATTTTATTTATTTATTCATGAGAGACAGAGAGAGAGAGAGAGAAAGAGAGGCAGAGACACAGGCAGAGGGAGAAGCAGGCTCCATGCAGGGAGCTCGACATGGGACTGGATCCCCAGGATCAGGCCCTGGGCTGAAGGTGGTGCTAAACTGCTGAGCCACCCGGGCTGCCCTGAAGAGAACTCTTCTAATATCTTAGCTTCTCACATATTTGAACTGCTTTCTTCTAGTTGTATTTCTTCCACTGTACATCTGCTGTCTACCCTCATAGTCATGCCAGGACCTTCCCACCATTGTGTCCTTATTAACTTGTATTCTCAATTGTCTGCAGCTATTCTCTGCCTACTGCCTGTCTGATTGATTGATTGATTTATTTATTTATTTATTTATTTATTTATTTATTTATCAGTTTATGTTTCCAGTATCCCAACTTCAACAATCCTTAGATTCCACTGGGACCTTCAATCCATGAATCCAATTAACTTTCCACTGTTTATTAACCCTTTAGTAGCCTCTTTTATTTTCCACCTCACATTCCATTGCTAATTGTTACTGTTTCCTTGCATGCTGTGTCAGCTCTCTTGTTCCTCTTACTTCATCGTACTCACTGGCAAAACTAAAACCCAGATTAAATCCATCTCTGACTACTTCATACCTACCTTTATGACACTGAAGATAATACAGGAAAAACAGACAGCCACACTGATGGGCCATTTCAAGTTTATGACCATGAATTTCATGTGGGTCTTAATACTGCCTGGCAGTCCTACTGTGTTTCCTTATTCCATTCCTTCTTCCTCTTTCATAGATGACCATTTCACATTGTCCCCTCTTCCTTTAACTCCCATGTTACCTCCATATCTTCCCACTTGGCCAGTGGCAATGAAACTGTAAGTAAACAGAATTTCCACAAGCTCGTCACATTGCTCAGCCAACACACACATTCACACACTCTGCCTTTGTGTCTTCTACTGTCTATGTTTTTCTCTACGGTCAACCTCTAGATCGCCTCACCTATTCAAGGACTACTGCAGCAACTCTCACCTTTATCCTGAAAGACTGATTTTTGCCTTTATACTTGAGCTTCCCATCAGCATTCACATGTGCTTTCAGTGTGCATATCATTTCAAAACAAACCTCTTTATCTCCACTTTCTGAAAGACATGTACGTACTTTCCATATCCTCTCCTCCCATCCTCTCTTGAGGGTACTTAGACTTTTGTCCCTGACGTTTCACCAGAACTTGCTCTTCTCCAGGTGTCCTTTTTATTGTTTGGTTCAGTATAGAACCTTCTGTCCTCTTATGCCACCTATCAGCAGCATTTGACAGAGGTTATCATTCTCTGCTCCTTGAGACACTTTTCTCCACTTGCTTCTAGCCATTGGACACTTAGTCTTTCTCCTGTTTCACTATCTGCTCCTCCGTCTCCTTTGCTATGTCCTTCTCATCCCCTTAACCTTCTAACGTTGACTCAATCTTTGAACCTCTTCTCTAACTGCATCCATCCACTTAGTGGTCTTATGCAGTCTTCTGGATTTTTTTTTCAATCTCCCAGATTTAAATACTATCTATATACAGACTTTTCTTCTGAACTCCCAATATATAATATACATGTCCAAGATAACATGTCCAGAACTTAGCTGGTCTTCTCCTTTCAAACATGCTCTGCATGTTATGTGCTGATTCTCAGCTGATGGTAACTTTATCCTTCTAGTTCGTGAAGCATAGCAATAGTCATCCTTGACTCCCCATCCTTGACTCCCCTCTTTGACTCTAGAATCCAACTTTTTTTTTTTTTTTTTAATCATCCTGGTCCAGGCCATCACTATCTCTTACTTGGATTATGCAGTAGCTTTTGGCTTCTGACCTTGCTCTACTGCAGAGAAGGCAGAGTGGTTTTTTAACATACACTCAGATCTCTTTACTTCTCTGTTAAAATCCCAGCAGCAGCTACTGATTCATTCAGACTAAAACATGCAAGTCCTTGCAGTGGCCCACAAGACTCTACACTAACTGTCCACACCCACTACCCTACCCTTCATTTTAATCGAATATCCTCTCTGACTCACTGACCTCCAGCTTGTGGATCTTTACAAGGTCTGTTTCTTCTGCCTGGTTGCTCATTTTCCCCAGGTGTCTTCTTTTAATTCCCTCATCACTTTTAAGTTTGTGCTAAAATGTCACCTTCCTAATGAGGCTTTTTAAATTGCCATTTGTCACCTTCTCCCAACTCCATACTGCCGCCTAACACGTTTTCAGAGTGTGGCATTTCATGAACTATATAATATGAATGGTGTCCCTGAAGTGGTGGAAAGTAGCATTCCCTTATTATCTAAGTAATATATAACTCAGTCATGTGTTACTTTTTGTTTTCCTTAACTAATAGGTAAGCTCCTCAATAAGAGGAATATTTGTCTCTTTGACTCACTGATGTATCCCAGATATCTTGAACAATTCATGACACACAATGGGTACTCACTGAATATTTGAAGAATAAATAGACTTTTCAAGTTTGATATTACAAATATTACTGTAGTGAATATCTGATGGTTAATTTTGTCTGTCAACTTGACTGGGCAATGGAAAGCCCAGACAGTTGATCAACCATTATTCTGGGTATGTCTGTGAGGACGTTTTTAGATGAGATTGTTTGATTAATATTCGAATAGGTAGACTGAGGAATGCAGATTGCCCTCTCTAATATGTGTGGGCCTCATCCAATCAACTGAGGACTTAAATGGAAAAAAGGCTGAGTAGGAGGGAATTCCTCATGCCTGCAAACTTGAGAAGTTGGTCTTTTCTGGCCTTCGGACTCAAGACTGAAATACCAGGTTTTCTTAGTTCTCCAGTCTGCTCGCTTTTGAACTAGAACTTGCACCATGTGCTTTCCTGGGTCTCAGGCCTTCAGACTTGGACTGGAACTGCACATCAGCTCTCCTGTGTCTTCAGCTTGTTTTGAATTTCTCAGCCTCTATAATTGCATGAGCCAATAACTTATGATAAATCTTTATATACTCCCCTACTATGTACCCTATTGGTTCTACTTCTCTGTAGAATCTGAATATAATATTCTTAGGTTATCTTCTTTTTTTTTTCCCCCCTTAGGCTATCTTCTTGTAAGCATGTATAAAAATTTACCTAGGCAGTTTATGTAAGAGAAAAATTGCTTGGTCTTAGAGTATATATTTATTCAATTTTATTAGATATTACCAAAGTGCTTGTACCAATCTATGCTTTCTTTTGCAACTGCAGAAGAGTTTGTGTTTCCATGTAATTTTGCCAATCCTGATGACCAATCTGATAGGTTTTAAATGGTATCTCTTTTAATTTTTATAGCTCTTTTTGCTGATAGTTGTACCTATGTGAAATTCCATTTTTGCCAAAAGCTAGTATATATTGGTAATTTGACGTGGTTTAATCTGACAGTGAATATTTGTACAATTAAAACTCTTTGCCCGGAGTGCCCCCAGGACAGGAGAGCTCCATCCTGGAGAAGCAGGAGCTGCACCAATCTTCCTGGGTGGAAAGGCCCCCAGGACCCTCAGGCTCCCGGGGACACTAACAGACACACCTGCGCGGGGAGAGTGCGCCGAGCTCCCTAAGGGCTGCAGCGCGCACGGCGGGACCCGGAGCAGCTCGGGGGGCTCGGGGGCGGCTCCGCGGAGGGGGCTGAGGTGCGTGAGCGCGAATCCAACAGCGCAGGCCCCGGCACAGGGCGCCGGGACACAGCCCAGGATCCGCACCCCCCCGCCCCTCGGACAGGCAGAGGCCGGGAGGGCCCAGGACAGCAAGGACGCTCCTGCCCCAGCTGAGCAGATCAGCGGCCCCGCCCTGGAGCCTCCAGGCCCTGCAGATGGAGAGCTCCGGAGCTACTGTGGGGGCTGAATCCAGGGCTCCAGAGCTGGCCCCGCCACTAGGGCTGTTGCTCTTGGGGCCTCACGGGGTAAACAACCCCCACTGGGCCCTGCACCAGGCAGGGGCAGAGCAGCTCCCCCGAGTGCTAACACCTGAAAATCAGCATAGCAGGCCCCTCCCCCAGAAGACCAACTAGACGGACAAGTTCCAGGGGAAGTCAAGGGACTTAAAGTACACAGAATCAGAAGATACTCCCCCGTGTTTTTTGTTGTTGTTGTTGTTGTTGTTGTTTCTTTTCTTTTTTCTTTTTTTGATTTTTGATTTGTTTGCTTCCCCCACCCCTTCTTTCCTTTCTTTCTTTTCCTTTCTCTTTTTCTTCCCTTTTTTCTTCCTTTTTTCTTTTTTCGTTTTCTCTTTCCTTTCCTTCTTTCTCTCCTCTCTTTTTTTCCTTTTCCCAATACAACTTGTTTTTGGCCACTCTACACTGAGCAAAATGACTAGAAGGAAAACCTCACCTCAAAAGAAAGAATCAGAAACAGGCCTC
This sequence comes from Canis lupus baileyi, assembly GCF_048164855.1. Taxonomy (NCBI): domain Eukaryota; kingdom Metazoa; phylum Chordata; class Mammalia; order Carnivora; family Canidae; genus Canis; species Canis lupus. The sequence continues at coordinate 8,876,708 of NC_132841.1, read as the reverse complement.
TCTCCCAGAGTTACAAAATCTGGATTACAATTCAATGTCAGAAAGCCAATTCAGAAGCACTATTATACAGCTACTGGTGGCTCTAGAAAAAAGCATAAAGGACTCAAGAGACTTCATGACTGCAGAATTTAGAGCTAATCAGGCAGAAATTTAAAAATCAATTGAATGAGATGCAATCCAAACTAGAAGTCCTAACGATGAGGGTTAACGAGGTGGAAGAATGAGTGAGTGACATAGAAGACAAGCTGATGGCAAAGAGGGAAACTGAGGAAAAAAGATACAAACAATTAAAAGACCATGAGGATAGATTAAGGGAAATAAACGACAGCCTGAGGAAGAAAAACCTACATTTAATTGGGGTTCCCGAGGGTGCCGAAAGGGCCAGAGGGCCAGAATATGTATTTGAACAAATCCTAGCTGAAAACTTTCCTAATCTGGGAAGGGAAACAGGCATTCAGATCCAGGAAATAGAGAGATCCCCCCCTAAAATCAATAAAAACCGTTCAACACCTCGACATTTAATAGTGAAGCTTGCAAATTCCAAAGATAAAGAGAAGATCCTTAAAGCAGCAAGAGACAAGAAATCCCTGACTTTTATGGGGAGGAGTATTAGGGTAACAGCAGACCTCTCCACAGAGACCTGGCAGGCCAGAAAGGGCTGGCAGGATATATTCAGGGTCCTAAATGAGAAGAACATGCAACCAAGAATACTTTATCCAGCAAGGCTCTCATTCAAAATGGAAGGAGAGATAAAGACCTTCCAAGACAGGCAGGAACTGAAAGAATATGTGACCTCCAAACCAGCTCTGCAAGAAATTTTAAGGGGGGACTCTTAAAATTCCCCTTTAAGAAGAAGTTCAGTGCAACAATCCACAAAAACAAGGACTGAATAGATATCATGATGACACTAAACTCATATCTCTCAATAGTAACTGAACGTGAACGGGCTTAATGACTCCATCAAAAGGCGCAGGGTATCAGACTGGATAAAAAAGCAAGACCCATCTATTTGCTGTCTACAAGAGACTCATTTTAGACAGAAGGACACCTACAGCCTGAAAATAAAAGGTTGGAGAACCATTTACCATTCAAATGGTCCTCAAAAGAAAGCAGGGGTAGCCATCCTCATATCAGATAAACTAAAATTTACCCCGAAGACTGTAGTGACAGATGAAGAGGGACACTATATCATACTTAAAGGATCTATCCAACAAGAGGACTTAACAATCCTCAATATATATGCCCTGAATGTGGGAGCTGCCAAATATATAAATCAATTATTAACCAAAGTGAAGAAATACTTAGATAATAATACACTTATACTTGGTGACTTCAATCTAGCTCTTTCTGTACTCGATAGGTCTTCTAAGCACAACATCTCCAAAGAAATGAGAGCTTTAAATGATACACTGGACCAGATGGATTTCACAGATATCTACAGAACTTTACATCCAAACTCAACTGAATACACCTTCTTCTCAAGTGCACATGGAACTTTCTCCAGAATAGACCACATTCTGGGTCACAAATCGGGTCTGAACCGATACCAAAAGATTGGGATCATCCCCTGCATATTCTCAGACCATAATGCCTTGAAATTAGAACTAAATCACAACAAGAAATTTGGAAGGACCTCAAACACGTGGAGGTTAAGGACCATCCTGCTAAAAGATGAAAGGGTCAACCAGGAAATTAAGGAAGAATTAAAAAGATTCATGGAAACTAATGAGAATGAAGATACAACCATTCAAAATCTTTGAGATGCAGCAAAAGCAGTCCTAAGGGGGAAATACATCGCAATACAAGCATCCATTCAAAAACTGGAAAGAACTCAAATACAAAAGCTAACCTTACACCTAAAGGAGCTAGAGAAAAAACAGCAAATAGATCCTACACCCAGGAGAAGAAGAGAGTTAATAAAGATTTGAGCAGAACTCAATGAAATCGAGACCAGAAGAACTGTGGAACAGATCAACAGAACCAGGAGTTGGTTCTTTGAAAGAATTAATAAGATAGATAAACCATTAGCCAGCCTTATTAAAAAGAAGAGAGAAAAGACTCAAATTAATAAAATCATGAATGAGAAAGGAGAGATCACTACCAACACCAAGGAAATACAAACGATTTTAAAAACATATTATGAACAGCTGTACACCAATAAATTAGGCAATCTAGAAGAAATGGACACATTCCTGGAAAGCCACAAACTACCAAAACTAGAACAGGAAGAAATAGAAAACCTGAACAGGCCAATAACCAGGGAGGAAATTGAAGCAGTCATCAAAAACCTCCCAAGACACAAGAGTCCAGGGCCAGATGGCTTCCCAGGGGAATTCTATCAAACGTTTAAAGAAGAAACCATACCTATTCTCCTAAAGCTGTTTGGAAAGATAGAAAAAGATGGAGTACTTCCAAATTCGTTCTATGAGGCCAGCATCACCTTAATCCAAAACCAGACAAAGACCCCACCAAAAAGGAGAATTACAGACCAATATCCCTGATGAACATGGATGCAAAAATTCTCAACAAGATACTAGCCAATAGGATCCAACAGCACATTAAGAAAATTATTCACCATGACCAAGTAGGATTTATCCCCGGGACACAAGGCTGGTTCAACACTCGTAAAACAATCAATGTGATTCATCATATCAGCAAGAGAAAAACCAAGAACCATATGATCCTCTCATTAGATGCAGAGAAAGCATTTGACAAAATACAGCATCCATTCCTGATCAAAACACTTCAGAGTGTAGGATAGAAGGAACTTTCCTTGATTTATTAAAAGCCATCTACAAAAAGCCCACAGCAAATATCATTCTCAATGGGGAAGCACTGGGAGCCTTTCCCCTAAGATCAGGAACGAGACAGGGATGTCCACTCTCACCACTGCTGTTCAACATAGTACTGGAAATCCTAGCCTCAGCAATCAGACAACAAAAAGACATTAAAGGCATTCAAATTGGCAAAGAAGAAGTCAAACTCTCCCTCTTCGCCGATGACATGATACTCTACCTAGAAAACCCAAAAGTCTCCACCCCAAGATTGCTAGAACTCATACAGCAATTTGGCCGTGTGGCAGGATACAAAATCAATGCCCAGAAATCAGTGGCATTTCTGTACACTAACAATGAGACCGAAGAAAGAGAAATTAAGGAGTCAATCCCATTTACAATTGCACCCAAAAGCATAAGATACCTAGGAATAAACCTAACCAAAGAGGTAAAGGATCTATACCCTAAAAACTATAGAACACTTCTGAAAGAAATTGAGGAAGACACAAAGAGATGGAAAAATATTCCATGCTCATGGATTGGCAGAATTAATATTGTGAAAATGTCAATGTTACCCAGGGCAATTTACACGTTTAATGCAATCCCTATCAAAATACCATGGACTTTCTTCAGAGAGTTAGAACAAATTATTTTAAGATTTGTGTGGAATCAGAAAAGACCCCGAATAGCCAGGGGAATTTTAAAAAAGAAAACCATAGCTGGGGGCATCTCAATGCCAGATTTCATGTTGTACTACAAAGCTGTGGTCATCAAGACAGTGTGGTACTGGCACAAAAACAGACACATAGATCAGTGGAACAGAAGAGAGAACCCAGAAGTGGACCCTGAACTTTATGGTCAACTAATATTCGATAAAGGAGGAAAGACTATCCACTGGAAGAAAGACAGTCTCTTCAATAAATGGTGCTGGGAAAATTGGACATCCACATGCAGAAGAATGAAACTAGACCACTCTCTTTCACCAGACACAAAGATAAACTCAAAATGGATGAAAGATCTAAACGTGAGACAAGATTCCATCCAAATCATAGAGGAGAACACAGGCAACACCCTTTTTGAACTCAGCCACAGTAACTTCTTGCAAGATACATCCACGAAGGCAAAAGAAACAAAAGCAAAAATGAACTATTGGGACTTCATCAAGATAAGAAGCTTTTGCACAGCAAAGGATACAGTCAACAAAACTAAAAGACAACCTACAGAATGGGAGAAGGTATTTGCAAATGACGTATCAGATAAAGGGCTGGTTTCCAAGATCTATAAAGAACTTATGAAACTCAACACCAAAGAAACAAACAATCCAATCATGAAATGGGGAGAAGACATGAACAGAAATTTCTCCAAAGAAGACATACACATGGCCAAAAAGCACAAGAGAAAATGCTCCGCATCACTGGCCATCAGGGAAATACAAATCCAAACCACAATGAGATACCACCTCACACCAGTGAGAATGGGGAAAATTAACAAGGCAGGAAACCACAAATGTTGGAGAGGATGTGGAGAAAAGGGAACCCTCTTACACTGTTGGTGGGAATGTGAACTGGTGCAGCCACTCTGGAAAACTGTGTGGAGGTTCCTCAAAGAGTTAAAAATAGACCTGCCCTATGACCCAGCAATTGCACTGTTGGGGATTTACCCCAAAGATTCAGATGCAATGAAACGCCGGGACACCTGCACCCCGATGTTTATAGCAGCAATGGCCACGATAGCCAAACTGGAAGGAGCCTCGGTGTCCAACGAAAGATGAATGGATAAAGAAGATGTGGTTTATGTATACAATGGAATATTCCTCAGCCATTAGAAATGACAAATACCCACCATTTGCTTCAACGTGGGTAGAACTGGAGGGTATTATGCTGAGTGAAGTAAGTCAATCGGAGAAGGACAAATTTTATATGTTCTCATTCATGTGGGGAATATAAATAATAGTGAAAGGGAATATAAGGGAAGGGAGAAGAAATGTGTGGGAAATATCAGAAAGGGAGACAGAACATAAAGACTCCTAACTCTGGGAAATGACCTAGGGGTGGTGCAAGGGGAGGGGGCAGGGGGTGGGGGTGAATGGGTGATGGGCACTGAAGGGGACACTTGACAGGATGAGCACTGGGTGTTATTCTGTATGTTGGTAAATTGAACACCAATAAAAAATAAATTTATTTAAAAAATAAAATCATCTAGGAAAAAAATGGAAAAAAATAAAAAAATAAAACTCTTTGCCCTTCATTTTTAAAAATTTTTATTTATTTATTCATGAGAGACACAGAGAGAGGCAGAGACACAGGCAGAGGGAGAAGAAGGCTCCCCACGGAAAGCCTGATGTAGGACTCGATCCCAGGACTCCAGGATCACGACTTGAGCCACAGGCAGATGCTCAACCACTGAGCCACCCAGATGCCCTTTCTTTGCCATTCATATCTCTTCTTTTGTAGATTATTTGTTCCTATATTTTTGATGTTTTCTATAGACTGTCTTCCCCAAATGCTCTGTAGTCGCTCCCTCTTTTTGCTTTTCTTTATAAATACCTCTTCCTGGCCTGTGGTTGGGAATATGTTGTTTTTCTCACACAAAAATGTTTTATTTTAATGATATCAAATTTGGCAGTCCTGTGAGATTTGTATTTTTTTTTTTTGGTCTTATTTTTTAAGAACTTCATCCATACCCTGAAGTCATAAATACATTATCCCATATTTTTGTCTAAATGTATTTAGAAGCTTAAAGCTTTACTTTTTCTCTTTAGATTTGGAATAAATCTGGATTTTTTAAAAAGATTTTATTTATTTATTCATGAGAGACACAGAGAGAAAGAGAGGCAGAGACACAGGCAGAGGGAGAAGCAAGCTCCTCATGGGAAGCTGGATGCGGGACTTGATCCCAGGTCTCCAGGGTCACGCCCTGGGCCGAAGGCAGCACTAAACCACTGAGCCACCTGGGCTACCCATAAATCTGGATTTAAAAAAATTTTTTTTTCTTCTTATTCGTTTGGTATTCCAGGGTATGGTGTGAAGTATGTGGTATAGAGAAGAGAAGTTATCTTAGTTTTTCACGTGGATTGAAAACCACATCTTTTCCCCATTGATAACTCTGTTATCTCAAGTTCTCATAAGAAACATGGGTTTTTTTCAAAGCTCTGTCTTATCTATCTCTCTGGTCTATTGCCTGTCCCTGTACTGATCAGACACTTGTTATTTCCTATAAATTTATAAATGAGTTTTGATAAATGAAAGGACAACTACTCCCACCTTGTTTTTCTTCCATATCATCTTGATATTGTGTTCTTTTATTTCTTTCAATATTTGTTAGAATTCTGCACTGTGTTTTAAAGTTAAGCTGCTAGTGACTTTGTTTTCACTTGAAATATACCTTTTCATAAGGAGGAAAGTATCTTTGTTTTGTTCCCGTTGTACAGGTTGAGTTAGGGTGAGCTATGTGGAATTGTAGTGAATTAATAATCACCAGAGTTGACAGGGAAAAGTCAACGTCCCAGGCAAGCAAAGGTCACAACTTTTTTTTGTTGTTGTTAAAGGTCACAACTTAAAGCAATCTATTTTCCATAGCAAATGTGACTTTCTTATAACCAGCCTGCTCCAGTAAGAGTTATAAATCTATAGTTTCTGGAACAATTAAAATAAGTACTGATATTACAGGAGAATTCATAATGAACTTTATGATAGATTTATCTTAAATTTTATGATCACAGAACTGTGATTTTTAAAACTTTTTCTTTATCTACTGTGTCCCTGGCATAGGTCTTTGATACACTCTTTAAAGAAGTTCTTGGGACACCTAGGTGGCTCAGTGGTTGAGCATCTGCCTTTGGCCCAGGGCGTGATTCTAGAGTCCTGGGACTGAGTCCCACATGGGACTCCCTGCATAGACCCTGCTTCTCTCTCTGCCTATGTCTCTGCCGCTCTCTGTGTGTCTCTCATGAATAAATAAATAAAATCTTTTTTAAAAAAATAAAAAAATAAAGAAGTTCTTGGGGCACCTGGCAGGCTCAGTTGGTAGAGCATGCAACTCTTGACCTTGGGGTCATAAATTCAAGCCCCATGTTGAGCACAGAGCTTACTAAAAAAACAAAACACGGGATCCCTGGGTGGCGCAGCGGTTTGGTGCCTGCCTTTGGCCCAGGGCGCGATCCTGGAGACCCGGGATCAAATCCCACATCGGGCTCCCGGTGCATGGAGCCTGCTTCTCCCTCTGCCTGTGTCTCTGCCTCTCTCTCTCTGTGTGACTATCATAAATAAATAAAAATTAAAAACAAAACAAAAACCTTAAAAAAACTTAAATAAAGAAGTTCTTCCAAGTTTGCTAAGACTTTCTTTTTAAAATTATGATTGTGTTATTTCTGTTACATGTTTTTCTTGCATTTATTAAGAAAGTCAGATAATTTCTGCTTTTATTACATGAATAGACTCTTTCTTGTTAATTAATATATTGTTTTTATATTCCTGGAATAATGCAAGGATTTTTTTTTCTTTTTAAAAATCTAGCACCCAGATGGCTCAGTTGTTTAAGCATCTGACTCTTGGTCTCAGCTCAGGTCTTGATCTGGGGTGCCTAGGTGGTGCAGTCCGTTAAGCATCTCACTCTTGGTTCAGCTTAGGTTGTGATCTCAGGATCATAAGATTGAGCCTTGCTCAGGGCAGAGTCTGCCTAAGACTCTCCCTCTCTCTCTGATCCCCTCTCCCACCCCCATGTACTTGTTCTCTCTCTCTCCCCCAAATAAATAAATCTTTAAAAATCTACACTCTGTGGTGCCTGGGTGGCTCAGTCAGTAAAGCATGCAACACTTGATCTCAGGATTGTGGGTTCAAGCCCTACCTTGGGTGTAGAGATTACTTAAAAATAAACTTTTTAAAAAAGAAAAAAAACCCTACATTCTGGTTTGCTTTTGCCAATACTTTATTTAGTATTCTTGTACCCATTTTTACAAATGAGAGTGTCTTATCCTTTTGCTTTTTTTGTGTCACTCTTCTCTGGTTTTATTATTAGCATTGTATGAGACTTAATGGGATGGGAAGCTTTTCCATTATTATTTATAATTTTGGGGGTGGGGTTGTGCCTATGAGTCTTCTTTGTCCGGAATTAATTTAGCTATAATACTGTATTATGTTTGCTGTTAGATTTTGATTTTTCCCTCTTCTTACTTTACATTTTCAACTTACCAAGTCTTCTCTTGTTTTTCTCATTGCTTCTTTCCTGTCTTCTATTGATTTAAAGGAGTTCTGGTTTAGAAGTTTGAATTACTTTATTGGCAACTCTTATATTTATTGTGCATCCTTGACTTAAAGTCTAAGGTTAATCTGTTTTCTATCCTTCTTCTGAATATGGACCCTAGAATTGCTTTGACTCTAATAATCCCTCATCTTATATGTTGTTATTGTTGCCCAGTCTTTTAGGTGCATTTTGTTCCCTCCCATCTTTACCATCCTTTCTGTGTTGTTATCGTTTTAGTTTTAGTCAGTTCCCATTTAGATCTATACACAGGCAGAGTCTCTGTGTACTCTTGTTTCTTACTCCTGTTTCTTTCTTTTAGGATCAGTTTGTTTCTTACCATGTTCTGGAGATGCTAAACTGTTTCCGTCTCTGTCTTCAAATGCTTTGATTTTGTTCTTGCTTTTGAATGACAGTTTACTTGAGGAGAGAATTTTAGTCTGACAGTAATTTCCTGAAGCACTTTGAAAATAATTTTCTATTATCTTCTGGTGTCTACTATGCTATTTTTTTCTTTGTAGAAATTATTTTTCCCTCCAGCGATTTTTAAGATTTTTTTCCCCCTTAGAGTCTTGCAGTATTATTTTGATAGGTTTAGAAGTGTGTGTGTGTGTGTGTGTGTGTGTGTGTGTGTGTACACAGTACTGTCTGGTACTCTTTGGGATTCATTGCATATTTGGATTCATGTCTTTCATCAGAAGGACCATTTGAGCATATCTCTGAAAATATTGCTTTTTACCCTATGCATATTTCCTTCTTCCCTTTTTTGTATGTATCTTGGACCTTTTCATTTTATCCATCATATCTCTTAGATTCTTTTTCATATATTTCTTTATTTTTTTGGACTCTTCCTGGTTAATTTTCCAGGGCTATCTTGCAGATTTCTAATAATCTCTTCACTGGGACTTAACTTATGTAATTTATCTACCAAACTTTTTTTTGGAGGAATCTATCTATTGAGTTTTTTTGTTTCAGTAGCTTAAAAAATTTCTGTATATTTTATTTTTTAAATCCTGTTCTTTTTCCATAATGTTATATTCTTTACTTTTAGAAATCTCTTAATAATTTTAAACATACTTATTTGAAAATCTCTTTCAGACTCTTCCAAAAGAACAAGTTCTTAAGGAGCCAGTCCTGTGTGAATGGGGTTCATTTGTTCAAATATATATATATATATATATATATATATATATATATATATATACATTTTTTTTTTTTATTTTTCATTTACTACCTAACCTGAAGTTTCATCTTCTGTCCTTGTGTGGCATTACAATCTATGCCCCTGGTGTTTAGTACCTGCTGCTTGGGTCCTACTTCTACTGTGTCTGCAACCATGAACATCATCAATTCATGTGTATCCCAATCTGGATTTCAGATCCCTCTGTGTCTCTGAAGGATTTGCCTCCTGCCCCCACCCCCATTTCTCTTTCATGTGTTATTTCTCTAGATCTGTAGTACATAGCATTTTACTTTATTTTTTTAAAGATTTATTTATTTATGATAGACATAGAGAGAGAGAGAGGCAGAGACACAGGAGGAGGGAGAAGCAGGCTCCATGTAGGGAGCCTGATGCGGGACTCAATCCCGGGACTCCAAGATCACGCCCTGGGCCAAAGGCAGGCGCCAAACCGCTGAGCCACCCAGGGATCCCCCCATAGCATTTTACTTTAGATCATTCTTCCATGTTGCCAGATTGGTAGTTGAATTTTTATTTTTTATTTTATTTTATTTTATTTTATTTTATTTTATTTTATTTTTGGTAGTTGAATTTTTAAAAGAAAAAATCCTGGGATCCCTGGGTGGCTCAGCGGTTTGGCTCCTGCCTTTGGCCCAGGGCACGATCCTGGAGTACCGGGATCGAGTCCCACGTCGGGCTCCTGGCATGGAGCCTGCTTCTCCTTCTGCCTGTGTCTCTGCCTCTCTCTCTTTCTCTCTATGTCTATCATGAATAAACAAATAAATCTTTAAAAAAAATGCTTTACATAAGTTTTACATATGCATGGTGGAAAATCTAGAGACAAAAAATGTTTGTATTTTACTTAAGGAGATAGTTACTATTAGCATTATGTTAACTCTATCTTTTTAATCTTGTTTCTCTCTGAGTGTGTGTATATGTGTGTGGGGTGCATATACACATATATAATTAGGGTTAAAGAGGAATTACACCCCTCATACTATTTTTTTTAATCTTTTACTGTTAAGTAATCTGTATACCCATCAGTGGGCTCAAACTCACAACCCTGAGATCACAAGTCATGTGCTCCACCAACTGAGCCAGCCAGGCACCTCAGTACTATTTTATATGATAGTTTTCACTAAAGCCAATGTCAGAAAATTTACATGTTAGTCAATGTATTCCTATCAGAGACTTTTTAATGGCTACAAAGTATCCCATCATAGTGCTGTATAATGCAAGTTACTCTACCAGTTTATTGTTGAATATTTAAAGGTTATTTAAAATGTTTTTCATTAAAAACAATGCTGACACAAATGACCTTACAAGTGCATCCTTTCCTGCATCTATGTTTATTTCTTTAGGATAAATTGCTAAAAGTAGAACAGCTGAGTAATATGAATGCTTTTGCTATTTACTGACAAATTATTCTCCTGGAATAATTATCAACCCAACTCCCTTTTTCTAAATCCTTGTTCCCCAGATATCTAAGATCTAAATGACTATATTTATATGTCTCTTCCCAGAGCTGTAGGTATCATATCACAGTTTCTGGCATGACTTTTCTACCTAACTCCACCCTATCATGCTTAATAGGATTTCCATGTGTCACACGTGCTCTGGAGTATCGGTACGTGCGCCGAAGGAGACAAGGTTCTCTATGATTACTTTTCAACGTGAAGAAAAAAGTGTATGTGCCTCACATTTATCTGCTCCATTTACCAGCAGCCAGCCTCATCCTGCCTCAGTGAACTTAATGAGATTAACAGATGCTATTTCTTTAATCTTCAGGAGAGCACTGTCAGGTAACAGCATCATTCTGGGGTTATTAGAATTGAAGCATAAAACAGTGATGAGATGGAGTAAAGTTTATGGGAATATAGTCCTCAGGTCTTCTAACTTCCAATTACTATCTATACTTTCTAAAGCCATTTTTATAACATGTTATATTAGAAACCTCTAAAATGGAATTGGTTTATTATGCAAGTGTCATTTTTATTAAATTGCAGGTTATGTAAAATATTGCCATTATTATTGCTTAAAAACATTGAAAAGAGACATGTATGATTCCAGGAAATTAAGTTTCATAATGGCATTATGAGTATGTAAGAATAAACACATATTTTTTAGATTTGTACATCTAATGAGTGCAACAACATGAAGTCAGGAATTTTGCTTTTTTTTTTTTTTTAAGATTTTATTTATTTCAGAGAGAGAGAGAGTGAGTGCAAGCATGAGCAGGAGGAGGAGCAGAGGGAGAAGCAGACTTCCCAGGGAGTCTGATGTGGGACTTGATCCCAGAATCCTGAGATCATGACCTGAGCTGAGGCAGAGGCTGAATTGACTGAGCCACCCAGGTACCCCTGTGATTTGCTTTAAAATTCAATGAAGAAGGAGGGAAGAAGAGAGAAGGATTGGTGGATAGTTGAGGAAAGTATGGCAAAACTTGTTGAATTTGTGTGTGATGGGCTTGTGAACATTTGACATATTTCATAATTTAATAAAAAGGTAGTCTTTAAGTTAGGAGAGAGAGAACCCTGTGCAGATTCAGAGTAAAAAAGAAAAGCCAAGGGAAATTTGTCTGGCAGAGGGAGAAACTTGGCTGAAGCCAACTTTGTTATGAGTTAGCTTCCTGCTGCCATCTAATGGCACAGATGTAGATATGAATGTGTATGTGTATATACATGGATATCACACACACACACACACACACACACACACACACACACACTTTCCATTGCTGTAAGCCTGTATCTGGGTTTCAATTCTTTCACTTTCATTGATTAAGATGTTAATACTGGAAGCAGTATTAGAGATCATATAGTCTACCTGTTTCATTCTACTGTGGGGAACTTGAGTAAAACATGTATTTTCCTGCATGAGAATCTTTTTATCTCATCTCATTGACCCTCACCACAATTTTTTCCCCACAATTTTGAGACCTAAAAAAAAAATGGAGATGTTGCTCTATTTTTCTACATGAAATGGAGTCATGAGGGTGGAGGGTAAGTGGGCAAGTGGTTTTGCCACTTTTTATTGAAAATAATTTTTTAAAAAGATTTTATTCATTTATTCATGAGAGATAGAGAGAGAGAGAGAGAGAGAGAGAGGCAGAGACATAGGCAGAGGGAGAAGCAGGCTCCCTGCAGAGAACCTGATGTGGGACTTGATCCCAGGACCCCAGGATCATGCCTTGAGACAAAGGCAGACACCTAAACACTGAGCCACCCAGGCGTCCCTAAAAGAATTTTTAGAGAAGATTTTATTTATTTATTTGAAGAGAGAGAGAGAGCGAGCACAAGTGGTAGGGGGCAGAGGCAGAGGGAGAAACAGACTTCCCACTGAGGAGGGAGCCTGATGCAGGGCTCCATCCCAGAGGATGGATAAATGTTTGTCAGGGGCCTTGCATATTTTCCACCATGGCTACCTCTAGCACCCAGATTAGGCTATGCCTCCAAATGGCAAGAAGCAGAATTTTATTAAAATGGAGGCAAATCCAGACTTTTTCTAGGTAACTGCACATAGTTAAGTAGTTTTTGTACATTGTAGGAATCAGGACAAAGTGATTGCAATTTGAAAGTCAGGTTGTGAACCAGGGCTATGTTAGTTCACTTCATGGTTAGGAGTGAGGAATGGGTGAGAGAGAGGGGGTAGAGTGGAGACAGAGAGAATGAGAATGAGCAAATATGACTATCAGTAGTCAGTTGTCAGTAGTCTGACTATAAGACTCTGTGTTAGTGACTGAATAGGTAGCATGATGTCAGAGCAGCAGAAAGATGCCACAAAAGAAGTGAATACAAGGGTTAAGATTACAAGAGCATTCTAAAACTTAATGCCAGTGTTCAGAGGACAGAGACCCTGCAGGAATTAAAGGGAGGAAATAAACAGGAAACCAAGACCGAGCATCAGTGTCCAGGATATATGGCAAGGGGGCAAAATACCTGGCAAGGGTCTCTGCTCAGACCAAGGGTCTGGGCAACACAAGTACAGGTATCTAAAGGAAGAAGCTAATTTGCTGATGAACCACATTGCTGCCTTTTCCCAGAGAGCTTGGATCATTGTGAAGGCCAGGAATAGATCTGTAAGTCCAGCCAGTCTAGGCCTCAGTTGGAGAGAGAAAGGGAAGTTGGCTGGAGCAGGGGATTGCAGCCTTGCACAGCTCCTGACAGCCATGATTGCCAGCCTCGGCACTCAAATGCCTACCTCCTAGGAGGCCAACCTTCATTTGCTGTTCATTTAGTCAAAATACTGCACTAGACAACTATGAAAAAAGAACAGGCCATTGTTCCTTCTGTCAAGATGCTTACAGATTCACAGGGAAAGAAAACACACTCAAGAAAAAGTAAACGACTATCCATTGCCTGGTAAGTATTTAAAAATTCCCCACTGTGTGTGAAAGGAGGCTTCTATGCAGAGGGAGATTCCATCTCTAAGGCCATGCTCCTCCTTGGACCAGTAGCATCAGTGTCCCATGGGAGTCTGTTAGAAGTGCAGATTCTCAGGCTCTACTCCTAACTTACTAAATCAGAGTGTCTGGATGTGGGGCCAAGGGATCTGCATTAAACAAGCTCTGGGGAAATTCTTACGCATAGCTTGGAAGCACTGCATTTAGGAGTACAGGGGAGGATGGGGAGTCATACCAGGAGGCAGGAAGGGAAAGAAGGAAATCAGGTAGGGATGAGTGATGTAAGAAAGAGAGAGGGACTGATTGTGAATGTATAGCTTTCCAAGCCTTTAGTTAGAGACTGAAAGACTGTAAGAGTGGAGAACAGGGCACATTTGTTTAGGGAACATTAGATTCCGTTTACTCCTTTAGAGATCTACAGGGCACATGAACACATTACAGGCATGAAAGTTCCTTTTATTTTTTTATTTTTTTTAAAGATTTTATTTATTTATTCATGATAGACAGAGAGAGAGACAGAGAGAGAGAGAGAGAGAGAGGCAGAGACACAGGCAGAGGGAGAAGCAGGCTCCATGCAGGGAGCCCGACATGGGACTCGATCCTGGGACTCCAGGATCACACCCTGGGCCAAAGGCTGGCGCTAAACTGCTGAGCCACCCAGGAATCCCCAAAAGTGTGTGTGTGTATATATATATATATATATATTTCTTTTTTTTAAAAAACAAGTTTTGACCCTTTGCTAACTCAGAGTGTGGTCTGATGACCAGGAGCATCAGCACCCTGGCGAGTTTGATAGGAATGCAGAATCTCAGGTACCACCCCAGAATCAGAATCTTCATTTAACAAGATCCCAAAGGTGACCCATAATACACATTAACGTTGAGAAGTGCTAGGCTAGCCTGTGGAACCTCTTTTCATGGAACATAATAGTCTTTCTGTGGAACTCTTTGGAAATGCTGCTTTAGGTAAAGGGAAGCCAATAATTTTGAGCAAGAAACCAGAATGGAAGTGGACTTAACCCTTGTGCCTCACCACACAAGGCAACGTCTCAAAAATCCCAGGTGGGAACCTTTCCCTGACTCTTCACACTTACTCCTAGGGAAAACTTCCAGTCATTCTCTTCCACTGCAGGAGATCTCATTGGGTCACGAAGCTCAGCAGACTATACTGGCCAGAGCCACAGCAGCAAGCTGTAAACCACTAGTCCATAAGCTCTTTGGTCTCATGGGAACTAAAATATCTGCTCATTAACGTGGAAGCCAGCCATCATTCATAGTGATGTCCATGTTCTAGTGCTTCATCCAAGTGTTTGTCGTATCTTTGGACCCCTGTTAACTGAAGACCCAGTCAGTCATTTAATGGTCTATATTTCTGGGCAGTTTTTAGCTAAAACTAAAATCACTGGACGCAAATCACTGGACGAGAGGCTAAAGGAGCTGCTAAAGGAGCTTTAAACTCTTTTTAAAAGAGTTGTCTTTTCAAACATGGTTGTTTAATTACAATTATCTTATTTTGGAAATAACTTTGAAAATTACTGCCCTAAAAGGTCATGCTGAATTATTCTCTAGTTGTTGTGAGTTTTTGAAAGCAAGAATCTTGCTAGTCTTTTTTAGATGACTTTAACAAAGATTTTATATTTTTTATTTTTTTTATTCCTTCCTGTTATGAGTCAGAACTCTGATAAAAGAGCCACTCAGTGATACGGTTTGAGATGCTTAGGCCACAAGGGCCACAATCAGATGTGAACGTTTCCCTCCTTGGGGGAATTCTGGAGGTGAGGGTTCGACAGTAAAGGTTTCCTGGCAACTTCGGCCATCTAGTGCCTGGCACGAGAGGCGGTGTCACCACACCTCTTCTGGCTTCCTCTGTAAAGGTATGCGTCTTGATGCAGGACCCAGCTAAGGACAGCAGCTACGTGGCACATTCTGTAAAGGCTGCGGGAGGAGAGATTGGGAGGAGGTAGTTCAGACCCCAGAGCGCGCACAGACCGGCTCTTCTCTGCCTTTCCGTCCCGTCCCCTCGCCGTCCTTTCTTTGGGCTCCTGTGCCCCAACCCTGCCTCCCAAGAAAGGTGGAGCCTTCAGAGGCCTCTCACCTGCCACATGCTGCGTCTCCCCCCCATTCTGTTCTCTGCAGGGGAGGTTGGTTACCCTGACTCAAAATTCCCTAGAATCCAGTAGATGTCGTGTCTTCGTATAGACAGGCCCGTATCGGTGATTTATCGTTTTAAACCGATTTTCACGATAACCAAAGTGGCACATGCTCATTTGGGAACACAGACAAAATAAAAGGGCCCCATCATCTCCGCACCTGTTTATTACTTCTATTAGGGGGTCCCCGTAGCGGAGTGGGCGTGGGTAAGACATTCTGGCGTGGGGAGGCAAATCACTGGACGAGAGGCTAAAGGAGCTGCTAAAGGAGCGGGGTGAGGGATGGCGATCCCCCCCCCCCCCCGCCGCGTGCACACAGCGCGCTGGGCCGCAGACGTGGGACCAGGCGGGTGCGGGGGCCGCGGGGCTCCCAAGGGCGAGCTCGGGCTGCGTCTGCGCTCCCGGCTGCACCTGGCGGCGGGAGGCAGCACCCTCTTCAAATAGATCCAGCAAGTTATGTTTAAATATGGAAAAGCAAAAAAAAAAAAAAAAACCCCAAAATGGTTCATACTTCCACTCTCCAGGTAACCTCTCCGGACATAAAAAAAAATTGCAGGACACAAGCTTGAAATATGCAAAACAGCATAGGAGTTTAAAAATGGATAATAAACAGCTTTCTTTCCCAGCAGTCCCTCAGTCCCTGTTACCGAGATAATCATTTTTATGTTCCCCCCAAATATGTGTGTGTATTTAACATGTATATAGACTGTATTTTTACTCTTCATTCTTCTGCTCTTTTTTCACTCCATCTTTCTTAGGGCTATTTCTACATTGGCACATCTAGATCTAATACTTTTTAAAGGTGTGTAGGATCCATTGGTAAGATACTATGATTTATTTAGCTTGGTTCCTACTCATGGACATTTAGGTTTCTAGTATTTCACTAGCACAGCAATGCAAAGACCATACACTCACATCTGTCTGGTAATATCTTTGCCGGAATATTCTATAGGGAAAAGTCCTAGGTGTAGAAGCACTAAGTCATACATATACAGAACCACACTTTAAAAAAGTATAAAAATAAAATAATATTTTATTATTTAAAAGTAGATTTATTTTATTTTTTTTTAATTTTTATTTATTTATGATAGTCACAGAGAGAGAGAGAGAGAGAGAGAGAGAGGCAGAGACTCAGGCAGAGGGAGAAGCAGGCTCCATGCACCGGGAGCCCGACGTGGGATTCGATCCCGGGTCTCCAGGATCGTGCCCTGGTCCAAAGGCAGGCGCCAAACCGATGCGCCAACCAGGGATCCCTAAAAGTAGATTTAATAGTAGTAGGTAGATTATATCAAATTGCACTTTAAAAGGTTGCACAAATTGATACCCTCACTGAAATGTGAATGAGATTTAACATCTTTTTATCTGTAGAAATGGCAGTTATTTCTTCTGTGAATTACTTGTTCATATTCTTCGCTTATTTTTCCATTGTGTTCAACTTTTTTCTTACTGATTTGGCTACACTTGTTAAATAAAGGAAATTATCTTTTGTCTGTCATTGTGTTTGTAACTGTTTTCCCCAATTTATCTTCTATGTTTTAACTTCGTGTTTGATTATTGGTTTTGGTTTGGTTTTTCTGACAGAGAAATTTTAACATTTTATGTGGCAAATTTGGCAGAGTGCCTTTAGTCTCGTGAGTTTTCTGTCTTATTTGAAAAGCCTCCCCCACTACTATATAGTAAGTAAGCAAGTCAAAAAGTAAATAAATAAATTCACTCATGCTTTCAATTTTGTTCAATATTTTATATTTTCAATTTTAAAAAGTAATCTCTACCTTCAACAAGGGGCTTGAACTCATGACTCCAAAATTAAGAGTTGCATGCTCTACTGACCAAGCCAGCCAGGTGCTCCTACTCATACTTTTAATTTAAAATATACACACAACATTTGTTGTTAGGAAAGTCAGATGTTCAATGAAGAAAGTTAAAAAAATACATAAGCAAAAGCAAAGAATCCTGTAGCCTAATTGTTAGAACGTCACTATAACAGATAGTTTATTCAAATCAAAAAGATTTGAATCTTTTTAAAAGACAGCTTTATTAAGATATAATTGATATATCACAGAATTCACTCATTTTAAGTAAATGATTTTTAGTGAAATTAGAGAACTGTGCAGTCATCACCACAATCTAATTTTAGAATGTTTTCATCACCCTGGAAAGAAGCTTGTGTCTCATTTATGGCCATTCCCTGTTCTCACTGCCTAGCCCTGGCAACCACTAATTTGCTTTCTGCCTCCATGGATTTGGCTTTTCTAGACATTTCATATAAATGGAAATCTACAATATGTTGGATTTTTCATTAGTCTTCTTTTCTTAGTATAATGTTTTTGATGTCCATCTATATCATAGCTTGTATCACTACTTCATTGTCTTTATTGCTGAGTAGTATTTCATTGCCTGGATGTAGCACGTTTTGTCCAACCGTTGATCAGTTGACAAACATTTTCGTTGTTTCCTATTTTCAGCTATTCTGAATAAAGCTGCTATGAATATTTGTCTACAAGTTTTTTTGTGGAGGTGTTTTCTTTTTTTCCCAGGTGTATACTTAGGAGGGAAATTGCCCGGTCATGTGTTCACTCTATATTAACATTTGGATTATATTGTTGAGGTCCTTATTTGAAGCAGTCTGATTTGAAACCTTCACTAGAAAATGAAGGCAGGAGTTTCTGGGGGAAAACCCTGAGACACAAGACCTACTTGGTATAATTAAAGTTACAGAAATTTAGATAGGGCCTAAGGTTATCTTCGGGTGTTCTTCTAACAGAATGTTAAGATGGGTTTCTTCCTGTCTAAATTTCGATTGAGGCACTAATGTAATGGACATCAAATACCAAAATAAATATGAGATTGAGTCTGACATAGGCAAAATTTAGAAAAGATCAAGGTTATAAAAGAATCAGAGGAGACACTTGTATACTTCTGTTCATAGCAACATTATTCATAATAGCCAAAAGGTGGAAGCAACCCAAGTGTCCATCAATATATGAACAGATAAAAAGTTGTGGTCTAACTGTGCAGTGAAATATTTTTCAGCCTTAAAAAGGAAGGAAACTCTGACCCATGCTACAACACAGATGAACCTGGAAGATATTATGCTGAGAGAAATAAGCCAGGCACAAAGGGCAAATACTGTATGACACCACTTATAAGAGATGTCTAGAGGAGTCAAATTCATAGAAACAGAAAATAGAATGGTGGTCGCCAGGGGTTGAGTGTAGGGGGTTAGGGAGTTACTGTTTTTGTTTCATGGGAACTAAGTTCCAGTTGGGGAAGATGAAAAAATTCTGGAGGTTGATGGTAGTGATGGTTGCACAACAACATGAATGTAATTGAACTGTGTACCTAAAAAAGGTGTATCTTATGTTATATGTAGTAGAATACCTAAAAAAACACACAAAAAATGGGGTAACAGAGGATAGTGAGAAGAGGGACATTCACACCATGCCCTGTCTCCACACTTGCTCCTTGCCTGCCCAAGGCCAGGGAGAGGAGCTTCAGTGGACTCTGAGAGCTCCATGTGTTTGCTGAAGTTAGGGCATGTTTGGAATGGGGTCTGAACCTTCCTGGGAAATGAAGATGGTGAGGGGTAGGTTCACTAACCAGGAGTGGAGTCAGGCACTTGCTGCT
Organism: Canis lupus baileyi; assembly: GCF_048164855.1. Taxonomy (NCBI): domain Eukaryota; kingdom Metazoa; phylum Chordata; class Mammalia; order Carnivora; family Canidae; genus Canis; species Canis lupus. The sequence goes on along the minus strand of NC_132841.1, from coordinate 8,857,338 downwards.
GCTGTCTTGGGAATATGGAGGCCAAGGATTCCTGAGTATTTCCTGTTGAGCAGGAATACCTCCAGCACTGTCTGGAGCCTTATGGAAGTCCTGACCAAGAGAATCCACCAGGGAAAGCAGGGGGCCTTCAACAGCAAAAGACTGTGTGGAGTGGATGGGGGTGGAGCCTGGGGGGGCGGGCAGGAGGGTGTGTGGGAGAAAGAAGGTAGTGGTGGGCTGGATTGACTCCAAAGGAACCCTGCTACATAGCTGCTTAGAAATGAGGCTCCAGGTAAAACATTCCTGCTTACTCACCAAGATCCACCAACCCGCTCTATGTGATCTTTGTGCACAAACTTTAATAACAGCAAAAGCAGTCCAAAAGAAAGGTCTTACAATTTTATTTATCTTTCTTCTGAGTTTAGAACAATAGGCTAGAAGTTGAGTACAGTGGCTTCCCTTTATCTGCAGTTTCAATAAGGCACAGTCAACTGCCCCCCCCACCCCGGAAGCAGATGATCCTCCTTCTGCTGAATCTGCCAGAGGCCATTAGCAGCCTAACTGCACCTCACGCTAGGTCAGGGTGTGCATCACTCCCTTCACGCTAGCTCATCAGGAAGCATATCATCAGCGCACATTGTCACAAGAGGGGCGAGTACTGAACAATACAAGATTTTGAAAGAGTCCACATTCGCATAACTTTTCTTACCGTATAATTGTTCTATTTTATTTTTAGTTATTGCTGTTAATCTCTTACTGTACCTAATTTATAAGTTAAACTTTATCAAATGTATATATAGGAATTAACACAGTATACCAGGAGTTTGGTAGCATCCCCGATTTCAGGCATCCACTGGGGGGTCTTGAAACACATCCCCTATGGATAAGGGGGAGCACCATATGTGGGTGAGTTATAATCTAAAGCCTTGTGTATGCATTGCCAGTGAGTGCTCTGCAACATTTAGGGAAACCACAGAAGGAGATCATAGAGCCGTTTCTCCTGAAGAACTATGAGGAGGACGGATGCCAGCTGAGCAGACCAAATTTAATTTTTACAGACCTTGTAAATTTTGGAACTCTAGATAGATTACCATGAGAAAGAGAAGTGGACAAGAAAATAAAAATTTATTTATTTATTTAAAAAAGATTTCATTTATTTGTTCATGAGAGATACAGAGAGACAGGCAGAGACACAAGCAGAGGGAGAAGCAGGCTCCATGTGGGGAGCCTGATGTGGGACTCCATCCCATGACCCCAGGATCACGACCCCAGCCAAAGGCTGATGGCTCAACCACTGAGACACCCAGGTGCCCTGAAAATAAAAATTTAAACATCTCTCTGTTCTAGATGACTCTATCATATACAAGTCGAATTCTATGAGGTGTCGTATTTGTTTCTCAGAAACACTCAGCAGCCTGATCAGTTTTTAAAGGGAATTACTATTTGTATATGAATTTGGTAGTATGCGTGTCTTATTAGAATTGTCCCTAGTGCTTTTAGTTGTACCTCATTTAAAATTTTGAGTAAGGGAAGTTCTAGAACATGTAATGAATGTATCTATTCAAATACAAATTTGTTTATTCAAGTATATTTTATCTAGAAATGTTCTTTTTCTATCCTTTCTTTCTAGTCTGCAACTCCTCAAGGACTTCCAGTATTTTGGGATCTTAAATCAACTGCTGCACAGGCTCTTAGATGCATAGAGATCTTATATTTTAATGCATTTGTTTGTTGTCCTGGAGTATAGACTTTATTATTTAGCAACCAAAGGTGAACACAGGTTCACAGGAACCTAAAAAATCGTACAAAGGTCCTTAAAAAACATAGATGTATTCCGCTTATCTTTTTATTTCTGTTTTTGTTTGTTTTTCTCTGACATCTCTGTGGGGAAATTATTGCTGTATTTTCTCCTTGTATTCTTTTTTTTTTTTAATATCCTTTTATTTATTTATTTATGATAGTCACAGAGAGAGAGAGAGAGAGAGAGAGAGGCAGAGACATAGGCAGAGAGAGAAGCAGGCTCCGGCACCGGAGCCTGATGTGGGATTCGACGCTGGGTCTCCAGGATCACGTCCTGGGCCAAAGGCAGGGGCCAAACCACTGCGCCACCCAGGGATCCCTTCTCCTTGTATTCTTGAAGTCAGGTATCGAGTAGCCAAAATTCATGATTTGACAAAAAAGAGATGGTGTGATGAATGTGGGTGGACCCAATATCAATATAAGAGACCTGATGAAAGTTCTAAAGTCCCAGTGAATTTTGAAAATCTTTACACAACACCCAAAGGGAACTGCAATAAGGAATATCTAACACATTAGGGAAATGTATCTCAGCCTAGGTAGAGTCCAGCCATGCTCCACACACATGGAATAGAGTAAGATCCACAATGTCCATTTCACCTAATACATTTGGACCTTGGCCAAACTACAGCTTTCACAATGACTTGGAAATATATAATGTACATGGACAAATGACCAGTAAACTTCAACATCTGTTTTTTATCTTGAATGTGTTTCTTTGTCTTGTCACTGTGGAAAAAAATCCCGGAAAAGTCTTGAAAGTTAATTAGCTCCAAATTTACTTTAGGAAAGTAGGGCCAAAGAGTTTTGATGACAAATTTGTCTTTGTTCCAGCTGCCAAGCTGGTCTTTGACCCCTTGATTTAACATGGGTGATTATTTATTTGCACATAGGTCCTTTGTTGTTGTTTTCTTTCAATACAGAAATCTCTTTCCTGGAATAGGCACCTGGCTTCTGATTCCCATTTGCAAAGAATTTGCCATTTCAAATAAGCTTTAAAGTACTGTACTAAATATCTTTCATATTAAATTTGTAGGCATTATAGAGGAAATGTGTTATAATAATATGTGTTTTTTTTCAATTTTATTTTTTCCCAAACTAATGCATTTTCTTTAAAAACTCTAATTTTCTGCTCTGCTTACATATGTTTACTACACATACACATATCTTTCTATACTCTTGTCTTTTTCTTTTTGGTTTTAAGATTTTATTTATTTATTCATGAGAGACACAGAGAGGCAGAGACATAGGCAGAGGGAGAAGTAGGCTTCTCGAGGGGAGCCCAATATGGGACTTGATCTCAGGACTCCTGGACCACGCCCTGAACTGAAGGCAGTTGCTTAACCACTGAGTAACCCAGCCATCCCCATACTCTTGTCTTTTTCATTTTACTTAAAAATATGTTCTTTTGATACAGGTGGAGGTGAAAATTATTAATTTAACCCGAGCTTTTAAGATGATCAGTGATGGTCCATTGTGTTGGACGATCAAAATTTGACTCAATTCCACCTCATTCTAGTATAATCACAAAGCTTCTGATGGGCAATCTTATTTGAAAAAATAGCTTTTTACAAATACACACATATTTGAGAATTATATGTTCACATATACATTGTATATCTATCTATATCTATCTATCTATCTATCTATCTATCTATCTATCTATCTATCTATCTATAGATATATATGAAGGAATCCACTGATACATACACATTATACCTCTTTCTCTATTTTAGGGCAAAAGGCTTTTAGGATAAAATGAACAGACTCAAATGAAAGATTTGGGATCTCCGTCCTCTTTCAGTTCCTGATCTAATGACGATCCATGCTAGCTCTCTGCTGTAATGGGAAAGGCATAGAAGAACACTTAGGATTGTCGGCTCATTTCTTCTAAGCAGCAAAACTTGTCTACTCGTCTCACTCTGCACACTGTGACACTTTGTAGGGTCAGAAACTGTGTCTGTGAGCCAGCCAGGAGATAGATTTCTCTGTTGGGCTTAATCAACCTCTGCTGCCCTTTGGTCTTTGTGGAGGTCCTGGGATTGCAGGTTCTGGACCCAGTCCAAGGAAGCTTGACTTCCTTGCCAAAATCCATGTGAATAACTAGAAGAGTTCCCCACCCCCTTTTTTTTTTAGATATGAATTTGAGGGTCATTCATTCTCTCATATAAACATTAGCATAAACAACTTATTTTCTCCTTGGGGATCCTGCTCTATCCTGTTATCCTGTTACTGGACCCTTCTATGGGTCAACCAGATTCTTATCTTTTTTTTTTTTTTTTTTTTTTTAAGATTTTCTTATTTATTCATGAGACACAGAGAGAGAGAGAGAGAGAGGCAGAGACACAGGCAGAGGGAAAAGCAGGTCCCATGCAGGGAGCCCGATGTGGGACTCTATCCCGGGTCTCCAGGATCATGCCCTGGGCCGCAGGCATGCGTTAAACCACTGAGCCACCCCGGGATCCCACAAACTGAAAAATCTGAAACAAAATGTGAACATTGTGGTAACATAGTTGAGAGTAAATTTATGTTGCCATGGTTTCAAAATAAAATACGCTTTAATTAGTAAAGGAAAATTTGATAATTTTATTAAAATAAATTTTACTACTATGGCAACTCAAACATGAAGGCAATAAATAGAAAACCACAGTGTGACACAATATCACATTTGTAGGTGACCTGAGATTGGAACTGAGAGATTGGATTCTTGTTAGGAAAACACAGTGCTTTGGTCAACATCTAGGTCTTGCTATTGGCAGATTGTTATGGAGAAACATTTCCTTGCTTAGTCTGCTTTGCCTTTATGGAGCCTAATTACAGTCATGTCTAAAAAAACTGTAAATCTATAATGCATGACTTTGTAATTTTTCAAAATGACTTTTACTGTAGATAGTGATCTAGTAAATTAATATTTTATAGTTAACTATTACTCAGTCGTTGGATATTTAAGTTTGTAGTTCTGCTTTTTCCTTTCCTGTTTGTTGTTTTTTTGGCTCTCTTGCAATACTTTCTTAGGATAAGTTTCGGGGAACAAAATTCTCAAAGCATTGTTCATATTTACTTTTCTTATTTAAACATATTCCCCCCTTTTACTTGCTTGGCTGTTTTTGTTCTCATTTTTTTTTAGAATCATGAAATGGTTTGGTCATAGAGAAAAGTATAGAGAATGTTCTCAAATCTGTAAGACCTTTTCTTCTGCTGCTTAAGCCCTTGTGTTAACTAAAGGAACATCTAATGAATGGAAAGCTCCTCCTTCAGTGCTTTAGGAATGTGGTTTTGAGATCAAGTAAAAACACTAAGTCTTTTTGTTTTCAACTAACATCTTTTTTTTTTTAATTTAAATTCAATTAGCCAACACCTAGTACATTATTAGTTTCAGATGTAGTGTTCAATAATACTTCAGTTGTGTATAACACCCGGTGCTCATCCCATCACATGCCCTCCTCACTGCCTGTCACCCAGTTACCCCATCCCCCTCCACATCCCCTCCAGCAACCCTGTTTTTTCCCAGAGTTAAGAATCTCTCATTATTTGTCTCCCTCTCTGATACTTGCCATTCAGTTTTCCCTCCCTTCCCCTATGATCCTCTTCCCTGTTTCTTATATTCCCCATATGAGTGAAACCATATGATAATTGTCTTTCTCTGATTGACTTTTTTCACTCAGCATAATATCATCCAGTTCCATCCATGTCAATGCAAATGGTAAGTATTCATCCTTTCTGATGGCTGAGTAATATCCCATTGTGTATATATATATTTGTGGTATATATATATCTTCTTTATCCATTCATCCGTCGTTGGACATCTTGGCTCCTTCCACAGTTTGGCTCTTATTCACATTGCTGTTAATGAACATTGGGATACAGGTGCCCTTTCGGATCAGAACACTACAAGGTTTTTACTGATCATTTATTATGTACAGTGAACACAGACCAAAACACAAAAAAGATTCTACAAATTTTGACTTGAGCTAATTCACTCCAGTCCAGAGGCTATTCAGAAGTTTCTTCCTTCCTGGGCCAGAGGTGGGCTTGCATTAAGAGCTGGTCTCTCACTAGTGGCACATTTACTTTGGTGGGATTGGAGGGTGGGATGCAGTATCTGAAGCTGAGTGGAAGGCCATAATTTATACCGGGGCACAGAGACATCTGGATATGCTGAAGGTGGCAGAGCATGCCTGCCTCGTCCTTTCACTTTGAATGAACTGCCCTCATAGCCTGTCTTGCATTCAGGGAAGATGAGATGATGACAGTCCTCCCATCTCCATTCATGCACAGTCTGAGATGGCCCAGGCAGTCTGAGGGAGGGGATGTTGGGTCTATTAGGAGGGGACCTTGGAAGAATCCTGTCTTTCTAAATGGATTTCTTCCTAATGGAGAGAAGTTACCTGGAGCATTACTTCTTGTTGCATGTTTTGGCTTACTTCTACCATCTAGTGGCCATTTTTGAGAAGCTCTTTTCCCTTTATTTTTAAAAGTATATTCATGTAGGCAGACATTTATATATGTCAATCCCTGTTTTCTTTAAAGATATTAGGAGCAAAATACCATTGTATCACAAAGGGAAGTGCACTGCAAGCACCAAAAATGAAAGGTGCTCAAAGTGGGCAATTGGGGCAGGCACATGTCTTATTTTGGTTTGTTCCCTTCTACACTGTTTGGATTTTTACTGTCATGTGTGTATGATACTTTTATAATAAGCGTTTTAAGTTGAAAAAAATCTTATTAAAAATACAAATAGACGAACTCAACAATAAGGAGACAAATAACACCATTAAAAATGGGCCGAAGACCTTAAAAGAGACCTCACCAAAGAAGATATTCATATGCAAACAAGCATATAAAAGATACTTCACATAATATATCATCAGGTAAATGCAACTTATAACAAGATACCACTATAATATCTACCAGAATGGCCAAATTTCAAAACTCTGATGACACCAAATCCTAGCAGAGCTGTGGAGCTTTGAGAACTCTCATTCATTTTTTGAGGGACTGCACAATGATACAGCCACCTTGGAATATAATTCAGTGGTTACAAAAACACTTTTGTATACTTTTACCATATGACACACCAATTATGTTTCTTGGTATTTGCTCAAAGGAGGCGAAAATTATGTTCACACAAAAACTGACATGGATGTTTATAGCAGCTTTACTCATAATTGCCTAAACTTGGAAGCAACTGAGATGTCCTTCAGTAGGTAACAGACTATGGTACATCCGGGCAGTGGAATACTATTCAGTGCTAAAAAGAAAAATGAGCTATCAAGCCATGAAAAGACACAGAAGAAACTTCAATGCATATTACTAAATGACAGAAACTAATCTGAAAAGGCTACATGCTATATGATTCCTGTATGACCTTCTGGAAAAGGCAAAACTATGCAGACAGTAAAAAGATCAGTGGTTGCCAGGAGATGGAGGGAGAGGGAGGAGTGATGAATAGGCAAAAGATTTTAAGGTAATCAGACCATTCTGTATGATACTGTCATGATGGATACACATCATTACATATTTGTCCAAACCGATAGAAGGTACAGCACCAAGAATGAACCCTGATGTAAACTCTGCGTGATTATGATGCACCAGCGTAGGCTCATCCATTGTAGGAAATGTAATGCTCGGGTGGGGGTGGTGTTGATAATGGGGGAGGCTGTGTGTATGGATGCAAGGGGCATATGGGAATCCCTGTATCTTTATCTTAATTTTTTGTGAACCTAAAACTGCTCTGTGGAATTTAAGAAACAAATGAACATAGAGGGGGAGAAAGAGGCAAACTAAGGAACAGACTCTAAACTATGGAGAATAAAGGGAGAGCTGAGGGGAGGGGAGTGGGGGATGGGAAAATAGGTGATGGGCGTTAAGGAGGGCACTTATGATGAGCACTGGGTGTTGTATGTAAGTGACGAATTACTAAATTCTACACCTGAAACTAATATTACACTGTATGTTAACTAACTGGAATTTAAATAAAAACTTGAAAAAAACTACTCTAAGAAAAGTTAAAAAATATATAAATAGGGGACATTTTGAGGGGAAATAATTTTTGGCAATTAGAGCAAAAGGAGTACTAAATAAGAATGTGAAAAAAGGTTAAGAAAGAAAACAGTTAAAATGATTATTTTCCAGATAACCTTATATGACATGGAAAACAAAAATTACTTAAAAATTAAATTCACTTCCACCACTTCAATAGATCAAATTAGTTTACAGTTTTCAGCTTTTTTTTTTTTTTTTTTAGTTTATCCAGATGCAAATATGGATGTGGACTCAGAATCACCCAACTCATCATTATGGAAACATCACCATCTACAAAGGAACATGAACAAAAGCAGTAGAATCTTCTTTGCTTGAAATATCTATTGCCAGAAGGGCAAGTTGCTTTTGTAAAACGAATTGTATTTTAATCAGATAGCTTAGCTGATACTATGAGGCCTGGAGCAAACCTTATGGTACAGCAATGGGTCTGTCTGTTGCATAGGTTCTGATGTCTCATTGGCCGAGCTCTTGTTTTTGTGATGATGGACAAGAACTAGGCTCTCCAGCCCTGATTCTCTGGTGAATGCCTGCCAGGGCTGCCATAACAAGTACCACAGACTGGTGTATTTCCACCCAGAAGTAAACCCAGAAGTTTATGTCCTCATGGTTGTGGAGGCTGGAAGCCCAGGATCCGGGTATTGGCAGATTTGGTTTCTCCTAAGGGCATCTCCCTTGTCTTGTAGATGGCTGTCTTCGCTGTTTGTGTCATTTTCCCTCTGTGTGTGTCCATGTCCTGATCTCCTCCTCTCACAGGGACACCAGTGAGATTGGGTTAGGGCCCACCCTAATGAGCTCATTTTACCTTAATTTTCTCCTTAAAGGTCGTTGTCTCCAATTACAGTCACATTCTGAGGACTTCCAACATATAAATTTTGGGGGGATACACTTCACCTATGACACCTGGTTTGGGAGTATGGCTGACAATCTCTGCTCTGCAAAATTGTGTGGTTTTGAGGTCATGTTTAGAAAGCTCCTGGTGCAATGCCTAGCACACAGTAGATGCTCACTGAGCAAGTTATTATCTCTACTTGTTAAGTTTGGATTTTGAATGTCAGATTTTCTTAAACTGGGAGGCACCCATAACAGAACCCAGGGGTTTTCTATATTGGATCAAAGTGCCATTCAGCCAGTTAGGAGCTTGCATGTTCATATTGCATCTCCAGCCTCAACACCATTGCACATGTAACCCCCCTTTAATGAGATACCCTCCCATAGCCTCTTCCCTGAAATCTGTCCTGCTCCTTTTGAACCAAAACACTGCATGTGCTAAACTCATCACTTTCAAGGAATCCTTCTGGACTGGACCTTTCTGGTTCCAATCTCTTAGGTCACTCTGGTTCACCTGTGAGGCAGTAAACCATCCCCCACACTACAGATGGGCTCATGGGTCTGGAGTCCCTCGGTGTCCAGCTCCATTGCCCATATCCTGTGCATGGGCATGGTATTCATTTATACCCTCAGTTTCCCCATTTGTAAAACATACAGCAGTGTAAGGACTGAATAAAATGGTCAAAGTAAAGCCCTTAGCAAAATGGCAATAAACCCTAAGTAAGTTCTTCACTTCTGTCAGCTTTTCTTACTTTTCTTGTGTGCTCCTCATACCTGTTTCTCTCCAGATATCTAATTATGGGAGGAATATCCTGTCAGTGTGCCCATCCAGACTATTGCAATTGACTGAGCGACCCCTGTGGTATTCCTGAGAAAGGGTGGGCAGGTGACTAATGTGAGGGAGGAGCCCAGCAGTGGGCAGCACAGCTCCCAGCCTGCACAGTGTTGCTGGGCTCCAAGGCCTGCTGGTCCTCCCCACCCTGGGCCTCCCCGCAGTTTTTCCCAGCATCTTCCCTCTTCCTCTCCTCAATCACTCTTTCTCCTCTCCTTCCTCTCTACTTGGTTATGAGCATGTTCACCTTATTCTGAAAGGACCTTCTCTTCCCCACATCACACACAGATTTTCCTCCTAAATTTTCCTTTCCTTCTCTGCGAACGTCTTGAAAGAGGAGGCTGTGTACTGAGCTTTAGTTTCTGTGCCATCCACACCTTCCTGAGCTCCTTCACATTTTGGTCCTGTCCCTGAAGCTCCCTGTGAAATAGTTCCCTCTAGCCATTCTTCTTTTCTGTCTTCACGCTCATCAATGTCTCTGTGTTTTTCCTCATTGCGCGTGTCCTGCTTTCCAAAGCTCTCTTCTTCTGATTTTCATGACCTTGCTGTGGATTGTCCCAGGTCTAGTCAGCATTCCTAGTTGGCTCAGAGGATCTCCCAGTTCTGACTATGTGCCTGGGGGCTGGTGCCCAGCTTAGGGGTGTGTGTGGGCAAGTCCATGTGAGGAGAGGAACTGCCAGGGGCCTGATTGGGAAGGCTTTCTGGAAGTGACACCTATACTCCATTCTGCCTCTCTTCCTGTCTTACACCTTTTTTTAAAAAAAATATTTTATTTATTTATTTCATTTGACAGAGAGAGACTGTGCACGTGAGAGTGAGGGGAAGGGCAGAGGGAGAGAGAGAATCTCAAGCAGACACCCCTGCTGAGCATGGAGCCTGATACACAATTTGATCTCATGACCCTGAGATCACGACCTGAGCCAAAGCCAAAAGTCAGACGCTTAACCGACTGTACCACCCAGGCACCATTGTCTTACACCTTTTTTCTCACTCTGCTTCCTGATCCCACTCCTTAAAAGAGGAGTTCTCATTTCAGTGTTCTGTTCTCATTCTACCCCTAATGCTCAATTAGCATATCTATGCAAATAACTCTCCCTTAACCTATCTCCTTAATCTCTTGTCCTTTGCTAGGGGTTTCCAGCCATGTCCCCACCATCCGTCTGCAACTTAATGTCATGGTGTCATTATTTCTTCATTTGTCTGAGCACTTGGTCCTTTCCTTTCAATGTCTTTCATCCCCACCATCTCTGTGACTTTGGCCCTCCCACCTCTTACCCAGGCTCCTCTCTCTGCAGCTTCTCTTGAACCATACCCCCCACCCCGCAATCTGCTTTGTGCAGATCACTCTGCTTGAAAATCTTTAATGGTGCCTACTTGCTGACAGGAAAAAAAAAAAAAAAAGTCCGTGGCTTGGCATTCAAAGCTCTTCATCATGTGGCCTTAACCTCTGTTTCTAAAGTTACTTACTCCAAAACCTCAGCCACATGAGTTCTCAGCTCCGGGTGAGTGGTTCTCTTTGGCAAGCAAGCTGCCCATCTTTGCTCTCACTCTTCCTTGTGCCTGGGAAGCCTTCCCTTCCCACCCCTCCCCTTCTCTTTTAGGGAACTAAAACAGTCTCCTCTTTTAGGAAGACTTTCCAGCCATCTGAGCCCACAGTGCTTTTTCTGCCTTCCTGAACTTCGAACTCACCATTTTTTTAAATCCCTGGCTATCCCGCAAGGAGCTAAGATCCCTGCAGGCAGAACCTGGATCTTACCATGATGCAGAAGGTTTTTGTTTTGTTTTGTTTTGTTTTGTTTTGCAAATCTAGGACTCACGGATTTACCACCATTTACTAACCACAGTGGTGACAGCTCTCTGCTTGGCAGTTTCTTTTTTCTTTCTCTCTCTCTTTTTAAAATATAATTGGAATGATTCCTCCTTGTTTCCTCATATGGTTGTTGTAATAATTGAAAGAGCTAAAGTATGAGAAAATGCTTTGAAACCCTGGGATATGCACGTCCACTATTGTTATCATTTCAGATTACACCTTAGTCCCTTACTTGTTGGTTGATCCTTGTCTCTTTCGTGCTATAAACAGATCTAAACCAGACCGCCCAGCTTTAAGCTTTGCTTGGAAAGAACAGTTGCAAACAGCTATCACTCCTTAAGCCCCAGGACATAAGAAGATTACCAGCTGGGCACCCGGAGCCCGGCTCCTTCTGCCGCGCTGCTCGGATGACGCGGTGCCCGGGAGGAGCAGGTCCTTGCCATCTGTCACGGCGTCTGGCTTACGCTCAAGGACGCAGCTCGGTTCCTCAGCTGACAACACACAGCAGGCCCAGGGCGTGAACCCGAGGAGCTTGGGCACCGTCACACAGGGTGGTTCTCTCCGCCGTGGGGCCAAGCCAGGCAGTCTACACCCCCAGAGGCCCCCGGGGGTGCAGACCGGCTCCTCTCCCTGCACGTGCCACCACCGCTACGCGGTCACTACTGTTGAGGGCTTTTCTCAAAGCGGCGGATGTGTTTGCCTTCTTGCCTCTCTCTTACGGCTCTCGCTTCTCTTCTCCATTTCCCCCAAGTTAGGATCAAAAATGATACATTGAGTCCACTTCATTTACACATGTGCCGGGTTTGACAGCTCTCGAGCCAATTTTGTAGGCTTATTCTTAGCTGGTCCTCCTTGCCCCGAAGCTCGTAGCCTTAGAATTTAAAATGCAGGGGCGCCTGGGTGGCCCGGCCGGTGAGCGGCTGCCTTGGGCTCAGGGCGTGATCGCGGGATCAGGGATCGAGTCCGCATCGGGCTCCCTGCAGGAGGCCTGCTTCTCCCTCTGCCTGTGTCTCTCTCTGCCTCTCTCTCTCTCTCTCTTTCTGTCTCTTATGAATAAATAAATAAAATCTTTAAAAAAAAGAATTTAAAATGCAGAGAATTACAAAGAATCACAAGAAGTGGAAACAATGTTACACCTGGTGACTGAATCTTGTCTCTGCATACCTGCTTGCTTACCGCCTTAGTGCCTGTCCTGTTTTGCTTGTCCGTTCTGTTAATATTTTTTATTAATAAATTAATGGACTTCGTTTTTTCGAGTTTTAGGTTTGCAGAAAAATTGGATAGAAAATACAAAGTTTGGGGCCCCTGGGTGGCTCAGCGGTTGAGCGTCTGCCTTCGGCTCAGGGCGCGATCCCCGGGTCCGGGCACCAAGTCCCCACTGGGCTCCCCGCGGGGAACCTGCTTCTCCCTCTGCCTGTGTCTCTGCCTCTCTCCCTATGTCTCTCATAAATAAATAAATAAATAAAATATTAAAAAAAAAAGAAAATACAGAGTTTCCATATACTTTTCCCTCCCCCTCTCTGAACGGGCTCCCTGTTACTACTATCTTGTGTTAGTGTGGTGCATTTGTTGAGAATTGGTGAGCCAGTATTGATACACTATTATTAATTGAAGTCCATAGACTTCAGAGTCCCATTAGGGTTCACTCTTTGTGCTGTATATTCTGTGGGGTTTGCCAAATGCATAATGACATGTATCCATCATTAATGTGCCATACAGAGTACTTTCACTGTCCTAAAATTCCCCAGAGTTCCACCTATTTGTCCCCTTTTCCCCTCTCCTGCTTCTTGGCATGCTATTAATTTTAATAGGGCCTAGGACAGTGCTGTATCTGGAAGGTGCTAATTATATACCTGTGGGCTGTTTGATAGTAACAGTAACCAAAGAGATGATTCCGTGGATTTAATGTCTATGTGGATGTCAGTACACACTCCTGGTGTGCTCGGGCATTGCTTCAGGAACCACAGTCTCTAGCAAATCATACGATATTTTCAGGCAGTTTTTTATGAGGAAGGTGGGAAGCCTCTGGATTAGGACAAAAATCCTCTTGACGGGTAGAGTGCTGTAGTCAGCATCTCCTGGGAAGGTCTGTGGTATGATTGTGGTCTGCTGCTTTGTTATTTCAAGGGCCCGGTGAGGAAACCAGTCAGTTGAGCTCCTGGCATTGGCCATGAGCCAGAGGAGGCACTGAAAGTGTCAGTGAGCATGTACTTTATTCAGCAAGGGCTTTAGTGGGTGCAAGGGCCCTTGAGTGGCTCCTGGCAGGTGCTATAGGTGTAAAGCAAAGCCTCTTTCTAAAATAGCAGTGAGGGACGCCTGGGTAGCTCAGTGGTTGAGCATCTGCCTTTGGCTCAGGTCGTGATTCCGGAGTCCTGGGATGGAGTCCCACATTGGGCTCCCCGCAGGGAGCCTGCTTCTCCCTCTGCCTGTGTCTTTGCCTCTCTCTCTGTATCTCTCATGAATAAAGAAATCCTAAAATAAAATAAAATAAAATAAAATAAAACAGCAATGAAATCTAGCAACAGTCCCCCGTAGCACTAGCTCATTCAGTGTCATTTCTTGGTAAGTCGGTTAGAGAAAATGGATAATTCTGATTTTTTAAGGATGACTGCCTTTGGGAATAAATGGATTAAAATGCATTGAAGAATAAATGGATTGAAATGCATTGGTTATAAAACAATAGTTGCTTTATAATACTTCATGTGAAATTCTATTGGACTATCTTATTTCTAATTAGGTTAGGTAAATGTATAACAGCCAGCTAGGCAATGGCAAGGTAGAAACTAGCAATGATTGATGGCTACTATATATGCCAAACCCTCAAATATCATTAGAGTTCGTTCTTGCACATAAGCATGAATAGAAGGAATCTTTCATACAGATAATTTAAAAAAATGTCTACTTGGCTGTAGAATTCACATTTAGTTGTTTGCATAGAGGGTGGGCAGCTGTAGATTTACCAATTCCATGTGAACAAGGCTGGTAATAAAGGCAATTGGCAATCTCTAAGCATATCCCAGCAGGTGGCTGGTGGAAGGTGACTTAGGAACATGGAAAATGTTTTATGAATTGGAAGCTCTTCCTAATTGATCATCCCTGGGTCTCTAGTCTTCCCCATCTTCCCTAGGGCCTTGTCTACACTGCAGATTTTCAGGACTATCACTCTGTAACACGGCCTCAGAGCACCTTCTTCTCAGCCTTTCCACCAGGATAATCCCTGCTGGAGGCTCCTCACCTGCGGTGTTTGGGAAGGTGTGATTGCAAATTAAATTATATCTTGAAGGCTTTAGAGTCTAGAGGTGAAATAGATCCTGAAATATTAAAACAGAAAGTTGCTTAATATTGTCTCAAGGTTTTATTAATTTAACATAAGATCCTTTCAGACCTTTAAGTGTCCTTATGTGCTACATACATATACTGTACACACTTCAGTTTACTTTTTAAAAGATTTTCTTTATTTATTTGAAAGAGAGAAAGAGCACAAGCAAGGGGAGGGGCAGAGGGAGAAGGAGGAAGCGGGCTCCCCACTGAGCAGAGAGCCTGACATGGGGCTCTATCCCAAGACCCTGCGATCATGACCTGAGCTGAAGGTAGATGCTTAACCCACTGAGATACCCAGGCACCCCCACACTTCAGTTTAAACTCTGGATGTTTAAAAGCTCAGTTGAACTTTAATGACTAGTCTTTGAGAAAGCCCAAAAGGCGAACTGGAGTCAGAGTGAGAGAAGCAGAAGTTGCCTTTCTCTTTCACTGGGGGGAAGGGAAATGAGGTTCATTTCTTCAGAGGTTTCAGGCCAGAAACTTGGCAATGCTAACCCACTGAGAAGAGAGAGTCAGGTAACAACCAGGACAATCAAAGCTCAAGTTCTGTAGCCACCCTCACCCAACACCGTTCATGAGAGAGCTTAGCCTCACACACCTGAAGAACAGTCTGGAACCCAGTGGCTCCTCATGCTTCATTTCCTACATCACGGTCTCCAAGCTCTGGCTGTTTACCCATTAATGAGAAAAATACATCTTCTTAATAAATTCATATTTCTTTAAAAAATAAATTATATACATTTTTAAATAATAAAAATCCTATAAACAGAAATTTAAAAAATGAAATATATAGTATTTTTCAAATACCTTCAAATAAAGTAAATTTCATATAATCAAAAAAGTTATGGTACATATGAGAAAAAAATCAAACATGTTTTTAGTAGCACAAACAACATAACAGTCTTTCCTCTATCACATAAAGGAAATCTGAAGAAAGACAACCCAGAGGTGATATGGCAACTCCACAAGACTAATTTCATTTCTCTGCTTTGCCATTTCTAGGCTCCAGCCATCACATCCATAACTAAGGATGTGGCATGGATAAAAGAAAGAAGATCTTCCTTTCATTTCTCAGAAGATTTGCTCGAAGTCACACAAAACACTGTGATCAGATTCTTTTAACCTTTTCATTTCAACCCAACCCAGGGCAAGGAGGTCCTCCATGGGAGGCTCTGCTCTGTGAACCCCACACCTTCCAGTGCTGTCATTAGACCATTTTTGTGTGTTCTTGCTATTGCCAAGACTTACCTTTCATTCCTGGAAGAATGCCTTGCTAAATAATAGAACCAGTTTAGTTAGAACTTGGGGGGAAAATCCACACAATGGAAGAATATGAGTATTGTTGGTGACAGTTTGGAGGTAGCTTCCAGTTCCAAAACACAAGACCCAAGACATTGTGTTGCCATTCAGGTCATAAGGCTTTAGGAATTGAGAGCACTTTGGTCTACTAATCAGAATGAGCTAAGCTATCCTGTGGCATCTAAATCTCAGTAGCTTAATTCAATGTGAGTTTTTTTTTTTTTCTCTTGTTCAGGCTACGTGTTCAATGTGGGTTTACATAGAACTCCAGGAATGGGGGTGAGGTTTCTAGTAATAGAATCACATAGGGATCAAGGCTGACAGAAGCTCCACCTCAAGACACACTTCCACTATCTCAGAGTGGTATCACAGAAAAGAGCCAAGAATCAAGCTTTGGTTTCTAAAACTTCTCCTCCTCCTCCTCCTCCTCCTCCTCCTCCTCCTCCTCCTCCTCCTTCTTCTTCTTCTTCTTCTTCTTCTTCTTCTTTTATTTTTTAAGATTTTATTTATGTATTCATGTGGGACACAGAAAGAAGGCAGAGAGAGAAGCAGGCTCCTCACAGGGAGCCTGATGTGGGTCTTGATCCCAGAACTCTGGGATCACACCCTGGGCTGAAGGCAGACGCTCAACCACTGAACCACCCAGGAGTCCCCGGCTTCTAAGGCTTCTACCAAAGTGGGGCACATAACCCCTGTGCTCACACTCCACTGATGAGAGCAAGTAACATGGCCATAGCCAACTTCAAGGGAGTTGGGAAGAGTATTCCCACTGTGGATGTGGAAGAGAGCAACTCAGAAACATTTGGTGAATGCCACTATGACTACTAGTAGTTTAGCTCTAATTCCGAACTGTGTGCCCATGTTGTCCTTGGAAAGCCCAGTTCCAAGTTCAAAATCTTATGAACAGGTTTGTACTTGACAAATAGGCAAATAGTTTCATCACATAAAGACTGATTATATTCATGGCTTTATTGTTGTGAAACTGTGTATCACACATCAGAGAGAGACTCTAGTTTCCTGGGCTCAGAGGCGATCTTTTTTTTTTTTTTTTTTTTAAGGTTTTGTTTATTTGTTTGACAGAGAGAGAGGGGGAGAGAGAGAGAGAGAGACAGACCCCAATGTAGGGCTTGATCCCAGGACCCTAGGATCATGACCTGACCTACTGAGCTGCTCAGGTGCCTCTCAGAGGCTGTTTTACTGGGTGGCCCCTAGAGCCTGCTTAGAGACTGGTCCTACCTACCATAGAAGTGTCACTGGATCAAGGCAAAATGAGAGAGAGAGAGAGAGAGAGAGAGAGAAAACAAACCTAGAATAAAGTAATGAACTTTTCAAAAAGCAAAAATTTATTCTGTTTTAGAAAACACCCTTTATTTGATATCACATCTTTATTATATTTTTGAGCTTACAATGGCCTTTTCTTTATGAAATAGTGGTAATGGAATTTGGTATAAGTTTCTTTTTTAAAAATAAAGGAAAAATAAAATATTGGTAATATTTTATATCCTTATCTATATCTTATTAAAATTTTTTTTTATCAACCACTTGGGAAATCTGATAGTCTAAAAGTCAGTCATCTGATTTCCCTCTTGTTTTCAAATAAGAAAACTAGGAAATAAAACAGTTTACCCTCCAAACACACACATCGAGTTGGAAAAGGAATCCTCAGTTGGTTTTTGGATTTCAAGTTGGCTGAATTGTGTGAACTTTCTTCCCCAGAAATATTCAGGTCTCTACCTGGCCATTACCAGTGTTTGCCAGAGAAGATGAAAGAACACGTTTGCTTTATTTACCATGAAACATATGGAAAGAGTCAACTAGGAAAACATTTTGTGGGTGGCTTACATTTATTAATGAGACTGTCTCATGACTTTGGATGGTTGTCCATGTAAGTGATCCATGTTAGACCTGCATGGCCTCCTGAAACTAACCAAGCTGTGTTCTGTACCAGTGTGACTTTGTGGAACTGGGGCATTTATAAATTCCTCATGGTGCAGTGTGCATCAGCTGAGGGGCCTTCTTTCTCCCAAAGGTGAGCCAGGAATGTAAGTGGATCACAAAATCAACTGTGAGAGAATTGGAGCAGTAATGCAATGAAGCAGGTTGGCCAAAGTCCTCTTCATCACTAAGAGGCAAGATTGAAAATCAGAGAAGCCTTGAGGTTGCTTGAGCTTTTTGATGACAGTGAGGTTGCCTGTGTATTATTATGTGATTAATGTTGTGTCTTTTGAAAGAGAACTGTGAGAGCAACAAAGTTATCTGTCAGATGGAAAGAGGGATGGAGGGGGGTGCTACCTATTTCATGGAAGTGATAAGGATAGTGCCCAGGGAGTAAGCTGAAGAATGAATGAGAGTTGGTGAGAGGGAGACAAGTTGTCTCTTGGTGGAAGTTGGATTAAGTGTAGATCCTGAATTTCTAATAGAGAAGAAAGTCTATTTATTCAAAGCAGAGAATGGCAAGGAGAGGAGTACCCTTTGACTCTCCTACAATGAATTATAATTATGAATAAATATCTGGAGAGATTCCTGTCAGTGGTATCAGCTGTCCCTACATTGCATGTGGTAAACCAAGGCAAGAGCAGGTAAAAAAAACACTGAATGGTAGATTTTAATGCAGAACAAAATGAAGGCACCCTTTTAGCCATTTGATCACACAAACCCATTTTGAATGCCAGATCTCTAGCAGACACTAATCACTGGGAGATAAAGATATGCTATCAGTTAGGGGTATCTCAGGATCACATGTCTAGAAAGAGACACTTTCCCATGTATTATCTCAGTATTATAGCTTTTAGACAATATGCATTGCAAAAGGCAGGTTCTTTATATTATATATTTAGCCTAAAACTATGATAACATCCTTTGGCATGGCCATTATCTGATGGTATTTGAAACTGAACCAACTTCCTATTTCCAGGCATTAACAAATGAGAGTCTTCATGTTGTCTAATGTTATTTCCTGAGTTTAAGACAGATTTCTTTTCTCCAATTCATTTAAGTTTATTTATTTATTTTTTAAAGAAAAGATCTCCTTTAGACAATTAAATTTCCCAGAATTGTTTAAGCACTGTTATTGTTCTCAATGAGAATATTTCCTATTTAACTCTTGCTATGTAACTTGATGGGAATTCTCATGCATATCTATCATTGCCATACTCAAAGGATTTGCAGGAGACCTGAGAAATAAATCAGCTAGCCTGTCAAGTAGCAGAATCCCAATTTAGGACATTCATTCTAGTAAGTCTTGGCCAGAGGATGCAAGGATGAATCAGGCATGACATTCGCCCTCAAAGAACTTACAGTTTAGAAGGGAGATAAAAAGATACATTATTTATACAGAAGGCAGGATTGTTATATCCGACCTTCTCTCCTCTTACTGACTGCTGGGCATGAGCCTAAGGGAAAGTGTGTGTGTGTGTGTGTATGTGTGTGTGTGTGTAGGTGGGAGAAGGATACTATGCGTAAAAATGTAGCAGAATGAATTATTACCTAAATATAAGTCTCATTATATGAAGGGAGAGTGATAATTTGTGCTTAGGCATTAGAGAATGCTATTTTTATCTAGTGAGATACAGTAAATCATGGTGGTTAGGAATGTGGACTCAAATCCCTCCTCTGCCACTTACTATGTTTAGGATCTTGGGCAAGTTCTAATTTCTCTGTGTGTCAGCAATCTACTCTGAAGATGGGTATAAAAATTGTGTTGTCGCAAAGGTAAAATACGTTTAACAAGTTTATACTGTGTACATCAGTGTCTGGTATGTAGTAAGTGCCCAACAAACATTATCTATTACTAGCAAACTCCTAAGACATTCCCAGATCCTTAAGCACAATTTTTGAAATTCACTGTGTTGGCAAATGAGTTATACATTTCCCCCCCGAGCTCCTGATTTCTTCCTGCAAATTTACAGCTACAGTATTTAACATTCATTGGCTAGGTTGGTGTTACCTGTAGATATGTGTAATGTCAATATAGCAAACGACTGCCAACTCTGTTAATGATGCAGGGAGTCTAGGCTGCAGCCTCAGATTGTGTTGGCATCTATGACGTTACTCCTTTCCGCTTTTCAGAAGATTTTGGTAGCGTTCATGAAGGAAAACTTTCCAAAAATTTAAGTTTAAAAATATCCACAGAACAATTATCCCTTCATTACCTGTTCTCATTCTTCTGTAGACACCCTTTCCACACCTCAGTATTCAGAACCTATACCCACAGCAGGAGGGCCTGGCTGGCTCAGTCAGTAAAGCATCTAACTCTTGATCTCAGAGTCAGGAGCTCAAACCTCACATTAGGCTTAGAGCCTACTTAGAAAAAGCAAAAACAGAACCAACAATTTACATCCATGGCAAACACCACTATGCAAAAGTGACAGTGGAAATTATATTAAAAGAGAGAAACTAAAGGTGTTTACGCTTTATTTTATTTTTATGTTTATTTTTATGCTTATAAGCCACAGAATTCTTGGTGCCTGACCTTCACTATAACTTTTAAAGTACACAATATAGGTTGGCTGTCCAGCTCACAGTGGTCCCCTGCGTGTCCCTCACCCATGTGTTCAGGGGTGTTTTCAGGGGGGCCTATCCCATATTCCTACATGGTCCCACTTCCTTGGCTGTACTTGATGGCATGAGAGATGGCTTCCTGACCTAGTCTGGATTAATGAGGATCTCATTCCTAAAGATTTAGAATTGATTCCATCAGGGCCAGGCTTCCCATGGGGCTGACTTAGAAACATGTGAACTTGGGAGCAGTGGGAAGCCCATGTGCAGAGAGAAGCACGGGGGAGTGAAACTGCCAGTGTTCTGCTGGCTTCCCAGAAGTTGGCTCTCATCTTTTCAGGGGACCAACTTCATTATGCCTTTGGAATCTGTGAAATGCCCCTGTATTCTCGTGAAAATTCTTATTACTGAAGTTAGAGCATATTGGTTTTGGTTAGTTGCAGTTAGAAGTCTTAATTAATATTATGTTGTACTGGAATAAGAAAGCTTTCATCATGACTAAAGGAAGACTTCTGTATTATCCAGGCCAGAGCTTTGGAATCAGGAATCTCATAAGTGAGGGTTCAGCTGAAGCAGTAGAAGCTCTGTGAGTTTTGTAGAAGAAGGAATATACTGTAGACCGTACACAATTAGACCTTACACAATTTTAGTTGCTGCTGGTGAAGCAGAAGTCTGAAAAAAATGGGAAGTTGGGGAATCTGAGAATCTGAGTTTTTAACCAGCCCTGGCCTGGGTAATGAGTTGGAGCTTGCATGGAACCTGAAAGCTGTGCATGTCCAGCTGTTAAGGTGGGATGGGGCAGGGGGCTGATCTAGCAGTCTGTGGAAGGTTTGATGTATATTTACATATACTGCCTCTGTAAATGTGTAGAGAAGCATCTGCTATTGGTGTTAGCAAGATTAGTAGGTGGAAAAGATACCTACGCGTTGCACAGGGAAGAGAAAGGACAAACTGGAACCCACCAATACCTCTGCATCTGTCTCCATTGCCTCTAACCAACAATGACCTTTCTTTTTTTTTTTTTTTTTTTTTTTTTTTTTTAGTTTTTATTTTTTTTTTTATTTTTTTATTTTTTTTTTATTGGTGTTCAATTTACTAACATACAGAATAACACCCAGTGCCCGTCACCCATTCACTCCCACCCCCCGCCCTCCTCCCCTTCTACCACCCCTAGTTCGTAACAATGACCTTTCAAATGGCTACTGCTTCATTGACATTTTCCAAGTAGCATGCTTTTGGCTAAGGGTAATTGGCAACTATTCAGGGAAGAGGATTCTGCAAAATATAATTCCCAGAATAATCAAGGTGACAATAGAACAGTCCTGTACACAGGTCTTTGATGTACAATCCAGCACAGTAGGTAAGAGGAAAGACTAGGAAAGTATAGAAAATTTTTCCTAGTAAGTATAGTGAGCAAACATGTTTGGGAGCCATAGTTTAAGGCACCATCATCCACTCAGTCTAGTCAACCAAAGTAAAACCAGAGTCATCTTAGATGCTTTTCTCTCATCACCTTCAACACCTGTTTGCCAAAATTTTATTAATTTGTTTCCTAAAGCATCCCTTGAATGTGACCCCCTATTCTCTATCCTCATTACAAATGCTCTCACCTAGACTGTTGCGTCTTCCCTAAATGGTCTTTCAGCATCTACCACAAATCCATCCATACTACCTAGTAAAATCAATGGTCTTAACTAACTGCACTTAGAAATCACTCAGGAGACCTTTAAAAAACCCAGTGCCTATGCCCCACCCAGACCATGTATCGGAACCTCTTACAACAACCTTATGTGGAATCTACTATTATTAATTCTTTTATGAAAATAAGCAAATTGAGGCTTAATAAGGTTAAATGACTTCCCAAGGTTCACGGCTAGGAAGTAGTGGAGCTTAGTTGTGCATTCATTATCTGAGGGCAGGGCCTATGCTCCTAAGCGTACATTAGGATGCCTTCTGAACTGTGCCGCAGGGCTGATTAGATGGATAATAGGACCAGCCGGCGAGATGGGGAACACACTTATAAGTACAGGATTGAGGGAGAGTTGATGGTAATGGCTTTGACCTTGACTGGTTTGAATAGCTTTTTAGACAACTAGGTAGTGATGTTTAGGTAGCAATTAAAAATACAATGAAGCCCAGTGTAATTCAGGGTAGTGGCTATAGAGAGAAAGCATGGGCACAAAAGACAATTCTGAGGTAGAATGGACAGGATTTAGTGACTGAATACAAAAAAAATGAGGTGAGGGAGTATATGGCATTGTATCTCAGGGTTCCAGCTAGAGGCAGGAAGAAAGGCGAGTAAACTTGCCTGAGTAAAATGGTTAACACAGGGAATATGTGGGAGAAGACAGTGAGGATCCTTTTGAAGGTATGCAATTTGAGAGACCAGTGGAATGTCCAGGCTGGAAAATATGAATCTAGAGTTTGGGACAGAAGGTGCAGGCAGACATGCCGATTGAAGTTGCATCAAAAGAGTTGAACCCTTGGAAGTGGATGGGTTAGATCAAGTGTGAGGTCTGCTTAAGAAAAAAGGAAGGCCAAGGATGCAATTCTGGGAAGATTAACATAAGGGGTGGGGAGAGGGGGGAAGCCAATGAAGGAGACCTAAAGGAAGTAGACAAGAGGAAGGAGGAGAGGAATAGATAGATGATAGACAGATGACAGATGTTGATAGATAGATGATAGATAGATAGATAGATAAATGGGAGAAAAACTTTAAGGAGTTGGTTCATGCAATTGTCAGGGCTGGCAAGCTTGAAATCTGCAGTACAGGTGGGGAGGCTGGAAACTCAGGCAGGGTTGAGGCTTTGATCTTGAGGCAGATTTTTTTTCTTCTTAGCTTTTACTTTTAAGGACTTCAACTGATTGGATGAGACACACCTACATTATTGAGGGTAATCCTCTTAAAGTCAGCTGATTGTAGATGTTAATCACATCTACAAAAATACCTTCACAGAAACACCTAGATTAGTGTTTGATTAGATGGCTGGCAACACGTTATAGCCTAGCCCTGTGAACACATATGACATACATCACAATCCATGTCTTCTCAACTTAACACTCATACACATTCCCTTAACCCATTATTAATTACCAAATAAAGACAATAACAAAACACTTCCACTTAATGTGATATAACTATCCACTGTACGATTAAAAAATGCACTATCCTTTCCCTGGAAGGACGCATAGTTCTGGGATGATGTTTATTCTTCTTCATATTCTATAACTTGAATGTTGTATTATAAATCTGATTATTTTTAATACATCTTTTGTTATAGGATGTGTGGTTAAGGAAGGGGAGAAAATGAAGATAAAGTATAAAATGTCAAATACCTTTGTTTTCTTTCCTTCTTTGATCCATATTAAACACAGTCACTACAACAACTTCTTAAAATCTTTAATTAGTTGCATGTAAAGAGAAAAAAATATATACATATGGCTTCCCTGATGGAGAACTGTATCTATAAAACCATAGACTTAAGCTTATGAAAATATATTAGGTTATCAAAAACTAAATATTTAAGCCTTATATTATGAGAAATACCTATTACATGTTAAATAGTTTAATCCTTTTGGATTCTTTTTTCAGGTTTTCATGAACAGTTTGACAATTTTAGGTGATACAATGTTGGTTATATATTGTACTTCATTAGATACAGGTATCACAAATTTAGATTATTTATGCTTATTGAATCTATTAAAGGGTAGTTTACTTTTTGAGGCAGTGCAGAGCTCACGAAGAAAACTAAAATTAAGAAATGTTATGGGGATCCCTGGGTGGCGCAGCGGTTTGGCGCCTGCCTTTGGCCCAGGGCGCGATCCTGGAGACCCGGGATCGAATCCCACATCGGGCTCCCGGTGCATGGAGTCTGCTTCTCCCTCTGCCTATGTCTCTGCCTCTCTCTCTCTCTCTGTGACTATCATAAATAAATAAAAATTAAAAAAATAAAATCTTAAAAAAAAAGAAATGTTATGAAGGCCATAACTTTGATAGAACTTAAGAAATTTGGGTATGAATTATGCTTATGTCGATTGAAATGGTAATTTCCCAAACAAACAAAAAATAAACAGTCATTACAGGGACTCCTAGGTGGCTCAGTGGTTGAGCGTCTGCCTTTGGCTCAGGGCGTGATCCTGGAGTCCCGGGATCGGGTCCCACATCGGGCTCCTTGCATGTAGCCTGCTTCTCTCTCTGCCTGTGTTTCTGCCTCTCTCTCTGGGTCTCTCATAAATAAATAAATGAAATCTTAAAAAAACAAAAACATAGTCATTACAAAATAAGGAAGACATTCTCATGACAATTACAGTCCTTGGTTCTGCAACTTGTCATAGTTGGTATTTGTAACTACCCTCTTAAACTATCATTTCCCTTTGCCCTCAGAAAGCATCTCAGCCTGTCATGGTTCTCTGCCTGATACGGTAACCCAAACTTTCATTTTCAGAGAGTCTGGGCTTTTAGTAGCCCTGCCTGAATTGGGTTGTTATAGTATTGTGTTGACCTTAATCACAGGGCATGGTAATGCTAAGTGATGCCCTAAGGGATCTCCTATATTGCAGACATACTTTGCCTTACTTCCATAGTGGTCCAATTTCCCCTTGGTAGTCAGGATCAGTCACCCCAGCCAGCACCATAACTCCCTTCTTTGCCTATTGATTCAAAGAATGAGGAGCCCAAAGTTGCCAGGTGGCAGTCTTAACTTCCAGTTAAGTGGAATTGTTATGTCTCTTGGTGGAAGCATTCCTCCCTTTGGAATTCCTTTAGGCCAGTAGAGCTTAATGTTGTGGGAACAGGAAGCAAAATTTTTGCTAGTGGATTACTAGGGCTAATGAGAGGTGCCACTCCCATATCTTTCTCTTGATTCCTGGACCTATGAATCCTGGCTGTGGGAGAAATAGTACCATATATTGGACACTGATTCAGAGCATATACAGACAGCGTCCTGCAGAACCGTGTCCCAGCCCTGCAAGGTATTGCCACTGAGCTGGCACTGTAACTGTCTTCAGAAGGCTATTCCATTGTTCTATCAAGCCAGCTACTTCAGATGATAAGAAAGATGTTGTGAGCATGGGTCCATTGCTATGTTTCATTTGCTGTAACGTGAGTTCTTTGATCAGAAGTAGTGCCGTGTGGATAAGGAATTCGGAGAGTTGCTTTGGCAGAAGCAGGAAAGGGAAATCTGTAAGTGTAAGCCTCTATTCCAGTAAGAACAAAATGCTGCCTCTTCCATGATAGAAGAGGTCCGATGTAATCAACCTGCCACCAAATAGCAAGCCGGCTGATCACCTTGGGGAATGGTGCCGTATCATTTGTCCCTGGCACGTTGGACACTCAGCAGTGGCCATAGTGAGCTTGGCCTTGGCGAGTAGAAATCTATGCTTATAGCAGCAACATCCACAATAGCCAAACTGTGGAAGGAGCCTCGATGTCCATCGACAGATGAATGGATAAAGAAGATGTGGTCTATGTATACAATGGAATATTCCTCAGCCATTAGAAACGACAAATACCCACCATTTGCTTCAATGTGGATGGAACCGGAGGGTATTATGCTGAGTGAAGTAAGTCAATCGGAGAAGGACAAACATTATATGGTCTCATTCATTTGGGGAATATAAAAAATAGTGAAAGGGAATAAAGGGGAAAAGAGAGAAAATGAGTGAAAATATCAGTGAGGATGACAGAACATGAGAGACTCCTAACTCTGGGAAACGAACAAGGGGTAGTGGAAGGGGGGAGGTTGGTGGGGAGATGGGGGACTGGTGATGGGCACTGAGGGGGGCACTTGACGGGATGAGCACTGGGTGATATGCTATATGTTGGCAAATCAAACTCTAATAGTAATAATAATAATAATAATAATAATAATAATAAAAGGAATCTATGCTGCTGAGTCCACACATAGCTTCCATCCCTGCTACCTTGGGCACTTTATTCATGAGCCCATTGGGCAATGTTAAGCATGTCTGGGAAAGAGGTTGACTGGCATCCACAGAATGGGTCATCCTATCTGCTTGATGATTAAAATCCTCCTCTGCTGAAATCACCTTTTGATGAAAATTCACATGGAACATAAATATCTTCAAGTGTT
This sequence comes from Canis lupus baileyi, assembly GCF_048164855.1. NCBI lineage: Eukaryota > Metazoa > Chordata > Mammalia > Carnivora > Canidae > Canis > Canis lupus. Next base: position 8,830,838 of record NC_132841.1, on the reverse strand, counting down.
TTTGCCCACTCAGAGAAGTCTATCCACATATCTCTTTCCTAGATCTATTTGTCACCAATTTTCTAGTCATGTCCCTTCCAAATCTGGCCATCCAGATAAACCATTGGCCACAGTCAATAAATTGGCATATACTTGTACCTCTGGCCACTTCTCCTTTCCAATGAACTGAATGACGAGGTTAATTGCTCAAATGTCTCCCCACTGGAAAGATTTTCCTTTACCACTGTCTTTCAGATGTTCTAGAAAGGAGCTGTCTACTTTTGGGCAGTGCCTGAATATTGTGCAGGACCATCTGTAAACCAGGCCTGATTTTTCTCTTCCTCAGTCAGCTGATCACAGGGAACTCCCCATAAGGCCACAGGTACAGGCTGGGGGAGAGGAAGTCATGTGGCAGGAGTGGGGAACATGGGTATTTGGTCCACTTGTGCCTTCGGTGTCTGCTTGAGCCCAATATCATACACCACTTCCATCTGATGATGGAGTGCAATGGCGCACGCCCAGATTTATGGTTTGTAGGTCGGACCACACCTAGTTCATGATGGGTAGCTCAGATTGCATAGTAACATGGTGGCCCATGGTTAAAGGCTAAGTCTCTATTAATGCCCAGGAGTAAGTCAGAAGCTGTTTCTCAAAATGAGAGTAGTTATCCAGGAGGATGGAAGGGCTTTCCTCCAAAATCTTAAAGGTCTGTGATGTTATCTACCTGTAGGGGCCTGACAAAGTCTCTATCAGCTTCTCCGTCACCACCGACATTTCAAGCATCACCGAATCTGCTGGATTCATCGTTGAATCTGCTTGAATATGGCCCAAGAGCCAGAGCAGCATGCATGGCAACTTGGACCTGTTGCAGAGCCTTGTCTTGTTCTTTGCTCCACTCAAATCTAGCAATTTGACAAATGGGCTCGAGGAGTGCACTCAAATGAGGAATATCTTGCTTCCAAAACCTGAAGAGGACCACAGGTGTTGTGGTTTTTGTTGCTACTATTGTTGTAGGAAGAGCCAAATACAACTTACCCTTCACCTTTGAAGGGATGCCCCACACCAGTGGACCTTTAGAAAACCCAACTGAGATAGAAGGCCCCTAAACTTTTGTCAGATTTATTTCTCACTGTCTGACATGCAAGTGTCTCACCAATAAGTATAGAGTTGTTACTTCCCACTCATAATATCCAGTCAGCATAATATCATCAGTGTACTGGGCCAGCACAGTCTCGTGGAAGGGAAAGGCACCTGTTGACTGTCAACTGTTGACTAAAGTATGATGTAGGGCTGGGGAGTGGACACCCTCCTGAGGCAGAACAATAAGGTGTACTGCTGATCTTGCCAGCTGAAAGCAGGCTGCTTTTGGTGGCCTTTACTAACAGGTATGGAGAAAAAACATTTTCCAGAGCAATAGCTGTGTACCAGGTGTTAGGAGATGTGTTAATTTGCTCAAACAATGAAACTACACCTGGCATAGCAGCTGCAGTTGGACTTGCCATCTGGTTAAGTTTATGATAATCCACTGTCATTCTCTGAGATCCATCTGTCTTCTGCCCAGGCCACGTAGGCAAGTTGAATGGGGGTGTGGCGGGAATTGCCACCCTGCCTCCTTCCAGTCCTTGATGGTGGCACTAATTTCTGCAGTCCCTCTTGCAATGCACTACTGCTTTGGTTGGCTCATTTCCTAGCTGGAGGCAGTTGTAGTGGCTTCCACTTGGCCTTTCCTAACACAAGAGCCCTCACTGCACAGGTCAGTGAGCCAATGTGGGGACTCTGCACATTGCCGAGTATGTCTATTTTGATTATGCATTCTGGAACTGGAGGAATGACTACAGGATGTGTGCAGACACCCACTGTGAAAGGGGTGTCTAAAATAAGACTCTGATCATCTGACCTCCACAAACCCCTACTGTGATTAGTGGGACACAAAGATGGTTTGGGCTTCCTGGAATTCGTGTTGGCTCAGAGCCAGGGTCCAGTCACTTCCGAAAGGTCTGATTATTTCCTTTCCCCCATTGCAGGTTCACTTTTGTAAAAGGCCACATGTCCCTTTGGGGGAGGCTAAAAAAAAGAGTAACAGGATAGAGTTTTGGCAGTGTTCCAGGTCTTTCCTCCTTCATTCGAGGAGTTCTGGATCTGTAAACTGACTCAAGTCTGGGAATTGATAGAAGGTCTGAGTCCCTCTGTTTTAACTTGGAAGCAAGTTAAGCTTTTGTTCCCTTGACCTAGAACTTTTCCGCTTAACAGATCAAGTAAGAATTTAGTAGACTTCTCATCTATTTGACTTCAGGGAACACCATGATCAAATATACCCACCTTGCCGATGGTGATTGATTGCCACCATTGGCTCCTGCCACCCTCAGATCCAGTTAACCCCATTGCACTGAAGGGTCCCAGTTCAGTGGTTGCAATTCCCACTGTAATTTCTGACCCACAGAGAAGAATGACCAAGGATACTGGGTCCCAAAGCTATTTACCGGAGTCATGGTGACAGGTGTGTCCTCAAGACCCTCCCAGAGAGCAGCTTTTACACGATAATTTCATTCCAATATTCCAATCTCCCTAAGCGCTTGGGTAGTTCCTTTACAGTATTCCAAGACAAGTCTGGCATCGCCACCTCTAGCATTTAATGTAGATCACCTCTTGGTCCATGTTTAAGTCAACTAACCGAACAAAAAGTGAGATGCCCTTCTAATCTCTCAAATTAAATCACTGACTCCAGATCTCCATTTAGTGGTCTATATCATTAAATCCAGCCTGATCCAACTTTGTGTTCCTTCCACTGTTTTCCCACATTCCTTAATATCCATATTCATAGTCATCCTGTCCCCAAACATGCTGGCTTTCAAGCGCATCTGTGTTTGCACCCACAGGGGTTTTATCTTTTATTTTATTTTAAAAAAGATTTTATTTATTTATTTATTTATTTATTATTTATTTATTTATTTATTTATTTATTTATTTATTTATTCATTCATTCATGAGAGACACAGAGACATAGGCAGAGGGAGAAGCAGGCTCGCCGCATAGATTCCGATGCGGGACTCAATCCCAGGATTCTGGGACCACACCCTGAGCCAAAGACAGAGACACTCAACCACTGAGCCACCCAGGCGTCCCGGGGTCTTATCTTTTCAAGCATCTTGGCGCTCTATTTCTAGCCAGATCCTTCCCTTTCCTCCAGAAAGGCTTCCTGACACTTTAAATACTCTCTTAGCCCTCGAATTCTGCAACATTTTTTAATGCCAACCAAGCCTCTGGCTCTCGGCATGTATATTGTTAGTTAGTTTTATACGCAGATGTTTATGTTCCCCCCTGGAGGTGAGGTCCTTAAGGACAAGAACCATTTCTGGCAGGTGCTATATGGGGTGGGGGAGGGGGTGGGGAGGTGCTCCAGCAGCCTCCTAGGTTGAACCAAAAGGAAGGGGTGAAGGACATCAGTCAGGGGCCCTAAGAGCTCCACCAGCGCCGCAGCCTGCCTGCTGGGCCGGGGGCCAACGTGGGGAGGGGCTCTGGGACCAGTCACTGCTGCCAGAAGAGTCAGAAAGTTGGATTTTCCCATCTCTGAGCAACTGCTCTGGCATCTCTCTGCCGTGTGGCCTGTCCTCGTCCCGCCTCCCCGCCCCCACCTCCTGCGTCTCTTGCACCGACCCCTCGGCCACTTCCCTACGGCGACGTCGGGGAGGCGCCCGCGCAGAGCGCACCCCGACGGCCGCCGTCTCCCCTGCACACGCGCCCTCCCCGCGCGGCTCCCCTCGCCCTCGCCCTCGCCCTCGCCCTCGCCCTCGCCCGGGGGAAGCGCTGGGGGCCCCGCCGCGCGGCCGCCTCGCCGCGGAGGAAGGCGCCTCCCCTTCGGCGTCGCCCCCCGCCCCCGCCCCACTTCCCGTCCAGCGCGCGGTCGCTTCCCCTCCGCGGGCCTGTCCGCCGCCCGGGAGCCGCGGGAGCCGCTGGGGCGCATGCTGGGCGCGGGAGCCCGAGGCGCGCCGGCCGGAGGCGGCGGCGGCCCGCGCGCAGGTAGGGGCGCGGCGGGGGCGGCGGGGAGTCCGGGCGGGGAGTCCGGGCGGGGAGTCCCGGCGGGGCCGTAGGGGCGGGGCTGCGCCTCCGCCACCACCTGGGCTCACGCGCCGCTGCGAGGCGGGGGCGACCGAGGCAGGGCGCAGGGCGCGCGGGCAGGAGAGGCTGGGTCCGGTCCCAGCCGCCCCCGCCCCTTTCCCCTCCCCCGCCCCCGCCCCCTGCGAGCCGACGGGTCCCGCGGCGGGCTCGGGCTTGGGCCGGCGCCCGCGACTCTCGGGGTCCAGCGGCCGGGACCCGGGCGGAGGGCGGCGGCGGCGGCGGCGGCGCGGAGCGCGGGCACCTCCCGAGGCGCTGCCCCGAGAGCGCTGCCGCCTCCCGCTTCCCACCGCGCCGCCCGGACGCGGGTCCCGCCGCCACCCCCGGTCAACACCCAGGGCTGGGACGGCTCGTCGCTGTCAGCAATGAGGGGGCGTCGGCCGTCGCACTGTTCGGCACCTGCGGCGGATGCAGGACTTCCCTCGCAGGGAACCGGGTTTGGAGTCGCGGTGCCCCGGGGTGTGTCCCTGCTGCGCCGGGAGGGGGCCGGGGACTCCGGACGCTTCCCCCGCCTCTTGGAACCTGGGTTTCCTCAAATGGAGGAGGGCTCGCTCCTGACCCTAACGTGTGCTCGGTTAGACACATGAGGCTCGGATAGGGACAGTCCCAAGAGCTGGGAGTTGGAGACAGTCCAGCCTGGACTCGCTCACTCCTCAGTCTACCCATTTGTAAAGTGGGGGCAGTGTCCGTGCCTCCCTCCTAGGTTATGCGGTTTCAATGTGGCAGTGAATCTGGAGCGCGGACTCCAGTGCCTGAGATACACAGTGCGCTCTGAATAACCTTAGTTCCTGTTTTTACTGAGCGAAACCTAAATAATTTGGAGTGATGTGGAAATACCAATTTGATTTGATTAACGTATAAATAGCAGAGCATTTATTTACTTATTTAAGATTTTATTTATTTATTCATGACAGACACACAGAGGAGACAGAGACACAGGCAGAGGGAGAAGCGGACTCCCTGCAGGGAGCCTGATGCGGGACTCGATCCCAGAACCCTGGGGAACCCAGCCAAAGGCAGACGCTCAACCACTGAGCCACCCAGGCGTTCCTATTTTATTAAAAAAAAATTATTAATTATTTTAGAGAGGGGAAAGGACAGGACAGTGAAAGGGAGAGAATCTCAAGTAGACTCCTTACTGAATGGAGCTGGATGGGGGCTCCATTTCGTGATCGCCCCAGATAGTGACCTGAGCTGAAATCAAGAGTCAGATGCTTAATCGACTGAGCCATCCAGGTCCCCCAGTAATGGAGTATTTTAAAAGAAACTTAATTTTATTTCATCCAGACACGGCCTCCGAAGGCTTTTTGAGGTTTTGTTGTAAATCAGTGCTACTGACCAAAAAGAGCCTGGATCTGCTTTCTGTGCTCTGTAACCTTGGGCCTCAGTTTCCTCATCTGTTTAAAAAAAAGACCAAAGACAAGAAAGGTAGGGGTAGCAATTAGTGCTTTTGGTGCTGATAGAGCTGCCTGAAGATCAAATGGGGTAGAAGATCTGAAAGTGCCTCGAAGAGTGTGAGTCACTACGCAAATATAAGACGTGACTGCTACTAGCAGGGAATAATAACATCTGCAATTTTTTAGAGCCTATAATGTGCCAGGCACTCTCAGGAATTCCTTTGATGAAATCCATCCTGAACCTTTGTGCATTGGATATTTATAATCTTCATTTTCTCTATTCAAAGCTGAGATTCAGGATTATTTTGCCTCTTTCCCAAGGTCACGTAGCAGTTTATGTAAAGCCACGATTAGAACCCTAGGGTGGGTGCCTCTGGCAAATGTGTTCTCAACCACTGGCAAAACTGAAGTTATGGAGACAAGCCGTGGTTCAGAGTAGACCTGTGTTAGATTATAGGAGATAATATATATCCTAACATGTTTAAAGAATCTGAGGGACACCTGACTGGCTCAGTCAGTAGAGCAGGTGACTCTTGATCTTAAGGTTGTGAGTTCAAGCCCCATATTGGGCATAGAGATTACTTAAAAAAAAAAAAAACATTAAAAAATAATTTCACTACATACATAAGTGTATATACTCATGAGTGAATTGTTAGCCCTGGCAGATGAGGTTTTGAAATAAACTTAATTTTTTTCATCCCTATTTTAAAATCCCATTTAAACTATTTTCTTGCACAAATAATGAAAATTTGCAGAGGGAAAAAGCATTAAGATCTTGAAAGACATATCTCGAGGATTCATTGCAAAGCTCAGACAATAAATGAAATCTCAAAAATGTTTTACTTAAACATTTAAGTTTGCCAGAACTCTTAAGGTGGCACAAGAGGTGTAAATTGGTATTGAAGCTTGCAGCGTCACGATTATCGTGCAGGGGTGGGACCCTGTATATTTCTCTAGGGACTTTACTGCTCACCTGAGATGCCCCCAGAGGGAAATGGACCTTTAGAGAAAGTCTGTGCATCCGAGGGAGAGTGAATGCCAGGTCTGTCTGCTGCAGAAACCATTCCAAAATCATTTCTTTCCCAAATGAAATTTATCTTATTATTTTTTCTTCTTCCAAAAGCACTACACAGTCATCACAGAAAGCACAGAAAACAACAAACAAGAAAAAGAACATTAAAAATCACTATGATCCCATCAATGCAGGCAAATAGCTTCACATCTCTGTTCTTGTAACCCATTTCTGTGCTTTGTTAATCAATTTAAATGTCTTAAGACTGGGATGCAAACTATTATTGTTTTGTTCAATGACAAAAGTAATACTTGCTCATTACTCAATCATCAAGACATTAATTTGGGAAATAAGTAAAGATTTATTACGTGCATTAAAACTTTTCCTTTAAAAAGATCTTAAAGATTTGATTGGAAAATGATTAGAAATTAAGTTGTTGATGTCTGAGTTTTATTGTGGTTTTGGCCAAAGTTCAATGAAAGACCTTCAGAACAAAGAGAGGGTACAGTGGTGATCTTGAAATAGTAAGATCTAAAAATCCAGTATCAAGCAAAGATTTTGAGTATAAAAATAGGTAACATTTTAAACTAATGTTATTAGAATTAGACTCATTGTTTTGATAATCATGATAATAATCAGTTTATAAGCTGGGTTCTCATACAAAGTGAGCAGAGAGCCCTGCTTCCAGACATTTTTGGCAGCCACTCCTAGGGGTGGGGACAGTCGCCTCTGGCACAGCCTAGACCACTTGTGGCCATTTTTCAGCCAGCACCATTTAGTAACATAAGACTTTTAGCCTTTGGGAGTCTTATGTTGTTTGTTCTTGATGTTAATGACTTTGTGGTAAAAATTCCTTGGTGAATGTCTTGTGCAACAATCATGCAATTTTTAAAGCGCCTGCCACAGATACTTTGACCATCCTGAATCCATTTTTTCTTTTGAAATCAGTTTACCAGCTGCTTATTTGAGCGGACTGCAATCAGTTTCCAAGTTTTCACAGCAAGTGGAAGAACTGTGGCTGACCAATGAATATTATATATATATTTGGCTTTGAAAGGCAGTCAGGAGCCTACATGCTGTGCTCAGTGGCTGGCATGATCCCTGGTTTGGTGTCTGCTCTCCTCACCCTGCCCTCCTTCTTTTTGGTCACTTGTCTACTGTCATAGCTCAGAAATAGATGGTTGAGATTTTGGGGCTTCCTCTAATCACTAGGGTCACTGGTCATCAAGTGTTATAATCAGAATCCCAGAATTTATTGCTGGATGAAGTTTCAAAAGATCAATTGGTTAAACCTCTTGAGTTCTGGCAGGTGAGGCATTGACAAGTGCATTCACCAAGTGCAGATGCTGAGAACTATATATCTGGTAGTTAGGGGCAGGAGACCTGGTCACAAATGAAGTGATTGAAATAAATAGGCCAGGATTATCTTTCTCTTGTCAACTTCAGGTTAGTTTCCCAGCCACGTTGCCTTGTGCTTATCCGTTTAAAATACATGGACAAAATTCTATCTGTTGAACTCTAAAGTTTGCTTGTCATGGTAGGACTTTTCCCCTTTATTTGCTGATCCATTTGAACTCTGAGAGAAATGCAATAAAGACAGTAAACTCCTTGAGGTACAAGATACAAATCTCTGAGGATAAGTCATATATCAGAGAGTACTGACAGTCTGAGTGGCAGTAGAGGTCACAGAGTCTGGCCTGCTTAGTTTACAGGTGAAAGGGTGAAAGATGGCAGAGGAATGAGTATTAGAATCTGGGTCCTCTTCTCTTACTGAGAGCTATTTCCAGTAAGCTTTGCTTCATTCCATAGTTTGGCAGAATTCATCACTTCTTAAAAATATTGAAAAAACCAAACTAAATCCTTATTTATTTATTTTGGAAGAGGCTGCCTTGGAAAGCAGTGTGTTCTTTTGCCATCAGAAGCATTTAAATTGGTATTGGGTCATTCTGTGGTTGAATGTAATTGAGGAGTCTGCCTGTGGGGAGGATGGCTGGATTGGGAGGATGACTTGTGGGAACACTTATAGCTCTAGGATTCTGTGATTTTTGTCCTGGAGGATTTGAACTACTGTGTGAATTTCCTATTCCCTGCTCATTGAGGTTGCACATTTTGAACCCCACCCCCAACCCCAGGTGATTCCAATTCAAGAGGCCTAGACAGCCTAGACAGTTAGTGGCACTTGAACTTCCCAGGGTTGCACATATCAAGGATTGATATTAATCATTAACATGATCATGTTTATCCAGGCAAACAAATGACTAGGAATAGAAACATGCATTTGACAGGTGGCCCTACATGGAGACCAATTGCATTCATAGGTTGAAAGGTGAAATATCTCAAAGTTTAATGAGTGAATTGTGTCTTGAATGTGGAACCGGAGTTTAAATTTAGTTTTATGATGTGCACACCAACCTAACTTTTCTTTTTCATACTTGTTGTCTCTTAATTTATGAGTGGATTGATAAGATGATTTGGCGTAATTAATAGGCTTAATTTATGGCACAGTAGAATGTATGTGTTTTGCATTTACAAGTGAAAGCATGCCTCATCTTACTCAAGCACTGATGGGAAAAGGAGGATTATTTTACAGGGGTCAAATGAGAAAAGATGTCAATATAGACATAAATTGGGGTTCTCCTGTTTCTAATAAACTGGACAGTTAGAATTGCAAAAGCTGTTTTGTAATTACAAATCCTCTGATGAAAAATGTTTGTATATTTCAGCATGATTCTTAATATTTCCCTAATGCTTTTCTTCATAGCCACGGGTCAGACAGAGTGGAATACAAGATAGCTGTCCTTGGGCGGAGATAATCCACATTCAATTCAAACAATAGATTTGGAGACCTTTAATTACCTTGACTTTTTTTTTTTTTGAGATATAATTTACATACATTTTATGAGTTTTAGATATACAACATAATGATTTGATATTTGTGAATATTGTGAAATGACTAGTTAACATCCTTCACCACACGTAGTTACAAAATTTTCTTTTTCTTGTGAAAATTTTAAGAACTTTTAGGATCTACTTTTAAGATCATTTGAGATCTACCTTGACTATCAATCCTTTTGTCTCCCTTTGTCTGCTTATAGAATTCTCTTCTAGGACATTAGGTCATCCACTGAATTGTTAATTCAGGAGTATTTATTTAATGTATGCTACACATGGCACAGCATGTTGTTTAAAGATGTATTAGATTGTCCTCACGGATTATCCAGTCTGGAAAGAAGATGTAGCAAAACCTGGTGTACTTTCCAGGTGATTGAAGGCAACCCTTCCAGTTTAACAACCACTCCTAGGATGCTTCTTTGTAGGGTGTCTCAGGGATTCCCTATGTCTTCCCAGTCTTGACACAGATCTATCAGAATTTCTCTGCTCCATAAAGTTTTCCGGTCAGCCTCACACTGCTGCCATGATAATCTTCCCAAAGCACAGATCTGATTAGGTTACTATTACTCAGTGCAAAGATTCATTGTCCCACAAGAAAATTCTCAGCATTCCTTGCCAGGCCTTCCATAAACTGGCCCCTAAATCCCTAAAACTGACACTGGCTCTTTTATTACACACATTATTCAGCCACCAAAAATACTATGGAATCTATCTCCCTCCTGCCCCCATCAATCTCTACACATCAAAATATTATCCCTCATTTAAGATCTAGCCAGTAAAACTTCTCAGCCTTCCCTGGTCTTCTAGAGTCATCCACTTCTTTCTCTCTTCTTCTGTTATAGTTTGTTATGTATTCCACCTGTTTTTCTGACTCTATTGTGAACTCCTTCAGCTCAAGGAAGGAGTCTGGTGTATTTCCTTACCTCCTCATCTGTGTAGTATGCTTATAGTTTTCTCCACTCTCACTGAATTGAATTAAACTCTTTATTATATTTTAGATGGACTAATCCAGTGTATAGATTAATCACATCTGTTATTTGTATATCTTTCAAAACCAATCAAGAGTTTTACAAGTTCAGTTCAGTTCGATTTTTTATTGAGATGCACAAACCACATCGCCAGATTCTTGTAACAATTTCAGGTAAGAAAAAATGTAGAATATGTCCATACCCTTGAGAAGCTTATAGTTCAGTGGAGAATAGAGAATGGATTCTTGGGAAGTTTCTGGATGTTGTTTCATCAGAATGATGGGGCATTGTAATACAGCAAAATCAAGTATTTGAAGTATTATGAAGTAGTTAGCACCTAGTAGATGCCCAGTGAATATTATACAGGGTGGATGGATGAATAGGGGGAAGAAGAAAGGAGGAATCCTTTAGTTTATAATTTATCAATTGCAGTGTTTACTTCAAGGTATAATAATTTTGAAGATAATTTACTCAAGTATTGATTCTCACGCTTGTGTATAAAATGTGTTGCTCTTCATCTAGGAAGAGACATACTAGGTCTCCATCTGTAGAAATTGCATTAATTTCCTGGCTGTGGTGTTGTGTTTGCTTCATTTCATCAGCATTCTCTTCTCAGGCAAGCTCTGTTCTGAGGACACACATTTCCCCGGGGTGGGGGTGGGGGAGGACTTCAGCTGTCTGGGGACGGTGATGAAGGGGACTGTCTCACACTGATTCAGCACTTATGATCTCATTCTCTACCCGGATAGCCAGTTGGCCTGGGCTTATAGGATGAGTTCTGAACTATTTCTCAACCATGTGGCTTTTGTGTGTCTTTCTTCACTTGATTTTAAATAGCAATTTGAATTGAAAAATGGATAAATTCTATGATTTTAGTCCAACAGTTATATTTCCTTACTCTTTGATTTGGGATTGCCTAGTGCATTTATTCAAATATTAATAGTTTTAGAAACTTTTTTGAAAAGCCTAAGGTGATATATAAGGAAAAGCATTGATATTACTTCTATTTTTCCCATCTTGCTGAGGTAGACTAGGGCTCAGTGGAAATAAAGTGAGACATTCCAAGGGGTTGCTTTATCTTAGGCTAATCTTGGGATGAATTTATATTGACATTACTCTTAAATTTGTATCCTGCTTTTTAATGAACAAATGATCCCCCTCTTTTTAAGCAATATTCTATTCACACTTGGAGACTGCCTTTTCCACTAAAATGAGTAATTATTAATCATTACAGAGCTGGGGAAGGGGCGAATCAACCATGAATTTACTATAGAGAAATATTCTCTTTTGGTTATGCCTTTGCATTAGCTTGGGCTGAATTTCTTGAGGGCAGACCTAATCTTATTTATCTTCTTATCATTTTTGTTAGACCTGAGGTAAGAATAAAGACTTATTGAGTTGCATTGGTTTAAAGTAACATGTGTAATATGGCCCCGGTGCCATATGGGAGAATTGCTTCCCAACCAGTGGTGGCTGAGAGAATCTTAGGCAGTGGTTGCATTAGAAAGGAGAGGATAGGGGACTTGTTTTAAAGTTGCTTTTACATGAGGGTACCTGGCTGGCACAGTTGGTTAAGTCTCCACTTCTAGGTTTTGGCTGGGGTGGTGATCTCAGGGTCATGGGATAGAGCCCTGCATCCACCCCAGGGTTGGGCTCTGTGCTCAGTCTGGAAGCTGCTAAAGTTTTTTTCCTCCTTCTCCATCTGCCCCTCCTCCCTGCTCTCTCTCTTTCTTTAAAATAAATAAATCAATTGAAAAGAAAAAGAATAAAGTTGCTTTTACATGCAGGCACACTCTTTATACATCAATACAAATCGTGAAAATTTCTAAAGGTGTTTCCATTCACACATTTCACAGAGGAAGAACGTTAGCTGCCCATATATATCAAAGCACATTATCATGACTTTTGCCTGGAGTGGCTTTAGAAGACTGTGAAGCATGAGGGGTGGGGGTGGTGCTACAGCATCCTCCAAGCTAACCCTTGCCCTTGCTTGGCATCGCCACTGCTCCCAGCACCTCCTACATTCTATTGTCAGGATGTTCATCACTTATGATGTATTGTGAATTGCTGAAACATCAGACAAATGCATCTCCTCATGGAAGTGCAGAGATGCATTGCCAAGGCAAATTTCATTTAAATTGTGATCAGAATACTTCAGGTTATTTGTTGTTGTGGATGTAGTGATGGCTAGCCATCAGTGGTCAGGTGGCCAGATGGAAAGGACACTGGACTAGGAGTTGGACAATTGCAGGTTCCTTAATCTCTCTGGATCTCAGTGTCCTCCCTTGTGGAAACGGGGCTGGGGACAGGGCAGATGAGATCAGGCCCTCAGTGTAGAATTATGGTCACATCATTTTTATAAGAGCTCATCACAATCTGTAATATTTGTGTACAGAATTGCTTTTGTTACAGGACATCTGTGTTACCTATGATCTCAGTTTGCCTTGTAGCTTGTCTCTCACACCCTGATCTGAGTCCTTGATCCCTTAAGTAAATCACATTAGTGTTTCTGTAGCCAAATAGATGCCTGTTCCCAGAACTAAGTGGAATAAATAAAGAGCCTTGATCGCTTTGCATCTGTGCACATGAGGTTTGCCACCGTGTGAGTTCAGTCAGATCAGATGGCTGCCAGGGGAAGGAGAGAAAGCTTGTGTGGTTCTCAGACAGAGACTCTGGGTTTTGGGATGCTAGATGATCCATCACCACCTTGTACATAGTACTTGTTGTAGTTTTGCACCACCCCACTCCCCGAGTTCTTCCTCCTTCATTTCCAGTTCTTTGCTGATTGCATCATCTCTACTGTTTCCGAGATGGGCTGCTGATAAGCTGTCACCAAGCCCAGTGCTGCACAAGAGGTGGGCAGTGGGACATGTCACAGGGAAGATAGGAACAAGACCTCTTGGAGGGTGTATTGTTCAGTCCAGCTTAAGCATGTTTCCCCGAGTAGGAGTGCAGATGGTCCCTGCACACGGCAGCCTGGGCAGTCTGCTCTGGAGGGCAGGGAGGTTCCTGTACTCAGCTTCCAAGACCGTGTGCTCACTAGGCCTCCCTGGTTTTCGATTCTTGATCTGACACTTGGGTTCTTTGTGCTGTGCCCAGCACTTTGGGAGGGCCACATTGTATAGACTGCCTTGCACTAGTTGTGATTCTTCTCTTGATGCTGCCTCTTGGATTAATCCTTCTATTGCCACATTTTGCAGTCTGAGGGATGCTTCCCGGACTCTGGAGGTGTTCCTGGGGGGCTGTTCTCAGAAGGAGCATGGGACGACTGCTGTCACCCACAGGCCTGCAGAGGAGAGGGTTGACACTGTCAAGATGCCCCCTTAAACGCACACCACCTGTACTCAAGGTGAGCAGGTCCTTTGGCAGGTGTGATGTTGTTCTGGGCTCCAAGCACTGGAGAGTTGCTTGTGATAAGGCTTTGTGTGGATGATTAGCACCAAGTGCATCTCGAAGAGTGAAGGTTGCATGACAGAGCATACTGGGTTGGCTCTGCAAAGGGATTCTGGTCCGGACCCAGTCCATCTTTGCTTTCTCAAGGTGTAATTTAATTTTGGTTTTGTCTTTATAAAGTTTTCATCTGTATGAAATGTAAGGTCCGTAAGATTCTCCATTAGGACATCGCGTTCTGGTGTCTTCTCTGCTGGTTTGCTTTTCCTGTCGCAGAAAATTCCCCGCTCCTGCTGCTATCATTTCACACCCAAAGAGGGCATTCTAACCTTAAAAGAAGTTCAGCTCAGCAGTGAGCCTGCCATTGCCTTTCTCTCTAAACTTAGAGTTTGCTCACTCACTTGGCTTCTCAGGTGTTTTGGCTCCAGGGAAGAAATAGTCATGGTTCACATTTATTTAATAAAACCATTATGAAAACGAACGCAACCCGAGCGCACACTGGGACAGAGCAGGACCTGGCTGCTTGCTTTCCCACCGAACCTTGCTGGGTCCCTGTAAATTTTTGGAGCTGTCACTTGTGAGCTGTTTTCACTGAGGGAGAACTTCCGTGAGGCTGGGGACTTGGCAGGCCAGCTGGCTGATCCTTTGGGTGTTCTTTCAGCATTGTCTGCAGTGAGTGTGGGAGTCAAAGGCCCTTCAGTGCAAAGATAATGCCAGCTTGTTCCCTGGAACCCTAAAGGAGCCGGAGTCAAAGGGGCTTTTTGTTTCACCGACAGAAAAACCCACAGGAAATCCCAGCTTCAGAGATTCCTATGCGGTCTCACTGTTCCATCAGATCTGACTGTGCTTAGGCCTCCTTTGAGAGAGGCAGTAACCCGTACAAAATAATAAATAAATGAAAGGATGCCATTCACGGTGGCTGGGGGTCAAGGGCACATGCCATGTACACTAGCATGCAGGTCAGGCACCTGGCTTAGACCCCAGTGCCCGGGCTCTGAGCAGTGAGCTCTTGGCTAGCAGGTTGAAGGGGATAATAGCCACATCCTACTGTTAGGGGAATCGACTGTGGTCATGTGAGTAAAGATAGGAGGACAGTGTCTCATCACAGGCACTTGTATTATTACTATTACTATTACTATTATTATTAATAAGCTCTTATTAGATTTCAAATCTCTAACAGCAGTTTTGTCACTTACTAAGTATATTCCCCTTGTCTGTAAGCTGGGCAGTGATTATGCTTATTTTGTAGGACCGATGTGAACATTACATGAGATAATGTACACAAAGGGCTTAGGGAAACAGTAGCAAGTTAAAATAGGGGGCTGCAGCCCTTAGGTGTGCAGGTGATGTCCTGCCCAGCGTCCCGGGTAAGAGGTGAGTGGGGTCCACACCCAGGCTGGGTCCCTGTCCTGAGGAAGGCCTGCCTTTTCCTAATTCATCAGCTCAGAGGGGCCACCTTTTTCTAGTCTGGTTTCCCAGGGGGGCATCTTTTCATCATTCATCACCCCGGAGGAGGTACTTTTTAAAAAATTTGCCCAGTGGTACCATATGTGCCAGCTGTGGCCCTGTCAACAAGAGAATGGTGCTATTATCAATTTAGCAGACGGGGCCTTCTGGAGGGAGTGTGTGGCCTGCTTTACCCAGCTTCATCTTGCTCACTTTGCTGTAATTTCAATGATGTGATTACCATGGTCAGAGCAACAATTTTGCCATTTCCTCAATTCTAAGTTTTTTGTAGGATTTTCCTTGAGGTCAAGAGCTATCGTCCTCCGCCTTCCAAGGCCCCCTTCCTCACCACTGCCCTGCACATGGCCTCCAGAAAGGACACAGGTTGGAAGAGATTGGGTCAGAGTGTAGGCTGGGTGCTGGTTGTTGACTCCTGGTCCCTTACCCGCCCTTCTGTGCTTTGCTCTTTACTGCTGAGGCTGGGAGTCTGAAAATGGCACATCCCTGGCTCCCTACCCGTTACTCTGTCAACAAGAGGCCCTTGTGGGACACCAGAGGCAGGAGGAAGAGAAAAGTTTCTGGATTCTGGGTTTTTCAGTGGGACAGCTGCAGACATGTGCTGTAGCAGTGGGAAGGCTGGGTGATTTGGGACTCCAATAGCCCTGACAGGGAGCCTCTTTTCCCAGGCTCCAGAGCCAACCCACACAGCCTCTTCTGCTACAGCAGACTGAGCAGGCTCCAGGACGCAGCCCAGGAGCAACAGCCTCGGCTCTCTAGCTATGATCCTTCTTCCTCCTTGTTCCTGCTTTTCCTTCTCCTTCATTCTCTAACAATTTTTTCCACACTTTTATGACCAGTGCCCTGTATTAAATGTCCTCTGGTGGGTACTTGGAGTGGTCTCACTTTTTCTACTCAGTGTATGGATTCCATGGATTCTAAATCTGTTGGGTGCTTAGGGCCTGGTGTACTCCCTAGGATCTTATAGCACATGGACCCTTCCTCTCTGTTTCATTTTCATCACACATGTCAGGGTTACTTTGATAGCCTTTAAAATAAGTTTTCAGCTCTAGCCTCTTCCTAATCACAGTGGTCAGATTAATTTTCTAAAACTCTAGTTCACTTGGGTCACACTTCTACTCCAAACCCTACGGTTTTTATGGCAGCCATTTAGCAAAGGTACAGTCACCTGTGACCTAAACCCCAATGTGAGAACACTACCAGGGACACCTCTTTGCAATCCTAGTAAGGGAGAAAGAGGGAGAAAGAGGGTCATTCCTTCACCCTGGCTGGGAGGAAGGGAGTTAGCTCAGTGATAGACACACCAGTAGTCACACTGGTATGAGGAAGATTTCAAAGCCTGCCTGTGGCTGCCTCCTCCCCTCACTGGTTTGTTTGTTTGTTTCTTTTTAAAGATTGTATTTATTTTTGAGAGAGAGCATAAGCATCAGCAGGGGGAAGGGGAAAGGGGCAGAGAGAAGGGGCAGAGGGAGAGGAGTAGCAGACTCCTTGCTGAGCAGGGAGCCCGAGACGACTTGGGGGCTTAATCCTAGGACCCGGGGATCATGACCTGAGCCAGAGGCAGAGACTTAACTGACTGAGCCACCCAGGTGCACCCCTCTCACTGGTTTCTTGTTCAAGTCCAACTGCATTGCATTGGCCCCTCTGCCTCTCCTGGAGGGCAAAGTTCAGTTTGTAAGCTCTGCCCAATATTCTGGGAAGTTTAAATCTCATATAGCTTCTTATAAACTGATGGAAATATCTGTACTGTGAAGAGTGCAGATGAGCTGTAAGCCTAGATAAGATTGCTTGGGAGGGGAGTTTTTCACCCAGAGGTTTTCTGACTTCCTTGAAGTAATGTTTTTAAGAAATTCCATATTGAAGAGGATGGGAAGATGTCTTAAGGGGAATGACTGGGACATTATGGGGTCACTTGGAAGAAAAATAATACAGGTAATGTTCAAACATAGTTTTATTGTTTCTGTATAAAAAAACCAAAATATAGGCATTGTAAAAAAAAAAAATCAAGCAACCCTGAAAAATATATCAAGAAATGATCACTGAAGTCCCACCTTCCTCACTTTTAAAGATTTTATTTATTTATTCATGAGAGGCAGACAGAGAGGCAGAGACACAGGCAGAGGGAGAAACAGGCTCCCTGCAGGAACTCGATGCTGGACTCAATCCCCGGAGCCAGGATCACACCCTGAGCCACCCAGGGGTCCCCTCACTCTTCATTCTTTAGTGAACATCCTTCTAGAAGGTTCTCAGAGCCTGTGTTATATACACATACAGTTTTATAGAAATGGGACCATGTTATATCTCGTTTTTTAACCTAATTTTATCCTACTTATTAGTATAGCACAGAAACGTTTTCATGTCAACAAATGTTGCTTTACATGATCATTTTGAATGGCTACACAGTAAGTTGCATGTTTATACTGTGATTTACTCATGCTTTTCTTAAGTTCTTGGATTTAAGATGACACTGATGCCATAGTGGATATTCCCAGATACTAGCGCCTTAAGACATCGGAAGTGTAGTTCTCTTGAAGTTCAGATTCACCCTCCATTTACTGGTGAGTGGAGGCACCGGACTTGGCTGGAGGGGCTGCTCTGCCTTACATGGCCATTACAGACTTGGGTTGACAAAGGCCCCACCACCTTTGGTATGTGGCTTCCAAAGTTGGTCTGGCCTTTGCCACCCAGCTAGCAGAGAGTGGAAAAGAGAGAAGACTTCACCAGAGGTTTTTAGGGGTGCTGCTTCTGTCCACACTCCATTGGCCAGGGTCAGTCACATGGCCACGCACAGCTGTGAGAGAGGCTGGGGATGCAGGAGACAAGGGAAAAAGGCTTGGTGAACAATGGCCAATCTCTGCCACAGCTTTCCCTTCTGGTCACCACATCCCTGTTTCACTCTTGCCCTCACATTTCCACTTACCCCTCCCAGAAGGAGACACCAGAGTCCCATGCAGCCATTGAGTCTGGATCACTCTGTCGGGTCTCTGGCTGAGGTACAGTCTTCTCTACATTCAAATGAGGATCTTCATGCTTTTGTGACTTGTGATTTAAAAAAGAAAAGTGTTATTTGCTTTCTTCCAACCTCTCTCAGTTTTCAGTGGTGGAGCAGAGACAGCATAAGAGCACTAAAAACTCCCACTTGGAGCAGGGTAAAATAGGGTATTCACAGCAGTCATGGGTGCAAAGCAATTATGAGAGCCTTTGGTAGGCAAGGTAGAGGCCTCCAACCCGGGGGAGGGAGAACTTTCTCCATTAGACCTTGATTCTGCTCTCTGGGAGGAAATCTCTTATTGATTGGTCTCCATGGTCTGTCCTGCCAAGTTCGTCTTTGTCTTTTACTCTCCATGGCAACATTTGAAGCAGTTGCTGGGGAGTCTGCCATCTTCATGAGGGTGTACAGAGCTTTTGGTGCCCTCTGTTTGGTGGCCTGAAATTTTGAAAGCTCTTACAGACTTTTAAATTTATTTAAGTTCAAGCCCGTGGTTTCTCAGGCTATACATTTCTGTCAAAAACTTAGTGGGGTTCTTTTCTGTTTTCTTCCATTAAATTCCTTATACCAATAACTAATCCCAAAGTTTTTTCCTAGACTTTATTATCAAGCTTGATTTGTTGCATTACTTTATCACCCCATGCCCTTCTTTCTCAACTAAATGGTGATTACTTTCAGGCCCGCAAGCTCAGATGGGAATGCAACACTCTTAATCTTTGCCACAGGGCTGAGACTTTGGGCCTTTGTCACTCAAGCTTCTTCAATCTTATTTCTTACTTTGATATTTACTATTTCTTTCATTTTATTTTCATTGGAAAGTTCTACTTTCCAACTCTTTCCCTAGAGCTACAATCATGGTTAAATAGTAGGTCTGCTTTTTAGTTACTGCAGGAGATGATTTTACCAAATATTTTGCCATTGCATAACTTGGGCCTCCATCTTTCCAGCCTCCCAGATCAGTTTCCTTGCTGTCCACTGCCTGATTACTAGGCCAGTGCCACTTGTTTTAGGTCATACCCTACTTTATTTAAGGCAGAAGTCACTGTATTAGTTCACCTGCTGTTGTAATGGAACAATCCTAATTCTCAGTGGCACGTCACTTTCAAAGTTCGTATCTTGCTCATATAAATTACATTTTTTAAATAATAGATTTATTTTTTATTGGTGTTCAATTTGCCAACATACAGAATAACACCCAGTGCTCATCCCGTCAAGTGCCCCCCTCAGTGCCCATCACCCATTCACTCCCACCCCCGCCCTCCTCCCCTTCCACCACCCCTAGTTCGTTTCCCAGAGTTAGGAGTCTTTATGTTCTGTCTCCCTTTCTGATATTTCCTACCCATTTCTTCTCCCTTCCCTTCTATTCCCTTTCACTATTATTTATATTCCCCAAATGAATGAGAACATATAATGTTTGTCCTTCTCCGATTGACTTAATTGACTTACATTTTGAAGCTGGGTTGTTAGTGGTGGTAAAGAGCAGGGTTCTACTCTATTTACTCATTCACGGATTCAGGTAGATCAGATCTCTGTTATCAGCACGTGGCTTCCAAAGTCACCTGGAGAGTCAACAGCTAATCAGTAGACCAAAGAAAAAAGAGTGTGGGACAACTGCAAAGAAGATTGTCATAAGCCAGTAGTGAAAGTGAAGGACATCACTTTTGTCCACAATTTTGTTGACTAGGACTCAGACTTATGGCTACACATAATTTCAAGGGAAGCTGGGAAAGGTAGTCCAACTGTGTGTCCAGGAGAAAAGGGAAATGGGCTGGTGAGCAGGTATCTGTTTCTGCTGTGGTGACTACATAGCAGAGGCTCTTCTAAAAGCCTTAATATATGAGCTCCTTTAATTCTACGTGGTAGAAGCTATTGGCATCCTCATTTTACAGATGGGAAACAGAGGCACTGGGAGATCAAATAGCTACATAGCTCCCCAAAGTTCACATAGCTACTAGTGGTGGAGACAGGAGGCCCTCAGCTCTGGACCTGCAGCCTTATTCACTACTCTAGACTGATAAAATAGAATACAGTTGAACTTAAAAGTGAAATATAAAAATGATAAAAGTGAAGATCACAGATTCAAAGATGAAAAAGAGATTTAAAAGTGATAAATTAAAAAAAATTAAAAAATTAAAAAATTAAAGAAAAATAAATAAAAGTGATAAATTTAAAAATTACATAAAATAAAGAGAAATAACTCTAATTGAGAACCTGAGATACAAACTTAAAAGAATGATACACAGCCTTCAATGTCATATTAGGATAACATGTGATAGATGAAACATAATGGAAAAAGATTAAAGAAAAGTAGAAATTAATAGTGTTTATATGTTGGTAGGAATGCAAACGGCGCAGCTACTGTGGAAAACAGTATGGAGGTTCCTCAAAAAGTTAAAAATAAAATTACCCTATGACCTAGCAATGGTACTATCAGGTATTTACCCAAAGGATACAAAAAATAATAATTCAGAAGGACACACGACCCTGATGTTTATTTTTATAGCAGCATTATCAGCAATAGCCAAATTATGGAAAGAACCCCAAAGCCCCTCAACTGATGAATGATAAGGATGTGATATATATATATATATATATATATATATATATATATGCATGCCATATGATTTCACTCATGTGGAATTTAAGAAACAAAACTAATGAATGTAGAGGGGAAAAAGAGAGAGGTAAACCAAAAAACAGACTTTTAATGATAGAGAACAAACTGAGGGTTGATGGAGAGAGGTGGGTGAGGGATGGGTGATGGATGTTAAGGAAGGCATTTGCTGTGATGAGCACTAGGTATTGTATGTAAGTGATGAATAACTAAATTCTATATCTGAAACCAGTGTTACACAATATGTTAATAAGCTAGAATTTAAATAAAATTTGGAAGAGAAAAAGAAAAAAAGTGTTTACAAAATACATATAAATTGAAATAAATCATCTGGGTGAATAAAATAGTAAAACATTATAAAGGAAGAAAAATGTTACATAAGTGAAAGTAAGTGAAAATAAAAATATTAAGAAAGACAAAGAAAACTTAAGACTCAATATTCAGTAAGATGTAATACATTTATGGCTCAAAACAAAGAAAATACAGTCACACCTCATTTTATTGTGCTTTGCAGATATTGCTTTTTTTTTTAATAAATTGAAGGTTTGTGGCAACCTTCCAATAGATGAATCTGTGGGTAACATTTTTCCAACAGTATTTGCTCTCATCATGTCTTTGTGTCACATTTTGGTAATTCTAGCAATATTTCAAACTTTCTCATTATTTTGTTATGGAGCTCTGTGATCAGTGATTACGACTTGCTGAAAACTCCGATAATGATTAGCATTTTTTAGCAATAAAGTACTTTTAAATTAAGGTATGTACATTGTTTTTTTTAGACACGAGGCATACTTAAACAGACTACAGTACAGTGTGACTACAACTTTTGTATGAATTGGGAAATCAAAAAATTCACTGGACTCGCTTTATTGAGAAATTTCGTTACTGATCTGGAATTGAGCCTGCAAGGTTGTAGAGGTATGCCTAGAGAAATTTCCTAAATGCCAAATAAGATAAAGGTTAAAATAAAAAATACAAAATGATAAATGAAATTCAAAATATAAAAATTACAAATCCTTTAGAAGACTACGGGATTGTACAAATTAACAAGAAAAGAAGAAAAATTAGTGGCAACATAAATCCTGCCCTCACATTGCTCCAATCTGAATTTATGCCTGTGATTGGGGGTCCTTAGTATTTTCAGAATTGAGAACTAGGGGGGAGGGGTAGAGGAAAGGAACGGGGGTCGTCCCTCCTTTACAGGACCTAAAATGCCTAAGTGGAATGATGTCTGCAAATTGGTAGAGTAAGAAGCTCCAAGCCCTTGTTCTCCCATGGAGATGTTCAAAAAGACAAAAACAAACACAATCAATTAGAGACTGGCTAAAATAACTTCACAGGAACTCTGGAAAATAGTCAGAGGTCTACAGCTGCTAAATGAATACCAATTAAGAAAAAACCACATTTAAAATGGTAGGTTCTATGGAATTTAAACAGTAAATGCATAAAGAATCATTATAAATATATGTTAATGAGTACTCAATATATACAGATGAAATCTGTGACATCAGTAACATAAAGGAGGATGGGGCTATGTAGAAGCAGAATTTTTTGTATGCTATAGAAGCTTAGTTGGTATCAATTCAAATTAAATTATTATAACTTTAGGATATAATATGTGATCCTTATGGCAGCGACAAAGAAAGCAACTATGGAGTACAGACAAAAGGAAACAAGAAGGAAATAAAAATATGCTGTTATAAAAAAATCAGCTAGACTCAAAGGAAGACAATAAAGGAGAAAATAAGGGACCAAAAACCTGTGAGACACGAAGACATCAAATAGCAAATGGCAGAAACAAGTTCTTCCTTCTCAGTAATTGTTTTCAATGTGAATAGATTAAATAAACTCACCAAAAGGCAGAGATTGGCAGAATGGAAAAAAGAAACCATGATCCAACTACATGCTGTCTACAGACATGTACTTTAGCTCTAAGGACATACATATGTTGAAAGTAGAAAGCGGGGCGGGGGGAAGATATTTCATGCAAATAGTAATCAAAGGAGACCTGAAACTAATATTAGACAAAATAGACTTTAAGTAAAAAAGTGTTACAGAAAACAGAGAAAGGCACTATATATTGATAAACGGCTTAATTCACCAGGAAGATGGAAGAGTTTTATATCAATATATATCTATTTATCTATGTCTATCAAATATCAGAGGTCCTAAATACAGGAAGCAAACACTGACAGATGTGAAGGGAGAAATAGTTCTGGAATGGAATGCCTGTGCAATGCAGCAAGCAGGCTAGTGCAGCCTCCTTCGTGATTTCCCATCTGTAGGCTTTCAAGCCCCTGTACTTCGTGTGAATTCTGACCTTGGCTGTGCTACTGCGATGAGTTGGTGATGAGCATCCCCACCTTGGTTGTATCATGTCCCACCCTCCTGTCTGGAGGCTTCTCTTTCCTCCAAACCCTGTCCCCTCTAGCAAGCCTTTTGCATGAGTCCAGAATAATGACTTGGATCAATTGCCCGTGGCTTACTGCATACATTTTCTCTACCACTCATTTAGCACGTTATATTTAATATTTGATACTTGTGTTTATATTTTGTCTATTTGTTCATCTCCCCAAACAAATCTTCAATTCTTTGGGGGCTAATGGTTTTTTAGTCACTGGCACTTAGCACTGTAACCTGGATGCAGAATCTTATTTTTTAATTGATTCAATAGATACCTCTTTAAATTAGGCCCGAACACTGATCTTAACCCCAAGTATTAGCTAATGGAAGCATCACAATATAAAGTTGGACAGCCTTGCTAAGCTGTTGAATTTTGTTAGCCTCAGTTTCCTAATGCATTCCATAAACGAAGAGCTGGAATTTGAACCCACATCAACCTGATTCTTTGCTTATTATTATTTTAAAGATCCACATATACTTATAGTTCAATCCTTTAAGTTCTTCATCTAGCGTGTGATGCAAGCTCAAGCCTTTCATTATTTCTCCCCCTCCCCCAGTATTGGTGAGATAGGCAGAATAATGACTCCTCAAAGATTTCTGCACCTGTGAATATGTTACCTTTGTTACCTTACATGGCAAAAGAGACTTTACAGATATCATTAAATTAAGGATCTTGAGATGAGGATACTATTTTGGATTCCCAAATGGGCCAAATGTAATCCTCAGGGTCCTTATAAGTGAAAGAGGGAGGAAAGAGTCAAAGTCAGAGATCTGAAGATGCTCAACTTCTGGTTTTGAAGATGGAAAAAGAGGCCATAGACTAAGGAATTCAGGCAGCTTCTTGAAGCTGGAAAAGTCAGCACTTTGACACCTTGATTTTGGCCCAGTGACTCCCATTTTGGACTTCTGAGTTCCAGAACTGTAAGATAACACATTTGTGTTACTTTGAGTTAGCAAATCTGAAGTAATTTGTTACAGCAGCAATAGGAGACTAATACAATAGTTTTTCTGCTTCCCTTGCTCTCTGGAAGATTTCTGAACTAGTTCTCTAAAATTCCCTCTTTCTCTTCATATTTCTCTCTCCCTCTGTCACCATTCCAAGTCACATTCCAGAGCTCTGTGTCACCACTAGGTTATCACTCTCTCTGGATATGGTAAGGTTCTCATTTCTATTTAAGGCTGTGCTGTGCTAGTGACCTTCCAGGCTGTTTTCTCTTAAAAGGCGGTGCCCAGAAGGGAAAGAATAGTCCATATATGTTCTTAGCAGAACAGGGAGAGGTAGGTCTCCTACCTCCTCAACCTGAATGTTAGGTCCCTTTGATGTGCCATGATAATGCCTAATTTTGATGCTCACATCACATCACACTGGCCACTCAGGTTGAGTTTACTGTTCACTCAACCCCTCAGCTTTTCACATCATATTAAAGCAGAAGGCGTTATGAATTGTTCTTGTATCTTGTAGAATGTTTGCCATCCTGACTCATGTAGTTTTTGGCTCAAAGAGGGAAAAAATGTACTGAATTAATCTCTCCAGGGAAGGATTAAAGACCAGGCTAATAAGGAGAGGCAGATGGAATTCTGAAAGAAAGATGGCAAATTCTAGAGTTAATCTAATTAAAGGTCTATGGGAACTTTGCACTGGTGCATAAATAAAATATGACAATCAGTGTCAGCTAAGAAACTATCAGCAAGAATCGAATCTCAATTTTTAGTATTACATAGAAATGTTATCTATGTTTTTTTTTTTTTTTTTAACAAACTGTGGTGTGATATAAAGGAAGCTGAGAGAAGCAGAGACCAGGGTAGACCCAGCCAGACACAGGATCTGCCCATCCTCTGCCCACCCCCTCCCCACATGCTCTTTAGAGGACATAGGATCTCCCAATCATTTTGCTCTGTGACATTGCCAGCTTGAAGGGTAAAGGGAAATGCTCTTAGGAAGAAGAGAAGGCTTTCATCCTTGCCCAGTCATCTTGGGCTCCGAGGATGACTGGGAACCTGAGAGGGGAGTTCAGGATTAGCTTCAGCAAATGAGGGTGCTAAGGTTATTGAGAATTTCAGAGATGGAACAGGTCTTTCCTTTAAAATTCAGAACAGCTGTGCCCAAACCCTCCGGGCTTCCTAGAATTTGTGTTTAAATGTTTATGTATTCCTATGCAAATATTTCAAACAATGTAGCTAAGATGCTGTACTTCCAAAGTAGGTAAACCAGCTGGCTCCCCTGCATGGTCGCCTGGCACAGCCTGGTTGAGCGAAGACAGGAGTCCATGTCTTGAAGGATGTCCTTACAGAACAACTGGGATTTGGTGCCTTCTAAAAGAAGGAGGAAAGCAATTGGCAAGATTATTTCCATTAACTTTAAGATACCCAAGAGGACCACGGAGGTCTCATTCTCTCTGGTTTAGATAAATCTGGGGCAGTCCAAAGGTTGCCAAGGGATATAGGGAGAAAATTTTAATTTGCACGCTTGAGTTTTGCAGTCTGGCTGACCCCTTTGGAGTTTACTTCTCTTTATATGGCAGAGTCAGGGCTTCAATGCTTCCTTACCTTCAGTGACCTTTCCTTAAACCTCCTATCCCTGATAAGCTTCAGGGAAGTTATTCTGCTTGTATGATCTGTTGTTGTATTAACACACACAGAATAATTGCCATTCAAACTTCCCTTGGATATGCTTCATCCTTGCTGAGTTAAGATCAAATTGCTTTCTACTTCGGTAAATCCAATTCAGATTTCTAACTGACCATAGGTTAAAGTTTTAATTTAAAATTCCTTTTCTTTTAAAAATTAGCAATTCAAATTGCAAAGTTGGTAAGGCAGCCCAGATTCGGAGTTTGTGGGTATTGGCAGGGGTCTTAGCTGTCATCTGTCCTGAGGGATGCTTTGTCGAGCTCTTCTGGGGACAGAATAGCCACTACTTTAAATAGATTGTGTGTAATGATGTAAATGAAAGTGCTTTGTAAATTGTAGAACATTCAACAAATATTAACTATTATTAGCATTTGTAAAGATGCTTTTTCCATTTTTGCCAGCTTTACTTATTATAACAAGTATTTTCCTAACTTGCTTTTTGTGAATATAAGTTAGAATGAATAACTTTATAAATCATTTAGTAACATTTTTCACCTCATGAGGGATGTGGCCCCCAAAGGTGCAAGAGATGGTTTTCAGAGTCACAGGACATAGCATGGAATAGCATTAACTCACAGTCTTACATTTTCTTTCTGCCAAGGAGAAAATCTGTTTGCTGCTAGTGTGTCTTTAACCCTTCTCTAAAACTAATTTCCCTTATAATAAAGATGGAGTTGAGGGGGCATCTGTTCCCAAATCTGACCAACAGCAAAAAAATGCAATTTTTCATTGTTTTTATTTGTATGTACAATTATCTTCTAATAATGGCAAGTGATCATTCATATCCCATTTATAGTAGTGATAACATAAAATGTTCTTTAAAATAGAGGTATTTAAGAAAGGAAATGAGTCAGTTTAAGCAAAAATATAAGGGGGATATTATTACAGGTGGTATTCTGCTGTAATAAGCACCGTGAAGTGATGTTAGGCTGGGTGATGTTTGGGACATGGCTCTCTGTGATACTTGAGAGATGGGTCATTGATCATACAATACAGACAATACAAGTTTCACTCTGCGTCACTTGGCAGTCTTTTAAGGATTTGAAGATAGTACTCATGTTTCCTTCACTAGGGAAGAGTTCCCTCACTCTTCCAATTCTTTCCATGTTCTGTGTATGTTGCCCCCTGCCATAAGTATATATGGGTCTGTCCGTTTCTCTCTTGGGGAAGTTCCCTGTTTGTCATGTGTGTAGTGTACAAAAGCAATCGTTGGTCTTTTCTTCTTCTTTTTTTTTTTTTTTAAGCAGTCCTTGTTCTGAATGCAGTCCTCAAATGAGATGAGAAAGGGGACCAAGGCTCAAAGGAGAGTGGTAGCAATGACACAGAAAAAAGAATCACAGTGAGGGAGATGCCTAGGAATTATTAGGAGGAACAACTGGGTAGAAATTCATGAGTGATGTCCTCAGATGTCTTTATATTGTCTTTATGTTGTGTAAAGTAGGGCTTGTAAGCAAAATGAAATTGACATTTATATCAGATGGTGAGCATGGACAGACTTAATATTCTGGTTGGAAAATCTGCAGGAGTGTCTTTGCAGCTCATTTCTCTGAGCTTGAAAGTTTCTCATCTCTAAGACTGTTCAGTTGATTAAATGAGGGGTTACAAGGGAAAGGCTTTGATAAATAAGGAAGTGCTTTGCAAGTATTTTGCATTAGATCTATTATTACTTTATATTGTTGCCATTGTAACATTTAAATATATTCTATTCTGCATTAATACTTCTCATAGTTGTCTAGCATTTAGTGCTTTATTTAAAGGCTCTGGTGCCCACCCCATGACCCCAGTAGTCTTTCAGTAGAAAGGTCTCACCATTTCTGAGTTTTGTACTTTGATTTATTGTTTGGTTGTCTGGATTTCACCATCTGGAGGTTTTTATCAAGAAGATCCATGGTTGTACTGTATGCAAATCTGTGCATATTGAACAATGACTTTTAATTGTCTTTACAATGTTTGACAACTTGGCTGGGTATAAAATTTTTGAATGCCTCCGCCCATACCCACAAACTATATCAACAGTGTCACTTGCATTTAATGTTACTTTGAGTAACATTGAGTTTTTCTTTTATATAAGTGACTTGAGTTTTCTGAGATTCACATAAGATTCATAGTTTTCTTTGGAGTTCAGTGATTTTACCAAGATATCTTGGTGTTGGTCATAATATTTCAATTTCTTTTCCCCTGTGTGCTGTGTATACCTTTTATCTGCACAGTTTATTGATTTTTTGGTTTGTTTGTCTTTTACTTCATAGATGTTTTCTTTGATTCCCTATTTGTTTTGTCTTCTTGAGCGACAGTTATTGTCCACATGCTTATTGCCCTGTGTGTATGTCATCTTCTCTTTATTTTTTCTTTTCCCTTTTCCCTTGCATTTTGTTATTTTTCTCAAACTGATATTCCAAGTTATTGACTCAATTTTCAACTGGAACTGTACTTCTTGTTGCTTCTGAGATAGCTTTGTTTTATGAATGAACAGAACACCCAGGCAGGCATCAGCTGACTGGTGGGAAATCTTCTTAGGTTATTGTTTTCTAAAAATGTTAATGTTTCTCAAATTAACAGTTGGACTGCAGCTGCTTTCTTCCAAACTCAAGCCTGCCCTCTTAATTTTTCTGAATACAGTATCTTGGAAAAATACTTTCCTTCTCAAGAACTGGAGAGGAATGTATTAATCTTGGTGTCTGCTATTAATTTCATCCAAATTTTACAGTATTTGGCAGCTATTCCTCATTGTTTTGAGAAGCAGCATAGTGTTAAAAACATGACTCTGGAGCATACTGTCTGGGTTTTAATTCCTGCTTTTCTAGTCACCAGCCATGTGAGCTTGGGCAAGTTACTTAACCTCTTGATTGCCTGCTTTTCCTTATTTGTGGACAGAGGCTACTCATAGGGCTGGTATGAGAATGAAAAGAATTAATACCTGTAAAATGTTGATAACTGTACTTGGCATAAATGATAAATAGGCACTTATAAGGGCCCATTAAATGAATATGGCATGTGATCATGCATTGTCAATAAAGTGTTCTCCCCAATTTCTCATGCTTTGTCCATTTTAATAGGATTCACTTGCTTTTATTTCATTTTCTTGCTCTAGAGGTTGCCTGATTTGTTTTGGTCATAACGTGTTTGTTTGAACATTCATTTAGAATTGTACTGAGGATATGTATCTGGCTGACTAATCCATAGCTTTTAGATTCTACTTTTTCCCTTCTTGAAACCAGATCACTTGCCAATCTCTGCTCCTTAGAAGGGCCATGATTTCTCAAAGCCACTGTACATATTTCTGTGATTTTGTCCATGAGTTCCTTTAATACTAGATCATAATTTATCTGACCTCCTATGGGGACATGAACTCATATGAAGTGACGAGGTGTTTTCTTTCCATATTTTTGCCTCTCTTGGGCTTCAGTTCCTCCTAAATTACGCTGTTGTTATTCCTTCCAATCTGAAGATCATTTTCTTTCATAGAGGTGAGGGCTGAACATTTGATCTGTGTAATTCTGCACTGTCTTCTCTCTTATCTACTACCTTTGTGCCCTAATTTGGGAGCCTGTTCCTGCTTGCCTAACTTTCTTTCCCAGGTTTTGTTTGTCCCTTTGAAGCACAAGTTTTTCTCTTATGAGTGTGGAGGTATGTTTTCCTCTACTCTTCCTGGTTCTTTGGCTGATTTAATAATCAAATTAACATAGGACAGATTAACAGGAGAAAAGCAAATTTAATTATGTGTGTATGGGGGCCCCATGAGAATATGAGATCCACAGGCAATCAGGCAATTGAAGCTTATATGCCATTCTGAGCTAAGGGGAAAGAGGTGGGGGTCTGGGATCACAAAGAGGAGGAAGGCAATTCACAGGTTGCCATGAAGAGATGATGGGACACAGAGAGGTATTTGATCTCCAGGCCCTGCCCAGTTTCCCACCAGCATACCACACCTAGGCCTAGCCTCTGTAGTTACCTATGGTGATAGTTCTCTTCCTGGACCTGACCTTCTGTCTAGATTCTTTTAGGCAGTTAAGAGAGAGGTAAAAGTTTTTCTTGACTCTTTTGGGTCTTGATTGCCTGCAGCTCAAAATAATCCATGTGCTAAAGTGGCATATTTTGGGGACACTTGATCTGAACCCTTCTCTGTTCTTAGTATATTTACAGAAGGTATATAACTCATTCTGGCCTTTAGTATTTTTGATTTTTTTCTTATTGCTTTGTGATCCCTTGTCCTTACTCATTATTTCCTTTCTGCTTAAATTTTTCTCCTGCTTATCTTTTTTAAATTAAGTTTTAAAATTCCAGTATAGTTAACATATAGTGTTGTATTAGTTTCAGGTGTACAATATAGTGGTTCAACAAATCTATACATTATTCAGTGCTCATCTTGATAACTGTACTGTTAATCTCCATCATCTATTTCACCCATCCCCCCACCAGCCTCCCCTCTGGTAACCATCAGTTTGTTCTCTAGAGTTAAGAGTCTATTCCTTAGTTGTTT
This sequence comes from Canis lupus baileyi, assembly GCF_048164855.1. Classification (NCBI taxonomy): domain Eukaryota; kingdom Metazoa; phylum Chordata; class Mammalia; order Carnivora; family Canidae; genus Canis; species Canis lupus. The sequence continues at coordinate 8,800,509 of NC_132841.1, read as the reverse complement.
CTCTCCTTCTCTCTCTTTTCCCCCTTTACTCCCTTGTTTTGTTTCTTAAATTCCACATTTGAGTGAAATCATATGGTAGTTGTCTGTGTCTAATTTATTGCACTTAGCACTTTATAGCTCCATCCATGTTGTTGCAAATGGCAAGATTTCATTCTTTTTGATGGCTGAGTAACATTGTATATGTATACAACACATCTTCTTTATCCGTCCATTTATTGATGGACACTTGGGTTACCTCCATAATTTGGCTACTGCAAATAGTGCTTTGATAAACATAGGAGTGGATTTATTCCTTTGAATTAGTGTTTTTGTATTTTTGGAGTAAATACCTAGTAGTGTGATTACTGGATTGTAGGCTAGTTCTATTTTTAACTTTTTGAGGAACTTCTATACTGTTTTTCACAGTGGCTGTACCAGTTTGCATTCCTGCCAACAGTGCATGAGGGTTCATTTTTCTCCAAATCCTTGTCAACACTTGTTGTTTCTTGGATTTTTGATTTTAGCCATTCTGACATTTTAGCCAAAGTGAGGTGGTATCTCATTTTAGTTTTGATTTGCTTTTTCCTGATGATGAATGATGCTGGGCATCTTTTCATGTGTCTATTGGTCATTTCTATGTCTTCTTTGGAGAAATGTCTGTGCTTGTCTTCTGCCCATTTTTTACTTGGATTGTTGATGTTGTTGTTATTATTATTATTATTATTTGGTGTTGAGTTGTATACATTCTTTACATATTTAGGATACTAACCGTTATTGGATGTATCATTTGCAAATATCTTCTCCCGTTCCATAGGTTGCTCTTTAGTTTTGTTGGTTGTTTCTTTCACTGTATTGATGCTTTTTATTTTGATGTAGTCCCAATTATTTATATATGCTTTTGTTTCCCTTGCCTCAGGAGATACATCTAGAAAAAATGTTGCTACAGACAATGTTAGAGTAATTATTGCCTGTGCTCTTTTCTAGGATTTTTATCGTTTCAGGTCTCACATTTAGATCCTTAATCCATTTTAAGTCGATTTTTTGTGTATGGTGTAAGAAAGGTGGTCCAGTTTCATTCCTTTGCATGTAGCAGCCTATTTTCCCCAACACCATTTGTTAACAAGACTTTTTTCCATTTCATATTCTTGCCTCCTTTGGTGAAGATTAATTGACCATATAACCATAGGCTTATTCCTGGGTTTTCTATTCTGTTCCACTGATCTATGTATCTATTTTGTGCCCGTGCCATACTGTTTTGATAACACAACTTTGCAATATACATTGATATCTAGAATTGTGATACCTCCAGTTTTGTTCTTTTTCAAGATTTCTTTGGCTATTTGGGTCTTTTGTGGTTCCATACAAACTTTAGGATTGTTTGTTCTAGTTCTGTGAAGAATGCTGTTGGTATTTTGATAGGGATTGCATTAAATCTATAGATTGCTTTGGGTAGCATAGACATTTTAACAATATTTGTTTTTCAAATCCATGACCATGGAATGTCAAATCCATGAGCATGGAATGTCTTTCTTTGTGTCGCCTTCAATTTCTTTCATCAGGGTTTTATAGTTTTTGGAGCACAAGTCTTTCACTTCCTGGCTTAGGTTTATTCCTAGGTATTTTATTATTTTTGGTGCAATTATAAATGAGATTATTTTCTTAATTTTTTTTTCTGCTGATTCATTATTGGTGTATAGAAATTCAAGAGACTTCTGTACTTTGATTTTGAATCCTGAGACCTAACTGAATTCATTTATGAGTTCTAATAGTTTTTGGGTGGAGTCTTTAGGGTTTTTCATATAGAGTATCATGTGATATGCAAATGGTCAAAGTTTTATTTCTTTTTTGCCAATTTGAATGCACCTTGTTTCTTTTTCTTGTCTGATTGCTATGGCTAGGACTTCTAGTACTATGTTGAATAGAAGTAGTGAGACAGGACATCCTTGTCTTGTTCTTTTTTTTTAAGATTTAATTTATTTATTCATGAGGGGGAGAGAGAGAGAGAGAGTGAGAGAGAGAGGCAGAGACACAGGCAGAGGGAGAAGCAGGCTCCACACAAGGAGCCTGACATGGGACTCGATCCCGGGTCTCCAGGATCAGGCCCTGGGCTGAAGGTGGTGCTAAACTGCTGAGCCACCCGGGCTGCCCCATCTTGTTCTTGATCTTAGGGAGAAAGCTCTCTTTTTTCCACCAGTGTGTATGATGTTACTTGTGGGTTTTTCATATAAGGCCTTTATTATGTTTATATATGTTCTCACTAACCTTACTTCATTGAGGGTGTTTATCATGAATGGATGTTGTACTCTGTCAGATGGTTTTTCTGCATCTATTGAAATGATCATATGGTTTTTATCCTTTCTCTGATTGACCTCATGTATCACATTGATTGATTAGCAGATATTGAACCAACCTTGCATCCTGGGAATAAGTCCCACTTGATCATGGTGCATGATATTTTATTTATTTTTATTTTTATTTTTATTTTTTTTTATAAATTTTTTTTTTTTATTTATGATAGTCACATACAGATAGAGAGAGAGAGGCAGAGACACAGGCAGAGGGAGAAGCAGGCTCCATGCACCGGGAGCCCGACGTGGGATTCGATCCCGGGTCTCCAGGATCGCGCCCTGGGCCAAAGGCAGGCGCCAAACCACTGCGCCACCCAGGGATCCCTGGTGCATGATATTTTAAATGTATTGTTGGATTTGGTTTGCTCAAACTTTGTTGAAAAGTTTTGCATCTATGTTCATCAGAGATAATGGCTGTAGTCATTTCTTTTGTAGTGTCTTTATCGGATTTTTATATCAGGGTAATGCTAACCTCATAGAGTGAATTTGGAAGTTTTCCTTCCTTTTCTATTTTTTGGACTAGCTTGAGAAGGATAGGTATTAACTCTTCTTTAAATGTTTGGTAGAATTCACCTGTGAAGCCATCTGGTCCTGGACTTTTGTTTGCTGGGAATTTTTTGATTATTGATTCAATTTCATTGCTGGTAATTGGTCTGTTCAAACTTTCTTTCTACTTCAGTTTTGGTAGGTTATACGTTTCTAGGAATTTATCCATTTCTTCCAGTTTTTCCAGCTTGTTGGAAATATATATAAGTCGGCTATATGCTCAACACGGGGCTTGAACTCATGACCCCAAGATCAAGAGTCACATAAAATTTACCCACTGAGCCAGCCAGGTGCCCCTGTTGGAATAAATTTTTGACAATATTCTCTAACAATTGTTTGTATTTATTTGGTGTTGGTTGTTATTTTTCCTCTTTTGTTTTTGATTTTGTTTCTTTGAACCCTCTCTGTATTTTTTTTGAAGAGTCTTGAAAGAGGCTTATCAATTTTGTTGATGTTTTCAAAGAACCAGCTCCTGGTTTCATTGATTTATTCTATTGTCTTTGTAGTTTCTATATCACTTATTTCTACTCTAGTAATCTTTATTATTTCCTTCCCTCTGCTGGTTTTGGATTTTTATTGTTTTTTTTTTTTTTAATAGCTCCTTTAGGTGTAAGGTTAGGTTGTTTATTTGAGACTTTTCTTGCTTCTTGAGGTAGGCCTGTACTGCTATAATCTTTCCTTTTAAAAGCACTTTTGCTGCATCCCAAAGATTTTGGACCATTGTGTTTTCATTTTCATTTGTCTCCATGTAGTTTTTTATTTCTTTTTTGATTTCTTGGTTGACCCATTCCTGTTTAGTAGCATGTTATTTAACCTCCAGGTATTTGTGCTCTTTCTACAATTTTTTTTCTTGTAGTTGATATTGACTTTCATAATGTTGTCAGAAAAGATGTATGATATGACTTTGATATTTTTGAATTTGTTAAGACTTGTTTTGTGGCCTAATATGTGATTTATTCTGGAGAATGCTCCATGTGCACTTGAAAACAGTGTGTATTCTACTCTTTTAGGATGCAATATTCTCAATATGTCTGGTAAATGCATCTGTTCCAGTTTTTCTTTCAAAGCCACCATTTTCTTGTTGATTTTCTGCTTGTAAAATTTATCCATTGATGTAAGTGGGGTGTTAAAGTCCCCTGCTATAATTGTATAATATTGATTAGTTCCTTTAAGTTTCTTATTAACTGTTTTATGTATTTGGTGTTTCCATGTTGGGTACGCAAATATTTAAAATTGTTATATGTTGTTGGATTGTCCCCTTTATTAGTATATGGTGTTCTTTTTTGACTTTTGTTATGGTCTTTGTTTTAAAATCTATTTTGTCTGCTATAACTGTTGGTACTCCATCTTTCTTTTGACATACATTTGAATGAAAAGTGTTTCTCCATTCCCTCACTTTCAATCTGCTGGTGTCTTTAGGTCTGGAATGAGTTTTGTAAGCAGATTATAGATGAGTCTTGTTTTTTACCCATACTGTCACCCTCTGTTTTTTTTTTATTGGAGTGTTTGGTACATTTACATTCAAAGTAATTTTTTTTAAAGATAATTTTTTTATTTATTCATAGAGACAGAGAGAGAGAGAGAGAGAGAGGCAGAGACACAGGCAGAGGGAGAAGCAGGCTCCATGCAGGGAGCCCGACGTGGGACTCGATCCCGGGTCTCTAGGATCACGTCCTGGGCTGCAGGCAGCACTAAACCGCTGGGCCACCAGGGCTGCCCTCAAAGTAATTTTATACAAATAGAAATAGATATGTATTTGTATGTATTTTATACAAATACAAATAGATATGTATCTATTTTTGGCATTTTATTGCTTATTTTGTGGTTGTTTTTGTAGGTTAGCCCTGGTCCTATATTTTCTTGCTCTCTTTCATGGTTTGTTGGTTGAATACTTTCTTTCTTTCTTTCTTTCTTTCTTTCTTTCTTTCTTTCTTTCTTTCTTTCTTTTTTTCTTTCTCTTTCTTAGATTTATTTATTTGAGAGAGAGAGAGAGAGAGCGAGCGCACACACATGGGATAGGGGCAGAGGGAGAGGGAGAGGGAGAGGGAGAGAAAATCCCAAGCAGACTCTGCACTGATCATGGAGCTCAACACAGGGCTTGATCTCATAAGCCTGAGATCACAACCTGAGCTGAAACCAAGAGTTAGACAGACACTCAACTTACTACACCACCCAGGTGCCCCATGGCTTTCTTTAGTGATATATTTAGATTCATTTTTCTTTATTCTTTCCATATTTATTACTGGTTTTTGTTTTTTGGTTACCATTAGGTTTGTATAGAAATACATGTAGCAGTCTATATGAAGTTGATTGCTTATGTTTGAACATAATCTTTACTCCTCTTCCCCTAGATTTTAGGTATGTGGTGTCATATTTTACATAATTTTATTTTGTGAATCCCTTGACTGATTTTTACAGATATATTTACTTTTACTACTTCTGTATTTCCTACTTTCTATAACCTCACTTATGATCTTTCCTTTCCACTCAAGGGGTTCCTTTAATATTTCTTGTAGGTTTGGTTTAGTGGTCATGAACTCCTTTAGTTTTTGTTTGTCTAAGAAATTCTTTATCTCCTCTTTTATTCTGAATAATAGCCTTGCTGGACAGAATATTTTTGGCTACATCCCCCCCGCCTTTCAGCACTTTGAATATATCATGCCACTCTCTTCTGTCCTGCAAAATTTCTGCTGAAAAATCAGCTCACAGCCTTTGTTGGTTTCCCTTGTATATAACTGTCTTCTTTTCTCTTGCTGCTTTAAAGTTTTTGTCTTTATCCTACTTTTTGGCATATTAATTACTATGTGTTTTGATGTGGACCTCCTTGGGTTGATTTTGTTGGGGGAACTCTGTGCCTCCTGGATCTGGATATCTGTTTGCTTCTGCAGATTAGGGAATTTTTTTTTTAAATTTTTATTTATTTATGATAGTCACACAGAGAAAGAGAGAGAGAGGCAGAGACATAGGCAGAGGGAGAAGCAGACTCCATGCACCGGGAGCCCGACATGGGATTCGATCCTGGGTCTCCAGGATCGCGCCCTGGGCCAAAGGCAGGTGCTAAACCGCTGCGCCACCCAGGGATCCCCAGATTAGGGAATTTTTTAGGTTTCATTTCTTCAAATAAATTTTCACGACCCCTTTTCTCTCTCTCCTTCTTCTGGGATCCCTATAAGATGAATGCTTTTACACTTGATGGAGTCACTGAGTTCCCTAAATCTAGTCTCATTTTGCATAACTTTTTCTCCTACTTCCTCAGCTTGAGTACTTTCCATTACTCTGTTTTGCAGGTCATTAATTTGTTCCTCTGTTTCTTCTAGCCTTCTATTTATTCTATCAAGTGTATTTTTAATTTCAATTATTGTGTTCTTCATCTCTGATTTTTAAAAAAATATCTCAAGTCCTGTGGGTCTCTTTGTGATCATTACTGTAGATTCCCTATCAGGCATATTACTTATCTCTGTTTTGCTTAGGTCTCCTGTTGTCATTTCCCCCCTATTCTTTCATTGGGACATATTCCTCTGTCTCCTCATTTTACCTAACTGTGTCTGTTTCTCTGTGTTAGGAAAGTCACCTATGTGCCTTGCTCTTAAAAGTAATGGGTGGGGCATGCAATTTTAACAAGATGGCCCTGGTTGTCTTCCAGAGGGGATATGCAGCTACTGTGGAGACCAGGAGGGTTGGGAAAAAGCTTAGAAATCTGCATTTTCATAGCTCTCTTGAGTGCTTATGATGCAAATGGTCCTGAGACCACACTTAAGCCTAACTGGTTTGGAGCAGAAGCTTCTGAACTTTCTCCTCACTCATGGCTTGAGTGAGGGTGACTGGTGAACACAGGGTTCTCCTTGAGTCTACCCCAGGGTCAGTCACATGTTCTTGTCTTGCCAGCCTAATTCTGTCCCTTCGTGGCCTGTTTAGGAAAGATAACTGAATGTGAGTGAATGAGAGTGACTTGGCATTAAGTATGAAGTTGAATCTTCTAATTATAACAAATGACTCACAGCTTTAGTGTTTTATTCCTACTCCAGCTTATCTCTGGTGTGCTATTGCCTGATGGTAAGAATGACTAACCCCAAACCTTTTTCTTGGAGTGGGGGCAATTTCCAACTTGACCTGGTCACTTTCTCCAGAGGTTTCCTTTCTTTTCCTGTGATGGATACATGTTGTGTGACTGTCAGATTAAAACTGATGCCATTCACAGGGAAGGATCTTTGATAAGGAGCCCCTGCTTAAAATCAAATTGCTTCAGCACATTTTTAGTTTGGAAAGATTTTGTATAAAGAGCTTTGTAAGTCATGCAAGGTAGTTAAGTTTGGACATTATTGCTGTGTTGTGTTCCTCTTAGAGTTCTTAGTAGTCTACTTTTTCTGGAATATTTTATAGATAATCAGTAAATACCACTGAGCAATAATCCTTTAGGGGATTACATCTGAAAGTTAACAAATGTGAAAACAGGTCATATAGACTCCTTAGGAGTTAAGTCCCAAGCTCTCAGAGATCTGTACTTATCCCAGACTCTCATAAAGAAAGTCAGCATCTGTTGCCTTTAGGAAAGGGCTGAGGCTGAGAGGGACGCCAGACTTCCTGGACTCCAGCCCCAGCTCTAGCACTAGCCAGCTGTGTGACTTTTGGTCAAATAACTTCTCTATTATGGAAACAGAGTGATGATAATCCTTACCTTAATAGGTTTTGGTGAAGATTAAATTACATAAAAATGTTAAAAGCTTGGAATGTGCCTGGTACTTAGTAGATGCTCAGGGAATGTTGAATGAGTAAATGGACATCAATTATGTCAAATTATCAAGCTAGGTTTTTTTTTTTTTTTTTTTTTTTTTTTTTTTTTTTTTTTTTTTTAAATTTTTATTTATTTATGATAGTCACAGAGAGAGAAAGAGAGGCAGAGACACAGGCAGAGAGAAGCAGGCTCCATGCACCGGGAGCCCGACGTGGGAATCGATCCTAGGTCTCCAGGATCGCGCCCTAGGCCAAAGGCAGGCGCCAAACCGCTGCGCCACCCAGGGATCCCATCAAGCTAGGTTTTGATGTTTGTTTTAAAGTCCTTGCATTCTGATTTGTTTTCTAGATCATATCTGTTAGGTGTATCAAGCCTTATAATGTGGAGAGAAGGTAATAGTCTGGACTCAATATTGTGGGCAGTAACTAGGCAGTTACAGTAACAATATTTGATCCATAAACTATTGGGATAAGACTGGGCTATCATTCTTAGAAAACAGCCTTAGTAAGATTTTTCATTTCTATAGCACTTTATGGTTTACAGTGTGTCTTCTCCTGTTCTATCTCATTTAAACATACAGAAAACTGCAGTGCAGAGAAATGACTGCTTTTCTTTTTGTTCCATCTTTAGGCTGGGTCTTACCCCCTGGAATGCAGAATCAGATTGGGATGCGATCAGACAGCTCTTTGTGTCATATTGGAGCACTTGTGGGGTACATAAAATATACAGCACTTGCTAGGCATCAAAGGCAGTTATAAGAAAAAGAGATTTGAACTTTTGTGGCCATGTGTATTTAGTTCTGTTTAAGAACATAGTTACATGATTTTATAGCCAATATAATGACAAAGCCTGAGGACCTCAAACATTCTAAAAATAACCTTGAAACTCATCTTCTAGTAGGTGAGGATTTATGAGATGTCCCTGATGCCCTTCTGTTTCTACCCTTTCCCTACCCCCATCCAAACTCACCCCCTCATTTTAATCCTGCCTGGCTCTCTGCCAAAATTAGTTGTATAATTGAAAATATGTTCACAGACATAATCTCTGGATCAGTGGATTTAAAATAAGTCTGATCAGAGTGTTCTAATTGTAAGCATGTGAAAACAATCTCTCTAAAAGATATTATTATTATTTTTATTATTTTTAGATTTTATTTATTTATTCATGAGAAACACACAGAGAGAGAGGCAGAGACACAGGCAGAGGGAGAAACAGGCCCCATGCAGGGAGCGCGATGTGGGACTTGATCCTGGGACTCCAAGATCACACCTGGGCTGAAGGCAGGCGCTAAACTGGTAAGCCACCCAGGGATCCCTATTATTATTTTTTTTAAAAGATTCATTTATTCATTAGAGACATGGAGAGAGAGGCAGAGACATAGTGACATAGGCAGAGGGAGAAGCAGGCTCCCCACTGAGCAGGGAGCCTGATGTGGGACTCAATCCCAGGACCCTGAGCTAAAGGCAGATGCTCAACCACTGAGCCACCCAGATGCCCCTAAAAGATATTATTCATAATGAAAAACTCAGAACCTTGATGCTCTTCATGCAGCTTATGGAGATTTACATGGAATCACATGCATCTATGTGCATCCTGCTTATTGGCCACTCCTGACCATAAAGTGTGGCACTGTCTTGGTGTGCCTTGCAAAAATGTCACATCTGTTTTCTCTTGGATGATCGCTGGGCCCTGAGGTCCTTTTCCTGCCCCTTCCCCTGCTCCACGCTAACACACTTCTAGTGTAGGCTTGCTCTGGTGCTTCTGTGGTTGTTAATGCTCATTCTCAGAGGCAGGGAACTAGACAAAAGGAAGATTTCATGTGAAAACATTTGTAGATTGATTTTTGGACCCAAGAAACTAGTTCATTTTATTAATCAGATGTATACATTCTTTATAAATATTTCCTTTACACACACACTCTCAAAATTTCCTCTGCTAGTAGGTTTCTCAAGGTGGCTGTGTGCTATCACCTGCCTCCTTAATGACATTGCCCTGGAGGAAAACTGCAGAGAGTCATTGGCTGAATCTTTTAGAGGCCATTGGTTGATATTTGCTTGGTCTTCTTTTTGTTTTCCATCCTTCAGGAACATTCTTTGGTTGTTTGCCCCTTCTTGTGACATCTTTCTCCATGAGCTGAAATCCCTTGGTAGTTAGTGTTTGGCTCATGTATCATGGTTCCCTCCCATTCTCTTTGTTTAGTTGAATTACTTCTTCTTTGTCATAATCTGTGACAGTTTTATATGAGCATGAGTCATCCTTTTGAGGACATTTTTAGGTCTAGCTTCTACTCTCAGCCATGATATTGAAGAAGATAGTGCCAAGGGGACAGGAAAGAGCCCTGCATCAAGGAGCTTGGACCCTTCTCCTGGTCTCCAATCCATTCAAGGTGCAGAACCCTTTGGCCTGGAATTGTCATTCACCAGCTATGAATCCACCAGCCCATCCTGCTTGTCCTTCCTTCAGCCTCTACTTGTTCACAGGGGAGATGGGAAAGGCCTTCTCAGATCCTTTGGGTAAAGTCCAGATATTTATGCCTATCACCTTTCCCCTGACTTACAGTGCCTGACATAGAATTCTCCATAGATGCTATTGTCATTTCCCCTTTCTTATTTCCTGTAAATAAAATACAGTTAGTTGGAAGTGACTTATTTTCAATAAGCCCATGTAGGCCCTTTTATTTGTAAGTGCCCACAAAATACCCTATTACCAATCTTCAGAAACTTGTCAGGTGTCTGGGTCACACTCATTGTTTGCGATCACTAGACTTCAGTTGCAGGAATGACCTATTTTGCTTTTTAGAACACAAGAGGTGATTTGTGTGTTTCTAGTTTGTTGACATGTCTCCTATGCCCCCGGGTTCCTCAAAGACCACCACAGCAATTTCCCAATCTCATTTTCACCTTCCTCCAGCATAAGAGAATTAAAGCCAATTTATTACCCAGGATTGCCTCATTTATTTCAAAATAGGCTACGCACAAAGGAAGCTCTATTCCCTTAGCGAGAGCTAACTCAAGTTTTAAGGCCCATCCTAGAGAAAAACAGACGTATCTAGTTTGTGTTAGCTATTAAAAACCTTTTTTAAAAAAGAAATAGGCCTTTGGATGTTGATGGAGGGTGAGAAAAATAGCTCAAAGTCTGAAAAGGTAAACAAAGAGGGAGAGGGGGAAACCCCCCAATTTTGAGTGTTTAGAGTATGTGAAATGTCACTTTCCCCCTCAACGGCTCCCTGAAGGAAAATGAGGGGATTTTCAAAGTAGTGCTTGGTCAATGAATGTACACGCAGAGGATTTCTGTAGCTCTAGAGGAAAATATAGATCTGCTAAAATTTTAATAAGTTTCTTTTATTTGTCAGGAATTGCTTAAAGATTGTCCGGTATTTTTCTGATAGTTTGGACTTTTTTCCATGGACTTTTATGCCTTTATGTCCACCCATTTATTTTCTCTGTCTTCTACTCTCTTAGAAAGGTAAGAAAAAAAAATACTCCAAACAAAACTAACGCTGAAGCAGAGTGTTGAAGAATATAACTGGAACTAATTAACAAATTCTAACCGTGCCCCCCACCCCCCAAAAAAATCCACATGTACACAATGGAGGATAAGAGTGAAGACTGACCACTCTTCCCTCCTTTTAGAGACTGTCCGGGAAAATTCTAAGATGTTATCAGGATTCAGCGATGACTTCAGATGCCCAGAAGAAAGTGGGGGAAAGAAACTAAAATTTACGAAACATGTATTGCCATGTGTCACAAATGACCATGGGCTTTTGCAAATACATGTTGGTGACTTCATGGTATTGGAGATGATGCCCATTTAACACAAGAGTGCACCGAGGCACGGCGGGCTAAATCACTTGCTCAGCATCACTCGGACGGGAACTGACTGAATCAAGATCCAGGTCTTCGTACTGCCAGACCCCCTCCCTGAATATTAAACCAGTAAACCTCTTACAAAGCAGATGAAATTAGTCATTTACACAGGTAACTGGCGGCTTGTCTGTAAATATCTTCCGCTCCCAGGTGGCTTCGGTGTGATCTCCAGCCAGGCCTGGAGTGAGATTGTGAATAGGAAAACTGACACAGAATACACAGTACTGATCATATCTGAAAAAAGTGCACTGCCAGAGAGGGCTGGTCAGGATGGAGCTGTAAACAGGAGGGCAAAGAGGAAGAAGGTGCTGTTTCTGCCCTGCTTGGCCTGGGAAGGATGGTGAGGATCAGTACGAACTCCTCTGTCTGCGTGGCAGGCAGGCCTGCAGCTCCGCGACATGAAGACATTTGCTCCACTATCCTGCTTGATGCTAGGAGCCATGAGATCGTGGCGATGCTGAGAGAAGGTGGTGTGGACAAGTGGCTCATCCCATGCAAGGAAGGGATGAGGAGCATTTCCAGATGAGAAAGCTGAGGTTCAGGGAAGGTATATTTGGACAAGTCAAAGAAGGGAAGAAGTAGTTTGAAACCCAGGCTAACTTCAGAATGCTCTTGAGAACGTCACGAGTATCACTCTGGGATGCACAGTGGTGGCTTAGTTGATGGTGGACACTAGTTCCCATGGATGCCTTGATTTCATAGAGCAAGGCGCTGTCACAGCTTACCAGTGAGGGAGTGCTCAGCAGGGGATCCTTCCCTCACCGATGCACATCTTCCTCCCAGTAAGCACAGCCTCAGACTGCAGGAGTGGTTTCTCTTGCTTGGTTTCTGGCCCAGTGCCTGGCTGTGATACCCATGAGAGTATCCTCACCATATTCTGAATTCTAGCCCTCAGGGGAGTGGCCGGCACCTCCGGCTCTCTGCCTCCTCTGGCAGATGGCCCTGATCTGAGTGTGTATGTGATATCAATCTGATAGTAGTGACTGGTGGAGTTGCTAACATCTTATTTTAATAATTTAAAAATCATAAAATATGCCACTTTAGGAACAAAAGCTTTCAAAAGGAGTTCAGTGAGGATGATTAGTTGCTTTCCACAGTGTGGAAACATATTGCTATAACTAAAGCATGCTTTAGACATTTAAGCATCAAAGCATCTGCGGGGGCTTATTCTTAACGGTAAAATGTATTGCTTTGTTCAAGATCATTCCATGGTGAAGAGGCACTGTGAAAGCAAAAAGAGACAGGAATTTTTTTATAATTAATTTGCACCATATGAATGTAAGTGGATATTTGACAAAAGTTTGTTCTCTTAAATATCCTAAGTATTCCCCCATGTAATCTTTGGTATAGGATTACTGTTGAGACAAACCCTTCATTGGTAAATAACGTGAAGGTTACCTCCAGTCCAGCCCCTGCCTCGTTATCATCAACTCCAAATGCCAACTGGATTTGAATCAGTCAGAGAGACTCGAGCTTTCTAGATATGGTCATGGCCTCTTAAAACCTGGATGCTAGGGATCCCTGGGTGGCGCAGGGATCCCTAGCATCCTTTGGCCCAGGGTGCGATCCTGAAGACCCGGGATCGAATCCCACGTCGGGCTCCCAGTGCATGGAGCCTGCTTCTCCCTCTGCCTGTGTCTCTGCCTCTCTCTCTCTCTCTCTCTCTGTGACTATCATAAATAAATTAAAAAAAAAAAAACCTGGATGCTATATATAGTACCCAATATGAAGTGAGACTAGAGAAGTTTTACAAAAGAAGAATCTTCAGGTGTAGACAAAAGACAATCATATTCTTTTAGAAGCTGTCTCTTTAGATCTTAGACCCACGTGATGTACAGGTCCCCCCCGCCCCCAGCTCCTATCCACATGTGTGTGGTGTCAAGGAGTCCAGATCTTTATAACACAAGAGTCGTATAATTCTAATTTCTTTCTTATTTCCTTCGACCAATGCACCAAGTTTCCATACTGAAGTGTGGAAAAAGAAATACCCAATTTCCTCTTGTTTTCTAATAGGACCATTGTGCAGTACATTTGCAATGCTATAATTGTATCATTTTTGAGGTCAGGTATTTAAAGTGGCACAACCTTTGATGTGGGCTTAACTTCTGAGTATTATAAAAATTTAGTGCAAAGTAGGGACTTCCTTGAAAGGCACTCCAGTCTCGAGGGCACTACTTATGTGTGAAGTGCGGACAATTTGGGATCATTTTTTTAATAAACACATCTCAAATTTGGCACACAAAGCGGGGCATTTAGAAAGCCAAGAAAATAAGCCCATGCATAAAATATGGCACTTAAAAAGGTAACTGTGAACTTTGCAGATGGATGAGCATGAGAAAAGCTATCTTTTGTTAGGGTGGATGTGAGAGCTTGCAGCTCTTTGCTACAAAAATAAAAGCAGAAACTTAAGTTGTTTGGTTGTTTGGAAATAATAGCTACAGAGAGGGCTCCTTCTGGTTCATCCATATTTTATTAGGGCAGCAGTTAAAAAATTCATTAGAGACACCCATCTGTAGCTAGCAGCCCTCTTGAGGGGGGTTCAGATGGCGATCAGAGTTTTGAGTAGCACTTTACATGAAAAGAAAAAGACAATCGTTTATGAAAATTAATAGCACCACGGAGAGAGGTTGTTCAGTGATTTCAGAGCAAACACGTTCACGTGGTCTGTGAATCTCTTGCTACTGAATTCCTCAGCTACCTGCTTCAGCAGGAGGTCGTAGATCTGGGTGTAGAAAGGAAAGAAAACAGAACACAGAAAACTGGATCAGAGAGGTGGGAACATATTGGTCAGCAAGAGAGTATAGGTTGTCTGTGACTTGCTGGATGGGGTGTATGTGTGTGTGTGTGTGTGTGTGTGAGAGAGAGAGAGAGAGAGAGAATCTGAGAGAGAGAGACAGAGTCAGAGAGAGACACACAAAGAGAGAGACAGAAAGAGAGACAGAGAGAGTAAGAGAGAGAGACAGAGACAGAGAGACACACACACACACACACACACACAGAGTAGATCCCTATTGGCCTCCAGGAGTTTTGTTAGCACAGAAAAAGGGTTAGAGTCAGACCTGAAGCTGCTTTAAGCTTTGTCTTGAACTCTGCCTCCAGGTGCCTGTGTCCAGGTGTCTTTGCTTCAGGATGATATTCTTGTCTTTATTCTTGAATTGAAAATAAAAACAGCTTTTGAATGGTTACTCTATGCCAGAAGTAGTATAGGGTAGTGAAATTCATACTCCTCTCTATCTTTCCAGCAGTTCTATGAGATAGAGTCCCCTTTAACAGACAAGACAATGCAAGCAGAGAGGCAGGTGACTCAACAGCATTCACTAACAAGTGACAGTTAAGAACACTTCAGGCAGTCCATCTTCAGAGTCCATACCCTTTCGTAGTATAAAGTACAGGTCCATGAATCATGTGTGTACATGTGTATATGTGTTTTTTTTCAGAGATTTTTTTTCAATTGAAGGGGGAGGGGCAGAGGGAGAGAGAGAGGGTCCCAAGCAGACTCTGTGCTGAATGTGGAGCCCGATGTGGGGCTCGATCCATGACCTTGAGAACATGACCTGAACTAAAACCAAGAGTCACGTGCTTAACTGACTGAGCCCCCCAGATACCCCTGTGTACCTATTTTTTAAATAAGCTTTTTATTTTGGAATATCTCCAGATTCATAGAAAAGTTGCAAAGGTATGACAGAGTTCCTTTCTCCCAGCTTCCCCTAATGCGAATAGCCTCTGTAATCACAGAACAGTTATTACAACTCAGAAATGAACATTGGCACAATGAACTCTAACTATAGATCTTATTTGAATTTCACCAGCTTTTCCACCAATATCCTTTCTTTGTTGTAGGACCCAGTCTGGGGTCCACGCTGCATGTTGCATACGGCATGGATGCTGTTTGACCCTTAAACTCTGAAGTGCGGCTGAATGTTGATCTGCTGTTTGGTGCCTGCACATTAGGGAAGTGACACAGTACCCAGCAGCGGCCTGCCTTCCGGCCTGTCCTCATGGGAGGCCCTGTTGTGGGGCCCAGGACTCCCACTGTCTGACCCAAGGCAGAAAGCTTATGTGGGCTAGAAGATGTAGAACAGATGTATGGGGACATATTTTAAACACAGGCCACACTCTGTCCACGAGTAGAGATTCACAGTGAAAGGCCACATTTCAAGAAGCAAAAAAAGTTTTGGGGAAAGAGAAGATTCTGCGAGGCAATAGCCTCTGCAGTGTTGTGAACGTTGTTTATAATGCATTTGGATTCTGAACTCAATGGGGTGTAAAGTCAGACTTATCCCTGGAGCAGAGGTCCCCAACCCTGGCTTACCCCCCGGAATCACCCTGGGGGCCCCCAGAATGGGGCCTGCCCGGGCCCTGTCCCTGCCCCAGTGCCCTCATCAGCCTCCTGGGCCTCCTCACAGCCCGCTGCCTGCTGCATATTCCACAGGGGCCCCGCCTGCCTGGGCCCCGGATGTTTTGAACCTCTCTGAGCTGTCACCTTCATTCCTGTGTACTTGCTCTTCCTCCACCCACAGTGACCTCACCTCCACTGTGACCTCTGTAGCCTCAACCTTTCTGTTCAGCTGCAGGGCCAGCTCCTTGGTGAGGCTGTTCCCTGCTTCCTGTGGTGGAGCCCCTGGCAGCCCGGTCCGCATGTGCCTTCTGCTTGAGGGCAGGGCCTGTGGCTCTGAAAACGTGTTACAGACTACCTCCCAGTTACAGAAATGATATTGTACATACATAGGGTGTGGAGACTGTCGGCGCCCATGTAACTACCCTGCACCCCACTTAAGCAATGGGACGGTACCCTTGAAATCCTTCATGAATCGTGTCTCCTCCCCCAACCAGTTTGTGCTGTGTTTATCGTTTTTTGGTTTTTCTTCCTACTTTTAGCACATAAATGTTTCCTGAGTTCCAGGCAGAACAGCCTTTTCAGTTTCCCTGACTCAGGGCTGATGTTCTAGCCAGTGGAGCCACAATGCAGTGTGGGCCTTGTCCCTTCTGACTGTGAGGCTGTTATAAGAAGTGATGTCTGCAGCCCGGGAATCAGAGCTCTTGCATTTGGGTGACTAGGCTGATAGAAAACCGCCCGAGCTTTGCTTTCCTGGAACTCCCAGTGGTTGGCCTAGAGAGCCGCGCTCTGCAGACCTGTTGGTGTCTACACCACGGTGCACGCGGCTTTGATGATTATGGAAATGCTAGATCGGGGTGAGGCGGCTCTGCTCACCAAGAGCAGCTGGTGAATAATCACGCCTAGGAAAACAATCTGCCTTTCAACCGGATGGAGAGTGTCAGTTTGCGAAGACGCCGGGTCAGCAAGCCTGTGCTGATTACTTTGCCAAGAGATTCATTGAGAATATCACTCATTTGGCCCCAGATCTTTGTGTGTCTAAACACTGCTTGGGGAAGGGTGGTGGAGGGTGGGAGCTTGTCCAGAAGGCTATAAAGAAACTGCTCCTTGTGCTTCATCACATAAGTCAATACTGTGTGTGCAGCAAGGACGGACATAGATGTCCCAGGAACAATTTTCCTCCTGACCCCATGACCTGACCTCTGAAAAGTACCAGGATGACTGTGCGTGCTGCAGGCTTACTTTCTTTATTTTTGCCTCTGTTTGGTGCCTTCTAACTGTTCTCCTGTGTCCTCTCTCACTCCCATGTGGTCTATTCTCCACAAAGCATCTCTTAAAACATGCAAATCTGATCATGTCTCTCCTTTGCTTCATGTCCTTCAAAGGGCACATCCATCCCTCTCAGGACAAAGATCCAGGCTGATGTGCCAGTATGCATGGGGGTGTCTGGCTCCATCCTGTTCTGGCCTGTCACCAGTGTCCTCCATGCCATTCCTCTGGCTGACCTGTTCCTTCTCTTAGGTTCTTCCCTGCAGCCTCCCCTGTGACCTCCATAACTCTTGCTCACCTGTCAAGCTCAACCAAATGTCACTGCAAGACCCTGTGAGACAAAGCCAGGTACCCTACCCTATGTGACTGGGCACCATGAACCTGTCCTTTACCATCCCGTCAGGACTTATCTGTGTGTGTGCTTGATTCCTCTCTCTGCTCCCCCAAGGATGGCAAACTCCAAGCAGGCAGGGCCACCTGTGCTTGCTCGCTGTACTTTCTCTAGGACAGTGTTTGGGTTCTCTGAGAGGCAGACGCTAAGATGGAGTGAGACATGCAAGAGGTTGATTGAGGGGGATGTCTGTGCAGGAGGAAGGAGGGGAGCAGGAAAAGGCAGGGAAGCTGCCAGAGAGATGGGAGGAAGGAGGCCCCAGGCCACAGCACAGACCTACTTGTTACAGTGGTCCTGTGTCTCATGGAACAGGCCTGCACTATCACCATTCTTCCCTTCCATCCCCAGAGGTGCTTTTTGGGGTGGGGGGGACATAAATTCGGGAGTGTTCTGGAGCTCATGAAGTCCTTGCTTCGCTGAAGGGCAAAGAACTGTGAGGTAAACCAATGGAACCACTTAGATTACCCCATTCATTTAATTTCAGATTGAGTTCTCTTTCCTCTGGGATTAAAGTAGCACATTCCATCCTGTGACGGTTTTTGCGTTCATGGCTTATGTTCCCTCCTAGATTATGAGCAACTGGAGTTAGGGATGGTGCCCTGCTTGCATCTGCATCCCACACAGGAGATAGTGTTCAATAAGGAATTGTTTTATTAAAACAGATTGCACAATTAAAATGGAAACACAATAAGGGTTGATTTATTCCGCATTTGGACTTGCCTTGCTTGCTAGATGCTTATTACAAGGACCCCAAGCCACTTCTGAATCCTCAAGTGCTCTCTGAACTATCAAAGAAAGATGAACTCATGCTCAGCAGAGTGTTTGTGCTTAGTGGATATATGATTGGATTTTGATTCTTTGAAAACAAGTTAATCCACTGGGATGTGTGGTTTCTTTATGATTCAGAATCTTTGGTTAACCTGAATGTTTTAGAAAAGATTTATGCCCCAACCATGACAAATAGGATTTAAATTCCTTCTATGAAAAGAATACATTCATTTATGCTTCCACTATACATTTATATCCAAATTATGTTTTGTTAAGTCTTATGTGCTTGTTCTTTCCTGACTCTTCTATGTGTTCTTGGCAGGGCCCCTGAGGGCCTATTTCTTCTTAGGAGATGGGTACACTTTCCCTGGGTGAATCATCACATCATTGAGGGACGGGGCAGCCAGGTGGCTTCCCCAAGCCCACGTGGCCATTTCCTGTAGATTTGAACTTTGGGTCTTGGTGTTAAGTTCTTCCAAGTAAGATCATATATATCATGTTTCCTTAAATTATATATTTTAGATTTCCTACTTAAAAATAAATATTATGTGGCCAATGTGTATTGGAATGCCTTCTCTGTATACAAGGACTTTTTGGGAATTATAAGGGTGTCAGGAAGCTTATAATAGAGCATAAGTGGGGAACAATTTGCATATGCTGAAGAAAATAGCTAGCAGTGCTTGGTGATAGTAAGTAGGGGGACAGGAGTGGTGTGGACCATGGTGGAAGCCCTGTGAACGGGGTCATCAGGACAAGGTAGTTGATGGGGAAGGGCATTAGAAGCCAAAGGATGGGAAGGATTTGTCTGGAAGAAGGAGAGCATTAGAGGCAGACAGAATTTTTGCTGATCTGGCTGGTTAACTAGGTTTCCCCCAATTTCCCCCTTAAGTTAGATAAGCACATATTTCCAGGCACCTTATCTGGACTGTATGGAGAGGCCTTTTGACATCTGGATCTCTTAAGCTCTTGTCTTTTGCTTCCCTCCAGTCCCGGAGCTCACTAGGCTGGATGGGGGTGGAGATGAGGATCCTACATAATCCGGGCCAGCAGGTCTGTGCTCTTCTCCCTAGGGTCTATTACAGAGTGGGAGGCTGTGAGGGGTGGAGAAGGCTGTGTGAAGCACCTCTCCCTTCTCAGCCTTTCCAGGGCCAGATGGGCAGAATGAAACCATCTCTGCGTTTTATAAAGAACAGAAGGCACAGCTGCCTTCCCTGGCCAACTCTCAAAGCCTGTGTGCACTTCGAATCTTGTGGTGTTCTACGTCCTACCCATTCAACCCTGAAGTTAGGTGTCAGGAAGGAATCCTGCCCTTCAAAGTCTGAATGCATCATAACCCTTCCTTAGCTGCAGGGCATGATGGCAGGGCTTGGGTTTGAACAAATCTAAGAGGTAGAATTTCAGGCAGGATAGATAGTAATAATTAATTTCTGGTTAGAGGGGATATCATAAATTCCCTCAAAAATAATTTAAAAAAAAGTTGAAAAAAGAGGACTTCGAGTACAGGGAACTGGGGATCTTTCTAGAGGTTTCTGAGCTGCCATCTGACCAATGGGTCTCTTTTAATCCTTCTAGTTCATTCCAGAAGTGCCATCCAGATCTGGCTGTCAGCTCTGCTGTTTCCTGAGGGTTAGGATTAATAGTGTGTGATTGTGTCTGCCTCTTGGGATGCCTTCTGGGAAGGCCTATGCCACGGGATGGGATGTGTGAGTGGTCCAGTGGGTGCAAGAGCTGGGCCATTCACACAGTCTGACTCTTGTCTCTCTATCCTCATGTTTGGTGAAGTTTTCTCATGTCTGATCTTGGCTTGTTGCTCATGTAGCACTGTAGCCCAACAACATCTTACCAGATCCCCAGTAGGAGCATGGGTTCTCTTTGTGGTCAAGATCCTGACATGTAGGGACATCCTCAGATAGTGAAACCCTTGAGGTAAAGGATGGGGGTCCACATAGCATGGTGGACCACATAGCATGGTGACCCAGTTTGACCAATTTAAAGATTTTTAAAAATTTTATTTGTTTATTTATTTTTAAAGATTTTATTTATTTATTCATGACAGAGAGAGAGAGAGAGAGAGAGAGAGAAGCAGAGACACAAGCAGAGGGGGAAGCAGGCTCCATGCAAGGAGCCTGACATGGGACTCGATCCCGAGTCTCCAGAATCAGGCCCTGGGCTGAAGGCAGCGCTAAACCGCTGAGCCACCTGGGCTGCCCCGTTAAAATTTTTTTAATTGGAATAAATACATCTAACATAAAATTTAGCCTCTTAACCATTTTTGGGCATACTCAGTGGCATTAAGTATATTCACATTGTTGTTCAACTATAACCTCCAGCCACTTCCAGAAATTTTTCGTCTTCCCAAACTGAAACTTTGTCCCCATTAAACACGAATTCCCCATTTCTCCTTCCTCCACCCTTGGCCATCACCACTCTACCTTCTGCCTCTATGAATTTGACTACTCTAGATACCTTATATACATGTATATATGTCTATAACTACAGTATTCGTCCTTTTGTGACTGGCTTCTTTCGTTTAGCGTGATGTCCTCAAGGTTCATCCAAGTTGTAGCCTGTGTCAGAATTTCTTTCCTTTTTAAGGCCGAATAATATTCCATTGTATGAATTTGCCATATTTTGTTTATCCATCTACCCATAGATGGACTCTTGGGTTGCTTTTACCTTTGACTATTATGGATCATGCTGCTGTGAACATGGATATACAAATATCTCAAAGAGATAATTTTTCTGCTTTCAATACTTCTGGTGTATAATGAGAAATGGAGTTGCTAGACCACGTAGTAATTCTATTTTTAACTTTTTGAGGAATTACTGTGCTATTTTCAGCTACACTGAAAGCATTTTCTATTCCCACTGACAGTGCCCACTAGTTCCAATTTTTCAACACTGTAATCAACACTTGTTATTTTCTGTTTAAACGTTTTTTTCAATGTCTTATTTTTTAAAAAGTTTTAATTTAAATTCCAGTTAGTTCACATACAATGTAATATCATTTTCAAGTGTACAAACAATACAGTTGGAAGTGATTCAACAATTCCAAATATCACCCAGTGCTCATCACGACAGGCACACTCTTTAACCACTGCTGGGTTCTTTTGATAGTCACCATCTGAATGGATGGTCCAATTGGGACTATTCACTGATTAGTTAATTAATTCCTTCTATATATTTTGTGTACATTTTTATCATGTCCTTTTCTACTGATTCCAACTTTGCATGGCCTCTGTTATTAAGAAAAAAAGAAAAATCCATCTTTCTTCTGACTTCCTGTCATTTCAAGTTACCATATTAAGTGACATGCTTGGAGGCAAAGGATATAGGAAGAGCATGTGTTTTGGAATCAGAGGGCCTTGATTCATCCATCCCTCCCTCATCCATCCATGCATCTATTCATCATTTAGCAAGCCATTTAGGGCCATAGCAGGGCATTGTGCTAGGTTATTGTTCTGTAAAGAGCAAAACAGTCTTGGGTAAGCTATGATCTGGGGGTTCTGGGCAAATTAAAACCTTCTGAGCTTTAATTTTATTGTTTATGGAATGAAAATTATATACCCCCCTCCCTTCCTTTATCCTGACTTACTCTCCTACCCCCTGAAGCCCCTTGCTTTCCTGCCTCCCTTCACTGCCAGCTTCCACAATTCTACGTACTTGGATGGTATTGGCCTTTTCCTGGCATGGGGCAGCTGGCACACTGGCAAGAGAAGGCCACTGGGTGAACACATCTTGGGCTCTTTGGTCCTTAGTTGCTCAAATTCATGGTCATTGTGCTAATTGCCCCAGGGATTATCATTGACATTCTTTCCAAAACTGGTGTGTGTCATGATCATAACACAGGGTGAGCCCAAATGCCCAGTGCTTTCCACTTACCATAACAAAGATCCGGAGGCTGTCCAAGTTCTGGAGACAGGGTAGGATGTGTGGGCCTGGCATGAAACTTTGTTCCACTCCTCACCATGGGCTGTAGTATACCTACAGCCACGTTCAGCACTGCCTGGTCTTACTTGTATGCTTTCCATCTCATCTGATTCATGGTGTGGCGGGGCTCCACGGTGAGAACACTATGTGGGTCAGGAGAGTCAGGAGACTGTGATGCTGGTCACTCAGTCACTTGCAGGGGTTTCTGAATGCCAATTTCTCTGAGCCTCAGTTTCCTTAACTGTAGAAGGAACAGGAAATTCCTTTAAGGAAGTTATACTTCCTAGTCTGGTTGATTCGCATAACTTTGGTAAGGAGCAAATGAAATTAATGTAGATGATGCCCATATTCTGAGTACCAATGTGCTGTGCAATAGAGAAATAATAACTAACATCTTCAGCACACTTATTATGTGTGCTAGGCCCTGTTGTAGGCTGTCTACCTCTAGTGACTCATTTAGTTAAGTCTCACCCTGCGAGAGAGGTACTGTTAATGTCTCCATTTTACTGAGAAGCAAGCTGAGGCACAGAGAGGTTAAGTAATTTGTGGAGGTGAACAGGCAGCAATGGCACAGCCAGGGCTTAAGCCAGGCAATGAGGTGCCAGAGTCTGCTCTCAACTGCTATACAATCCTGCCTGAGAGCTATCAGCATTTTTTATTGTTTCTATTCCTTTTGCAGAGCTCGAGGGGGACATAGTCCCTGGTTTGTTGAGCACATCAAGCAGGGCCTCCCGTGGTCCACTGTGAGAGATGAACTGATGGCCATAAATTGTGCCCCAGCTGGCTCTCCATGGTCCAGAGACGTGCTGGGACACGGAGAGCTCAGATAATGAAAACTCACATATTGTTCAATAAGGAGCTAGAATAAGCGATCGGATCTTGTTTTGAGGAGTGTGCT
The DNA here is from genome assembly GCF_048164855.1 of Canis lupus baileyi. Taxonomy (NCBI): domain Eukaryota; kingdom Metazoa; phylum Chordata; class Mammalia; order Carnivora; family Canidae; genus Canis; species Canis lupus. The sequence goes on along the minus strand of NC_132841.1, from coordinate 8,777,446 downwards.
GGCATTTGCCTCCCAATTGTTTGCTTTCAGGCCCACTCTGGGATAAAAGTGCTGCGGTGCCTAAGAGCCCAATAGGCAAGATGCCAGAGGGTTCAGAAGGAGCCGGCGAGGTTGTAACTCCAGTGGGCATGTTGACATGCTGGCATAACTCACAGCAACGCCAGCTGCTCTGCTAAACAGAAGAGCGGAGACGCTGTGTTTCTTCTGTGCATTCCAGGCAAACACTTGGAGAAGATCGTCAGAATCTTCGTCCCGGGTTGGCCCCGTGACCACTGAGCCAGCATCTCCCTTTGACAGATGCACAGAGCGGCGACCTCTAAACCTAAGATGCTCTCCAAATGCAGTTCCAGCTGAGCCAGTGAGCTTTGCGTGTTGATGGTGCTGTTTTCTCTTTTCCTCCTAGGCAGCCAGGATTGCATACCACCTGCAGCGTCTTTTCGGAGGAGGCGGCTGGCACGGAGGCCGGGCTACATGAGAAGTGCAGCTGGGCCCCGGATCGGGTTCCTCTACCCAGCAGTGGCCGCTCCGTTCCAGGCCCAGGGAGGGGCATGCGGTGAGGAGTCCCACCAGTCTGAGTCCAGGGCCGGACGGTGTGGCCTTGATTCTGGAGGCCAGTGGCGAGGCCCCTCGGTTGGGAGCCCTGTTCCTAGGAGCACAGCAGCCTCGGCTCCGACCTCTGGGGGCTACCTAGGCCTGGCTCTGACCCCTGTGAGAAGGCCCTCGGGGCTCTTTGGGATTCAGCTCAGAGCCGGCACCAAGCCACCTGCCAGGCCAGCCAGGTCGTGTGGCCCTGGGGACACTGGGTGGCAGGGGGAGCTCCCATCCATGGACAGTTCTGAGGCTCCAGGTCCTGGCCGGGATGCTGCTGGAGGCGGTACCTGGACAAAAGGCTGTCTGTCCCCAGAGGAGGCAAGTGGCAGCAGCTACAGCCTTGGAAGTGTCCCCAAGGCCCCCCCAACCCCTGCTGGCTCTCAGGATGCCTTTACGTCAAGCTTTAGCTTCATACGGCTCTCACTTGGCTCTGCTGGGGAACGTGGAGAAGCTGAAGGCTGCCTGCCATCCAGAGAGGCTGAGACCCCTTGTCAGAGCCCCAAGGAGGCGGAAGTGAAGGCTGCCAGCATGGACAGGCCCCACGAACATCCTCGACTCTTCTCTCCCCACTTCACTCTCAAGACTATTCCCAGCCTGGCGGACTCTGCCCAGACCACAGGGGGCAGCCACAGGCCGGAGTGTGACATGCTTTCTTTGTTGGACACGGACACTGCCTCCTCCTGCTCCCCAGGCCCCTGGCGGTCTGAGGGCAGCAGCCTGGGGGAGGCTCACCTTTGGGAGACGCTGCTCAGGAGGTGCGAGCCTGTGCTGCTGGACTGCCTGCTGAGCGACCGGAGGCAGCTGGAGGTTGGTGTCTCCCAGCCTCTGGGGGCCCGCGAGTGTCACGAGCTCAGGCCAGCTTCGGGCAGAAGGCAGGAAATGAGTAGTTCTGGGGTTGACCACCGACTTCCCTCTGGGAGCTGCAGCAGCTCCTTTTGTAACTGACGGCAAAAAGATGTTGCCGTAGTTCTGTTTCTTCTCTTTCTGTTTGCACACAAATCTGTTCTTGTTCTTGTCTTCTCTGTCACTTGAATGCTCAGATTTGCTCTGTGTTGAGCAGCAGGTTCCTCTGCAGTTCCTGGCCTACGTGATGTGTGGTTAGCTCTGCCCAGCTCTGCTTTGAAACAGGGAATTGGGGGCAGAGGCAGGGGAGCTGGGGCTGGCTGGCCTGTGGTTGAGTGGTGTGAAGATGGAGATTGACGCACCATATTGGGGGTGAGGCTGAGCTTCATTTGCATTTCCTGCAGCCCTTGCATTTCATCCTGCTCAGTGGGCCCTGCCTGACGCAGCCAGGAGACTTTGCTCCTGGTCATTACTTTGGTCAGGCTCTCAGTTTCCTTATTTAAAGATGGTAACCTTGCATGGGATTTTCTGTGGCTGCAGTGAGAAGCTAAGGGCTTTTGGAAGCTAGAGGGGGCTGTATACATGCAAACTCTGGCATCATGAGTGTGTTGTGCACCCTGTTATCAGAGAGGTGGTTACAACTGTGAATAGGCAGGGTTGTTCTACCTCCAAAAAATCCGAAGAGAAACCCAGCCTGAGATGCTTTGTGGCTGACCCATTGGGCTATGTGACTGCATTTTCCTTCTGTGTGCATATGATGTGTGTGTATGTGTGCTGACATTTGTACACATCCACAAGGAAGTAGAACAGCTACTCATCAGGCATTTGGTGGAAATACCTGAAAATGTGAAGGTCATGTTCATTCCAGCAATTGCATCTCATTTACTTTCAAATCTTTATGTGTGGCCTGATGTTCCTGGCCCTGTCCCTGTTTGCCCTGTGCCAGCCCTTGGGGACCCCAGCCATATGATTTATATCTCAAGGAGATTGTGAAGCCAGGCTGGATATGCAGACAGGGCTCTGTTCCCAGGTGATGCACAGAACCCTCTAGTTAGATGTGTTCAAAATTGATGTCATTGTCTTCCCCAGCAAACCTGTTCTAAAGGGCCCTAGTCTTGGTACATATATTTGTTGATTTTAATTAAGAGCATCCGTTCAGTTTTTTAGAGAAATTGCAAGCATCTTCAACACCTCTCTCATCCTCATAGTCCTGCAGCTAACCTCCCTCTCACAGCCGCAGCCTCTGCCCTGGTTCAAGTCCTTGTTATTTTTAACGTGGGTTTTGTAAGAGATTCTTGACATATTTGCCTTTCTCAGTGTCTCTTTTCCAGTTCATTCTCCGGATGGCCAGCAGAGTTATCTTCCGGAACACTGGTGGGATAGTGTTATTCCTTGGCTTGAAACCTTTGGTGGCTCATTGCTCTTCTCGGGATGGTATCCAAGTTCCTTATCCTGATAATTGAGACCTTTCCCAACCTGCTCCAGCCTGCCCCAATGCCTTACTCCTGCTGGCTCAGCCATCTGGTGCTGCTTCCTGTTCCTGAAGACACTAGGGAAAGCTGTGCCTCAGGCCTTTGGTTACAGTTCTCTCTGCCTAGAATGACCTTCCTACACTTTTCTACCTGCCACGCTCCTATAATCCCTTTGGTGTGGGTCTGAAGCCATCTCCTTGTGAGATGTTTCCTATCCTCTCTGGGCCAAATGATGCCCTCTTTCCATGTTCCCATAGCACTCTGGACATGCCCCATGGCACCACTCATCACATTTAATAATAATTTGTGGGTCCAAGTTCTGCACTTGACCATGAGCTCTGTAACCACAGATCATGTGTCTTAGACAGTTTTGAGTGGCCTGATGCCTTGCATACTTCTTGGCCTTCAGCTTTCAGCTTTGCTTGATTCATTTTTATTTTTAGTGAAATGATTAATCTTGCTAAGAGGGACCACAGATACCTAACTGACAGCTTTCTTGGATTGCCTGGCTAAGGCACAAAAGAGAGTATGAGAGGCAGATAGATATACAAGGTGTAAAGGGGTTCTCATCACCAATTCCAACCTCAGAAAGGTGTTTGTCTCTACCATCAATTCTCCAATACAGGTCAGTCCTGTAACTCAATGCAGGTCTGACCACATCTATCCAGAGGGAATCTCAGATTCCACAGCTTGAGCGCTCAGTGCCACAAGACTGCCTGCCTCTTCCTCAGATGCCAGTTGCAGGTCCAGGCTGTCACCTGTGCTTCTGACCCACTGGCTATAGATCGGAGGTTCCAACAACACCTCTCTCCTTGGGTTCGATTAATTTGTTAGAGTGGCTCCCAGAACTCAGAAAAACATTTTACTTAATAGATCATACGTTTACTATAAAAGGCTATATAACACAAGAACAGCCAGTGGAAGAGATGCACGGGGCAAGGTTTGTGGAGAAAGGGCGTGGAGCTTCATACTTGAACGTCCTCATGTTTACCAACCTGGAAATCTCTCCCACCTCTGTCCTTCGGGTTTTTATGGAGGCTTTATTACATAGGCATGGCTGATTAAATCATTGGCCATTTGGGACTGATTCAACCTCCACCCCTCTATCCTCCCTGGTGGTGGTGGTGGGAGGAGATGGGGGGAGGGGGCTGTAAGGTTCCCAGACCTCTAATCACGTTGTTGGTTCCCCTGGCAACCAGCCCTCATCCTAAGGTGTCTTCTGAGAGTCACCTTATTAACATAACAAAAGACACCTTTCTAACCCTCTTCACTGGAAATTTCTAGGGTTTTAGGGGCCCTGTGTCAGAAACGAACAGCCCAGATACGTAGCTCTTATTAGGAATTTCGAGGTTGCAGGCACTAAGTGGAGCTTTGTGTCATCATACTTTTCTGACTGTAAATGCCATTATTTAATGTTTCATTTCCAAGATCTCTTAAAAAAAATCTCAACAATGTATATCTGTATCTCTCCATCTCAAAAATTCAAGTTTTGACTCAAGTGAAGCACAAGTACAATGCAGATCATGGCCCGCTTCTCTCCCTCCCAAATAGCCAAATGAACAGAAACTCACGTTGGCAGTGATGCCTCTGCAGTCCACGTGGCTTCACTGGGTTTCTTTCTTCTAACTTCTCTTACCTGCAGGTAACTGACATCCTTCTGAGAATCTTATTTTTAATAGACTGGAGTCTGTGAACCCGTAAGCAGTTGTGGCTCGTGGGGCCCAGCCACGCCTCGGGCTCACCATGCCAGCTCCCTGAGCCACGGGGTCGTTGCAGGGCCTGAGAGCTGGCCTTCCAGGGGCTCTGGCTGCAGAAAGCCAACCTGACTTACTTTTTGGGTTTCATGATTTTTAGGTTTAAAAAAATATGAACCACCCTAGATACAGCTCTTCCTTTCACCTTTATTACCAGGCTGTGGGATTTATTTATTTATTTATTTATTTATTTATTTATTTATTTATTTATTTATAAAAAGATTTTATTTATTCATGAGAGACACACAGAGGCAGAGACATAGGCAGAGGGAGAAGCAGGATCCCTGTGGGGAGCCTGATGTGGGACTCGATCCCAGGATCCTGGGGTCATGACCTGAGCTGAAGGCAGATGCTCAACCACTGAACCACTCAGGTGCCCCAGGATGCAGCTTTTATTTTTTTATTTTTATTTTTTAAAGAATTTTATTTATTTATTCATGAGAGACACACAGAGAGAGAGGGAGAGACACAGGCAGAAGGAGAAGCAGGCTCCATGCAGGGAGCCTGACGTGGGACTCAATCCCGGGTCTCCAGGATCACACCCCGGGCTTCAGGCGGCGCTAAACTGCTGCACCACCGGGGCTGCCAAGGATGCAGCTTTTAAAAGAATTGATTGATCATAGCCCACTAGAGAGGTGTTCCTTGGGGAAGAAGGGCAAAGTGGCAGCCAGTTCACCCTGGGGGCTTACACGCCTAGGGCAATGCCTGGCCCACACCTCCTGCACCTGTGGGATTCTGGGGGATGAATCAGCCCTGCTGTCTCTGGGCACCTGCTGGGGCATGTGTTACTGCTTGTGATCCCAAGACTCCCTGCAGCGGGGCACATTACTGGGACTGCCTGGGTGCTAGCCTGGCATTTTCTTCTCCCAGCTGTGTGCCTGTAGGTAATTTGCTTAATTGTTCTGTGCCTCTCTTGTTAGAAGGTGGACATAAACCATAGTACCCCCCTCATTAGATTCTGATGAGGGTGAAATGTGCTCACACTTGTGGATTCTTCAGACAAGGTCTGGCACTGAGCAAGTACCCAGATTGTTGGTCACTGTTATCATTAAAGGAATAGCTCAGAAGAAGAGGATTTGGGTCAAAAAAATCAAATTCACCCTTTTCCTCGTAGTGCACATTAAACTCATATCCTGTCTCAAGTAATGGGATCTGGACACAGTTTATCCATAATTTAAGTACCTTTGTTTGTGGTAAACTAATACCTGGATGGCAAAGAACATGATGCGGTTTTCAATTATTTGAAATGTGTGGAGGAGGAATTAGCTTTATCCTGTGTGGTAGCAGTGATGGAAAGAACTCTGTCCAGGGCATAGGATTTATAGGGAGGTAGATTTTGTTTCAATAGGAAGAAGAGGCTCCTAACAGCTGGAGTTGTCTAGAATGAGGGAGGCCTTTTGCGGGGGCCGGAGGGGTGGCTTCTTTCCTATCATGTTTGTGCAGAGGCTCCAGATTGCTCATTCAGGTTACTGGAGAGGCATTACGGATTTGGGAGATGTCCTTTGAAAAGACTGGGATTCGGGCAGCCCGGGTGGCTCAGCGGTTTAGCACCGCCTTCAGCCCAGGGCCTGATCCTGGAGATCAGGATCGAGTCCCACACTGGGCTCCCTGCATGGAGCCTGCTTCTTTTCTCCCTCTGCCTGGGTCTCTGCCTCTCTCTGTGTTTCTCATGAATACATAAATAAAATCTTAAAAAAAAAAAGACTGTGATTCTAGTGTTCTGGGGCCTTTTAGATATTATATTCTAATTCCTTAACTCCTTCTCCCTTCTCTTTAAGTGAAAAAGCAAATCTCAGGAATTTGAGTTTTAGCTCCTTTTAAAATATAGCCGATCCTCAGTATTTGTGGATTCCATCTGAATTTGTGAATTTGCTTACTTTCTACAGTTTAACGGTAACTCCAGAGTCAGTGCTTGTGCTGCTTTCCTGGTCATTTGTGGAAGTGTGCAGAGGGGCTGAAAGTTTGGGTTGCCTGACGTGCACTTCCCAGCTGAGGCTGAACAAGGCGATGCTGCCGTCTTGTTTCAGCTCTCTTCCTGTATACAAGTGTCCTTTGGGTGGTCTACTTAGTGCTTTCTTTGGAATTTCACTGTTTACAGTGGCCCACTGGCACAGGGCTGTCAGGTTGCCTGGTGCTCCCAGGTGCTCCCAGGCTGCCAGGTGCCCCAGGGAGGAAACGTGTGTTGGATAAGCTCTGTTCCGGCGTGAGCTGTAGTACTGTGGCCATAAGTTCTGTTAATGAACCAGCAATATATGTTAAAGAAGGCATCTTTAAACTGAAGCACACATAAAACAAGGTTAGGCATTGATCAGCTGACAAAAACGTGATCAGAGGCTCTCTGAAGGCTGGTTTCCCCGGGAAGCGGCGGTTTAGTGTTTGCTAACTGGGCATTTCTGATGACTTTACAGAACACAACTACCATGAATGAGAAGTGAGAATGTATAGCTTATACTGTTTGGAAATAGTCACCCAGGGACGTTACCAGGGCTTGTGCGGGGCTGAGAAAATTGTGATGAGAGGAAATGCTAGCTGGGTGCGCAGAGGAGGCAGGCGGAGAGAACCTTGCAAGTTAGCCCTGCCTCCGCTTGTGGAAGCTGCAGGAAAAGAAGGGAAATTGCCTGCCTCGCATGGTTGTGTCATTGGATAAGACGTGACCATCAGTGGCCCTGCTTCCAGCAAAGATGGGTATTGAGACATCTCTCAGGGCATCAGCTCAGGGACCTGCAGGGCTAATTGGGTGAGAGGGAGAAGATGAGGTGGATGCTGGCTAATATGTGAAATTTTCCATGACTTTCTCTTCTGTAATTCTTCTGCTTAAGCTTTAGTAACTGTTTAATAATACCCCCTCTTGGGAGCGGTGCTGGTAATAGTATGCTTTATGTGGCAGTTGAGCCACTCATACAGATTTTCTTCCATCCCTAATATGTACGACTACATTACTGGTACAGTTTTCAGTTGTAACATGGACCAACTCAAGGGGTTAATGTAAACATTCATTCATTCAGAAAGTATTTAGGTACTACTTGTGCCCAACTTTGGAAATTGTATTAGAATAGGTTCGTAGCAGACAGTGACATGGCATTAGAGCCTTCACAGGGCAAAGTTGTGTTTTTTGCTTCGAGTTCCACAGAGGTAGCTGGGGGATCTGCTTCAGGGGGTCGCTCAGGAACCCTGCCTGCACCACCTGAACATATGGTCCCTCAGTCAAGTGGACAAAGAGGAAAACAGTAAGGGATCCTACAAGAGCAATTAAATGCTCAGTGCAGCAGGGACCTCCAAGACTTGCACCCGCACCCCATTACCCACTGCAAGGCAGGGAGGGTACACATCCTTCTGTGTGCCCAGAGCAGTGGAGAACTGAGTACGGGTGAGCCCTGCCTTTTTCTGCATGAGTAGAAGAGAGTTCTTCCCTTAAAGATGCTCAATTGGGAACGGAGCGCACAAATGAAATGACACAAAACAATAGCTGTAACATGGTGTTCGAATTACTACGATAATTTCTTACAATTCCATTCATCCAGTGGCTCAAATCAAAAACTCAGAATCATTTTGACTTTCTCACCCCCCACATGGGATCTATGAGCAAATCCTGTTGGTTCTATCTTCAGATACTTTCGGAATGTGCCCGGGATCAGATCCCTTCTCACCATCTTCACTGTGCCCAGTATCATTCAGGCTACCATCACCTCCATCCTGGGGGATTTCCATGGCCTCCCCTATCATCTGACTTCTGCCCTTGCCCGCAGGAGTTGGAATGGAGCTGTTCAGAAATCATTCAGGCGATGGATTCCGACTGCCCCCCATCACCCTCAGAGTAACATAAACACTTTTCAAAGGTCTTCGTGTATCTTCATGATGCATTCCTTATCACTTCTCTGACCTCATCATGTATAATCCCCCCTTAATCAATCCACCCCAGACCCAGTGGCCTCCTGCTTTTACTTGGCAACATTAGCAACACCTCTGCCCAGAGCCTTTGAGCTGGTTTTTCTTTTTGAAATGCTTTCTCCAGGAGTCGCAGGGCTTTCCCTCTTAAAACTTTCAAATCTTTGGTTAAATGTCAGAGAGATCTTATTTAAAGCTGCAGTCTCAGCATCTACCAACATTCCTGATGCCCCTTACTGGGTTCTATGGTTTTTCTTCTTTCTGAACACTAATCTTTTTCTAAGACTCCAGAAAATGTACTTATTATGTTAATTTTTATCTTCCTGCTCAAGAATCTATGTCCAGAGATGGCTAAGAATCTTGTGCTGTATCCTCAACACTTCAGATGGTGCCTAACACCTAGGAGACACTCCATAAATATTTGTTGAATGGCTTACATGAATAGGAACAGGCACACATCACAGAGACAGTACCCAGGAAGGACATTTTGCACAGACTGGAGGGGGTGATACCTCAACTGGATATTGAAGGAAATGTAGATGTAGCCAGGCAAAGCATGGAGGAAGGTGTGTTTCGGGAAGTAAACCCAAATCCTTTCACTGATAGGCCTAGAATTATCTTCAGAAAATCCCGGGCCTCCTGTCAAGAAGAAAAACAATTAAAAATGAATGTGTTGGTAACCCTCCGACAAGCGATGGGATCACTGCGTCTATATGTGGGTTAAATAAGGTGATGCTCTTTTCTGGAAGGATTTTGTGAAGTCCTTCTTGTCAGTCTCAGTCAGCCAGCAGGGCAGCCTGCCGAGTTAGAGTTCACTTTCTTCTTCTCTTGGCTTCCCTTCCAGTCTTGGTGTGTTTATCTTCATCATTTTAATGTGATTTTGAGAACAGAGACCATTTGGTCAGGTCAGGAAGTTTGTGTTCCTTTTCATTATGCATTTTTTTTTCATGCAGATAAGGGTACAATGTGATGTTTTTGTTTAAAATAACTTTCTAACTCTTTTTGTGGATTTTATGCTCAAATTACACTTTCTCTTTATATAACTTTTTCTTTTTTTTTGAGAAACTAATGCATCTGGCATTGGAAAAATGTACATTTGTGGTTCTTTTTTTAAAGGAGAATAAAGAACTTCAGTTTTAAAATCATTTCTAAATGTTTTTAGCTTTAAAAAAATAAGTTTGCTTGAATGCTATTCTAATTTGGCTTTCATTTTCTTTCCCCTTCAAACCAACATAGGTAAAATCCCTAAGATTAAAGCTTCAGAAACTTCAAGAAAAAGCAATTGAAGATGATGATTATGATAAAGGTGAGTTTTGTTTTGTTTATTGATTATTTCTTCTTTTCCCTGGAATGTCCCATTTCTCTTCTACCCTCATTTATACCTATTTTCTACCCCCCAAATGAATTGTGTAGTCTTTTCTCTGATCACCTCCACTCAGTAACAATTGATTGTTTTATAGCACTATTATTTTGTGGATATAAAAGGACTTTATGAGCATTAATCCTTTGAATTATAAATTTGTTGATTACCCTGAAATACTTGGGGTATTTGGACAATGAAAGCTATTAACTCATCATCTGCCTGCCTAACATGTGATAGATCTATAATTTATTATTCATTGAAAAATATTTGTTGTATACCTATTATGTGTTAGGCAATGTGGCAGGAATAGGAAAGTAAGGTGGACACAGTATCTGACCTTGTGATGCCTATAAATATGAGCTCTCATGGAACTTTTTGACTTCATACTTTCCAGGACCAGAGATAGGAAATGAAATGGGTTTGAGAAATGCCAGGCTGCGCCAAAGGGGTCAAATGTACCAAATTTTCATGTGATATCCCCAAACATCCAAGCTAGAAAAGAGAATTCACAACATGAGACCAGAAGATAGAGGAATTGATTAGATAGAAAAAAACAAACAAACCAACAACAGTTAAAACGAGACATTGTAGTAGGAGCTGGAGCAGAAGCAGACAAGGACTGATGTGGCAGCTGAATGGACATGGGGTAGACTGGGTCAAACGAAGGATTTCCAGTATGGTTGGCCTGGGAAGAGTCTTTAAGACTTTGGATGCTGATTGCCACATTTTATACCCATTTCTGCTGGATGTGGGGAACAGAGAAGGCTTAAAATAATTTCCAGGTTCCCCTAGACATTTATGAACATGATAGATCATCTTGGTGATAACCAGATTTAGCACACTCAGAATAGGTCTGGAAATAGAATGTAGACTTAAGGATTCTTCTGGAAGCTGGTTCGCCTAGAGGCTTGGGTCTTCAACATTACTGACCTATATTTCTTATTTCCAATAAATATGTCACAGACCATTGGCACCGGGATGCCACAGAGTGGGATGAGTGATTTCCAAAAGGAGGTTGCAAATCCTATTCTAGAAACACCCAGAGCTGGTGTAGTGTTATTACATTTACCATTGAGGTGAGGTGGAGTTAGAGTGTGATGGGGTGGGAGGAAGGAGAGGAATCTGGGAATGGAGGTGGAACTCTAAACTCTCCCACTCTTTCTACAGGCTGTCTTGATTTCATGACAGCACTGGGCAGAGACTGAGATGTGTGAGAGAGGAGGCGAGTCTGAGGCAGAGTGCACCTTGTGAATGGGCACAGCTGTAGGCAGAGAGCAAAGGAGCAATGCCTGCAGAAGGGGCACTCACTAACTTTTGTCTGTGAGGGACAATTGAGCCTAGGTTTGAGGCTCTCCACTGCTGGCCAAATTAATTTTCTTTGGCATGGGCCTTTAGCACACAGCTCTCGCCCTAACACACAAAACTGAAGACATAGGTGGAAAAACAGGCTCTCTTTTTCTGATCAAGGCCTGGGGAACTTTCTGGACTTGGTTTTTGTAGTGGGCTTCATTAAACAAAGGCTCACTTCTTTAGTCTTTTTTCCATATATCTCCAAAACACACAAGAGAACAAGATTGGATAAGATAACGCCACATCAGGGAAGCCAAAGGAATAAAGACACCTTTATTTAGCGTTCTGTCTGAATTTCTTTGTCCTGTTTCTATGTCGAGAATGAGAATGTCTCCTGAATGAGAAGCTTGGGGGCAGGCCCAGCAGTCTGTTTTACAAGCCTTCTAGTGGTCAGGAGGCATGCTGGTATGTGAGAAAACACTGGCGCAGGGCTTTACTCCGCGGAGGACCAGCCTTGTTGCATAGCAGCCAGCTGAGTCCTGGGGGCAGGAGCAGGAAGCCATCAGGGGCTGTGTCCCTCTTGACGCATCAGGAGTCTGTGGACGGGACAAGCACCCTGGGAAGCACTTAACACACAGAATCACATACTGACCCCCTTCTGTTTAAACTCCCAAATCTGCAAACCTGGTTCAGTGTGTTGAGATGTGAATGCTCTTATGAAATGTGCAGAGGGCCTGGCCCATAGTACGTGGGCAGTACGTCAGAGTTTTGTGATGAACAAGGAAGTTACTTGCTGCTGAATGCACAGGGGCCACGGATGGCCAGCTGGAGTGAGCACAAGGATCAAGCACTCTTGCCCCCTCAGGATGGGATTACTTAGCTCATCTGTAGTCCCCGGGATGAGGTACATGAAGGGGAGATATTTGTGTAGAATTTGTCTCATTAAAAAAAAAATATCTATTGAGCATCTATTGTATATTACAGTGCTTCTCAAACTTTACTGTATATAGGAATCATCTGTGGAATGTGTTAAATGGACATTCTGATCAAGTAGGTCTGGGCTGGAGTGGAGACTCTCCATTTCCAACAAGCTCCCAAAGGGCACTCTTGCAGCTGTCCAGAGAATTGTACTTGGCATGCTGGTGGGATACAAGGGAGACATGGTCCATTTTATTTATTTCTTTTTAAAAAAGATTTTATTTATCTATTTGTTAGTTCAGTGCGAATGAGAGGAAGGGCAGAGGGAGATGGAGAGAGAGAATCCCAAGCAGACTCCACGCTGAGCCCAAAGCCTGACGTGGGGCTCGATCTCACAATCTGAGATCGTGACCTGAGCTGAAATCAAGAATCAGACACTTAACTGACTGAGCCACCAAGGCACGCTGATGCAAGGCCATTTTATTTTATTTTATTTTATTTATTTATTTATTTTTTAATTTTTATTTATTTATGATAGTCACAGAGAGAGAAAGAGAGAGAGGCAGAGACACAGGCAGAGGGAGAAGCAGGCTCCATGCACCGGAAGCCCGATGTGGGATTCGATCCCAGGTCTCCAGGATCGCGCCCTGGGCCAAAGGCAGGCGCCAAACCGCTGCGCCACCCAGGGATCCCCCAAGGCCATTTTAAATGACACATTGAGGGGATCCCTGGGTGGCTCAGCGGTTTAGCGCCTGCCTTTGGCCCAGGGCATGATCCTGGGGTCCTGGGATCGAGTCCCACGTCGGGATCCCTTCATGGAGCCTGCTTCTCCCTCTGCCTGTGTCTCTGCCTCTCTCTCTCTGCCTATCATGAATAAATAAATAAAATCTTAAAAAAAAAGGACACATTGAGCACTGTCCTTAGGATTTTCATCTCAGGGAGTTTCTGACCAGGGAGAGGGGAGGTAGCACAGTACACAATAATGATAGTAAAGTTACACATAACACGTCCCTTAAAATATAAACTAAGGAAGTTCCAAAGGAGGAGAAACTACTTCTGCTAGAGGTAAGGATGAGGGTGAGGATCAAAGCTCTCTGGAGGGGGTGGTAACCTAGGTGGGCCTTGGAGGGAAAGGAGGATGCGTCTGGAAGGGCACATTAGAGAACACAGAGAGGTGTAAAAGCCACTGTCCCACAGTGTGGTTGTCTTGAAATGGGATGTGAAGTTGGCTATGGTCTGAAATGGATCACCACAGGGCCCAGTGCACGGACTGGCATGCAGTAAGTGATCCATACATTCTTGTAAACTAATGGCCAAGTCATTCGGGAAGTTTGGTTGATATTGAGGTGGAGAGTTTATTGTAATGAGATTTGTTGAAATACGATTTGAGTAAGATTTCCTTTCTCACTTGGTTTATCTAGGGTTACTAGTAAATGTTTCAAGGATTGTGATTTTGCTGTATACTCAGCCTTCACAGTCTTTGAGTGGACTCACTTCTGCTTCAGTGTTAGCAGCAGTGGTGGGGCTGTGCTCTTTCTCAGGGGAGCCCCCCAGGGACTGCCGGAGTCCACGAGGTTTGCCACGAGAATCTGGAGGGCTCTCCCTTGGTTTTGTTACTTTTCTCTCTTTCTTTTTAGTTTCACTCATAAAAAATGACTTTCTGTTCCAGACAAAGGAGCAATTGGCACAGAATAGAAAGTTCCATGTTTTATCTCCTCAAAGTGCTGGCAGATTTACTCACTACTGCCTTGTGGGAAAACCCCAGGGCTCTAATTACACCTCTCCCTTGCCTAGGAAGTAAAGTTAATAATTCCTTATATTCTTGCATAAAGCTGGGAGAGCTTGGGCAGGAAAAGAATAACACCATTTGGTACTTGCTTAAGAGTTTCTCTGCAGAGGCTCAAAACGCCTTACTGATTTCATCACGTTAGTGCTTGTCTCATGTCTGTGGTCAGCTGAAGGGCAAGTGTGGGACCTCAGAGTCCTGCAGAAGGAGAAAGTGCTGTCCCGAGATGGGAGATGGAGGGCGGGGTCTGTGACCGGCTGAGAGGGAGAAAAGGAGAGCGTGGGCAAGGATGTCCAATGTGGTTGCTGTTTCAGCTGCTTCTGCACTGACATCTGGCCTGGAACGTTCCCCTGCCTGTGACCATATCTGCTGCTCACTCCTGAAGCAAATGGAATGAGGTTGTGGGGAAGAAGGAGAAAAATTTCAGGAATTCATCATTTCAGGGACTCACATCACTGTGATATATAGCACAGCTGGCTTTACCCTGCTTGCTTAGGATTTCTTTCTTAGTGTAAAGAGTGGTCAGCACTGAATTGGTTCCTCTATCCTTTGTCTTCACCAATATCCATTATGACAAAACACAAGTATGACGTGAGGCATTGGAAAGAGGAATGATGACAGTAGAGGTCAAACATAAAACCACTCTAGAGAGTGACCAGCTGTTTCCTAAATTGCCATAATCTTCATTTTTTCTTTAAGCAAGATCGGTCTATTTACAGTTGCTCTTTGCTCTTTGGTGATGGTGTATAAATCATCCAAGTTGACAGTCCTGTTTTTCAGGGAGGACCTCATTCTCTATCTCCTTTAGGATTTGGTGTCTGAGTGGCTTCCTGGAGTCTCATGCTTAGAAACAGAAGCTCTGCTTCCTCTACTCATAGCCCTGGATGTGATAGAGCTCTTTCAAAATGGGAGTGGGTGCCATTTTGGGGTCCGTAGAAGAGAAATGCTATTTTTGGCAGCCTGTATTGCTTTGTGTTCCTACTGAAAGAGTAGACTGCATTTGGCGTCTGCTCAGAGAGACATGACTGGCACTTAAGATGTTTACAGAGAAAAGAGCTGCACTGAGTACAGAGGTGGACGGGGGTGCAGTTTCTGTCTGCAATACCTGTGCTCATGCACTTCTCTTCCTCCCCGCATGCAAGGTTTAGAAATATCATCGCAGTGGCCTGCTATCTACCAGGTTCTCCCTCTAGGTTCTGAGGAGTGCTTGCAGTAAGTACCAGGAAAAGAAGCTAAGACAATGCAACCAAATAAAGTAAATGGCATTTTGTATGCATTGTCTATAGGTTTTTTTACATGTGATATGTATGTTAATGTAGAGCTGTTGCACATCTGTTCCATGTTGGGCACTTTCCCATATGTAGTTATTACATCCCAGGATCACTGTGGGAGGAATTGATACTGCCCCTGTTTCTCTGGTGAGGCCACAGACACTGCTCAGAGGGGACCAGCTGTGTCCTCAGGCCACCCATATCTTTGCCTCCTGTCCTTGCTGGGTCTACGAGCATTTTGTATCCCAATGTGGAAAACCGAGTTTTGGAGGAGTTGTGGCGACCAAACCTAGAAAGTTTCTGGATTCTGGAAACTCTTCTTTCCATGACGATTAGGGAAGAAGTGGAGGAGGGCTCCACTTGGGATGCATCAGGAGGATTTTCTATGATTTTATCTAAAACCTTAGGGTATTAGGAAGTTCGCATATGTATTATTTCAATTTTAACCTTCAATATTATTCTCACAAAAGCAAAACCTTGTGTGTCTGCTTCCTCTTATTTTAGGTAAAAACTTAAAAATTGAGAGATGAGCTATTTGTGAAAACAAACATTGTAAAAAGAGAATGCAGACAAACACCATTTACTTCACTTAGTTTGTTGTCTTAGCTTCTTTTCCTGTTTATAGGAGAGTTTATGTTTGTATAAGTTAAGGTCCAATATCTCAGCCAATGCTGGCTTTCAGGTCATTGTTCATATTTGCAGTTTGTGTGTTGGCATTTTTCATGAGTGCTAGGAGTGTAGTACATCGTGTGACACCTACTTCAGATGTGAGCTTTATGCACAGACCCAGATGGTTTATCTGCATATGGTAAACTTCCCTTTCATTTGTAGCACAGAATGTGATTTCAGCGTGACGCCTTTTTTCCTTGGTGTTCCAGCTGGGTGTACACTCAGCTACCTCCTCTGTTGGGGTGTTAAGGTTTGGAATTTATTAGACCTTCAGAACTTTGGAGGTGGAAGCACAGAGGAGAAAATGTCTTCTCTTGATGGCCACCTTACCATCTGTTCCCCACATTGATGGACCTCTCCCTTGCCTTCCCTGGCTCTGAGGAAGTCGTCAGTCCTGTAGGGATTGCATGGAGTACAGCACATTATTCACTATGAAATCTGACCATCAAGGCTAGACATGCTGCTGAACACAAAACATCAAGACAAACAAAAAAAAATCTTTTTCCCCCTCCATCTCCTTCCCGTTATTAAGCACTTAGTTGAAACTTGGACACACTTTCCTGCTGGCTGAACTGTAGCATGTTTTTAATGAGTGGTAGCAGGTGGTTGTGAAAATAGTGGACACAGCATCTTACTCTCTAGGAAACTCTACAAGTGACACAAGTTTCTCAAGCTGTAGAGTCTGGTGATGGGAGCAGGAGGTTGGGCAGAAGTTCCTCTTGCACTTACAAGACTGATTTTGAAGCATATCCCACAGAGTTTTCTATGTTCCTGCCACCTTCCCTGAGTGGCTGAGAGGCAAGCTGGGAGCCCAGGAGAGTAAGTTCACCTGGGGAGATATTCCATCTGGGCCTGAGGAACTCAGCTGCTCTGCAGGTAGCCAGACAGGACAAAGCAGTGACTTATATTGAGGCTGGCTAGCTGGGATAGTTTTTCTGTGAGAGCACTTAGAACTTTAGAAATGTCAGCAATTTTACTTTATTTAGCAAGTGTTTTCAAGGATTGCTTCCCCTCTTTCTACAGATTGAGAACTGGAAGGGGTGTGTCTGTGATCAGGAACAAAAACCTCAGCATGACTGAATCTTCCCACAATCATTTCAGGTCCAAAATGTCCCTGCTTTTGGTACAGATGGTAGATTTACCCTTAAAGGGAGATGCACGGTGTTAGTCACTCAGGCTATTATCACAAAGCACTGCAGACTGGTGGCTTGAAAAATGAAAATTTATTTCCTCATAGTTCTGTAGGCTGGAAGTCAAAGCAGGTGTTGGTGGATTGGCTCCTTTTGAGGCCTCTCTCTTTGTCCTGTAGATGACCGTCTTCTCCCTGTGTCCTCATGGGATCCTCCCTCAGTGTGTCTGTGCTCTAATTCCCTCTTTTTAGAAGGACACCAGTCATTTAGGATTAGGGCCTACCCAATGATTTCATGTTAATTTTATAACTTTTTAAAGAGTCTATCTCCAAATATAGTCATTTTATGTGGTACTTAGGGTACTTTAACATAGGAATTTTGAGGGAACATAATTCAGCCCATAACAAGAGCCTAATGTACTCAGGGCAGAGCTAAATACTAAACATATCCAGGTGTTTCTGCAAAAGTTTGAATAATTTGGTTTCACTAGTCTACTGTCAAATGCAGATATTTGATAGAAAAGTTAAAAAAAAAAAAGGCAGACTTCTGTGACATGAATGAGCTAATTATTCCTTTCCTGTCCACAAAGTAACCTGGCTATTACTCGTATCTTGTTTTGTGTAAAACCCTGAAGCTAGTGAAGAGCAGAGAATGGCTTTTGGATCAGTATATCACAGTACCTTTTCACATGAACAGCATGTTATTGCCTCTTTGCCAGGTTTAGCATGCCATGGTGGACCAAAAAAATGTGTAAAGGATATTAGTTTTTTTCTTAGGGAATGTTAGCTTATTTGGGATAGAATGAAAATAACATAAATGTGTGAAATTTCAGTTAACATTAAAATAGTGTGTGTGTGTGTTTGTGTGTATGCATGTGTGTGTGTATGTGTGTGTGTGCTCTGTACTTTCAAGAAGAAGAGACCCAATTTAAACAGGAAGAAGAGGAAAAGAGGATTCATAGTTTGGTGTGACAGTGCTGAGGTGAATGGGGTCAGGGGACCCAGGATTCTTACTTTGTCTGCAGTTTGACTTATTCTCTCAAACCACTTGTTGCACTTACCTATTGCTGCATGTGCTAGGCTGAAAAATAGCCCCCCGAAGATATTAACATCCTAATTCCTAGAATTTGTAGATGTTACCTTATTTGGAAAAGTGTTTTGCAGGTATGATTAAATAGAGAGTCTTGAGATGAGATTAACTGGATTATTGGGGTAAGCCCTAAATGCCATCACATATGTTCTTAAGAGAGAGGCAGAAGGAGACTGGACCAACAGAAGAAGAGGAAGTGATATGACCGCAGAAGCAGAGATTGGGGTAATGTGGCCAAAAGACTTGGAATGCTGGCAGCCAACTGGAATCAGAAGAGGCAAGGAATGGATTCTTCCTGAGAGCCTCCGGAAGGAGTACAGCCCTGATAACACTTGGTTTCAGCCCAGTAAAACTGATTTCAGGTTTATGGCCTCCAAAACTGTGAAAGAATGAATTTCTGTTCTTTTAAATCACAAAATTTGTGGTTATTTGCTACAGTAGCCATAGGAAACTAATATACAAACAACCACAAAATTTAGTAGTTAAAGCAATGTCAGGGAATGACATCAGGAAAATAGTAGAGTAAGTGACTCCAAGCATTCATTCCCTCACAGAAATATCAAAAGAGAAATATAAACTGTCAGAACCAGCATTTTTGAACTCTGAAAAATAGCCTAAAGTTTAGTGTAACCAAGCAAACCTTGAACCAAGAAAAAGGCAACTTGAAAATAGTGGGAGGACTTTGTGGCATTTCTGCTTGCCCTTGTCCTACTCCTCCCCAGGATGGCAGTGACCTTGGAGATGACAGCTCACATTCCTGGTGTGGGACTCTGGTCTCTGATTCCAGGGGGAACAGAGCAGATTTTACTCTTATTATTACATAAGTCTATTCTAACCTGTTTTGGGTTACCTAAAGGACTGACATCAAGTGCTTGTCTTTCTTTTGGGTAACTCAGAGTGGAGGCTAGAAAAATGGCAAGCATTGCTTGAAAACACTGCACGGTGGACTAACGAACTGAAAACAACTGGACAAAAGTTACTGATTGAGAGATACAGCAGGCTGTCTCCTGCCCAGGAGCAACAGCTGGGGGAGACCTTTGGGATATTCAAAAGCACTTGTATATATATAGAAATTTAGAAAACCACTTGTTTGTTCAGAGAAAGATACATACTTAGAAAAAAGAAGGAGAAGACTAAACTTTCACCTCAGGCTGATCCTAAGGAGGCTGGTGTGCCCCAGCAGTACAAAGACTGGGAGAGAAATTTGTTCATTTTTGGTGTTTTTCTGTGTGTTTATTCTGTGCTATTCCCCCCTGTGCTTTCTTTTCTGTTTTTTTTCTTTTTCTCCCAGCATTTGAGGAACTCTTTGTCTAAACACTGGCTGAACACAAGTTATAAGACTCTTCAAGGAATATAGTTTTTGCAAAAATAGTTTGGAAAATTACCTAAACAGATGGACTACTGTAGCCTTCAACAATGGTAAAAACAATAGCAAAAACAGCAACAAAGCCAGCAAACTGGGGGATTTGGAGAATCTGATTTCCAGAGTTACCACATTATAATATTTAAATGACCAGTTTTCAACAAAGTATCACAAGACATACAAAGAAATAGAAACACATGGCCCATTGAACAAGCAAAGATAAATGGACAGAAATCATCCCTGAAGAAACTCAAATATCAGATTTATTAAAGACTTTAGAACAACTGTCTTAATGACATCCAAAGAGTTAAAGGAAACATGGATGTAGAACTAAAGGAAATCAGAAAAACAACATATGAACAAAATGAGAATATTAATAAAGAAAGAAGTTCTAACAAGTAATCAAATTCTGGAGCTGAAAAGTGTAACTGAAACAAAATATTCACTAGAAGGGCTCAATAGTAGATCTGAGTGGGCAGAAAAACAATCAGCAAATTTAAGATATGACAAATGAAATAATTTAGTCTGAAGAGGAGAAAGAGAAAAGAATGAAGAAAATTGAAGATAGCCTCAGAGGCTACTGGAACATTATCAAGCAGACCATCATATACTTATAGGAGTTCCAGAAGGAGAAGAGAGAATGACAGGAGAATATTTGAAGAAATAATGGCTGAACACATCCTAAATTTGGTGATATACATGAATCTACAAATTCAAGAGCTCAATAAACTACAAGTAAGGCTAACTCAATGAGACTCACAGGGAAACACATAATCAAATTGTCAAAAGTCAAAGACAAGAGACTCTTGAAAGCGGCAAGAGAGAAGCAATTCCTCACATACAAGGGATCCTCAATAAGATTGACAGCTATTTTCTTATAAAAAATCATGAAGACCAGAAGGCACAAGAAAGATATATTTAATGTGGAAAGAAAAAAATTGTTGATCAAGAATTCTATACCCAGCAAAACTGTCCTTCAAAAAATGAGGGAAATAGTAAGAAATTTCCAGGTAACAAAAGCTAAAGGGGTTCATTATCACTAGACCTGCTCTGCGAGAAATGCTAATGAGTGTCCTTTAGGTAGAAATGAAAGGACATTAGAGAATAACTTGAAGCCATGTGAGGAAATAAATAATTCAGTAATGGTAAATAGATGGGCAAACATAAAAGCCTGTATTGTTCTATTTTTGGCTTCTACCTCCACTTTTTGTTTTCTATATGATTGAAAAGACAAATGCATAAAATTTATAATTTATGAATTATAAATCCATGTTCCTGAGTGTACATGGTAAAAAGATGTAATTTGTGACAGCAATAACAAAGGAGCTGTATAGGGGCATAGTTTTTATAGTCTATTGAAGTTAAATTGGTATCAATTCAAATTAGACTGTCTTTACTTTAAAATTACAAATGTAGTCCCATGGCAACCACAAAGGATGTGCCAATAAAATCTACACAAAAGGAATCAAAACAGTTCAATACAAAAAAATTGATTAAACACAAAAGAAGACAGTAATGGAGGCAATGAAGTGAACAAAAGAAAGACATACAGAAAATGAATAACAAAATGGCAGAACTAAGTCTTTATCAGGAATTACTTTAAATCTAAGTTGATTAAACTTTATAATCAAAAGAGAGAGACTGGTAGAATGGATTAAAAAAAAAAAACGATCCAACTGTATACTATCTTCAAGAGACTTATTTTAGACCCAAAGGAAAATAGATTGAGGTGAAGGAATGGAAAAAGATATTCCATGCAAATAGTAACCAAAAGAGATCTGGGGATCTACATTATTAGACAAAATAGACTTTAAGTAAAAAACTGTTATGAGACAAAAGAGGCATTATATATTGATAAAAGCATCAACATCAAGAAGATGCAATAATTTTAAACATCTATGCACCAAACAACAGAACAACAGAGCTCCAAAATATATGAAATAAGTATTGACAAAATAGAAGGGAGAAATAATTCTTTGTTATAGTTGGAGCCTTCAATATACCACTTTAATAATGCAAGAACATTTAGACAGATAATCAATAAGGATATAGAGGCTTGACTAACACTATAAACCTACTAGACCTGACAGACATATATAGAACACCCCATCAACAGCAAAATACATTTTTTTCTCAAGTGTACATGGAACATTCTCCAAAGTAGATCACGTTAGGCCACAAAAGAAATCTCAATAAATTTAAAAGATTATAATCATACAAAGTATTATCTCCAACCACAGTGTGATGAAGCTAGAAATGAAAACCAAGGGCCAACTGGAAAATGTACAAAATACATAATAATTAAGCAGCACACTTTTAGAGAACTAATGGGTAAGAAAGCAATCTCAAAAGAAATTAGAAAACATTTACAGATTAATGAAAAGGAAAATTAAACATCTCAGAATTTATGGGAGGCAAGTAAGGCAGTGCTCAGAGGAAAATTTATAGCTGTAAATACCTATTTTAATAAATAAATAAATAAATAAATAAATAAATAAATAAATTTTTAGGGAGGAGAGAGAGTGGGGAGTGAGTCAGAGGGAGAGGGAGAGAGAGAATCTTGATCTCATGATTCTGAGATCATGACCTGAGCTGAAATCAAGAGTGGATACTTTTTTTTTTTTGTAAAATATTTTATTTATTCATTCATGAGAGACACACAGAGAGAGGCAGAGACATAGACAGATGAAGAAGCAGACTCCTTGCCAGGATCCTGATGTAGAATTCAGTCCCAGGATCCTGGGATCACAACCTGAGCTGAAGACAGATGTGCAATCACTGAGCCACCCAGGCGTCCCAAGAGTTGGACGCTTAACTGGCTGAGTCATCCAGGTACCCCTATAGGTATTTTTTAAAAAGGAGAAATATCTGAAAAATAACCTAAACTTAGACACTGATGAACCAGAAAAAGAGTAAACTAAACCCAAAGCTAACAGGAGGAAATAAAGATTAAAGCAGAGATAAAATAGAAAATAGAAAACCAGTTGAGAGAATCAATAAAATAAAAATTTAGTTCTTTGAAAATATCAACAAAATTGGAGAAGAAAAAAGGAGAAAGATGGAAATAACTAAAATTATAAATGAAAACGAGAACATTACTGCCAAACATATGAAATAAAAATGAATATGAAAGAATATTATGAACAATTTTATGCCAGCAAATTGGTTATCCTGGATGAAATGGCCCAATTTTTAGTAAAGCACAAAATACCCACACTGACTCAAGAACTAGTCAAGAGATGGAATTAGTAATTAAAAACCTCCTAGCAGAGAAAGGTCCAGGGCCAGATGGTTTACTGGTTAATTCTATGAACCATTTCAGGGAATTTAACATTAATTCTTTTCTAACTGCTATGAAGAAGAGAATAGTAGAGAACGCTTCCTAATTAATTCTATGAGGCCAGCATTATCCTGATATCAAAGCCAGATGAAGACTCACAAGAATGAAAATTACAGATCAATATCACTTATAGATGCAAATATCAACAATGCTGAGGTATAGATGTGAATCAAAACTACACTCACTAGGATGGCTGCTATCAAAAAAATGGACAATGACAAGCGTTGGTGAGGATGTGGAGAAAGTGGAGCTCTCATACATTGGTGTAGGAATGTAAAATGGTGCGGTGCTGTGGAAAACAGCTTGGTAGTTCCTAAAGAAACTAAACATATAATTACCTCATGACCAAGCAATTCTACTCCTAAGTATGTTCCCAAAGAAATTGAAAGCAGGGACTCATTCAGATATTTGTATGCTAATGTTCATGCAGCATCATTTGCATTAACCAAGCAGTTGCAGCAAACCCAAATGTCCATAAGTAGATAAAGGGATAAACAAACTGTGACATATACATACAATGGAATATTATTCAGCCATGAGAAGGAATAAAATCCTGATAAATGCTATGGCATAGATGAATCTTAAAAACATTGTGTTCAGTTAAATAGCCCAGACACAAAAGGACAAATACTGTATGATTCCACTTACATGAAATACCTAGAACAGGCAAATTCAGAAACAAAACAGATAATAGGTTAATGGGACAGGACACCTGGGTGGCTCAGTGGTTGAGTGTCTGCCATCAGCTCAGGTGGTGATCTCTGGGTCCTGGGATGGAGTCCCACATCAGACTCCCCTCAGGGAGCCTACTTCTCCCTCTACCTGTGTCTCTGTGTCTCTCATGAATAAATAAATAAAATCTTAAAAAGAAAGAGGTTAATAGGGACTGGGATAAGGGGGATGGGAAGTTACTGCTCAATGGTTGCACAGTTTCTGTTTGAGATGATAATATTTTAGAAATGGTAAGTGGTGATGATTGCACAATATTGTGAATGTACTTAATGCCACTGAATTATTAAAAAATGGCTAAAATGGCAAATTTTGCAGTATACATATTTTATAATAATTTAAAAAATTAATACAATGTACCCAACCCCATTGAATTATATCTTTTAAATGGGTGAATTGTATGGCATGTGAATTATACTCGATAAAGCTGTTTAAGAAAAACAACAAAAATATTTATTTTGCTTGTGAGTCTGCATTTTGGGGAGGGCTGAGTGGGTGTAGCTTATCTCTACCCCAGGCATCAACCAGGGCAGCTTGAAGGCTGGGGCTTGGAATCACCCGCATTGTGAATCACTCATTGTGGCTGGTGGTTGATGCTTGGTACTTGGCTGGGACTGGGGCCGGGACACCTGTAGCCTATGGCTGTGTGGCTGCCTTGCAGTATGGTGATGATATCCTGAGAGAGAGCTGGGCAAGAAGTAGTACCTATTGTGGACTGAACTTGAGGGTCAGGCAGCGTTACCACTGCTGCATTTACTCATTAGAAATCACTAAGGGTGATGTGATCCATACTTGAGGTCAGAGTAATCATCCATCTGTTGATGGGAGGAGTGGCTAAAGAATTTGTGGTATCTTTTGAAGCCACAACAGACTGCCCTTTATTCTTGTGTTTTTACACTCTTTCCACATGCAAAATATACTCACCTACATTCAAAACCCCTCAACAGTGTCACATATTATGGCACCAGGTTCAGGCTTGATGTCCAGGAGCTGCATGTCTAATCAGGTGCTGCTGCAGGTGAGACTCCTCAGGTGACAGTCTCCAAGCACAGCTCCTTGGAACACTTGTGTACTGAAGATACAGCTTGTCAACCCCCACAGTCCCAACCTATGGTAGTGGGACAGGTGTAGGATCACTGCTACAGATACTTGTTCAAAAAGGGGAGAAATAGGAGGCACAGGCAGCCATGGGTCCATGGCAATTTTGAAATGCAGCTGAGCTCCTGTTGTCAATCCTTGATTAGGGTTTATCCCTACTGCCTGGAAGCGATTTTTTCATGGCACTCAGCTCTGACCTATGGGCTCCTGATTCTACATCCTGAGTCATCCTTCCTTGTCCATAAACAGCACCCTGAGTTTGGAGCCAAGTAGTTTTTCAGCCTGCTTTCCACCCCTACAAGTTTGGGAATCTAAATGTTTTTTGTCATCTTATACCATCCTTGGTACCATACCATACCTCCTTATACATAATTCTTTTAAAAATGTTTTGGGTTTCATATGAATCAATGTGTAATCTACTCCATCAGACAAATCTATGCCCATGGATGGATCTCTTCAAGAATAGCCTCTTTTTCAGGCTCCCTATAAGGCTCACAGGGGGTGAGATGTGGGGGGTGGGGAAGGGTGGGGTGGGCGGGGGGGAGGGGAACAATGCTCCTAAGATTCTTACAGGGCTGTTTGACTGTTTGAAAGTGTCTGTGATCTTCCGGAGATCTAAGAAAGGGTTTTATAGTTTATGTCTTTGGCTTCATCTTTGACCATATTTTCCAGGCAGCACTCTGGGTTTGATCTTTGTCTAGAAGCCATTTCTTAACCTTAGCACTATTTGTCATCTGAAGACACTGGAGATAAGGAACAGTGTTGATTTCAAGCCCAGCAAGTCCTGGCTTCAAATGCATTTCCTTAGCTTCTTTCTCTCTTCTTACATTGTCCTGTGGCTAGTAAGGAGAAGCCAGGGAATTCACCAGCTGCCTGGGAATTTCCTTAGCCAGACCACCCACCTCAATAGGTACACTCTGTATCATGTCACTTTGGGTGACAGTGTTTTCGAACTTTTGTCCTTTGTCCAGTTTCTGATAACATTTTCCTCTTTCTCCTTTAAGTCCTTCCCAGCAGCCTCCTTAAGGTCAGCTGTGCTTCTCCCGTGTCTTTAGGGCCCTTCCACCTTCCATGTACTGCCCAATCCCAAATCTGTGGCCACATGTTTTGGGCTTTGCTATGGGAGAACCCTACCATGGCACTAAAATCTGTTCCTGTTATCGCTGCATAACAAATGAACCCCCCCCCCCCCAATCTTAGAGGCTTATCAAAATGACAACATGTATTGTGCTTAAAAAATCTAAAATTGGGGGAAATCTCAGCAGAGATAGCTCTTCTCTGCTCCATATGGCCTTAGCTGGGGCCGCTCACAGAATTGGAGAGGCCTGTGATCATCTGCACACCTGTTCTTGTATCAGGCAGTTGATGCTGCCTGTCAGCTGGGGTTGTAGCTGCAATGCCCATTTGTGGCCTTTCCATGGGGCTTCTTGGCTTCCTTACAGCATGATGGAGAATGTAGTTGGGGGGAGCAGTGGAGAGAGGTAGGACGGGAGGCAGAAGAAAATCTATTGTCTTTTATGACTTCATTTAAAAAATTATGTAGTGTTAATTCCACCAGATTCTGTTTACTTGAAGCAAGTCACCAAAGTTAGCCCATTTTCAAGCAGAGAATTAGGCCACTTTTTGATGGAGGCACATTTAAAAATGATCATACCACAACTATTCCACATGGTAATTCAAGACTTTTATACTAACAGCACCGTGACTTGAGAAGAAAAGGGTCTGCCCTCAGTGGCTCCAGTATGAAAACTTTCATATTGAAGTTGGGGCAGGTGGAAACTCCTGGGATCAGCTGCTGTAGCTGAAGGGGTGAGGTAGCGTGATGAGCCAAGTGTGTTTACCTGTCTGTCTCTCTGACGCGGTGGGTATGTCTGCTATGAGGAGGTGAGGGAACTGGTGGTGAGCAGATAAAAATAGTAGCCTAGTTCACTTACTGCTTCATGAAACACAGGAAGTAATTAAGAATGGTTGAGAACAACATATGAACTTCAAAATGAGGGATGTTAAAAATATACAAGAAGATTAACACGGAAACACTCTGTACAGAGTTTATTCATTTAGTCAGGAAACATTTATCGAATGCCTGCTGTTTCCTAGCACTCTGCTGGACGATGGGAAGCCGTGGTGAATTAATACAGTCCTTTCCAAAACCTGCTCTCACATATTTGAATTTGCCTCTTATTTAGAGATTTTCCCAGACACTTGTCCTAATCTTCCCTGGGGAGCAAAGTAACCTTTGATTTGTCTCTGTGGCAGCATCTAGAGGGGCTTTGTGTGTTAGATTGAGAAAAAGCTCAATCTATCAGTTGGTTATTATGGGGCTGATTGGCCCATGTCTTGTCACTGAATTGAGTGATTGATGAATTCAACTGGCAGGATTAACCCTTCTATTTTTACGCAAAGTGACAATTAGTAATAATTTATTCAACCTGGGATAGTCAGTACTTAAAAATACCTTCGCAAGCTATAACAGATTTAACCAGTGCTTATTTACATATTTAGTTTTAATTTTCTGTATGTTTTTAGTTGAGGCAGAGTTTACATACAACGAGCTGTGAAATGTTTAATAATAACCCCTTCTGTACCTCTGGGTGAGGTCAGCTCAGCAGAAAGAGTGGAGAGTCCCAGGACTGGGCAAGGGGACTCTGTGTCAGTGTGGTGGGGGCCTTTTATGCTGTAATCTGTCCATGAACACCAGTTTGCTCCTGTATAAACTAGGAACAAGAATACCTACCCGCTGTGTGGGTGGAAGGTTAAATGTGATAATAGTGTATGTGAGGAGTTTGGTGCACAGGCTTGAAAACACAGTGTGAAGTATGGCTTCTTCTGTACAATCTCTGCCAGTAGTTAGCATCAGTACCACGGAAAGAAATAAGATAGAATGATTTGGCTTCTTACTTTCTATTTGGCAATAAGTAGCTTATTTGCACATAGCCTGATTTCTTTCCAGCTGCAAAAAATTCGGAAATGAGGTAAAGCAATACATATTAAAACATGCAAATTATAATGAGGCATTTAAGGCTTGACTACTCTTCACATCTTCCTGTGGCAAACTATTTTTCTTCTCGGCAGTAAATATCATGACCTTGAATCTTGTTCTTTGCCTCATTCTCTGTTGTATGACATTGGATGACATTGAGAAAACAAGACTGAAACTCTGCTTGAGCTTTGAGGAAATTAGGTATCCTGGTTTTGAGGGTGGGTGGGAAAAAATGGAAGAAGAGGACATTGAGACAAATGGGGGGCTAAGAACAAAAGTGAAGAAGAAGAATTGAAGAGAGATAGATTCTGTGCTCTGGTCATTTTTGTGTGGGTCTCTGCTGCTCTGTGACCTGTAACTTCATGGGCAGAGAGGGTTAAGTGTCAGTTTCCAGACAGTTATTAATCCATCCAATTAAAACAGTCATTTACAAACATGGCGTTCATTTCCTCTGCATAATGGCAATGATATGGTGCCCTGGCCCCTACCTGGGGCCCCTTGCACTAGTGATGTATCGTTGGACAGTTAACCAGGTTTTATGAACTGACCAGGCACTTAATTAAATCTTGCATCCTGTCTAATAAGAAACTGACAGCAAATATACTCCCATCACATTCTGGATGACAGAGAGTCACACCAGAAGAGAACCTTGAGTGGCTGTTCCCTCCAGGTTTAACAAGCTCTGCGGTGTGTCTTTTGCTGCTCTCTTTGACTGCTGTTCTTGCTTCCAAATCAGCAAGGGCTGAAAGCATGGCACGAATATATCAGCTGCTCTAGAGGCCCTGTCTTTTAGAGATGAATCGTGACCCACTTTTTAAAAAAGTTATATTTGGAAATTTGAGTAAGTTTTCTATAAGACTTGGAAACAAAAAATCTTTGTTTACCAAAATCTTCAGTTGGGGGGCGGGAAGACACCTGCAGAACCAAAGAGCATCCCCATGGGTTCTGAGTAGAAAGCTCTAGGGGTGATTGTTCACATCTACTTTGGTGGTGGGGGCTGGGGGATCACGACCAGGATCCTTGATACAGTTTTAAACCAGCTCTCTCTGCTCCCTCTGCCTCCATGAGCCATTAGTGTGAGATTGTACATTGGCCTTTGGGTCTTGTTTCAACAAGGAAAGACAAGACCAAGTGGGACAAAGTGGCAGTGCACGGTTTCAGTGTGGGGACTGAGTGGTCTTGTAGAGTAAAGCACATTCTATGTTCTGTGAACACATTCGTCCCACAGTTCTGTGACCTCCATACTTTGTTTGCCTGCTCATTCTAGCCTGAGAATGGTTTTCAGGTACCTTTGTTTCCTTAAAGCTGGATCTTTCCATTAATAAGGGAAAAGGACTTGTATTTGTGACATCACTTTACCAGCCCCCCAAAACTATTGTGTAAAACCTAAGATCCATCCTTTCCTCTAGAAATTCTTGATCTCTGGCACAGCCCAGCTCCTCTTGCTGTAGTTCCTTCTGCCATGAATGGCACCAAGGAAGAAAAATTGGGAGTTGTGCTGGACATTCCCCTCCCCCTGGACTTTAAGCCACTATATCTTTTCGATTTCATCCCCACAGTATCTCTTCCTTCCTACCTTAGATCTTAACTGGTTTTTGCCTGGACCAACACACTTGTCTCTTACAGGGTCCCTGCTTCCATTCTTGCCCTGCTCCGATCTATCCTTCACCTTGTAACCAGTCTTCTTTCTCAGATGCTTGTAGGTTCCCATTCCCATTTCACCTCTCTGTGATGGACATCTTTAGGGTAATTGGTAAATGAAGCCTGCAGTAACCCTGTCTCACTCTGGCCCTTGCCTAGCTTACTAATTTCTTTTCTTGCCACTATTTTCCTGCCAGTAGCTTTCTCCCTAGTGCTCCAGTGGTTCCTGAAGGCAGGAAATCTGTTCTTGATCAGTTTACACCTTTCCCTGCACTCACTCCCCCCTTTTCCTTCTTAGGTCCTATGAGATCATCCATGTCTTGGTTTCAGTGTCCTTTCTTTTGGCTTTTTTGCATGTTCCCTAGCCCTGTCC